>NC_091791.1:65962500-66587500 GCF_041296235.1 Equus asinus | reverse complement strand
TGCTCTGGGTCTGCATGATACTATTGGTGACAGAAGGGGTGGGCAGAGAGAGAGGCTGGGCAGGAGGAGGAGGCTTCCGGGACCCTGGCCGAGCTGGGGTCAGCACCTACACCACGGGTGTTTGCCGAGGGCCTTGGACAATGGCCTTGGTGAGCAAGGCTGCTCTTGCCAGCATCCCACTCCCTGAATGCTTCCTCTGTGCAGCACTGTGCTGGAGACGCTGTCCAGAGCCCCTTCTTCACTCTCTCCCAGGCCCCAGGGCTGGGCTTCAGGGCAGAGCTTGTTGGACAGATGAGAGACCTCAGATGTGAACACCTGGGTCTAAAGACAAGTAAGCCATGGAGTCAGGATTTGAGCTCAGGTCAGAGGGAGCCAGAGACGCGAGAGCGGAATGCACTGTGTGATCCTGGAGCTCAGGGAAGACAGCCAGGAAGGGTGTTACAGGGGCAATGGATGGCATTTGAATGTGGAGTTCAGATCAGAGAGTAGTTTTGTATCAATGTTAAATTTCCTGATTTTGATAATATACAATGGAAATGTAGAAGTTGTTATTCTTAAGAAATACACACTGGAGTGTTTAAGAATAATAGAGAACGATGTCCCCAGCTTACTCTCAAATCGCTCAGCAAGAGAGAGGAGGGGCAGGGAGGGGCGACGGGAGGGAAAGGGAGAGAGGGAGAGAATGATAAAGCAAATGAGACAAAATGTAGCAATCGCAGAGTCTGGTGAAGGGTGTGCAGGGGATCCTTGACTATTCTTGCCACTCCGTACGTTTGAAACTATACCGGAATTAAACTCATAAAAAAGAAATTCCAAAGTCCTGGCTCTTTTTTTTTTTAAAGCAGCTCTGTTGAAGTATAATTGTGATACAATGAACTACTCGTACTTAAAGAGTATGTTTTCGTAAGTTGTGACACATGTATACACCCATGAAGCCATCACCACCACCAAGAAAGTGAACGTACCCATCATGCCCAAAAGTCTCCTCCTGCTCCTTTGTAACTACTCCCTTCAAACTCTTCCCATCCCCACCCCTAGCCCTAGGCAATTGCTTTCTGTTACTGTATAATCTATAGCAATATAGATTAGATTATAGTAATATAGTTTGCATTTCCTAGAATTTTATATAGATGGTATCATAAAGGATATCCTCTTTTTCCCTGCCTTCTTTCGCTCAGTATAGTTATTCTGAGGCTCTGTGTTCTGGCATGCGTGGTGCTTCACTCCTTCTTATAGCTGCATAGCCTTCCATCGAATGGCTACGTCACAGTTTGCTTCTGCATTCCCCTGCTGATGGACACTTGGATTGTTTCCTGTTTGGGGCGATTATGAATAAAGCTGCTGTGAAGATTTGTGTTCAGGTCTTTGTACAGACATATGCTTTTATTTCAACAGAATGGCTAGATCATACGGTAGGTGTGTGCTAACTTTTTAAGAAACTGCCCAAGTGTTTTCTAAAGCGGGTGGTACCAACAGCAGTGTGTGAAGGTTTCAGTTTCCCGTCATCATTGCCTCAGTGTTGACTGGCTGGGCATTGTCCATCTTTTTGACAGGAGCCACTCCAGTGGACTCGGGGTGGTATCTCATTGTAGTTTTCATTTCTATTGCCCTGCTGACTACTGGTATTGACATTATTACGGCCACTCCCTCCCCTCCTTCTCCGGGGGCCCTATGCTCCCCTGGGTGAGGAGGGATGTGCAGTAAGCCTGGGAAGCCCAGTGACCACTGCCCGGAAGCCCAAAGGTGAAGGCTCAAGTCCTCAACAGAGAGCGTGGAAATGAATGGGTTCATTTCTCTGTTCAAGACTGGAGCCCCAGTGTGAGAGCCCAGGGCACTTGCAGACCAAGGTATTGGTCCAATGGTTTCCATTAGCAGAGACTACCCTTTGGAAGGGGCATCCACAGCACTGCTGCCAAACCTGGGGCTTTTCTGCAGGTAACCAGTGGACAGGGTGCATCAGACCCTAACCCTAGGACTTCACCCACCTACTCAACAATCATCAAGTACCCAGTTCTGTGACCAGCATGAGTCTTTGATGGGCTTTGGTTGGTTCTTAGGTTGCAAGCAACTTCCAGAGCAAAGTCAAAACTCCTAAGGATGATGTTCAAGGCCTTTCTTGATCAAGTTCCTAAATTTGTTTTTTCCCCACCACATCCTTCCTCCCAGCCTGTGGCCTAGCTCTAACAAACACCCTAGTGTCCCAGATTTGCCAGCTCCTTCCTGCCTCTCTGCCTTAATCTTCTCTTGTGCTTCTCCCTCTCTGGGCTGATGGAGACCTTCTCAGCTAGCCAAACAGCAAGTAGCCTTGTAGCCTTCCTCATCCTCAGAGGAAGAGTGTTTTGAGGCCAGCACTGTCTGAACTTGTATCCTATACATGGTTTATGAGGGCTGTGGTGGGCTGTCAGCTCCTGAAGGGCAGGACCCTATTGCATGCACTTGACTTAGCACATGGAAGGCTCAGGGTCACTGTCCCCTGAATGAAGCTCATTTCTGCACCACACCCTCCCTTTCTGCCTTTGGGGACCGGGAAGAGACTCATTCCTGCCACCACCGCATGTGGTTCACACATCGCTCCACGTGTTGGAGGTGGCACCTGCTATATTCTGGAAAGTTAACTACCTTTGCCACCTTGCTCACCATCACCTGGAACAGCCATTATCATCGTGTGAACACATGGCCCAGGAGTTTGAACACTCCAACCAATTAGCTTCTTGGGGTGTGTCATTTTAAACGCGCCAAGCTCAACGAGATATAAGCTTGTTCTAGAAGGCTTCTTTTCTTCCTTCTATTTTTTTTTCCTGTTCCTGTAGCACTTACCCATCTGTACTTCCACTCTGGAGCTATTCCCACTAGAAATGCTGTGAACTCTTTCAAATAAAGTATTTAATGTGCGGATCTGGTAATTTTATGTTATGAGTTATGAAACCTTTATTTAGGTCTCACCTTGTATTAAACCTCTGGGTTTTCCTTTGGTCTCTAATGACATTACGTTGCATCAGAATCAGATAGTTTTTTACAGGGGGTTGTATTATTTGTTGTGACTCGGTAATGCTAATGTTTAAATTTTGAGTTCTTTTACTGCTGGTTAAACCTCTAAAGACTACAGCAGAATTTCCGCTTCACTGCTAGAAGAAAAGAAAACAGTGCAGCTTGCATTGAGGAGATCACTTGAAGAATGTGCAGGAAGGTTGCTGCATTTATGAATAAAGCGAAGCATTATCATTTTTAATAGGAATTAAACAGCTAGAGGGAGAAGTCGGGCAATGCTGTGATCGGTGCAAAGGAAAACAATCTAACAATTTTAATTAACTGTATTTTAATAGCTTTAGTTATAATTGAATAATTTAAATACCAAGGGAAACAGTTAAATCTCCTAAAAGCCTTTTTTTATTTACATTTTAAATACAGTTCACAGTGAAGAGATGACAGTACGTGTTCTGGGGGGAAAGCGCCGGCATGGCTCCAGCAGCCGGGCAAGCCTTGAGGAGGCAGGATGGAACCCCAGTGATCCTGGCCAGGGCCTGGGCTGTGGTGGCCTCCCGCAAGACCAGGGGCAGAAGTGGGCAGCAAGGAGTTCCCTGCCCACCCAGAGCCTGCGGCACATCTGGTGTCACATCTCGCTGAGCTAGTGTGGCCTGGAGTGAGTCTTGATATTCATTCAACATTCAAGCAATATTTATTGCACACCTACAGTAACAACCACCAAGACAGTAATAAACTAGTAGAAATAACAGCTGACACTTCCTGAGGACTTCCTGAGTCTTTGGGGCTAGAGATAATGGTAAGTGAGAGAGAGAGGTGGTCCCCTACCCTCCTGGAGTTTTTCAATTGTAGGGAGAAATAGACAATAAGCAAGTGAACTACCAAATAAACAAGATAAGTATGAATTATGATAAGAAGCCTAAAGGAAACAAAACAGGAAACAAAAAAAGGAAACAAAAGAGGATAATGAATGGTGGGGATCATTTTAGATAAGATGGGCAAGGATGGTCCTTCCCTGGAGTTCATATTTATGTGCAGACTTTCAAAGGGTGGGGTGGAGGCTGGTGTCGAAGCCTGAGGCACCTAGAGACTTCCTGCCATATAGGGCAACATGTGCAAAGGCCCAGGGGTAGAAAAAGGCTTGATGGCATTTCGGGGGAATTGAGAGGACCTAGTAGTGGCTAGACAACAGGGAGGAGAAGAGGGTGATGCAGAGTGGGATATATTGCCTGCCAGGGCACATAGCACAGGCAATCACTGGAAGGTTTTAAGCAGTGGAATGATGCAATTTGATTAGTGACTCTAAAAGGTCTTACTGCTGTTTTCCTAAGCCTTGTGCTGGGGCGTGACTTCCTCCTTCCCTCTCTCCTGTGGGCTTGCCCAAGCACCACAGCTGGGCCCTCCCCTGGACCGTGTTTGGAACAATATGCCCCCCCACCCCCACCAACTTCCAGCCCGCCCCCTGCACTGTGCCTACAGCTCTGCGTCTCAGCCAGCCCCTGTGTCAGAATTCCTAATAGCCTAGCTCCCACACACATCTCATCGAGAGGTGGCCTTTGATCCTCACCCCTTGCTGACTGGGGCTCAGTTTGGAAATGGACAGACGCCTCCCAAGCACTACCAGCCCCCAAACCATAGAGCTGTCGCCTCCCAAACTCCACATATCACCATTCACTGAAGACTCCTGCTACTGCATGTCCACCCCTTGGCCAGGGCCACTAAAGCCCATGGGTCACTGTGCATTGACCAACTTCTACCCCTTTGGGAGACCAGCCCACCGCAAACTCAGTGCCTCTTCCTCCCTTATCACCAGCCTACTGAGAAAGTCCCCTTGTGCCTTGCAGCCAAGCCTTCCTGAGGCGTGAGGGTCTCCATCAGTGCTAACAGAGCCCTGGGAGGGGAAAACATTCACCGTCTGCAAAGACGGGCCAGGAAGAGACGGCAAGATGCACTCTGAGGGGAGTGGCTGAGGTCACAGCAGATGCTGCTAATGGACAGAGTTTGGGATTGCCATCTCCTTCCATTAGGAGCTGGGCACTCCTGCAGCTCCGGGCCACCCTACGACGCCCAGTGTCCTCTCCTGCTGGGAGAAGTCTGGGCTGTTTCACTAATGGGGGCCCCAGCCAGCTGGGAGAACAGCAGGGGAAAGCCACCGGCTGAGCAATCCATTTCTTCCTCTCAGGAACCTCACGGCCCTCTCAGGGGACTTGATGCAGGAGGGACCAGATCAGACTCCTGCCTGCAGCGGTGGCTCTGCTGATGGGTCTGGACTGCGAGTTTCTTCAGGAAATGATGCAGAGAATATTCATCCCAGAGGGGATTGGGCAGGCTGCGTGGGGTGATGAAAAGATCTGTGGGCACAGTGTCAAGCAGGATTGATCATGATGGTGAGAGCAGAAACACACGTGCTGAGTGTTCACTGTGCTTCATATGCTCTGTCTAATTCGGCCCTCAAAGCGCCTCTGGAGGTGAGTCCTGTCATCCTAGCTTCACCAAGAGGAAACGAATAACAGAAGGTGTGGCAATTTGTGGGAGTCTCCCAGCTAGAATGTGACGGATGGAGGACCTGCAGGCTGTGCCCTTGTTCTTAACCACGATGCTGTCTACTCACTCCGATCCCAGCCCTGGTTTGACCCTTGCTGGCCAGTGTTGCCCAGCAGCGTCGCCCATGCCATGCCCTCACTTGTTTGCCAACAAACAGTTATCGAGTACTTCCTCTGTGCCATTCATGGATCTCATTCACAGAAGAAACTGATGCTCAGAGACATGAGATCCTACATAAATGCAGACAATTATTCATGTCCTGAAATATGAGTCAACAGTCCCACAAAGCCCAATTTCTCCACAAGTCAGTGCTGCTGCAGTGGCGCTGGGTACTTGCCCTCCTTGTTCATAGCTGGGCTGCTGGGCTGTGTCCAGCACGGGCACAGGCGACACAGGGAAGGGCTGGAGATTCTTTACGGATAAGGATACAGGGACAATAAGAATTGAGAGTCAGAGTTCAAAGCCCAGATATCAGGACCCGGTTGGGGGTCATCTCAAATGCCCCCTGCTGCGTGCAGAAGCCACATGGTCGAGGGGAGCCTATGTGTGTATCCCACGGTGGGCAGCCTGGGTCTCTGTTTGCTTGGTGTTCCTGGAGTACCAGATTGAACACGGAGGGCGGCCATGTTCTGGTCCAGCCCTCTGTGCAAGGGTTGGCCCATGGAGGGGCCCCTGGCCTGCACTGAGGGAAACTGGGAGGGGGCAAGGGGAGAGCTGGCCTGGGCAGCGGGGCCAGGAGGAGAAGGCAGGTCCCAACCAGGTGTGGCAAAGCTGTGGGCGGGGCGGGGGAGTTGGCAGTATGGAATTGTCATGAACAGGCCTGGGCGCCCAGGTCTCCCCTGCAGGACTGCGGCTGCCAGGAAGGGTGTCGGCTGCACAGTTAGCCCTCGGCTCTATCTGAGAGAGCTGCACCATCAAGGTGCACCTCCCCGGGCAGCTCATAACTGCGGACTG
Source organism: Equus asinus (assembly GCF_041296235.1). Classification (NCBI taxonomy): domain Eukaryota; kingdom Metazoa; phylum Chordata; class Mammalia; order Perissodactyla; family Equidae; genus Equus; species Equus asinus. Next base: position 66,581,020 of record NC_091791.1, on the reverse strand, counting down.
GCCAACAGAGCAGAGAGGCTCAGCCCCTTTGCCTAAACTCAGGACTGCTCTGAAAGGCCACCAGCTGCAGTGCTACCCACTGGGCCAGCTGGGGCCTTGCTGGGACTACATCACAGCTGGATTTCTCCCTTGGCTCATGCTTGCTTTCTTCCCTTCTCCCACAGGTGTGGGTCCTGGAAACATCCCCTAATTGATATCCCACACTAATTTCCAGCTCAGAGCCTGCTTTCCAGGGAGCCCAACCTGCAACAGTCACTGACCTAAATCTAACACTTAATAAATCTGCATCTAGTTCCTATTATGGGCCAGACATAGGTGGGGACGGGGGACAGATGCACGGATGAAACATCTTCCTTGTGTTCCCATTTGGCTGAGGACCAGGCCGGTTGGCACATTCTGTGCTAAAGTGTGGTGGCTGCCATCACAGGAGTTGGTTCCCGGAGGGTCTAGCCTGGGGGTGTTGCCTTTCTCTGAGTGCATTCCCAGGGTCCCAGAATTGAAAGGTAGGAAGGGGCTGACCCCCTTCTGAGGCTCGACTCCCCGGGTGGTCAGCCTCCTGGCCTCACGCACCTTCAGTGACAGCGAACTTGCACCCGCCGTGCATGAGTGGAGTGTGCTTCTAGAGTTCATCCCTGACTCCCTGTGGCTGTCCTGACACTGGTCTTGTTCTCACCCTTGAGCCTTCCAGGAAAAGCCCATTCTTGGGTTGCTGAGTGATTCAGGGCGTCCCTGGCAGGCTGAGGAGGTGCGGCCCCCCGAGAGGAGCTCAGAGCACATGGCAGCAGGGGAGGGGCTCCACCCCATGGCCTGCAGAGGAAGAGGTCTCCCGTTAGTGGGTGTGTGCCCTCCTGGAGGAGGCGTACCCTGCCTGAGCCAGTTTCCCCTCCAGCCGTGGAATGTGTTCCCACATTTGGAACAAGTGCTCTGAGGAGAAAGCGTAATTTGGGAAATGCCGCAGGACTTCTCAGAGCCTGCAGCCTGCCAGTATGCTTTGGGAACCTGTGAGAGCAGAGCAAGTATGCAGCATCTCCCCAAACTTCTTTTTCAGGACTTCTTTCAGGGTTAATGTTTGAGAGAACGTGCTTTGAAAAAATGCTGCTTTCAGAAATTTCCAGAACTGCCCCTGATCTCGCTTAAAAGGGAAAGAGGAAGTCAACCCTGGTGGAGGCATGCAGCAGAATGAGGGCGGCGGGCAGTGGTATCAGGGCATGGAGAAGGGGATTGAGTGAGGAGTTGGGAGGCAGGGCGCCCCTCCGCTCGCCTTCCCCAGAGCTGAGGGCTGTGCAGACTATCTGACAGGCTAGGGCAAGAAGTCTGGGGGGCTTGGGTGGCATCCATGGGTCCCTGCCTCTGACAAATGCCGCACTGCCGGCTGACAAAACAAACGCGAGTGTGCACCAGGCTGTCCTTACCCTCTGCCAGTTCAGATGCTCAGACACCAGGCCCTGGCTTCCATCCTCCCTGACATCTGAATTATGGCAAAGCAGGAGGCAGGGCCCGGCCAGCTCTGGAGTGGGGAAATGATAAACAGATGTCAGAGGACAAAGGGGCAGGATGTGCTGGAAGGTTTGTGGCACCTCAGGCCTGCTTGCAAAGACTCTTCTCCCTGGGGAACGAAAAGGGCGGCCAGGCCACAACAAAGAGAAGCTGGTGGCAGAGGGGGTAAGGCCACAGGCTTTGAAGGCCCACAGGCCTGGGCACGAATCCTGGCTCCAGTGCTCATGTGTTGTACGACCTTGGACAAGTTATTTAACCTTATATGTCAAGTAAGGAAAACAGTAGTTCTTTACTCAGAGTGTGGCCTTGGGCGGATTAAATAAGATGGTGCATGAAAAGCACTTAGCACAGTGCCTGGCACATGCCACTCAACAAATGCTGGTTGTTAACGCTGCTGCTGCTGCTAAGGGAACAGGGCCTGCAAAAGGAGACATTTATTTGTCCAGCAAATACAGACTGTGCCCTGCTCGCACTAGGTGCCAGAAAGCAAACTCGGACAGGCCCCACCCTGACCTTAAAGAGCTGATAGACAGGGAGACACTGTGCCGGGAAGTCGCCACTGGCTGCAGAGTGACATCTAGGCCAAGAACCCTCTGGACTGTCCCTAAAATGGGAAGGCTATGAGAGCAGAGGAGGGCAGGGAGCAGGGAACCGTGTTAGTACCTGGCGCTGTAATTAGCTAGTAACAGTGCATGTCTTCCCACAAGCCGCCTCTGCCAGACAGACTCCTGCTCAGCCTTCAAAGCCCAGCCCAAATGGCCATTCCTCCAGGCAGTTTTTCCCACACGATCAGGGCCCCCTAGCACCTGGCACATGCCATAGTTGTGGCACTGAGCAACTTCTGGTGGAGCACATGTCCCTTCTGTACTTGGCTTGAGCGTCTCTTTGAGCTCTAGGGTCCATGAGAGCAGGCATTGTTTGGGGAGCAGTTTAGAGTGATGCTTTGGGGTGTGGGTTCTAGCATAAATCACATGTTGGAATCCTTAGATGCACCAGATTTTGTGACTCTGGGTGAATTCATCAACATCTCTAAGCTTCAGTCTCTTTATCTATAAAGCTGAGAGAAACATCGAGATCTCCTGGAACTGTTAGGAGGCCTGAAAATGGATGGTAGCCTCACAGGGCTTGGCACAGAGCCCGACACAGGACTCGCTGGGACAGTCACTAGCATGAAGGTGTTTCCATCTGTGTGTCCAGCTAGTCTTTCCCCACTCCCTGACCCATCAAAGGTGCTCTGAGTAACTACCGAGCGAATAAAATCAGTTTCCCCCGGACTCAGGATCCAAATCTGTCAAATGAGGCAACTTCAGATCAAATCTATGCAACCAAAGAAACTCTGAGGCAGTCCAAGCCCACCCCTCCAATTTGCAGATGGGGAAACCGAGGCCTGCGCAGTTGTGTGGGGCAGTGCTCGCAAGCAAATGCACTCCAATCCTCCTCGTTGAGTTGGAATGTTATTTTGGTTAGCTCTGGGGTGCACGGATTCTCAATAGCCGGTTTATTTTCCATCTGAACTGTTTTTGTGTAGAGGAAATATCAAGGTGTATGATGTCAATGCAGTTAAGTAATCCAGCCAGCTGTGTAAACATCTGGAAAAAGTAGAGACAGCCCCAGAGCAAAAGCAGGATCAGCGCGTCCAGACGTCTCAGCAAGGTTTCTAAACTGTCACCTGTGAGGAGCCAGCCTGGAGAGGTGTGCTCTGACCAGAAACCCGGCGTGCGTTCCTTCCTCCTCAGGCCCTCAGGAGGACCAAGGAGGAGGACGAGAAGGCCGCTGCGCCCGGTCGGTGCGACTTTGGAGTGGATGTGAGGGTTAGGAAAATCCTGCTAATGACATGTTAGCAGTGGCTGGAAACAGCTTGTCAAGCTCACAGGACCTGCCTCTTCTGGCTCTTTCCCCACAGTGGGGAGTGGACACAGCCATGCCCTGACTTCAGTTTCCCATGAGAGAGGAGTGCTTCTGGAAGTCTGGCGTCTAGGGCTTCAGACTGGGAGTCCCTGATCTGCTTTCTCCTTAGAAGTGACAATTCACAACCCAGAGAGGCCAGGGGGTAAGGCTTTGCAAGAGCCAGAGAGGGAAGCAGCAGGGCCAACGTCACACAGCCGGGCGGGGCAGGATTCAGGGCTGGGAGCCGAGCTCCCTGACTCCAGATCCATACTGGTCTCTCTATAACCTAATTGCTCTCCCTCATTGTTTAACATTATTTTAATAGCACTTATTGTTTCTTTTTCATATCTAATTACAAAAGTAACATTAGTAATAAATGTGGAAAACACACAAAAAATTTGTTAACAAAATCTCTATCTGGAGCTAATCACCAGTTTTTCTCTCTCTATCTCTCCACATCACACACACACACTCACAAATGGTCTCCAGCTCCTCTGGTGTGCTTCTCTCCCTTCTTTACCATCCCTTGACAGGTGTGGTCTGGGGTTTCCTGGAACCAGACACTAGAATTGGCATGTAGAGAACACAAGGCAAAGGGGAACCTGGATTCTGTTCATTCCTCACGATCTGTGGGGTCTCCTCTGAACCTCGTTTTCCTCATCTGTGAAATGGGTTGTCGTGTGTAGCTAGAGGAAATCAAACTAGCGCAAGGACGTGCAATTGCTACAAAGCACGTTGTTCAAATGGAGAACAGCAGCACTGCCGGTAAGGGTGGTGCTGGCTTCTGCAGCCAGCCCCCGGATCTCACGTTCTGGCTCCACTCCAGGGCAGCTTCCTTCTCCTCCCCAGGTCAGTTCCAGCTGTCAGGCCAGCCCCTCTCCCACTCCACCCCCATCACGGCCCCCAAGATGAGGGTGCTGCTCCAGAACCTCCGTGGATGGATGGACAGGCTGGGCAGGCACTGGAGGTGGCCGTGGGGGCAGGATGGTCCTGCAGGGGAGACAGGCAGCTCCCCCACCTCAGGTGTTCTTCCTTGGCCAGACAGCAAAGGCTGCCACTCTTATCTCTCAGATTCACCATCCCAAACATCTCGGGGGCGTGGACTCTGCCCCAGCACTGAGCTGGCAATTTCTCCTGCAGCCCCTCAGTTTTCTCCCCCGAGTGGGAGGCACTTGCATACCTATTTTAGCTGAGGAAACAGAGGCCTGAGCACTCCAGGTGACTCTCCTTACAGAAGGGTTTCACTTGAAAAGGAAGCTCTTGAGAACCCTAGGGAACTGAGGTAGAATGCGGGGTGCTGTGTTTGTGCTATTGCTGGCTAGGGGCCTGCAGGGACCCGCAGAGCTCCTGTCTTCCTCGATCTTGTTACAGGCACATGGGGGCCTCCATTGCCATCTGCGTCTCCTCCTTACCTGCCCATGCAGGATGGGAGTGGATGACATTCAGTACTCCCTTGGGAACCAGTAGAGAGACCAGGAGCAGAGGCTGATGCTAGCTCACACTGGCTGAGCACAAAGGTGAGCAAACACCTGGATCCCACTGGCGTCTATCCTTGGAGGTCCAAGTCTAGGGCCCTAGGCTGAGAAGCTGGGGTAGGCACCTAAGACCAGGAAGCCATGGCCTCTCCAGGAAGAGTGCAGGCAGGTACTGACCATTTCTCATTAGGTGTCTGGGCTGAGTCTGGACTTTAAGGGGCAGAGGTGAATGGATGTGGCCCCCCTGGGAGAGAAGCTTCTCCCCCAACGTCCCCTGTCTTAGCGACAACCTCTCTTTGGATGTTAGACAGATAGATCCTAGTTTCAGCATTAGCTCTCATTCCTTAGAGAGCTTGGACTGTTGCCTCTCTGCACTCCAACTTGCTCATCTGTAAAATGGGCCCACTTTACCTCCCCCTTGAGAACAAATGAAGGACTGTTGGAAACTCTGTTTAAGCGTATGGTGGTTTTACTGTGGGGTAGACAGGAGACGGCCTCTGGCACAAACAGCAGGAGACCTGGGGGGTCAAGGGAGAGGAAGAATCCACCAGGGAGCACGTCCTGCGACGGCAGTCTGGCTTCCTCCTGCAGAAACCCAGGCTCAGCGCTGTCAGGGAGCCAGGCCCGAACCCCGCTCCCCGACTCCCCCACCTGGAGAGGATCCCTGCCACGGGCTTTCCTCCTCCAGGCTCCGGTGTAGCACATGCTCCTGGGGCTTGCTGCCACCCCTCCTCAGGAGCCCTCGCTTTGGGCTCGGGGAGTGAGCGAGTCATTGCCTCCCTGTGCCTTTTGCGTAGTGTCCTCATTCCACTGTGGAAGCTGCCTTGGAACCTGGCCGGCCTGCATGGGGCAGGCTTGGGAGTTCTGCAGGTGGCACAGGGCCGTGGGACCCACCTTCAGTGTAAGCTTCAGAACTCTCCAGTGTACCCAGAGTGGCCCCGGGAGGAGTCTTCTGGCCCAGGCCTTGTTATCTTCTCTGTCAGAAAGCAGGTGCCTCTGAACAGCCAGCACCGGGGCTCCAGTGGAAGCCCAGCTGGGTCTCTTTAACGGGTCTTGTTAAGCAGGCTCTGACCCAGTAGTGATAAGGAGGCCCCACTGCTGGGGACAGCAGCCCACAACGAACCAAGAACGCCAATCTTCTGTCCTCACTGGCAATCACTGGAGTTCAGTGGCTTCCGTTTGTCAGGCAGATGTAATCTCCTTGAAGTGCTGCCAAGCCTTCCTCTTCCGGGAGTTCCCTGAGACACTGCTTCCCCGGGAGGTGGAGGGCGTTCCCTTCACCAGGAAGAGATGCCATCTGCACACAGGTTCTCACAAAGCCACTTACTTCTAGAGGCAGAGGTTGGAGGTTGCTGTCCATAATATCCATGCTCCCTCTCCTCCTTAATAACAACGTGTGTTCAGGGCAGCGATACTTCCAGCTAAAGGACTACTATACCCAACTTTCCTTGGGGCCAGAGGGGACTATATGACTAGTCTCTGGACAATGAGATACAAGCAGAAGTTGTGTGGTAACTTTGGGAAGTCTCTTAAAAGGGATGAGGCAGACCCTACTCCTTCCTTTTCTGCTTCCTGCTACCTGGAATGGAGATGTGATGGCTGGAACACCAGCACGTATTTTGGGTCTTGAGGTGACCTACATAATAGGAGCAATGTGTTGGGATGCTGGTGAGCAATATTGAAGATTTAGTCCCTAACCCTTTGGAAACACTATACCAACCCTCTAGTGCCTGCCTATGGACTTCCTTACAGAAAAGCAAGCAAACTATTTTGTTTAAGCCATTATTATAGATATTCTGTCACATCCACTAAATCTAATCCTAAGAGATATACTTTGACTCCAAAGTCTGAGACCATGTTGCTTTATTCGTTCACTAATTCCATGATTTCTTTCCAGTCACGCAGCAAACATTCTCTTTGTTATGTGGTGTGCTGGGTGCTGAGGACCTAGAGATGAAGGACACCCAGTCTCTGCCACCTGTTTGCTCCCAGTTCAAGTGAAGGGTCCGATGTGACCCTCCTCTGCTCCACACTCTTCGATGGCTCCCCTTTGCCTTAGGCCAGGTGCACTGCAGGGCTCCCTGACCCTTCTCTGCCCACTCTTCCTCCTCTCTGTGCTGGACTACTTGATGGCTGTGGAGTTGGGCGCTCCTGGGCTGAGATCTGACACTGCCTTTCACTAGCTGCGTGGCCCTGACAAGTTCCTAGAAAGTGCTCACCTGTTTCCTTATCTGTAAAACAGAGATAATAGTCACCCTCTCATATGACTTCAGAGAATTGGATGAAATATGTGAACAGCACATAGCACAGTTCTCCATCATACATGATATTATTGTTATCACTCTGCATTTCATGCACCCTGCCAAGCCCACTTTTGCTTAACCCCACTCACCCCTACTTCACGGGTATTGCTTATAATGGGCTGAGGTCCATGAGAGTCAAGACTGGGCCCTGTTTATCTCTTTCTCTCCAGTAGTAACTGGTACTCAGTCAATGCTTGCTAACTGAATGGATGGACGGATGGATGAGTGAGTGGATAAATGGACTGAAGAGATGGCCACAGTCCGTGAGGCAAGCACTGTGGTGATGAATGTGCAAAGCACCGTGGGAGGAAAAGGACGTTCTAGCCGTCGGGGACGGCTGAAGGGGAGGGATAGGACTTCTGTGCTGGATGTTGATGGGTGGGTGGTGGTCTCCAGGCTGAGCAGTTACCTGCACAAAGTCATACAGTGAGTGGGGTGACCTGTGTTTTGTTGCACGGACCCCAAGTGCTGAGCTCTTTCCCCAGATGTCATACCCAAAGCCTCCTTCCTTGAGGCGGGAGAAGAAGAGGGCCCCGATTCCATCCTGAGACTCGGACAGCAGGGCTAGAGCAGGCCCGAGTCCACCCCCTTCGGTGAACAGTCATGAAACTTGGTTATGAAGAGGCTTGGAGCCATCAAGGAGGAGGAGGAGTGAATCAACATGAAAGCGCCACTGTGTCCCAGAGTCAGACGCATGTGACTTCTGAGCCCTTCCCAATGACCAGGTGAAGACAGTAATTTACTCCTCTACTGCAGGGGTGGAAATCAGGGCTGGGTGTGTCAAGTCACTTCCTTCCAATTACCCAGCTGGTGGGTGGTGGAGAAGAGCATGGAACCTCAGATCCATGGGCTGAGAGCACCCCCCTCAGGTTCCCCACTCTGCTTGGGGCGTGGCAGGGGCAGCCAGAGAGCTCGAGACTCACTCTGGAGCCTGCTGGATGGGAGATGGTAGAATGGGGTAGAATGGGTCCAGGCTGCAGCAAGGACAAGCAGCACACATGTTGGTGAGTGTGAGAGTCAGGCTTTGAATGGTTCCGTTCATTCATCCATTTACTCATAGGCTTATTCATCCATCACACATTCATTCAAACATTTTTATTGATCACCTTTCAGGCACTAGGCACTGTTCTAGATGTCATGGAGAACAACACAGACAGGATCTATCTCTCCTGGAGTTTGTTACAGAGAGGGGGGATAGAAGACAAATAAGATGAGCCAAATGAGTGCAGGTGGGGACTGGCGCAATGGAGAGCCTAATCGGGGAGAGATTAGAATGGCTCAATGTAAGCTAGGGCCAGGGAAGGCCAAGGAGGAGGCACTAATGCTGAGCTGAGACCCGAACGACAAGGAGTAGGCTGTGGGAAGGTCTGGGGGAGAATCCCAGGCAGGAGGGCCCAGAGGGGTGGAATGGTATCAGAGTTGGGCACATGGAGGGCCCAGGAAGCCACAAGCCAGGGGCCAAGGAGTACGGGAGTCAGAGAACTGGTTTAGAGACAGCTGACGAGAAAGTGCCTACGCCCAGGACTGCGATCTGGGGAGAGGCCAGCCAGGAGTACGTGGCTGAGACATGGAGCTCTAAGTGGGGCCTCCTACATTCTCACCCTGGCCTCACCAAATTTTGGTACCAGTATTTGCTCTGCTGTGCCCAGGGAGAGAGAAAGTTGGCAGGCTCTGTGGGGCCAAACACTGGCTCACCCCCTGCCCCACTGCAGAGGCCATTTGCCACCTAATACCCTTTCCCCAGGCAGAGATGTGGACCCTTTACCATGGCGAGCCAGCTTACCAGGAGCCAAGGCCGAGTGGCGCCTTGACCCGCATGGCTCTGATTGGCAAGTCTCCCCGAGCAGGCTTGGGGTGGGGCGCAGAGGTGGGCACATCAAGGAAAGGGGGTGAGTGCTCCCCTCCCCCAAAGCAGAGCTGGTCCTGGGGCAGCTTACACGGGCCAACTCCTGGCAGGACACACAGAAGCTCTTGAGGAGGCGCCTCTCAGTGAGCGTCCTCCACATGCCCTCAGGAGCCAAACATCTAGCCACACCATTTCTTCTGTACGGGCTCTCATGTCGGGATGGCTGGGCCCACTGACCAGAGGGACCACTGCTAATGGGGTAGCAGAAAGCAGTGCGTGCGGTCTGGCTTGGAGCCACTCCTGGGAAGACACAGATGTCTGAGGAATAAAGCCGCTGTGGTGCAATGTTCAGGTATTTTGGTGGCTTATGGGTACTGACAAAAATTCGCTCCTTGACCAGACTCCACCCAGGCTCCTCTGAGTTCCTTCTGGACTAGGCCTCACCCTTGGCCTATAAAGACCTGAACAAACACTGACACAGTTCCCAACAGCTCACAGCCACCTCCCTAGGATGATCCTGGCCCTCTTAAAGGGCCTGCATGGGAAAACACAAGGCTGCCAGAAGAACTGGTGGTTCCAGCCATCACCTGAAGAGAGGGCCACCTCCCAGCCCTGTGGAGAGGGCGAGCCTGACTTCCACCAGCACCAGGCAGCAAACCCAGAGGGGTTCACAAGGATGGACCCCCTTCCTGCTTTTTGTGAGTTTTCCCTTTCCTGACTCTCCGGAGCCCCCACTCACCCACTCCCTGTCCCCTCATTCTCCCTCCAAAATGCCCAGTCACCTCTGTAACAATCGAGGTCAAGCTCCCTTCACCCCAACTCTTCTCCCTATTGCGACAGTGCTGCTGACTAAAGGCTGCCCTCACCACATTAACTAGCGTCTGGCTTTGTTATCTTTGACAACATCAAACAGAGGCTATAGGAACGTGGGTTTGTTGATAAGAGCTGGGACTCTGGGGCTGTGGCTATGAGCACCTAGTGAGTGTTGGTGTGGCTGTATGGGCCACGGCTATGGATGTGGATGGTGCAGGTGTTGGGGGGTGTTGGCTGGCTCACCGCTGAGTCTAGACATACCCAAGTGCAGCCATAGGGCAGAGCGTAGGTACTTGGCCCCCAGGATGAGCTTCCTAGGAAGGCCTGGCACGCTTACTTTTGTCAGACCAGGTGCCCTGATATGGCCCTCCACGAATGTGAGAGGCTAACCTGTTGGATGGTGCCCTCCTGTTACCAGGGCAGAGGTTCCAAGAGGCTCAAAGGGGAAATGGTGGGGCCCCCGCAGCTTCCTTCCTGCTGAGGGTGTGACCCCTTTCCCCAGCTCCTGCCTCCTCTGCCTGGTCTAACGAGGGCTCTGCGACTCCCACTCTAGGCTCTGTTTTTCTTTACTTTGCTGAAAATGTCAACAATGTCAGTTTTATAAAAAGTCATGTGGAGGTCTTTCTGACCTCTAGACCTGAAAGGCAGCACCAGGATCTTATGATCCGAGTCTGGATTTTATTGCTCTGATGGCCCGTCGTGGAATTTCCACAAAGTTCTGATTCCCCAAATTCAAACTGCCCATTCCAGTCAAGGTCTGCGTGGCGCAGAGCTCTCTGGGCTGCTGCACACACAGGGTCAGCGTGGAGGCCTTTTGTCCATCAGCAGGCCCCTCATGTTGAGTCATCTAGTGTGGTTAACTCGCTAACAGGGCACACATCCCTTCGACCGCCTGGAGACGTGAAAGCGTCAGTGGCACACCGTGCAATCAGAGCGTCTCCACCACCCCTCGGCGGCTTCCTGCCTGCCCTGCTCCCCCCGCGGTCCTGGCCTCCCAGCACTCAGCCCTCACTCAGCTGAGAGGAGACGAAGTGGGGAGAGGAGCTGCGGGCACAGGCGGCACCGCCTAGAGCAGGTTTTGTCAGCCTCCAGGAGAGGTTGGCAGTTTGGCCTGGGTAACCCTTGTTGGGGGGCTGTCCTGTGCATTGTAGGGTGTTTAGCAACACCCTGGCCTCTACCTACTAGATGCCAGCAGCACCCTCCTCCTCGAGTTGTGACCAAAAATGTCTCCAGACATTGTCACATATTCCCCAGGGGCAACGCAGCCTGGGGTGAGAACCCTTGTTCTAGAGAAAGAGTCCACAGTGAGAGGAGGTGAGACATGGACCTCACCCCTTCCTCTTTAGCTGAATGGGGAGGCCAGTCTAGTGGCCAAGGGCATGGCCTTTGCAGCCTTCAACCATCGTTCACAGCCTGTCCCCACCACTTACGAGCTGTGTGCCTGTAGGCGGGTGACCTAACCACTCTGTGCCTCAATGTCTTCATCTAGACATGGGGAAACACTGGTGACAGTGCATGGTGCTGAGTTAGCACTGTATTGGGTTAGACACAGACAAGCGTCCCCGGCAGGAAGGCTGTGCCTCACCTTCTTAATTCCATGGCCGGCCCCTCTGTGCCTCTGGCAGAAAGTCCCCGCAGTGTTGAATGAAGGGTGGTGCTCAAGCCTTCTTGATCTAGCCCTTCCCACTCTCCAGCGTCAGCTCTCACCAGCTCCCCTCCCTTGAGCGGACGCTCAAGGTTCTCTCCTGCAGCTACAGCTTTGCTCGTGATGCCTGCCCTTGGCCTGGATGGGGGAACCCTCTTCATCTCCTTCTTCACCCAGTCTATCCCTACTCACATTTTTGGGGTCTCTTCCTCCAGGACTTCTTTCTGCTCTCCCAAGAGAAGGTTATTGTATCTCTTAGCTTTTATCCCCCAACCCTCACCCCGAATAGCTTCTGGCTCCTTTGTGATCATTGCGTGCGGATATTTTACTTTGAGAAGTGATCTCAGGGTGGGCAGACTGGAAAGAGTGGAACAGGAAAGGAGAAGCCAGTCCATGAGCATGTCATTGAGCTGGTTACAGCTGTGAGCAACTAGAGGTGCTCAGAGGAACCTTCTGGAACGTGCCTGAGAATTGTGTACCCAAGAGGTGAAGACAGGAATGTTTCTCCGGCAGCTCACATTCCCCGTTGGTCAGGTTGCCTCAAGGGGTATTGATCCCTAACATCTGCCACTTGGGCTGAGTAGCTCACAGACATCCCATCCAGTGGTGGCAGAGAGGCCCTGGGACAGGAAAAGGAAGCTGGGCACAGCTGGGGTTTGGTGTTGTCAGGCCATAGCTAAGGGCAGCCAATTGTTGCAGCAATGGCCAGAGCAGATGCTGAGCCAAGAAGACGTGGGAGGACCATGAAACATCTAATACATTATGCCTCTTCAGTCTCCTCCACCCCCCTCCCTCCTTACCTCTGCCTCCTGTCCCCACCCTCCACTCCAATCTCTACCCTGTATTGCAATTGCCCATCTGGCTGCCCTGCCCCTGGGAGATTGTGACTCTTGTGAGCAGAATCTATTCTTCTTTGCTATATACCCATATCCCATAGAGGGGCTGTTAGAAACTAGGTTTTTAAATAATGCTTGTTGAATGAATGAATGGGTAAATGAATGAATAAACGAGTCAGAGGTAGGCCTGGAACCCACTGCTCTTACAACTTCCAGGGCTGTGATGAAGCCACTGTCTTGTGTGTACCACAAGCTGTGTCCCGGTGTCATTAGCCTGCAAACGAGCCCAGTCTGGAGGTGAGCTTTGCCGAGTGGGGTGACGTGAATGTCTGGGAGGCTGATTTCCAGAGCACAGGCCCTGCCCAGGGCCACAATTGGCCTTTGCAAAGCATGACCGCAATGAAGACTTGAAGTGGCCACAGTGGAGGCTGCACAATGGATGTTCAGCTTTAGCGGTCTTTCTGTAGGGCCACAGGTCCTGGAAATGGATTAGGCAGCAGAGTCCTCAGTAGGTTGAAGAGATGCCTGGCTGCAGAGTGGTAGCTGAGACCTAAGACCCAAGAAGAAATGTCAGTGCCCAGGGCAGTGTCAGGAGATACCAGTTCTTCAGACCCAGGACTGTATGGGTGGCAGGAACCTTTGCGATCATCTTCTCCAAGGAGCCAATTTTATAGACACAGGAACTGAGGCTCTGCCTGAGCCTCACAGAGCCCAGGGTTGGGCCCAATGACCTGCCTCCTGTCCAGCACTCTTGTCTGCAGTGTACACGATACATTGTGGAGCTAAGGACTGTCCTTAAAGAGACTTTGCATATTGTTTTAGTTTGCATTCTCCCAAAAGCGGATGCTGCTTCAAGGACTGGGATGCCAGTGGTTTATCTGGGAGGGGATCTCGGGAAGCAGATGTGAAGGAGCAGGGAGAGTGAGGTCGAGAAGGGGGACACCACTGCATAGGTGCTTTAGTGAGGGCACTGTCACCAGCAGCAGGGCCTAGTTTCACCAAGACTTCTGAGAAGCATAGAAGACGCCTCTGAACTGTTGGAGGGAAGGTTGAAAAGCTGGGGAACTTATCCACTGGCTCTAGGCCCCGTTGGTTTGAGGGTTGCTCCTGGGGACAGCAGTTCCCTTCTTTCTCTTTGTGCAGGCTGAGTGATCTCTTGACAGTGCTGGAGAGAGGGACAGAATACAGAGAGTTGCTTGGCTGTGCTTGAGGGGAGAAGCTAAAAGTGCAGGGTGAGTCTGAGCATGCACAGGACTGCTCTTGGGGCTGAAAGCAAAGAGGGGTCAATGGGAGGTGATGTGGGCCCCTGAAGTGTCTGTTGCATGCCCAGGGTCAGACATGAGCCTCACAGCGACACAAGAATTTTTACAAGAGTGCCTCCCAATGGACCCAGTGGATTGTTCTGGGTCCCTTACCTAAACCTTGGCGAGCCAGTGGTTTCCACTGCAAACTGGATAGTTTATTAGGTACTAGGGTGGGAGACGTGCATCAGCACGGAGAAGGGAGATGGGCAAGAGGCTGCCAATCACAGTGATGATGCCATCAGGGGGGCCTGATGAGAAAATGTCTTTGCTTTGGGTTGTCATCTGCTAATCTACACAGAGGGTTATTTTCCCTTTGGAATTTCACAGCCTCTATGTGGGCGGGCTTGTGGGAGGCATATCACAGGCGTAATAGGAGAGATAAGAAGACATGAGAAGACAGAATGGCAAGCCACTTACACTATGTGAAAAATAACTGGATGAATATACAGGGGTCTTTGTGAATTCTCAACAAAATGTCTCAAGTAGAGGAAGGTAGATGAAGGGCCTGACACGAATTGTGCCCCTATTGTGAGTAGATGCTGTCCTAGGTGCTCCGCAAACATGAACTCATTTAGTCATCAGCACACACCTCTGTGGTGATTCTGTCCTTGTTCAATAATGGTCCAGAGAGATTGAGAAAGACGTTCAGGAGTAATCTGTAACAGGGCATTTGTAGTAAGTGATGGGACCATATTGAAGTCCAGGTGCAACTGACCCCGGGGCCCAGGCCATTCTGAGGAGAATCAGGCTCTAGAACCTGGAAGGGGCTGCATCTACCGGGGTGCTGTACTTGCTTCATGGGACCACCAGTTCACACAGAGAGCTCCATTCCTCCCCAGAAGCACTCTACAAGGTGGCTGCTATGGCCCCCATTTTACAGATGAAAAGACTGAGGTTCAGAGAGGTGCATCAGGCAGGCAGCTGGCATTCTCTCCAATCAACTCAACCTCTGTTCTGTGCCACTGTGTGATCTGCTAAGGCTAATTTTCAGAAACCTTCCCCTCTCTCTCTGTCTTTTCTTCTTCCAGGAAACCACTTGAAAGCTTTGTTGCCCTTCATGCAAACCGTTCCAGGTCAGCTCACATTCTAGAAGTGTGTGTGACAGAGGGTGTTTTAAGAGTGAGTGAGCCAGGCAGGGAAACGTGGGAAGCAGCCAGCTCGCTGATAACGTGTCTTCTGGGGGGTGGTGGCCAATGGAGAGGAGAGAGTCATGTTTTTCTTTCTTTCTTTCTTTAGAGGGAGCATCACTGCTTCTGAAAATACAGACGGAGTGAAAACAGGAGAAAAATTAATAGCTAAAAAAATTCTTCTGTGTGGATGTGCTCTATACCGGTGCTACTCCTAGCGTGATCTCCCAACCATCCACAGCATGGGCGCACATCGGAAATGCAGGTTCCTGGACCCTACAAGACACCTACTAAGTCAGAATCTGTATTGTAACAAGCTCTTCAAGTGGCAGGGTGAGTTGGATGCACTTCAGACGGAGAAGCCCTGGTCTCTGCCATTTCAGCAAAGAGCACGCCTGTACTCCAAGTCCCACCTCCACAGGGACGAATGTCATCACGGCACCTCCAAAGGCACTATGCACACTGAATTCATCATCTCCCCCCAAACTTGCTCCTCTCTCTCTGTTCCTATTCCCAAGGTTCCACCTCCCATCACCCAGGGCCCAACCAGAGACATTGTTTCCTCTTGCTCCCCAGCTTCCACATCCAAGTCCCAGGGACCCCGTGCCCTAAACACCTCTTGTGTTGCTGCACTTGTGTTTGTCCTCACTGACACTCCCCATGCCACAAAGACCCCACCTGGACTTTTGGACCGTTCTCACCCTGGGGAGAGCCCTCTTCCCTCAGCCCAGATCTGAAGGTGTCAACCCCGTGTAACGCATCCCTGGCTCCCCATTGCCCCCTTGAATGAGGTCCTAGCCCCTTGGGGGGAGGAGGGTGGTAGGATCTGGTCTTCCTCACCCTCAAGCCTCTCTCCACCACTCCTCCAAAGTGATCGCACATTTTTGTTCCTCTGTATGTAGCATGTCTTTTTTCTCTGGCGGGTTTACAAGTTTTTCTTTATCTTTGTTTTCCAGCAACTTGAATATGATGTATTGGGGTTTGGTTTCCTTTGTGTTTATCCTGCCTGGGTTTTGTTGAGCTTTTTTGGGGTCTGTGGATTTATAAATGTCATCAAATTTAGAAGTGTTTAGCCGTTATTTTGCCAAATATTTTTTTTGCCTCCCTCCCTTTTCCATGGATGTAGCTGTTTTATGTTGTCCCCTAGCTCACAGAGGCTCTGCTAACTTTTCAGTATCTGTACTTCACTGTGGGTAAATTCATTTGCTCAGTCTTTGGGTTCACAGATCTTTTTCCTTCCAGCACTGCTCCATTGTTAATCCCATCCAGTGGAATATCCCTTCCAGATACTGTATTTTTGTCTCTAGAAGTCCCACGTGCTGCTTCTTTATGTATTCTGCTTCTCTCCACATTGTGTTCCCATTTTCCTTTAAATGCTTTAACGTCGTAGTTGTTTCAGCCAGTTCTTGTCTGCCAGTTCCACCATCTCTACTATTTCTCATCTCTTTCTATTGACATGTTTTTCTTCCTTGTAGTTTGCTTCTCTTCCTGCTTCTTGGTATGTCTGGTGATTTTTAGGGGATGATGGACATGGTGAATTTTATGTTGTTGAGCATCTGGCTTTTGTCGTCTTCCTTTAAAGGGAGTTGGATTTTGTTCTGCAAAGCAGTAAAGCTCCTTGTGGATTATTTATCACTTTCAGCCTGTTTCTGAGATTTGCTAGTGCAGATCTGGAGTAGCCTTCACTCCAGGGATAGTTCAGCCTGAATATTCAGGCCTGACCCCTCTGAGATCCCACTGAACGCTCAGGTGATAACTGAGGGCTCACCATTCTTGTCATTAGCATGCAAACATCTCCATGCCCTGTTTGCCTGATTTTGTGGAGTTTCACACTATGCAAGCATGGCATAGTATACATCAAAGACCCAAGCAGACTCCTTTGCAGATTTCTGGAGCTCTTTTTCTCTGTTCCAGAAATACGTCCTATAACTTTCAATCGCTTGAGCCTTCCCAAACTTCCGTCTCCACCCCTTCAATTCAGCAAGACTCTGAGTCGTTTGACTCCCCATCCCTGTGCCTGTGGTCCAGAACTGGCCTCTTGGCAGAAAACTAGAGACATCACAGGCAGAGGCTGAGGTGACCGCAGGGCTCCCGTAGTTGGTGCCCTTCTCTCAGGGATCACAGTCCTATGCTTCTTGTTGTCTCATGTTTGGAAAGAGCTGTTTCGTATATTTGCTCCATTTTCTTATTTGTTCACAGCGGAAGGATAGTCCAGTCCATAATATCCCATCCTGCCCCAATTTCAGAGTTTTGATGTTATTCCTGGCTAGAACCTTCCTGTTGGACTCTCCCCATCCTGCTCCCCAGTCTTTCCCTGATGACTCCAAATATCATAGGAGATCCTTTTTTAGGGACGACCCCAGTGTTGGTGGGTGTGCCCAGCCTGAGCTAGTTTGACTCCCAGAGCTTCCTGCATGGTCGGGAGCGTGAGAGCAGCAGTTGCTCTCAATGTGGGCAGTGTGTTGCAATAGACAAAGCACTTTCCATTTTCCTAAAATTATTTTCACAAAAACTTGGCAAGATGACTAAGAAACAGAGGCTGAGAGATGCTCGGAGCCTGTTCAAGTCAGCAGCAGCATTGCCTAACTCTAGAGCCCACACTTTGGGATTTACCACCAGCAAAACTTAAACGCCCCTGGTTCTGGTCCTCCACCCCATTCCCTCAGGGTTGAGTGATGGAAGATGCTGGCAATTTCTTCTCCTAATTTGCAGCTGCACAGACTGCACTCTCCCTGTTGAACTCACAAGCCTCTGTTTGTTGTGACATTATAGTGTTTTTCAGGCAAAGAATTCTGCTCTCACAGCAGCAGCATTGTTCTGACTCTGGCTGGGGAATGAGCAGTGGGAGCCGAGGAATCCCTGGGGAAGAAGGCATGCGGCAGAGGGCCTGTTAGGAGCAGTGATGAGGCCTCCTGCAGACTAGAAGCGGGGAGGGAGCTGCCCTCTGAAGGGCGCTGGCTCAGCTCCATCACTCACCCAGGTGCACCCGAGGCTCTGACACTGCCCTGGAATACGCGGGAAGAACCAGAGAGCTGGCTGGATGGTGCATGGCTCTAAGAAGAGGGGACTTTTGAATAAACAGAGAACATTCTGTTTATCAAACACCCACTCTGTGTGAAGAACTGTGCTGGGAACAATTTCTCACGTCACTCTCACAGTGTTCTCTGTGGGGAATTTTTTGAATATCACAAACGTATGCTTATTGGGAGGAAAAAGCAGAAACAACCTAAGAATAAAACAAACAAATCGTAGTTAATTCTATCACTCAGAGATAGCAACTTACCAGTTTGCTGTATATCCGTTTAGAAACTTAAAAACACCTTTGCTGGAGTATAATTTACACACCAGAAAAGTCACCCGTTTTAAGTGTGCAGTTTCATGAGTTTCAGTAAATTTTTACAGCTTGGAACTTAGCACCACAATCAAGTTCTAGAAGACTTCTATCACCCCCAAAAGCTCTCTCCTGTCCCTCTGTAGTCAATCTCTGCTGTCACCCCAAACCGCAGGCAAACACTGATCTGCTTCTGTCTCTTTTCTGGAAATTTCATGTGAATGGAATCATGTGATGGAGAGCCTTTTGTATCTGGTGTCTGATGTCTCTCACTTAGCACAATGCTTTGGAGGTGCACTGCATTGTCCCACGTGTCAGATGTTCATTCCTGTCTTATTGTTGAGGACTATTCCCTTGTACGAACATTTCTGTTTGCTTGTCTATTCACTAGGTGATGGACATGAGAGTTGTTTCCAGTTTTGAGCTGTTACAAGTTATGTTGCTAGAACAGTCTTGTACAAGTCTTTGTGTGGACATATGTTTTCATTTCACTTAGGTAGATATCTGGGAGTAGAATTGTTGATCTGTGCAGTAGGTGTATGCTTAACTTCATTAGGAAACTGTCAAAGTGTTTTCCAAAGCAGCTGAACCATATGATATTCCGATGGCAGGGTAAGAAGGTTCCAGTCAGTCTGCATTCTTTCCAACATTTGGCATTGTCAGTCTTTGTGGTCAGAGCCATTCTAGTAGGTGTGCAGTGACACTTCGTTTAGATTTTAATTTACATTTCCTTAGTACTAATGATGGTAAGTCTGTTCTTATGTGCTCATTGGCCATTCATATATCTTCTTGGTGAGAAGTCTATTCAAATACTTTGCCAATTTTTAAACTGTACTGTTTACTTTTATATTGAGTTGAAGAATTTTTTTTTCTTTTACTAGTCTATATATGTGTCCTTTATCAGATGTATGATGTGCAAATATTTTCTCCAATTTTGTGGCTCATCTTTTCATTTCTCAATGGTGTTTTTTGAAGAACAAAAGGCTTTTTGTTTTGATGAAGTCCAGTTTAGTAATTTTTCTTTTCAGAAAATTTTATACAAGTATATTTTAATAGGATTGTAAAGGTGGAATTAAGTTTCTCTTATTATTTTTAATTTGATAAATTATGTTAATAGATTTTAAAACTGTCATTCCCAGATTACACTTTGTCTAATCATAGTACATTATCCTTTTAATATGCCTCTGAAATTTTATACATATACATGCTTCATGTAGGATCTTTATGTAAATGCACTCGATGTTATTTTACAGATTTAGTTTTTGTATTTTTGTCAAACACAATTATTAGGAATATTCTAACTTGTAAAATGAATTGGGTATTTTTTCCTTTTTTTAACATTCTGGAAAAGTTTATATAACTTGGTAATGATATATTCCTTGAAATTTTGAAGAAAAAACAGTCTGTGAAACTATTTGAATCTGTTGCTTTTTCACAAAGATGCAAATTGTTTAGAGATGTAATTCGTTGCCTATTTTTCCCTCAATTTTTTCCAGGGTTCTGCTCTGATGAAATTTTTACTTTTATAGTTGATCTTGGCAGTTTATATTTTCATAGAAAATCAGGTGTTTGATCTCAACTTCAAAGTTTTTTAGACCGTCTGTACATGTCTTCTTATGTTAGACTTATAATGTCCTCTGGACAGTACAATGGCCCAATTCCCTTTTCCAATGCTAATTTTGAGTCTTGTTTTAGCACTACTATTTTAGCACTACTATTTTTCTGAATTGGACTAACCAGTTGTTTTCCTATTTTGTGGGTTTCCATGTTCTCCACTCCCCTTGCCCTGATCCCTGGTTTTGATCGTCTCATTCGGTTTCTAAGACAGGGTAGTTAACAGATTTTTTTTAATGCCAATTTCTGGAAGTCACAGCAGTCCTTTCAAGAAGTTGTCATTTTATGGATAAAGATACTGAGGTTCAGAGAATTCACAAGACAAGGAAAGTGGTAGAGCTGGCATTGGATGCAAAGCCAGCCCTCCTCCCCCAGATCATGGCTCATCCCTGAGGAGTGAGGCGGGTGCTTGGGGGTGAAATGACCTCCCCCTTGAAGACACACACACACACATGCCATCAGGACACAATCAGCGGTAGGGTTCATAGGGCAAAGACCCTTCATCTCTGAGGGCATGCGCAGTCCTAAAGCCCCTTTCCCCTGCACGGTCTCCACCATCACCCCAGCTCTTCTCTGTGAGGCTGCAGACCCGGGACTGCTCAGCCCCTAAGCTAGAAACCTGAACACTGAGGCCCAGAAGCATCAGTCAAACGCTCTTTCCCCCCTGCTGTCAAGGATATGATGGTGAGGATGATGTGGGCGTATGTCGGAGTGTCTATCTGAGAAGAAGGCAGAAGGCTGAGCATACATCATCCACCATCAGCACTACCCAGAAAAAAGTTGACCAAATATTTGCAAAATATCTAAAATTATGGTCTCTGGAAAAATGTGTTCTGAAAGGGAGAGAGGTGTTACCAAGCTCTGTCAAAGCCCGCACTGTCCACCCCTCCCCCAGCTCCCTCCCAACAGACTCTCTCCCTCCAGGTTCCACAGGAATCCTGCTCATCATGACCACGTCTCTCAAGTTTTCTGACACTTGGATAATATACACAAGCAGTCTGGCTGCAGAATTCTGTCCCTTTTTGTGAACTGTGAGTCTTTGAACTTCTATACGAGGCAGGAGGATATCCTGCAATTCATAGCCAGAGGAGCCCCGAAGCTCCAATGTCACATCCCCATGAAGCCACCCCCCATCCCCCAGGTGGAGCAGTGTTCTCTCCTCAGGCCTCCTGGGGCTGCTTGGTCTGACCTTTCTGTTGGCTCTCCTCAGGGTCTGCCTTGCGTTCATTGATTTATTCCTTTGTTCAGTATTAAGATACAACTGTGCTATGGGATGCGCTACAATGTTGCATAAATCAGACCAAGGGTTTGCCCTCACCAAACTTGTAGTCTGGTGGCTGGGAGAGAACATGAGAATTTGTTACAAATTGTGATTGAGCTCTGAAGGAAAGAAGTCAAACTGGAGCTAGGTTAGATGAGGTGACCGGGGAAGGCTCAGGACTGGAGGATGAAAAGAAGTCAACCATGTGCACAGCGGTGGGGAGACCTCACTGGGCAGCAGGTCCTGGGGGAAAGAACTCCAAGGCCAGTGTGGCTGAAGTGCAAAGAGTTGGGGGGGGGGGGTGGGCGGCGTGCAGCAGGATAAACAGAGGGAGGCAGAGGGTGACCTGTAGCATTGCTCTCCTCTGGCTCCTCACAATGTCTTCTCTACCCCTTGACACAGCCCTGTCACCACTGAGCTGTCCTCCTCCAGCTTGGGAGCACAGGAACTGGGTCTAAGTCGTCCCCAGGTCCCCAATCCTGGGCATGGGGTCTGACTCTGAATCAGAGCATGATTAGTGAATGAGCAGAGCTGGGGTGAACATCTGCCTTGGTGAACTAATAGATACAGGAATTATTTGCCAAGCAGATTAAGGACTATTTCAAGTGCAGCCAGGACTCAACAAGCAAACCAACCGCTGCCTGTGCCGCTTTGAGTCGCAGCTTCCTCATCTACCACAAGGGCAGCTCCACTCACCTGTCTGCAGCCCAGGGGCCTTTGTAAGCTCATGTAAGAACGTGCGTCGAGAGTACTGTTGAACCCCAGAGCTGCATGGGTGTAACAGACGATCCATGGCTCTTATTTGTGTTTGAGAGAGAAGATTCCAGACCACTGCATCCCTTCTATTGTCCTACTCAGCCTCCATGGAGGCTATCAGCTGGCAGTCCTCATCTCTTACCTCTTCTTTGGGAGTGATGTGAGGACACTGCTCGGAGGAGACTGGTCAGGAAAGGTCCCTAACAGGAGAAGCCAGCCTGCGAGGTGTGTTGGGGAAGCACATCATTGACGGCAGTCCGATGGAGGCCCTCCTGGAGGACCCAATTATAATCCGCGGTGGCGCTTGGTCACAACAGGAATTCCTTTTACATCGTGGTGCAGCCATGAATCGGGTGAGCAAGTCCCTGTGGTTATTAACAACCATCCAGACTTCAGCGGGTCGCCTTGGGTCACTGTAGCCACACACATTCTGGCTGCTGGACTCAAGTAGGCATCAGGCTCAGATTAGGGCTCTGGTGTTCTCGAGGAGTAGGCAGCTAAGTGCTTGGTCCCTCACACACTTGGGCAGCTCCGTTGGGGAACGCCATCTCTCCCAAGGCGAGAGCGGGAGAGGACTGTGCTCCACAATGTGAGCCTGTGACACGGCGACTGCTGCAATGAATTATTCACTTGTCAGGACGAATTCATAATCTGAGCTCTGAATTCATTTTACTGGGTTTCCAAAAGGTGGAACATTTCACCTCACAGGAAGGAGGTGGCCTGTGCCTTTCCCCTCACCCAAATCATTAAGGGTGGGGGCACATGAGCTCACCCACACCAAGTCACTTAGAAGGTCCCATTTTTTCTGTGTAGGAAGATGACTTCTGGGCACTACTGCCAATTTCTTTTTGACTTGAAGAAGAAATTACAATATCCCTAATTGCCCCAGAATCTTCCCCTGTGGTAGAAGTGAAAATATCAACTTGAATGACTTCTCTCCTTCCCTGAGGTGGGTGAAGACACCCTTGTAGACACAAATCCCTTTACACTTGGACACAGAGAAAAGAATGAACCAAGATGGATGACCGCGGCCCTCGGAGCCCATTGAACACCTGTCTGTGCTCTGCTGCCACCCTTCCCCACCTCCCTCCTGGCTGGTTTCTTGACAGGTTCATCGCTGTGTCCACCAGAAAGCCGTAGGCAGAGTCCTGCTTCTGGAGAAGCACAGGCCGACAATGCCTCAGGGGTTTAGTGGATGAAAGGCTGCAAAAGAGAGTTTGGAAGCACTTCACAGAGGGGCCCACATCCACACATACGTCAAGAGAACTGTTGTTTGGGGAAAAAAGTTGTTTTGGAGACTAGGGAATTGCAGAGAGATTTTGCAAGAATTCAAAGAAGCAAATGAGAAACAAAAGACACAGCCAGTATTTATTGAGTGTGTACTATGTGGTAGACTTTCTGGTAAGCCTTTTCAAGTCATTGTTTCATGGACTCCTCAGAATGCTGGTGGACTGTCTACTGACACTAACCCACAGAGGTTAACTAATCATCTCAAGGCCACCGAATAGATGGGAGAGCTGAGACTCAAACTCAGGCCTGCTTGGACTTAACAGCCCAGGATTTTAATGTGTGTGCACATAGTATGGGTTTGCAGAGAGGAAAAGAACACAGGTGCACACGCACACAGGACTGCAATGACAGCAAAGAGTAACAAAGCCAGGACCCCTGCGCTTACTTCCTAACCCCACCCCCAGCTCCCTGGGACTTTGGAAAATGTCCCTCTGCTGCTCTGGGCCTTAGGCTTCTCATTGGTGGGACAGCTGCTTTGAAGTACAAGGTCCCTCAGACCCAATTTTGTAACCCTCTCCCCTTCCCAGTTCACAGATGAGGACAGTTTGGCTCCGGAACAGGGCCACAGAATTTTTCAGCCAATCTGGTCCAACTAGTCATGGGGGTCTTGAAGCCCCTTGACAACAAGCCCAGAAACTCCAGGCCCTGCTGTCAAGGCATCCAAGATGGACATGAATGAGGCCCAAGGCTGCTCGTGCCACCTTCAGAGAGGGCAGAGCAAAGTCTGTTGCCTGCCAGCCTGGAGCACTGCCAGTGTTCGATACTTATTTATTGAGCAAATGCGGTATATTTAGCACAACTTCTCTCAGTCCTTGTGATGTGCCAGCATGAGTAGCAGCATTTAACTCCTCGTCTGCGTTGAATTTCTTCCACCTGGTGCCACCAGGATACTCTTTAACAACTCTGTCCCAAAGGATGGAGGGATTCTGCGTAAGCCTTGACTCAATTTGATGGAAAGGCATTATTTCTAGCAGTAAAAAGTTAGAGGAAGGCAGAGCATCTGGTGGAATAAAGAGCATGTAGTATGGTGTCTAGTGGACATGGTTTGAACCGTTTCTGACACTTATTGGCTGTGTGACTCCAAACCAAACCCGTTTTCTTCTCTAGGTAAAGAGTCGTAGAAAGCCAGCCTGTTGAAATCCAAGCACCAGAAAGGATGGGTGTGAGTGTGCTCTTGGATGCACCACTGTCTCTGGTGGAGTGAGAACTGAGACAGCAAGGCAGGTGCCCAGCAGGAGGGGAGGCGGTGTGAGCACCCCTGTGCCTCTGGCCACAGCATGGGATGCTGGGCAGCCTTTCAGAAAGCATAAACCAGCTGACCTGGAGGGGTTCCTAATGCAGAGAAGTGCATATAGTATGATCCCATTCTGTCAAATCAAGAGTAACAGAAGGTATATTTATATACAATTATGTGAGCATTGAGGAAGGTGGAGGGGGACACACCAGATTATTAACACTAGTTGGCTGGGGTTTGGGGAGATAGATTGAAGGTGAAGTCAGGAGGAGGGGGAGGAGGGGGCAAGGAGAGGAGGGGGGAAAGGAAATGATAAGTAAAAGGGGAAAAAGTGAATTACAGTATCCATGAGCAAAACAGCAGTCAGTTACGGCATTCGCAAACATATATGCACGACGAAATGGGTGAAAGAACGTTCAGTAAAACGTGACTCTCCTAAATGAGGCACCAATACCTGTCCCAGGGGACTGGCCTGAGGGTCAGGTGATGTCATCATATGTCAGGATGAGAGAACTGTCTGAAGTCACATCTTAGGAGGAGCTCAAGACTTGAATTACAGTCTGCTGACGCCCAGGCCGTGCAGTTCCCTCACGCCACAACCGCCTCACTAAGCAGCCACGAACTAGACGCACTCCAGGGATTGACTTGTTGAATGCAGACATTGATTATTAGTCATTCTTTCAGGCTAACAGCGTGAATCGAAATGGATGACAAGCCCCTCCCTTCAGGTGGGAGACTTCCATGCAGTCAGCCATGAGCACTGTCATCACCATGTCAAAGCAACAATCATCTTTCATCTTAAAAATAACTGGAAAGGCCCAGTTGAACTAAGTGTGTGACAAGCGTGAGGCTAATGGGTGGTGCCAGTGGGCGATTTTTGACATTAACCCCCGGTCAGATACGTGAACCTGTGTCTGCGGGAGCCGGGAGATAGCGAGCACTGTGCTGGGGGCTCATTCTATGCAGAGTGTTTTGCATGCATTCTCTGAATTAATGCTGCCAAGAACCCCACAGGAGTTCCTCATTTTACATATCAGGAAACTGAGGCTCAGTGATGAGAGGCAACTTGCTCAAGGTTTCA
Source organism: Equus asinus (assembly GCF_041296235.1). Taxonomy (NCBI): domain Eukaryota; kingdom Metazoa; phylum Chordata; class Mammalia; order Perissodactyla; family Equidae; genus Equus; species Equus asinus. Next base: position 66,555,720 of record NC_091791.1, on the reverse strand, counting down.
CAGCTGGTGTACGGTAGGACCAGGATTAAAATCCAGGGCAGCTTGGCTCCAGAACCCACACCCGTATCCTACACAACAATGGTACGGCTCCAAACTGGGAGACTTTTCAGGCTTTATTCATCTAGATTGTGTGTGTCTATAGTGATTGCAACACAGCTTTCAAGCCACCAGCGGTAGCTTAATTATGGTGTGCTCTTGATAGTGTTGGAATGTGACATCATTCAGTGTATTCATTGCAAGAGGACGTGACTTGCAGGTGTCATTTATGTGTCCTTCGGTGTGTTATTAATGTGTGTTCCAAGTGGAAGCTTAATTCTGGAAGTGGCTTTCATATCGCTGTGGAAACTTGAGAGAGAACAGGAGCAGCGCCCCTTGAAATGAAAAGAAAAGCACCCTGTTGCTCCCTCAAAGATCCCCAGCGACTGTAGCGATGCCAGGCTGGTGGACTGGTCTCGTTCTGCTTCCTCATCTACTTTGCTCACATAGGACACTCTGGCTGTCCCCTCTCTATTGCTGTCTCTTCTCCTCCCACTGTGGGTCCAATGCAAATATCATCATGGAGATCCAGATGTAGGGAGGTGGAGGAGGTCTTGGGAGAGTCATCACTTCCCATGGCTCAGCTAATGCTGGAGTCACCTTAACAAAATCCCTGCTAAGCTGGTGTCCAGCATCTGCTGGGCTGCCTCTCATGCTGGGGCACTCACTTCCTTACAATACAGTAGTTTCAACTTTGGGCAGCTGTACTGTTGTTCTCTCGCTCAAAATATGGAAGGACCCAATATGTGGAGGGCTTCGACTTCTGGTGCTAAGCTAAGCCTTGGGCAGAAGACATTGGGTCTAGTCCCTTTCAGTTGACAGTGCTTTAAAGAGTTGAACATGGGGAATATGTATCTTCTGAATCTTTTTCAGGCTGAGCAGCTCTACTTCCTTGTACTCTTGTGATGATGTTTGATCATGTTCAAGACGGTCGGTCTTCCTCGTCAATCTTGGGGCTAAGAACTGAATATAAGACTCAGGCGAGGCCTGACTAGGAAAACCTTGAATATGAGACTTTGACCTTCTTCGTTCTACACACTCTACTTCTATTAATGCAACTCCAAATTGCTTCTCACCAGTGACAGGGCACGATGTTGATGCCTATTGAGTGGCTGATGCCAAAACTCCCCTCTTTTCTCACTCAGGCTGCTTCCAGGACAGAGTTCTCTCACCCTCTGCTTATACAGCAGAGGTTCTCGGGCACAACTGCAGAAGCTTACTTTTCCCCATTATGTTTTTTGCCTTGTAAGTTTTGTTGTATCACCATAACCCACTGAGAGCTTCCTGGATTGGACTTCTCCCATCTCCCTCATTTGTCATCGCCCCTCAGCTCAGTGGGATCCACAGATTTGATAAGGAGCTTTCTATGCCTTCATTCAAGTATTCACAAACTTGGTTTTAACAGGAGACAGCCAAGGTTAAAGCCTTATCTTGGGCCCCTGGAGAGCTCCCGAAGTGACACGCTGAGCAGGAATGAATTAACCAGCAAGCCGTGGGCACATTCTTGAAGTGATTACAAGTCCAACTTCTTAACTGTGTTATTTCCTTAGCTCAAGTTTTTCATGTTACCCAAAAGGATATCATTAAAACTTTATTATATGCCTCACGGAAATTCAAATATACTCTGCCCAACTGCACTTTCCTGATCTAATTATTGAATAATTACAAACACCCCAAAAAAGGAAGGTAGGAAGGAAAGAAGGCAGGGAGGGAGAGAGGGAGAGAGGGAGGAAGGAAGGAAAGAAAAGAAAAGCAGATTGCTTTGCCAGGACTCATTTTGAAATGGACACCCTGATTGTTAGGAACCAACATAAGTTCGCAGACTGTCCTTTCATGAAAACCATCCCTTTCATTGCTGGATTCTTGCTCAGGAACAGCATCAGGCACGGGCCTTTAAATTTCTCCTTCACGTCATTTTTGAGAACACAAACAGCCTTGCTCATCTTCATTCATCCCTCATGCTTTTTCAGGGACCTGCTCTCTGTCTGGCTCTGAACTAGCAGCCAGGGCTCTAGGTACAGGAAATTCATAGGCCTACATCATAATGCTCAGTGTCTCATGCCTCCCTTATCTCCCGACTCCTTCAACATCTCCGGCCAAGGATGACCAACCCCTTGTTCAAGCCCTCTTTTTGCCCAATGCCCAGAGGTCTTGAATTAATTTAAAACTGTCAGATGGATTCCTCTTCTCTCTCCAGAACCCTGAGCTCTCCCTTCCAGTCCAAAGTACATTGTCCTGAGCTGGAAAGGCAAATGTCCATTTCCAAACATCAACACAGCTGCATTATCTTATTGGGCCTGAGCAGCAGGTTAACTCCTTCCTCATCTTTCTTGCTCTGAGTATGAATTTAAAAGCTCACTTCCCCCGAATCTCAGACTACTCTGGGTGGTGGCCCTTCTGACACTAGAGTATTAAGACTCTTTTATTTGCAATGGTCAAGAACCAGATGCAAACCAGCTAAAACAAAACAGGTGATGGATCAGCTCACATAACTGAAAGTCAGAGGATGGACCTGCTTCAGGAACGGTTGTGTTCAGGGGTGCAGACAGCATCATCAGCACCCGATCAGTCTCTCTGTCTCTCAATTCTCCTTGGCTTCATTCTCAGAGGGCATCTTTGGCCTCCTAGAAGCTCTAGGCTTTATCTTCACTGCTGTGAAGCAAAAAAGTATCCTTCCCAATCACGTCACTAAAAGTACTGGGTTGGCAGCGACTGGAGCCTTGGCTTGGGTCACTTGCCCATAGTGACCAATCGCAATTGCAAGGCAATGTTGTGCTCTGATTGGCCAGGAAGAGTCACATGTCCACCCCCGGAGCTGCAGGTAGAGCCAGTGCCATCTGACACTTGACTGAGTGTGGGCAGGTTTCCAGAGGAACATTTGGGTACTGCTTTTGAAAGAAAGGGGAACAAATGCTGAGTCGTCAAAAAAAAACCTAGAAGAGTTCCTCAATGCTTATAAGGTAACTGGCACAGAGTACTTACTCAATAAATCTTTGTTGAATGAGTTTGAAAACTCTGACATCCACTATATTCTTTCGTGTCTGTCTTTCTCTGGTGTCCTGACCAATGGTAAGTTGACCCTTGTGGTTGTCTGTATAAGACCATTCACCCTTTCTCCCTTGTAAATAAAACTTGATTTGGCTGAAGTCTCCATGCTTCAGGGAAGATGATGTCTGAGACAAAACCTCATCCATCTAGACTAATGGTTCTAAAACTTCAGTGTGCTCAGAAACACCTTGAAGACTCCTTTAAACACAGATTGCTGGCCAGTGCAGGGATCTTTTTCTTTTCTTTTCTTTCTTTCTTTCCTTTTTTTGGCTGAGGAAGATTAGCCCTGAGCTAACATCTGTTGCCAATCTCTTCTTTTTGCTTGAAGAAGATTGTCCCTGAGCTGACATACCTGCCAGTCTCCCTTTTTTTTTTTCAGCCCTGAGCTAATGCCTGTGCCAGTCTTCCCCCACTTTATATGTGGGCCACTGCCACAGCATGGCAAATGAGTGGTGTAGGTCTGCATTCAGGATCCGAACCTGCAAACCCAGGCCACTGAAGTGGAACACAATGAGCTTAACCACTAGGCCATGGAGCCAGCCCAAGGGATCATGTTTTAAGAGTCATGTTCTAGAGAGACCTCTCTGGAACAGGATGCAGGCTAAAGGATGAGAGCCTCTGCTCCAGAAAGAAGTCAAACAGTCAACAAACAGAAAAGCCCAGCTTGGATGTTGTTGGTACGTCCTGACTAAAGAGAAAGCTCGGCAAATGCCCTGCCACATTTATAAAATAAAACCCAACCCTCCTGTAGGCCTCTCTCGGCCCCCGCATGTCTTGCAGTCCCAGCCCCATGCCCTGGCACAAGCCGTCTGCCTGGCCACGTGGAGCCGTGATTTTGTGTGGACTTACGCCTCTGCTAGGGCTCCTTCCCACCTTGCCCATCCACTCATCCTCCATGGCCATGGCAAATCTCTCCCCGAAGGCCACCCTGATCCCCTCCCATCTCCTGTGAAGTCCTTCAGTAGACAAACCACCCCCTGCAGCACCCCGGTGTGTCTCCCCGCCCTGGGCTCAGCTTCTGAAGGCAGACACCTGTCTCTTCTCCTGATAATCCAGTGCCACCAGGCTGACTGCTGACCATGCTCAAGATTAGATGAACGAATGAAGCTCCCTGGGCAGGAATAACGCCTATCATCTGTGTGTCTTTCACCCTCCCGAGCACAGAAGGCCCTGCATAAACAATGGCTGAAGAACAAGGCAGCTGAGTGGCCACTACACACCCAATGCCATGCCAGGAGGCACAAGGCCAAGAGCTCCACTGTGGACATCAGACAAAACAATGTGTGATCCCGGCTCTGCCCAGTTACTAGCTGTGTGACCTGGGCAAATTATCTAAGCTTGCTAAGCCTCACTGTCCTCATCTGAAAAATGGGAGGCTTGATAGCACCAAAATTATTAGTAGTAAGATTCCGTGAGTTGAGGCACCTGATAGACTAACACCATGCTTGTCGCACAGGAAGGCTCCATAAAGGCCAGCTCTTATCATTTTATGACAATCCTCAAATATTGCAACCAAACAGTTATACCAGTTTGATAAATTCTGGATTCAGTGGCCTTGTTTCTAGAAGGGAATCCAGCACAAAACGATAAGGGGTTCATATAACTTGCCCTAAGGCTATTGAAGCTGCCTGACACAGCCATTTGGACCCAAATTCACCAAGAAATTATGTGGTGCCCAGACTCATTCTAGGCAGTCTCCACATATGCTGGGGAGGAAAGGGCAACAGTTCACCAGAGATGAAGACACGGTTCTACCACAATTTCCTCTCCACCTACCTGCCTGTGTGGCAAATTCTTCTTCACCTCCTAAATGTAAGCCAGGCATTCTTTGTCCAGAAGCCACCCTGGTGACTCAGCTGTGATGTCACTTCTGTCCCTTGTTCTTATGCCTGCTTTAGCCTCCTACCCACAGTGTGATGCTCAGCTGTTGACACATCTGTCTTCAGCAGTGGACTGGGAGCCCCTCGAGCCTAGCCCAGGTCCTGGCACAAAGTGGGGTGTAGAGTTGGTGGTCTCCCTCCTCCTCTGGGGAGGTTTGAGTCTCTTTGAGGGAGTCTCTATTGACCCACAAACAACCACAGCAAGCTTTAGTGGTGTGGTGCTTACAGTTGAGCCTGGACTCAAGGGCTCCTCAATCCTGTCATCATGCTCTGCGGATGATGGAGGAGGCCTGGGTGGTTGGAGGAGTTGGACAGCCACAGAATGAATAAATTTATAGAGGGAGAGGAGACTGGAGGATGGCCAGGAAGAGAGGACATCCCAGGAGAAAGAGGGAAGGGCCCCACAGGACAGTGAAGGCCTCGGCCCTCTGCCTCTGCTGAGGCTGCCCCGGGGTCTGTCCCAGCCCTAGGGTAACTGAGGCAGCTGATCCTGTGACACCCCTCCTCCCCTCTCCATGGACAGGGCCCAGGCCCTAGTTAAAATCACCCTGGAATTTGTTTACTGGCTTCGAGCCCTGGCTGTCTGTCCACTAGCTGGGGAGCCTAGGGCAGTAGGTTGCCATCTCTGATCATCGTTTTTCTTATGATTCCTGTCCTACGTCACTTGGTAGCAGGTTGGTGAGGATCAAAGTCAGCAACGCCTGTAAACAGTAGCGTGCTGGGTAAATCAGGGCGTTCCTGTGCTGTTACCTGGGCATCTTAGCTCTTCATCCCCCAGGTATGGAGAGGGGCGGGGAGGGCACAGAGAGCCTCAACACCAAGAAGACATTCTTCTCATGGCAGTCGTGCTGGTGTACCCACCTGAGCTCCTCCTTTACTTCAATCTCTGATACTCATGGTTTACTCAAAATGCCAGAGGTCAGGGCACCATAAAAGCCAATAAAAGGAAATGGGAAAACTGGCTATTACTTCTTTCCCGTTAACTCAACAATCTCACGATCCACTGTACATGTTTTTAGAAAAGGGATCAACAAGGCCAATCCATGCATCAGCAATCCTGATGCTTCCGTCAAAAGAATCATTTCAAATGGGATCTTGAGCTGAGTTGAGCAGAACCATGTTGGCACTACCCACAAGGAAAGGTGTCCACACTATGCATTTGGACGTGGAAAAGTTTTCATCACAGCAGTAGTAGAAAACCTGTATTACAGCCTGGCGCTCCTGCAGCTTCAAGCTTTCTGCTTGGTTGGAATAAACTTTCCTTAAAAAGAGAGGAAACCTACGCATAACCAAAGTTAATAAGGAATGAATGGAGCCCAGTCCAATTTCCATGGTGGTAAAGTAATACCCACAAGCCACAAATCCCCAGTTCAAGGGAAAAATAAGGCTGACTTTTTGTCTATTCTGCCTGTAATTCTTTTCTTTCCACCCTCCTCTCTTTCCCACACACCAGGGTGATTAAAGAACAGTGTCATTTGTACAGATCGGGCTCTCCTCTTGTAAGTTTCCAGTTAAACATTCTTTTGTAGCTGACGCCTATTAATAATTTAAAATGCCTGCTCTTTGAACAATGATCAGAATTAAGCTATTACCCACAGGGGGATATTTACATACAATTAGTCAGCAGCCGTTTCACAGCCTTTTCCACTCAAGATTTCGTGACCCTCACATATCATTTGTAAGCAGAAGAACATTTGGTTACTGTATGATTTTTTTTTCCTTCTGTAGATTTGATAAATGGCCACTGGGAATCACTTCAGAAGTAAATAAGGTAATTCTTTGTGATTTCTGCTGGCTGCTGAAGTTACAGGAGAAGGGCAATTATTTTTAGATCTCTACGTGCAATTTACTAATAAGCAACGGAATGCAGAAACATGTAATTAGTAATTACTATAGCATGTCGTGATGCAGAGCTTATCCAGTCTATTGGCCTATAATCTAGTGGCAGAAAAAGAATTGAGCTTGGTACACCCAAGTAAGTTCTGGTATATTCGAAGACAGTTGTGATGATAAACTTAACTGCTGTTTATAGAGACTGTGGAGGGCACACCACGCATTGCTATGTTCCAGCCTCTCACCTGACCCCCACCACAATGCTCATGTGAAATTGCCTCCTTGCCTTCATTTTTAATGAGAGCCAGACTCAAAAATGTTGAGGGATTGCCTAAGATCACAGGCTAAAGAGTGGTGGGCCTAGGCCCCAATCCTGAGCTTTAGGCTCCAGGCCCATTCCTATCCATCCCACCAGGGCATTGCCTCATCATCCTGCTGGCCAGGTGGTGTCATCTCCTGGGGTTCAGGTGCAGATAGGACTCAAGATACAAAGGTGCATTCTCACGGCAGAGCTGGAGGCTTGGAAGAGAAGAAAGAAGAAAAATGAACATGAAGTCAGGACCTAGTTTTAAAGAGTGGACACTGGACGTTTGATGGATATTATCTTATTTACAATGGCTGGGTGTTATTGTGCCCATTTTTATAGGAGAGGAAATCAACGGTCAATGGGGGTACGTCACTTGGTCAGGATCACTCAGTGGAATGTGACCCCGGGTAAGTCGGACAATGATCTCTCCCTCAGATCCGTCATTCATACCAAGAAGTTATTCTGGATGTGACGCCCTATTTCAGCAAACTAAGTGTACCTGCATCACATCGCAAAAAAGGGTGATGTGGGGCAAATGAGCAGAGCTCACAGGGAGCAGGATGGCAAACCTGACTACTTTCACCCAGTAACCTCAATTTTAGAAATTTATCCCCCTCCCCCAAAAAAAGTCAATCCAAAAGCTGCACATAAAAGTTTATGCACAGAAGTGTCTAGCAAAGATGTTATTTATAATAGCAAAACCTGGGGAAAGAATTCAAACACCCAATAACACAATAATAGAGAAGTAAGTTATGGTTATAGTGATACGACAGAATATTAGGCAGCCATCAAAAATAATATTAATGAAGAGTTTTTAATAACATAGGAAAAACCTTAAAATCTAATAGAGAGTGAGGCAAACCAAAAAATAATGTATACAATAAGAACTCATTTATGTAAAATAATACTTATGGAAAGAGAGGTATAGACCAAAATTGTGTGTGGTAGGTTAAGGGGTGACTTTATTTTTTGTTAAACAGCAGCTTAATTGAGATATAATTCACATATCAAAATATCCACCTTTTTAATGTGTCATATTTGTGGGTCTTAGTGTATTTGGAGTGGTACAACCATCACCACCATCTAATTTTAGAAATTTTCCTAATCCCATACCTGTTAACAGTCTCTCCCATTCCCATGTGCCCCTCCACCCCCACGCCAGACCCTGGAAAACACTAATATATTTTCTGTCTCTATAAATTTGCCTATTCTGGACATTTTATATAAATGGAATCATACAATACACGGCCTTTGTGTCTGGCTTCTTTCACTTAGCATAATATTTTTAAGATTTATTTATGTTGTAGCATGTATTGGTACTTCATTTCTTTTTAAGGCAGAAATGAACATCAATGTACAACATGTTTTCAATTCTCTTGGGCATATACTGAGAAGTGAAATTGTTGGTAACTTCATAGTTAACATTTTAGGACCTGCCAAACTGTTTTCCAAAGTGGTTGCACCATTCTGTATTCCCATCAGCAATGACTGAGAGTTCCAACTGGTCCACATCATCAAGAATACTTGTTACCATCTTTTTAATTTTCACCATACTAGTGGGTGTGAAGTAGTGTCTCCTTATGGTCTTGATTTATATTTCCTAGTGACTAACCATGTTGATGATTTTTTAATGTGTTTATATCCTCTTTGGAGAAGTGTCTATTGAAATTCTTTGCCCATTTTTTAATCACGTTATTTGTCTTTTTGTTATTGAGTTGTAAGTGTTCTTTATATATTCTGGATACTAGTCTCTTATCAAATATGTGATTTGCAGATATTTTCTACCATTCTATAGGTGTTTTCTCACTTTCTTGATGATATTGTTGACAATACAAAAGTTTTGAATTTTGAGGAAGTCCAAACTAGCTATTTTTTCTTTTCTTGCTTGTGCCTAATCCGAGATCATGCAGATTTACTCGTGTGTTTTTTCCTAAGAGTTCTACAGTTTTAGATCTTACATTTAGATCTATAGCCCATTTCTATATGTTGTGAGGTAAGAGTCCACCTTCATTCTTTTGCATGTGGGTATTAGTTGTCCTAGAACCATATCTTGAAACAATTTATTTTTTCCCCATTGAATTATCTTGTCACGCTTCTCAAAAATCAATTGACCATAAATGTCAGGATTTTATTTTTGGACTCTCAATTCTGTCCCATTGACCTGTATGTTTATTCTTATGCTGGTACCATACTGTCTTGATTACTAAAGCTTTGTAGTAAGTTTTGAAATTGGGAAGTGAGAGTTTTCCAACTTTGTTCTTCCTTTTAAAGATCATTTTTGCTATTTCGAATCCTTTGTAATTCTGTATGAATTTTAGGATTGGCTTGTCAAGTTCTACAGAAAAGGCAGCTGGGGTTTTGATAGGGATCGCGTTGAACCCGTAGATCTGTTCATTGGGGTTGCCACTCTGTTGACAAAATGATGGCTGAGCCTTCTTCAAACCCTCTGGCTTGTTCTGAGCCGTAAGTGAACGCCATCTTTGCCTGGAAGAGCAGTGCAGCTCCGTGGAACATTACGGCAGGCTTGGAAATTACATCTATATGGAGACAACCTATTAGGGCCAGGCGGCTGCTCCCCCGAGGCCAGTTCCTGGCCACTCCATACACCAGGTGGCTTCTATTACTTATGCCAGCAAGGCTTTAAATACCTCTGGGCACCCCCTCCTCCATTTCCTGTGGAATATTATTTCACAGTGTAAGAGATCTTCCTACAGGGAATTTACCCTGTTACTTAGCCCACATTTCCTTTTACGTTTTCGTCCACTGCTTCCTCAGGACAATGCCATCCTAGACTGATTTGCCTACTTGGGATTCCCACATTTTACAGCCTCAGATTCTTTCATCCTCATATTCTTTCACGGTGGTTGAGCAAACTCTGAGTTTTACAAATGAAGGCTCTTAAAGGAGTCTCCTAGCAAGGGCTGACACCAGACCCCCTTGGGTCATGCGGCCAAGAACAAACGCAGCCAATCCAAGGACACGAGGAACCAAGGTCGTCCTCGTCAAGAATTTGAAGAGCCCTTTTTGCCACTTGGGGAAGAATGACTCACCTCTCTGGGCCCCTCTTTTGCTGTGCAGAGCGGGTGCTCTTTTTCCCCCACATTCCTCCCTGTGCCTCAGCAAGAAGGGCAGGGCACTGGGTGCCAGCCAAGGCCTGCTTGGTCAGCTCCCAGGAGAGCTGGCCCCTAGGGCCAAGGGCGGCTCACTCATCACTCTGGAGGGAGAATGAGGGGATTATATGGAGGCTCAGAGGAGAGAGAGGAGTCGGAAAGGACAAGGACACAAAATGAGCATGTCCTGGTGCTTTCTGCGCTCAGATCTGTGCGCTGCTTTGTCCACATTATCCATTCCATCTTGAATCAGCCTGCCCAGGCCAGGAGTCCTAATGGAAAGACTGTGATGCAAAGAGGTGACGTCACCAGCCTGAGCCAAGCAGCTAGCAAGGGAGCAGAGCAGGGGCCCAGACCCTCATTAGTTTTTCTCCAAAACCCATGCCTTTCTGGTGCCTAGCTGGGTCTCACTTTCCTCATCTATGGAATGGAGCTAATGCGTTCTACAGAGTTGCTGAGAGAAGTGTAGGAGAATCTAGGTGAAGAGAGTCAGGCTCAATAAATGTTATATTGCTTCCTGCCTTTCTTGCTCCTCGATGGCTGATCAGTGCCATTTCTCCAAGTAATTTAGCAAGACAAGTGGCTGCAGTCCCTCTCCCAGCCTCCTGCCCTGTGCTGATGTGTTTTATTAGCAAAGAGGGAAGGGATTTTCTATGACCAAATTTCTTCTGGGCTTCCCAGGAGAAATTGATGGAGCCGCCTCGCTCCTCGGCCAGCACTTCCTCCTGACGGGGTTGCGTGGCCTGCACGGGGACAGAATGCTACAGAAGACTTTCCAGCCCAGGGAGAGGGCTGGGCAGTGTTATTCTTCTGAAGGGGAAAATCATCATTTGGCTTCTTGGGTTTATGTACCCTGGGCACCAGGGAGGCAGCTGGAATTTGCCTGGAAACCACAGTGCTGTCTGCTTGGTTCTCAATAGGCGACTGGGGACAAGGCTGCGTTTGACCGTCCATCACCTGCCTTTCGGTTCTGCATAATAAACACCAATTCTCAGGGCATCTCATTGGCTCTGCTGAGCTAGGGGCTGCTCTTCCGTTTCCTGAAAAGTGTGTGTGTACGTGTGTGTGTGTATGAATGTGTGTATGCATGCATGTGGGGGTATATGTGTGTGCCTGTGTGTATTTAGGTGTGTAGGTGGATGTGTGTGAATATGTGTGAGGCGTGTGCGTGTCTGTATGTGAGAGTATGGGTATGTATGTGTGTAAATATGTGTGTTTGGGGCACAAGTATGTGTATGTTTGAGTGTATTTATCTGAATGAGTTTATGTATGTGTGTATGTGTGTGTTTCTGCTTCCGCTGGATGCTAGCTGGGGGTCCCAGAGACATCCTGAGGAAGTTAAAACTTTGGGAGATGGAGAGACACATATGTGGATGCCCCACCCAACCAGACACCTCAACCTACCTTGAGAAGCAGTGGAGTGCAAGGGATGTTCCACCCAAACTGAGTCCTGGGTTGGCCTTGTACAAGCTGGACATCTTAAGAAAGACCTCCCGTTCTCCGAGCCCTGACTGCTACAAGATTAACTCTTATTCAGCTTGTACTGGCCTCCACTTCCTCCTGAAAGTCCTCTGCTTCTGACTGCATTCCACAGCTGGGTTGAACCCCTCTCCCTGAGCTTTCATTTGTCAGCACTATAGATTCCATCTGGAATTGACACAAGGCTCTGTTTACACATCCCCTTCACACTCTGGCCTGTGAGCTCCCTGAGAGCAGGGTTGTTTCTGCTCTATATAAAGCATCTCTTAGACACTCAATAAATGCATGTGGAATGAGTAAGACTGAACAGGTGTTCTCGGTATCTCAGTGTTCTCGTCTGTAGATTGCAGGTAAAAGTACTTGACACAGCTCCTGGGAGGATTCCCTGAGGTAAGCTCTATGAAAGCATGCTTTGGAGTATTGAGGGTTCATACAGCAAGGTGGCCCTTTGGGATCTGAGGCACCCAAACAGTTGAATGGGAGAGAAGACAGCAGGCCTTGGGTAGGTAGAAGGGAGATCCTGGTTCAAATTCCGGTTCCCCTATACAGCATCTGATTGACCCTGGGCGAGCCACTTTGCCCTCAGCCTTCATCTCAACTCTAGAAGAGAGCCATTAGCACTTTCCTTCTAGATGTCAGAGGCAATCTTTACAAACGCAGGACACACAGAAGCATCCAGTAAAAGAGGAATGTGCATAGGGACTTGGGCACTGACAGCACTGTTGGTATGTTTACAAGGAAGAACCAAGAGCCAGGAGGATGAGCATGCCCTGGAGAAAGGGAGTCTGGAGTGGGGCTCAGAAAACAGGGGACTTTGGAAAAGCAAGAGAGAAGATCTCTTGGGTAGGCAGTCACATGCACAGAAGGTGAAAGTGGCGATGTGATTTTGGAGTTTGTATTTCTATTGCTGTGGAATAAACTACCGGAAATTTAGTAGCTTAAAACAACATCCATTTGTTAGCTCACACTTTCTACAGGTCAGAAGTCTATACACAACTTAACTTGGTTGTCTGTGCAGAGTCTCACAAGCCTGAAATCAAGATGTCAGCTCTGCTGTGTCCTTGTCTGGAGGCTTGCCTGGGAAAGGATTTACTCCCTCAGGTTGTTGGAAGAATTTTCCTTGCATCTCTGGAAATGATGATTACATTTTCTCATAGGCCGTCGCCAGGAGACTCTCTCAGCTCCTAGAAGCTGCCATTAGGTTCTGGTCACGTGCCTCTCACAACATAGCAGATTACTCCTTCCTCACTTCATGCTCATTTCCTCTTCAGGAAGGGCCAAGTCCTTCTAGTAAGTGCTTCCACCTAATTGAGTCAGATCCACCCAGGATAATCTCCCTTTTGATTAACCCAAAGTCAACTGGGTTGGACTTTAATTACATCTGCAAAATCCTTTCACCTTTGCCAAGTGTAGCCTAATCATGGTGTGATATCCCATCATATTCACAGGTCCTACACACACTCAAAATTAGGAGATTATACAGGGTCTGTGCACCAGGGGTGGGGGTGGGGTAGCTATTTTATAATTTTTCTCACCAGAGAATTATCAGGCATTTTTGTCTGACTGTAGCACAAGGCTAGAATTCTGTGAAGAGTGGCTTTGCTATCTGTCCTACACCAACTCCAACAGCTGACAAAATCAGCAAGTCCCCATCAGTTTAGACAGTCCTGGTTTATGCCTGTTTTTCAGGTGACCCAGATTGGAGGAAAATGTATATTTTAACTTGGGCTCAAAGGAAGCAGCTTCTCTCCAGAGTCTTCAAGGCTCTTTTGGAAGAAGGAGGTTAGTGGCATGTAAGCTGTTGTCATGGGGAACATGAGTGAAACTACGGAGCCATGGGCAGACTTTAAAAGAAGGTAAAAGAAGCTCCATTCCCTAGAATGGAACTCTGTGAGCTTGACAGAGCCGTGTTAAATGCCAAGCGATTTTGATAAAGTGTCTTATTGATTTCTCATGACAGTGCTATGAGAGAAAGAGCATTATCCTAAATTCATGGCTGAGAAAACTGAGGTTTGGAAGGTGACATTGACTAGTCTGAGGTCACACCGCCAGGAAGGGGGGCATTTGGCTTGCCTGGACCTCACCTCAGGCACCTGCCCTATCCTGCTGCCCCCAACCTCAGGGGCTATTCCAGCAACTCACCTGGGACCCTCCCCTTGTGGTCACCTCTTCCTTTTTACAATGACATTTTTCCCAGTGAGAGATACCAAGCTATAAGGCTGATTTCTGAGATGTAATGAGCTCAAACCAAGGGTGCTGGGGTCCGTTCTTCTATGGAGAAGATGAAGCACTCAAGCACTGGATTCTGTCCTGAGGGTGAGGTAAACAAACTCTTTCTTCTCTAGAATGGAGCTCTAATGTCAGCTCCACAGAGCAAAAGCTCCATCTTCATCACTGCATGCCCCACGTCTAGCAATGCTCTAGTATACTACGCGGTACTCACTAAATATTTGTTCAAAGGATAAGTGAATAAACCCTTGACTCAAGGGAAACTCAATGTTAATATCGAAGCAAATTTATCTCTTCGAAAATACATTCTGACAAAGAATCAACAGTGCTGCACAGTTCTTCTGCCTGTCTGGCCAAATCGTCCTTTCGTAAAGCCCGGTGTCATGAGAATGAAATAATACACATTTTTAAAAATGGCTAAGACCATTGGTTGAGACGAGTTCTCCAAGGCTGAGAGCAAGTGAACCAATCACCGACCATTTCAATCAGCCCACAAATCATGGTGTGAGAGATCTGCAAGGGGTTCTGAACAACACACACGGGCCCACTGGGTTTGTGCCGACTCAGAGGCCTCACGATTTGGTGCCAGGGCCCTGCTAGAGCTGGCAGATCTGCAAACCTGATGGGAGGTATTTTGTAAGGGATAGAGCGATGCTGCTGGTTACTCACCTCACCTTCGTGTCCTCACAGGCAGCACTGATTGCAGGGTGATGCCAACTAGAGCAAGCTTCTCCCCGCTGAAGGGGATGGCGGGGCGTCTGACGGCATTTGCTGCAAAATCCCTCTTGATTAATCAGGCTCCTCCAATCTGTGAGTCAGAATTTCTCAGGGAGAGAAATCTGCCTTGAGTGGAATTTTCTGGAACTCCGACACTGATGCCGGCAAACTTTTCACAACGCAGAGGCGGCTCCCAGGAAGCCAGGCCTCTTGGTGCTGGGACACAGACTTTGTGAGAAGAAAATCCCCACGCAGAAAAATGAGAAGGAAAGAGAAATAAAGGCTGAGGGAATGATCCTTCCAGTTGTCAGGGACTGGGGAAGCCCATGGAAAGGGCACTGTATTTTCCCCTTCAAGGCAGTTTTGTGTAAAGGCAAATGCATAACCACGGGGGTCTCCTAGATCCTGCTTGACAGTATTCCTACCACTTATTGGTTGTGTGACCTGGAAGAGTTGTAAATGCTTTGAGCTTTGGTTTTCTCATTTGTTAAAGGGGGAAAACAGTAACAACCCCAACTTCCAGGGGTTTTGTAGAATGGAATACTGCCTGAAGATGCCTATGTCTCACAGTGGGCTTTCAAGGAGAATCAGGGTCTTTCCCCATTGTGCAAAACAAAACAGCAGTAACAAAAGTCACACGTAGACTGACAAAGGCTATTTTTAAAAATTTTATAGGTACATTTGTAGGAAAAGTCTTGCAGAGGTATACACATTAATTCAAAAATAATAGAATTAAATAAAAAATTCAGAAATCCAGGACATGTAGTGCTGCCTTACCCATATGGACTGGTACGCTTCCGGGATTGTGGCCATGGGCTCTCAGGCCTGCATTTGCGAATGTAGGTGAGCCAGCCTTTACTCTTTAGCAGAGCCAAACTGGGGCCCAGTCAAACCCTGGGCTTTTGCACTAAACAACCACGTCTGGCCCCGGGGAGGAGGCGGCAATCACAACAGGTGCCAGTATCTCAACCGGGCTCCCAGGCTCTGGCTCGAAGTCTTTTCTTTACTGCTTCCTGGCCTCCAACTTCTTAACCAGTTGCTGTTCTCTTCCATCTGGGACCCTCTGCCTTCTCACCTTGAATTTACCCTTCCTTCCCTCTACTTGATTTTAGATCTGCCCCCTTAGAATACTTTTGTCTCTAGTTCTTTTGGGAACTCTGCCCACTCCATTCAAGGAGAGGAAAAAAATAATCAAGGGATTGTGTCTCCTTGGAAAAAAGGATGTTGATTTTTGTGTTGATAACAGGTCAGCATCTTCTCTTTCTTCAGAAGATGGATGAAGCAAAGATCCAACCCAAAGGAACTCAGAGAGGCAGCAGGGTCTGTGAAAGGCAAGATCTCTCCTGGCCCTGGAATATTCACAGCTAAGCCACCCTAGAGCCTGCCAAACAACTGAGTATTTTTTAATCATTATCACTCTCTTCTAGGGGGGAAAGAGTCATTTGTAGCCTGGCAACAGAGATCTGCATGTTCTTCCTTCATGCCAAACTGTAAACACAGCCTTCCCTCTGCAAAACCTAATGATGCTAAAAGGCCAGTGACCAAGAGAAATTAGGGAAGGAGCATCGATGGCTGCAGGCGCTGGTGGTGCAAACAGGCCAGTAGGGAGTGTCACAGAAATTGGTGGTGTGAACGACGGGCATTCAGCAGGAACCCAAAGCTCATGGGAAGAATCTAACACTAACAGAAGAGGGCTTCCTACCAGATTCAAGGCTCCATTTCCTGTATTAGTCAGTGACGAGGTGTTTGGAGTCCAGGGAGAGGCAAGAGAATGCCATGGAGAAGGGCTGAGGCTAGAGTCTTGATAGGGAGCCAGGGGAGGGGGGCACGCTCTGCCGTCCTGTCTCTGCCTGGGACCCGTTCCTGCTCCCTCCTAGGGCACCCCCACTGGTTGCTGATGCCACCTCCCCCCTGGCCTCCACACACCACTCCTCTGTGTTTTTCTCTGGCCCAGGCACAAACCTAAGCATGCCACAGTAGCTTGAATGTTTCCCAGGAAAATGTTCTTATAGCAAAGGAAGAAACAGGCCAGAAACACTAACACAGGTGACCATATAACCCACCATTTAGCATCATCTTAGGAAGGCTGCATGGAAAAGTGTTTAAGAATGTGACCTTGGAGTCAGACTCCCTGGAAGCTAGTCCTAATTGCCCATGGGGTGGCCATGTCTTCTGAGCCTCGATTGTCTGCTCTATGAAATGGAGAAAGGAATTCCTGTCACATAGGGATTTAAGTGAAGCACTTAGAACATGGCCTGACAATAGGAAGTAAGTGCTAAAAGGATGTTAGGTATTATTATTATTATTATTATTATTATTATTCCTACTGCATTTCTGAAATATTTGAGTGTGGATAAGTAACGTATTCTCTTGATTTTCTCCTGACAGGGCTGTTGTGAGATTTAAATGAGATTATGCATTGAACCCATTTAACACATTACCTGACACAAAGTTGGTTCTTTAATCAATATTATTCATCGATTCCCTCTATGGGCTCAGCGTGCAAGGGTGGGCCTGTTCCTGCTTTGCAGACCATGGTACTCTGTTCCCACCCACCACCCCCAACCAGCCCCCCCCGGAACCAGGCAGGCAGCAGGGGCTCAGGAGGACATACAGAGTCTAGGAATATCTCCTCCCAAGTTATTTACTCATCACAAAGGGAAAAATAGTAATTTTACAGTGAAGGGACCAAGGAGACACCACCTCAACAAAGGGATCAAAGCAAACTGGACCAATATCAGGAAAGAACCCTGAAAGGTCCCCTGGTATCATGAACTGAGAAGGACATAAGAGCACTTCAGTTGGACTCTTGCCAGAAATGTGAAACCTGAATCTTAACTTGAGAAAATACCAGATGAACCCAACTGAGAGACATTCTACAAAACAGCTGGCCTGTATGTGGAAGTATTAAGGTTAAGAAACAGAAAGGAAGTCTAAGGAACTATTCCAGATCAGAGGAGACTAAACAGACATGACAACTGGACACAACATACAAAACTGGACTGAAACCAAGGTTGGGAAGAAATGAGTATAAATGACCTTATTGGCACAACTGAAGAAATTAGAATATGGACTGTGGATTGGATAATATGGTTATATTAGTGCTACGTCTCCTGACTTTGATCACTGTACTGTGGCTGTATAAGAGATGATCCTTAGTCTTCAGAAATACGCGCTGAAATATTTAGGGACAAAGGGACAGGAGGTCTAGAACTCTCAAATGGTTCAGAAAATTATGTGTTTTTGTTATACAGAGAGATTATCTATCTATCTATCTATCTATCTATCTATCTATCTATCTATCTAGACCATCCTACCTATTACTCAGCCCCAGGGGTATCCATTCTCCTGACCTCTTCCTAGTTTTGCCTGTTTTGGGACTTTATATAAATGAGATTGCACAGTATGTACTTTTTTGGGTCTCACTTCTTGGCTCTATGTTACAATTCTGAGATTCATCTGTATTGTTGTGTAAAGGAGTGTTTATTAATTTTCATTGCTATATAGAATTCTGTTGTATAGTATATTTTTTTAGATATCCATTCTCCCATAATTGTCCATTTGGATGGTTTCTTCTTTTTAGCTAGTATGAATGATGTGGTTGTGAACATTCTTGCACATCTTTTGGTGAACATATGTATGCATTTGTGCTGCATTTATTCATAGGGGTGGAGTTACTGACTCATAGGATAAGTGTATGTTCCACTTTAGTAGTAGATGCTGGCAGTTTTCCATGTTGGTTGGACCATTTTACACTTCCACCAGCAGTGTATGAGAGTTCCAGTTGCTCCACATCCTTGTCAACATTTGGTATTGTCAGCCCTTTGAATTTTAGCCATTCTAAAGGGTGTGTAGTGGTATCTTATTGTGGGTTTAATTTGCATTTCTCTAATAACTATTGAAGTTGAGCCTCTTATGTTTATTTGACACTTGGATATACTCTTTTGTGAAGTGTTTGTTCTAGACTTGTGCCCATTTTTCTATGAGCTATCATTTCTTATGGATTTGAAAGCTTCCTTTATATATTCTGGATAGAAGTCCCTTGTTGGACACACTTATTGTGAATATTTTCTGCTCTGTGGCTTGCGTTCTTACTCTCTTCATGAGATTGTTTGATGAATATAAATTTTTAATTTTAAGTGCAAAGTATCAAAATTTCCAAAACTTGTATTTTAACCTTTACTCTCTTAAAGGATTAAACTGAGGAGATTGTAAAGAATAGGATAAGAAAGATCCCAATTCTAGGTCCCATCTGGAAGGGTCCTACCCAGGACGTTCCAGGTTAAACCAGATGGCCATCCTCCCTCCTCAGGCCCTCCCAGGTACACGTGTGGACTGAGGGTGTCAGGTGCTTGGAGAGACTGGTGGAGAGAGGCACACTCGCCCCTCCCCTCCCATCCCACCGCAGGGTTGCAAGGCCACTCTTCCCAGAGTCAGGCACAGTCCCACCCAGAGGGAGGTCTCAGTGTGGACAGAAATGCAGACACAGGGATAATATTGTAATTTATGTCACAGGTTCAACTCAGAGGTGGGCACTGTACAGCTCAGGGTATCCAGAGGGCAAGGAGTCACTCTGCTCACAGCAAGTGGGAGAGACGAGTAAATCAGGGAAGGCTTCACAGAGGAAGAGACTGTTGAGATGGGTCTTGATGGATGCACAGGAGTCTGCCAGATAGAGAAGGGGCAGAAAGGTGTTCCAGGATAGACAGGCATCCAGAAGAAGCTAGAACACTTGGGGGACACTGCAGGGTATGGAATAGGGTGTGAGGAGGGGAGCAGTCATAGCACTCAATTTCCTCAACTGCAAATGGGGTGTTTGAGTCAGCTGATCTCCCTGCTGACACGTGATGGACAAGAGATGATTCAGATATAGGCCCTGCACTTGAAGAGGAGAAAGGGACGAGCGCAGCTAAGAGCTCTGAGAGTTTGGGAAGGTCAAATCCTGGCAGGCTACATAGAGGAGGCAGTACTGGACCTGAGCCTTGGAAACACCACTATCCCCTCGACTATGGAGGAAGCATTAGGGGATCCTGCAGCAGCTCACTGGGAAATTCTGAGCTGGTCCCTTAGTGTGGCAATGAGGGCTGCTCCCAGGGACTGTGCAGCCATCCTCACAGGCCATCCGGAAGGAGCTGCATTAATCATCTCTGCAGAAAGGTTACATGAAGTTCTAGCTGCTCTATGAAGAGGCTGCTGAGTGGAGATGTTCCAGCGTGCCTCCCGGCCCCGAGCTGGGACCCTGCCTGCAGGTCAGCAAGCACGAGCCCTGACTATAGTTGCCAAATACCAAGTTTTCCTGCAGAACACAGCTCCCTACACACATGCACACACGTCCACAGACACAAGCACACACACACACCCTTCCACTGTCTTCCTCCCTCAGCTTCCTTGAGCAACTGAAGCTTGAAATTCAGTTAATGGATGGTAAAGATGGGGACACTTTACCACTCTCTCCTCTATCTCCAGATGATGGTGAGTCTTTTTCATTTTTTTGAGGAAGTTTGGCCCTGAGCTAATATCTGTTGCCAATCTTCCTCTTTTGGCTCTATTTTATGTAGGATGCCACCATAGCGTGGCTTGATGAGCGGTGCTAGGTTCGCACCCAGGATCCAAACCTGTGAACCGCGGGCCATCAAAGCAGAGAACGTGAACTCAATCACTACACCACCAGGCTGGCCAGGAGTCTTTTTTTTTTTTTTTTAATGTTTTTGTTACCCTCTTAACAAATCATTTCTGATGTGCTACCTATGTCAGTACATTTTTCTGTCTCTGTCTCTCTGTCTGTGGTTCCCTCCACATAGTGGAGACAGGGCCTGGGCCTACAGGTTGGTGGTGTTGTGCTGTGCTGCAGCCGGCTCACACACAGAGACAAGAACGTGTGTCTTAACGCCGTGCTCAGTGATGCTGAGCAGGGAGCTGGAATCAGTCACGGTGGGAGTGTTTACACTACAGAAAACTGGCAAATGCTACCAATCCAACTTTTCTTTTCTCTCCTTTTTTTTTTCTAGGATAATTGGTTGTTGGACATTTACCAGCACATCGCTAGGGCAGGTGGCTGGGTTGTCACTGGCAGTGGCAGCTGGGCCCAGGTTTGAGGTTCACTTCTCAGTTCCCTTGTCTGTTGCCATTTCAGATGCTTTGTGTTGAGCAGAGCCCTGCATCTTTACTGCTCCCGTAGCGTCTCATATGCAGGGGTTAAATATGCAGAAGGAGAGTCTGGGCTGAATGGTCCTGATGAATCCACTCCCCTAAACACCCCTGAGCCAACTGGGAAATCTAGGCAGCTGCAATGCAATTTCATACCACTGTTTTTCAGATATTGGTTTAATGGGAATTTAGAGGCAAGGCAGAGCCCTGCAGGACAGAAGGATGCAGAGTGGGGAAGGTGGAGCCTGCCTTAGTTTCTCCTCTCTTGCCCTAAGCAATTCAGCTCTGGCCCAAATTTGCACATTCCACTTAGCAGTCAGAAGTTCTGCAGCCAGGGCTGTGCTTGTCCTCCTTAGAAGGCAGGGCACTGAGGAGGCCTACCCTGGGGGATCTCTCTGTCCCTGCCCCTCACTGCCCACAGAAGCTCAAGTGGTCTTCCCAGGGCATAGGCACTAGCCCCAGGGTAGAGTCCCAATGAACAAGATGTCCTTTCTTACTGCATTTTTAAGGATGTTTTGGGGCTCCTCACAAATTGGCATCTGATGCTCTTGCCCAGCTAGCCTGTTCCCTAATGCCAGCTGTAGGTTACAAGAGCTACAATGGCTATGCCCTCTCAGACTGGTAGCCTGAGAGTCGGATCAGTTGACCTCAGCCTGTCCCTTTCCTCCCTGCTTCTCCTCCTTCTCTATCCTTCATCCACCCATTTACACCCTACACGCCCTCCTTGCACTATTGACTATATCAAACCAGGTTGGTAAAAGCTCTGATAACTGTGGTCCCGATCAGTCCCTCAGAAGGGGCCATTTGGCTGATGACCCCAAGGTGCATTCCCTGGCCCCTTGTGTCACCTTGGTGCCAGGAAAATGACCCAGTGAGAGAATCCCCATGGGAATGGCTGGAACCCCTAGGGTCACCGTGGCTTAGATTTGAGCCCCATGAGCTGACTATACAGCTGTGGTTAAGACATTTAATTTCCCTGAGCCTTAGTTTTCCCATCTGAAAAGTGGGGTTGATAATCCCCCTCTTATGTTTACCAAGAGTCTTCAATGAGAGTATAGCCTAAACAAATCTATTCTTTCATTCAATAAATATTTTTGGGCAGCTCTGTGAACCAGGCCCTGAGCCAGGAGCATAGTGAGTGCTTCATTGATAATTAGTTCCCCTATAATTAGTCCCAGATGGACTGCAGGGACTGCAAGAAGGCACTGACAAGGTGGCCCTATATTCTCCTCTTCTGGGGTGAGCTGGAGGCAAAGCGTGTCAGGCATAGCTTTGATGTCCCTGCCCCAAGAACAGGTGTTCAAGGCAAAGTCTCTATCTCTGGCGGTCACTGTGCCTGTGCTGCTGGGTGAAGGAGGCATCCCTCGGGTGGCCCGGGCCTCTGGTCTCAGCCTTGCAGAGGCAGGGCCCTGGGTAAGCAGGCCCGTGGGACAGCCACCGGGCAGCAATAAAGTCAGGGAAAACAGCTGGAAATTCCTTGAAAGTAAACCCTCAGCCAGTGCTTTACCAGCAGGTTAAGTCTGGCCCAGGTTCAGAATGGAAAGTCCAAGCATGTTCCAGGACTTTGAGGGTTTGAGGGCGCGGCCTGGCAGGGCAGCTGGTAGGTGAGCAAGGATGTAGGGCAGAGAACGTTCACCCAGCTCATAGGGTTTCTAACGAGCCCTGGGAGCCAAGCTTTGAGGGGTGGGAACATTCACTGTGATCAGCACTTTCTACACACCATTTTTTCTAATCCTCAATTAACCTATTCTACAAATAAGGAAACCGAGCCTCAGCTGGAATCAATGCCTTGTCCGACAGCACCTTACCTGGCAGAGATGAGTTGAGAACTCAAGACTGACACTTTCTGCTACTCAAGACTGACCTGGACCACTAGGGAAGTACTTCATCAGCACCAGAAAAGAAACTGGACCCTGAGCTAAAAGCTAGAACAATCTGTCTGTAGTAAAATCAATGTGAACAGAACCAACCCCCTTGTCCCTCACCCCAAACACCTAATTAATCTGTATAGACAAGGACTACATCTATCTTTTACTATTTAACTGAAGTATTATCAGAGGTGCCCCACTGAGCTCAGTGGAAGAATCCAGGGCCCCTGCTCCCCAAAGAGTACATATGTGCAAGA
This sequence comes from Equus asinus, assembly GCF_041296235.1. Classification (NCBI taxonomy): domain Eukaryota; kingdom Metazoa; phylum Chordata; class Mammalia; order Perissodactyla; family Equidae; genus Equus; species Equus asinus. The sequence goes on along the minus strand of NC_091791.1, from coordinate 66,532,809 downwards.
GAATGATCATGGGGCTGGGCTGGTGGAGAGGAAGCCAGGGAGAGAGGAACGAGGAGGTGGGGCAGGGGGCGCTGAGCTCAGGACTAAGGAGCTCTGGGTTCCAAACTGGAACTTGGTCATTAGCATGACGAAAGCTCCCTGGCGCAGATTTTGTGTACCAAGCCGGGCACCAGCATTTTTGTTGAAAGGAAATCACCAGCATGGGCTGCTCACCAAATGTACCCCCCAACGCATACTTGATCTTGTGGAGGGCCGCCGCCTGGGGCTGCGAAGCCCCACCGACTCTACCTACCGACTCTACCTACTGACGCTGGCACTGCTGGCTGGCAATGGCTCTAGACTGGAAATCCCGGGTGGATCCAGGATCTGCAGCCTGAAGACAAAACGTTCTCAGGGCGTTCCCTAGCAACCCTGAGCTGCTCACATCCCCCGCTTCCACAGCTGACGCCCCTCCATCCATTTGCACGGAGGCATTGGCTTTTAGGTGCTCCAGGACGCTTCCTAATGTCCCTTCAATGATCCATGAAGCCATTTGGTCACAAAATCTCCCTCCCCCGTTCTCCTGCCCCGCCCCCCCACCTCTGCACCAGTGGTTTGTGCAGTGAGCCCGGGACAGCAGATGCAGGGAACAGAGCCCTGGGTGCCTTGTGGAACAAAGCCCCAGTTCCACAGTGGCAGCAGCATGGGGGGGACCGCCGTTGCAATGATGCTGCTCTGCTGTGGGCTGTGCTGGGGGTGCAAAGGGATGGATGAGATCCAGAGACAGAAGCAAAGCAAGCCCAGTGCCAGGCAGAGGTGGAGGGGGAGAGGGGGATGAGGGGGAAAGAGGAAGAATAGGGGTGCAGGAGGAGGGGGAGAAGGGGAGGAGGGAAAAGAAAGAGAGGAGAGAAAAGAGAGGGAGGGAGGAGGGAGGAGGGGCGTGGGAGCAGGGAGAAGAGAGGCCACTTCATTTATTTATTACTATGCAGTTGTAGTGTCGGTCTCATGTGTGGGGAGCAGACTGTATTTTATGTTTTAATCCTCCAAGCTGTGTGTGTGGGCTGGGGATAATTACATTGAAAAATGTGTATAATATGCAGAAGGTTCTTTTTGTGGGGAATGGGAATGCTCCAGTGGAATATCTTCCTCATGGCAACCAATGCCTTTTCCATAAGCCACTCACGAGGTGCCAGTAATTGGGAACGCAGGGGAAGCCTGGGGCTGGCCCTGCCAGACGGCCAAGTTCTCCTCTATTTTAGGGGAGGCCTTGGCCGTTAGGGAGCAGGGCCCTGCATCCCCTCACCCCCGCCTGCCCACCAGCCCAGTGGATGACAGGATACAAATGGGAAACCTGATTGCTTTCTTGGCACAGCCTTAGGGCTGGTTGCTGAAGAATGCAGGAGGGAGATGACAGGTAGGCTGCTAGGGGACAAAGCAAGACTGTGTGCATGCTATCTGTGCACAGCACACATGCTCACATGTGCATCCACACGCATTCACCCTCATGCACACATCCACACACGATACACATGCATGAACTCACACATCCACACACATGTACACCTAGACTCACACACATGCACCCCTCCACATTCACACCTGTTCATAAACACTTACACACACAAATACATGTGCATATGCAGTCACACAACCACACCTTCAGACACACACACACATTCACACACAAGACGCACACACATGCGCACACTCACGTGCTCACACACACTGTCCTACACACATATACGCACTCAAATGGCTACAAACTCCCAATTTCGCATGCGTACACATTTACGCAAATTCATAATTTCTATCCATAGCTAGACATGTGTACATGTCCACCATCCTGTTCTCCCACACACTCACACAGCCTCATACATATCCGCACACACACAAGTACACACGACTGCTTTTGTGGGGCTGATCATTGTGAAGTAGAACCAGAAATACTGACAGTGAGATTTTTATCTGGAATTAAAAAGAAAAGACATTGACATCTGCCTTCCCTAAAAGGCCACAAAAGAACCTCCGCAAGTCTGGCAGTCTGAGAGTTTCTTTTTAGTACACAGGCTTTGGCGACTGCATTGCTCACTTGGTTTGAGGCACGCGGCAAGTTTGCAAACTTTCCTTCAGCTCCTGCTGACTGTTGATTTGATGGTTCTTTACCCAGGTACTGCAGATCCAGTGGAAAAAATACCCCAGCCTACCAAGATGCCAATTCTCTGCTCTTGCCATGGTGGGCCAGCACCCCACAGAAGGAAATACACGGCGGACAGCAGCATGTACCCCAGAAAGCCTGACTGTGATGAATAGGGCTTCAGGCTCCCTTGGGACCCGGCTGGTTCCTTTGTAGGAAATCCAATTTCTTGGTACATTAGAGGATGTGCTAATGAGCACTAATGTGGGGCCAAGAGGCTGGGGGTGGGCTCCAACCTGGAAGGCAGCTGGGTCAGCTTCCGCTTCTGCCTCTGGGGCACCTGGATCTTCCTCTCGCCTTCCCTCCTCTGCTGAGGGGCTGGCACAGTGCCAACTGACCTGTTCTTTCCCAGCACCATTCCCGCTCCTGTCCAGGCCCTCTTGCCTCTCCTGAGAGTCTGTGTTGAGCCCAAGCGGCCCACCAGCCTCTAGTCATACTCAAACCTTCCATGGGCAGGAGCACCTTGGACAACTCAGAGCCTACAGAATTTACCAGAATGTCTCAGCTTCTAAAAGCCTCTTAAGGCCACTTTTCTGCGATCAGCCACCCTACCTAGACTCTAGACTATTTCTCTACTCCTCTTCTCTTGGCTGGCGAGACTGCATGGCACCAGTCATTGTTCCCTGAACTTGCCCTGGCCTACACCTTGCCCCCCTTGCCCCAGGCAATCGGAGAAGGCTCCACCCCTCCATTAGCTCCCCTCCTGGTGAGAGCAGAGGTCAAAGTCCCAGGGAGGGGGTGGTCTGCAAAACCTGGAGGACAGGACTGGGCTCCCCACAGCTGCTTGGAGTTGCCTTCTGTTCCATCCCCTCTGTCCTCTCTGCCCCAGCCACACCGGCCATGCTTACTCAGGGCACACCCCCACTGCAGGAACTTGTGCTTGCTCTTTTTTCTGCCTGGAAAGTTCTCCATCCAGACATGCACATAGCGCACACTCCACTTGGCTAGGTCATTCCTGGAATGTCACCTCCGTGAGGCTGTGCCTGGCCACCTTATTTAAAGTGGCCCCCTCCCCCAACCTCCAGGTCTCATACCCGCTCCCTGCCTTCCCCTGCTTTCCTCTGCAGCCCCCACCCCTGACACACTGGGTATTACAAGACGGTGAGCCTTCGGAAGGCCCACGATGTGGCTGTTTTGGTCATTGCCATATCTTCTGTACCCAACACAGGAGCAGGTGCTTAGGTGATCCACAATGGTCTGTTGAAAAAATTAATGATGAAGGCTGTCCAGCCACCAGTGCCCACCAGGCCTTCCCTCCCAGCCTGTCTCCAAGATGGTCTGTTCTGGGTTCATCTTAGGCTGGCAAAAGAAGCTGGACTTTTCTTTCTCTGTACTCCAAACCTGTGTTCAGGGTTCCTGCTGCATATTGACCCAGATTACAGACCCAGATTTTTTTATTAGATATATAGTGAGATTTCATCATTTGTTGTTGGTTTTTTTTAAAGATTTTATTTTTCCTTTTTCTCCCCCAAACCCCCTGGTACATAGTTGTATATTTTTAGTTGTGGGTCCTTCTAGTTGTGGCATGTGGGACGCTGCCTCAGCATGGCTTGACAAGCGGTGCCATGTCTGCACCCAGGATCCAAACCAGCAAAACCCTGGGCCACCAAAGCGGAGTATGTGAACTTAACCACTCGGCCATGGGACCGGCCCCTCGTCATTTGTTTTTAAGTATTTTAAATGCATTATCTGATTGGCTATTCACAAAAATGTAATGAAGTAGATGCTACTCTTCTACCCATTTAACAGATGAGCAAACTGAGGTTCAGAGAAGTGAAGTGACTTGCTCAGATCACACAGCTTCCACCTGCTTGTGTTTTTTTCTGCTAGACCTCACCATCAGCACTCTTTATATCCCCTCTCCTTGGCAGGCAGTGATCTCTGTTCCTTATTTAGTACCAAGCTCTCCATAATCGATCTAGGCCATGTCTGAAGTGTGACCCACAAGCAAAAAGGCCCTGCTTGTCAGCCAAGAGAGCATTGAGACATCCGAGACCCAAGGAAAGACTTGCTCCCTCTGAAGAGTGAGCTTCCCTGTGAGGGTCTCTAGTCTGGCCCTTCCAGGCCATGTGACCTCGGGCATCTTTCTTCACCCTTTGAGCCTCTGTGTCCATATCTATAAAATAGGCATAGTAGCTGCTCCGGGGGAGCCATGAAACACCCAGTTGATGTATACAGAAGGAACTTAGTGAAGTTTAGACTTGTTCCAGCCTCCAAATAATCTCTCTATAAATAACCTGAGAATTCCTGACTCGGGGATGTCTACCCACCAGGTGATGCTTTTGTCATCACCAAGATTCCTTTTGCTTTATTGGGCAGCCACCCAGACACGTGGACCCCTGGGTGTTAGCAGGCAACTAAAAGTGCCATGTGTTCTTCCTAGACGCTGTCATCTAGCACATCTCCCCACCCCTGAAGTGGCTGTGGGTGTCAGGGTGCCAAGGGAGGATTCCATAAGCATCCTCAAAGAGCTCTGTGCAAGGGGTGTGGGACAAAACCCAAACAGAAGAGGGGTGCCAGGGCCCAGTCCAGGCCAGCATGGGAAGGACAGAGAGGAGCAGCTGAGACAGCTTACCTGGCAGGCCAGGAAAGGGGCCCCCATGAATGGGGACCAGGCACAGGGCCCAAGGATGAAAGCTGGGTGGGGCGGTGCCTGCCTTTGCAGCCCAGATCCTGAGCCGCCTCCCAGTCCTGGTAGAGCAAACAAAGCCAGAGGTACTGCTGCAGACGTTGCACACAGCTGGGAGATAGGGGCCGTCTGCACCTTCCAGTGCTCTCATCTCATTAATCTTGTACCTCTGCAGTCCTTCTGAAGAGCACACTCACAGCGGCTCATTCATTACAGCTCTAATAACAGCACAGGCATTAAAGCGCCGGCTGCGAAGGAGCTGGCCTCTGCAGCTGCAGAAAGCCAATACCTTTTAAAATGCATTTACACAGCAATAAATAAAAGTGGTCTCAGTTTACCTCTTTATTAAATTCTGTTTGCTCTTTGGAGTTAAGGGCTGTATTTGTGTCTCGCTACTCAAACGTATTCGTGCGCGTCTCCTAGGCTGGCCACATTTATTCCATAACGCCATAATGGTGGCTGAAGCTTAATGGGGCCTTTCATTACCAAGCAGTCCTCATTATGGGCTCTCCCCCAGGCCCCGGGGTTCACTTTGAGTAACACAAAGACCACCCCATTATCCAGACGGGAAAACAAAGGCAGAGAATTAGCATGGCTTGACTAGTCTCACCCAGCAACCAACCAGTGGATGATGCGAGACTGATGAGCTTGGCATCCTCCAAGCTCTGGTCCAGAGAGCTGGTCCCATAAAGGGGTTGCTGCATCTTGCACCCTGCACATGGTAGTGGAGTGACAGGCATGCTAGCACAGTTAAGGCTCTGAGAAAGCATGCAATCTGTTCAAACCCATTTTGACTTTGAATCTTCTCTCTCTCAACACCTGGTCTTGTTTCAAGGAATTGACATTCTGTGTATGTTTGTGGGAAGTGAGAATTTACCGGTCTGGAAGGTTCCCTTCATTTGAGGCATCTCAAGTGCTCCCATTATGGACAATTTCTTGCCTCCACAGGCAGTTCAAAAGGTTCAGTGAGCATCCTACTGCTTCCCTGACAGGACCATGAGTTCTCTGAGAATCCTGGACTTTGTGGATGGGAAAGCACACTTGTTAGCAATAAACCCCTGTTCCAAAGTTCATGGGATGCTGCCATCCTTCTGACTGTAGTGCCCCAAAGCCTCTGGGCCCAGGCCTCTGTCCCCAGACTCAGGCAAGTGGGCACCAGGGTGCTGGCTGGTCATGACCAGAAGACCTGGGTGGGGTGGGACTTCCTGGGCAGGAGGGTGAGAGCCCCGAGAGGGTCACGTGAGGGTTCCTGGATATGTGGACCTGGCCTCCTACAGAGATGAGTGCTGTCTTATCCCCCAGCGGAGACCAGCAGTGAATGAACTGCTCCTTGGCTCATCTGGGGAGTTCTCGCCTTCACATTCACTGTAACGGCTCGTCTGTCCTGTGAGTCAAACACCAGGAACACCTTCCCACACCTCCAATGAGACAGCAGACCTGGGAGGCAGCAGGACAACTGTCCCCATTTCGTAGATGGAAACAGTAGGCAGAGAGGCGCCATATACCTTGTTCAAGCTCACATAGCTAGTCAGGATTCCAATTCAGGAAATCCACTCCCATTCCTAACCTCTGCATTGCCCCTCTCCCGGAAGCAGTGTCAGGAATCCTCCAGCACTAACAAACAGGCTACTGCAAGGCACAGAGGGATCCCTGTGTTAGAGAGTGAAGGAGGCTCTGTGGGGTCAGAGCGCCAAAGGGTCCCCATGGTCCTGCAGCCAATTCACAGCTCCAAGTTATGCTGAACATTGGCATCCTCCTTCCCCAGGATTTTCTACTACTTTCTGCCCCTTTCCTCCCCTTCTCCCCCATCACACTCCCAGGAGCCACCTGGCCTGTGCATAGTGGAATGAACAGTGATCTGGAGATAAGCTGAAAGCCCTTGGGCAGGTCACCTTACCTTGCTGAGCCTGTGGGCATGAGAGCATGAATCCACCTGGTGCGAGGATTTCTTTTGAAAGAAAGAGCACAGGTGATGGTCCCAGGCTGGCCTTGAATCCTGACTTCCAAACTGTGCCATTTCAGGCAAGCCACTTCGCCTGTCTGGGTCTCAATTTCCACATTTGGAAAATGATGAAAGAATACACAATTCACATACTGTATACACAGGGCTGTTGAAAGGATGAAAGGATGGGGTACACAGGGGGCACCCAGCACTTAGCACACAGAAGGTGCACAATAAATGCTGATTTAGTTCCCTTCCTTCATCTTAGCTTCTAGGCAGCTGGGCAGCGGAGGGAGTCAGTCCTTTCAAATGTAAGTTCAGGGAGAGGGCAACAGAGCAGCCTACCCACTTACCAACAGCACTGGAACACTGCTGTCACCAGGCCATGTCAATGAGGTGGCCGAGTGCTGACTGCCAGCGGCATGACCAGAGGGGCTGGGCTGCTCTCCTCACTCTTCTCTCCCCAGATCCAGAGCAATATGTTGGGCACATACTATTCATTAGTTGGCCCAACATTCACACTCAATCCCCTTTTCCCTTGTCTGCTGGAAATCCCAGTGGCTTTCCCAGTCACCTTGTAGTTAGGAGTGGCCATAGGATCGAGTTCCGGCCAATGAAACACAAATTAAAAAGCCACAAATCTTTAGGTTGGGCAATGACTTCTGGAAAAGATTTTGTGACAGTAGAGGATACATTCTCCATCTTGACTGTGGTGATGGTTTCATGTGTATACACATATCAGAACTGATCACAGTTAACAATACTCTATTGTATATTCAAAAGTTGCTAAGAAAGCAGATTTTAAAAGTTGTCATCACAAAGAAAAAATTATGACTGTGTGTGGTGATAGATGTTAACTAAATTTATGGTGGTAATCATTTCATAATACATACATATATGAAATCATTACATTGTATACCTAAAACTAATACGATGTAACATGTCAATTATATCTCAATTTTTAAAAACTGATCAACTTGCACACTTTACATATGTGTAGTTTGTTGTATGTCAATCATACTTCAATAAAGCTGTTTAAAAAGAACTGCCAGGGGTTCTGGGAAAGATTGGCTTCCCTGATCCAAGAGACCTTCGCGGACGGTGCCTCTCCTCTGCTCTTTTCCTGCTTCAAATGCTGACAGGATGCCTGAAGCCCAGGCTGGCCATCTGACAACCATGAGTGACAAATACACTGGGAAGGCCAAGAGACTGCCTCAGAGGTTAACTGCAAACCTGTCCAGAGGCACATTTTTGTTATATGAGGAAAATTAACACCAATTTGTTTAAACCCCTGTAAAGGTTTTTGGTTCCTTGAAGCCCAAAGCCTTCCTACATATACTTAGGTGCTCACTCAGCATTTGTTGAATAAATGCATTAAGGATTGGCTAAGCCAGTGAGCTGAGAGGAAGGAGAGGTCTCTATGCCCTTCTGGGCCTGGAACTAGAGTTGGCCCTGGAGGATGGGGAGGATTTGGCTAGGGAGAGAAGATGCAGGGAGAACCGCAGGAGCACCAGGCACAGAGATGGGGATGAACAGGGCACCTGCCCCCAGATAACCCCCTCCAAGGCGGGGTCACCTTTGCCCCATCCCTCCATCGTGGTTAATAAGCCATCCCATATTTTGCTTTCCTCCGCACAGTACTTTTTTTGGTGACGGAAAATTACAGCTGACAAGTGGCAATTGATCTCTTCACATTATTTTGAAGCAATTATATTGAAACGGGAAACAAGGCTTCCCGGAAGAGCTCAATAACAGAGTTGAAGACAAAGCTCCCTCCGAGACAGATAGGGGAGGCCAATGTGCACTGTGTAGAAACTGACCAAATTTCCTTCCCATGAAATTATAGTTAATTATTGCCTAGAAATCTTCAAAGATAACTTCTGCTTCAACCCAAGGAGCAGAGGACAAGCCAGAGTGAGGCAGGTGTCCTCAAGAGGGGCTGCCTAGCTTTGGACTTGCCAGATCTCCTCTAACAGGGGACCCCAAGCCCCCACGTACCAAGAGGGGCTCTGTGGATTGAGTGTGGGCACACAAAACCAGCTTCGACAGAAAACAGAATACTGTAATTCCCTAAATTTAGAACAGCCTAGGACCCCTGAAAAAAGGCAGATTCCCACAGGCCCCCATATTGACCTAAATTATTAGATTTGAATGTTATTTGAGTCTGTACAAACCAAAACTAGAAATAAACTTCCTCTGCTTGTAGTTTAAATATGATGATAAACAAAAACATCATTACAGATGGAAAAATAAGCCATAAAACCAACAAAAGTGAATTAACAATCAGTTGAATGTGAAAGATCATGCTGCCTTTGCCGAACCTGAATTTGCACCCGAGACCTGCATATGGTGACAACTGCTACAGCATAGCCAAATCCTGAGATTCCCATGGCCCAACTGCTATGTAATATGAGGCAGTGACCCCCACTTCCCCCACTACTAGAACCTCTGCACAGCGTCTGTTCACACAGCGTGGCCACAGTGCCATTTGGCCCTCACCTGGTGTGGGAGGCATCCCTGGGCCTGCCTTTGATCTTTCCTCATCTTTCTGCAGCAATTAACATGGTACCATCATGACTGTAACATTTAGAACATCTGAAAATGTAAGGGGGCGTTTTGGTGTAAGGCCGTCATGTAGATTAGTGGTCCTCAACCTTGGAATTGCTTGGGGAGACTAAAAATCCTAATGTTCGGGTTGAATCTCAGATCAATTCAGTCAGAATCTTTTTATTTGCTCCCTGGGTAATTCCAACGAGCAGCCAAGTCAAGGACCAACAATGTAGATCAGATTCTCAGACTTGAGCAAGTATGGAGAACTTGCTAAAATCCAGACCACTGGGCCCATGCCCAGAGTTTCTAATTCAGTATTTCTAGGGTGGGGCTGAGTAAATAGCATTTGTAACCTGTTCCCAGATGAGGCTGATGCTTCTGGTCAGGGAGCCACATTTTGAGAACCAACAACTTCAGTGATCTGAATAAGCTTATATTACTTATTCTGGGTTATACAGAAATTAGAGCATTTGCACCAAGAACTCATGAATCCCATAGAATGTATCTGACAACTCTAGTCTCAGAAATATCCATGCAGCAGACCCAACATCAGATTTGGAGTCCAAAAAGCAGGGCTCAAATCCTACCCCTGTCCCTGTACCGACTAGTTAGGGGGATCACTTGCCTCTCTGAGTCCCAGTCTATGACCTGGTGAGACGGGATAGTGTCCATCTCAAAAGTGGCTTGGATGCTCAAAATCACTAGTCATTAGGAAAGTGCAAATCAAAACTATAATAAGACACCACCTCACACCCATTAGGATGGACACTATAAAAAGAAAAAACCCCAGAAAAGAACAATTATTGGCAAGAATATAGAGAATTGGAACCCACGTAGCAATTGGAATGTAAAATGGTGCAGGTGCTATGAAAAACAGTATGGACATTCCTCAAATAATTAAAAATGCAATTGCCATATAATCTAGCAATTCTATATCTGGGTATATATGCAAAAGAATTAAAAGCAGGATCTTGAAGAGATATTTTTACACCCATTTCACAGCAAGATTATTCATAGTAACCAAAAAGTGGAAACAACCCAAAAGTCCGTCAAAGAACGCATGGATAAACAAAATGTGGTATATACATACAATGGGATATTATTCAGCCTTAAAAAGGAGGGAAATCCTGTCACATGCTACAACATGGATGAACCTTGAGGACATTATGCTAAATGGAATAAGCCACTCACAAAAAGACAAACACTGTATGGTTCCACTATTGTATTCCACAAATACTATAGAATTTGTCCAAAAAGACAAATACTATATGATTCCACTTATGTAAGGTACCTAGAGGAGTCAAATTCATAGAGACGGAAGGAGAATGGTGGTTGCCAGGAGCTGGGGGGAGGGGGAGATGGGGAGGAGTGTGGTTCAGAGAGCACAGTGAGGTGCTGCACAGTTGTCAGGCTTTGTTAGGTAGGGAGAAGACCTTGGTTTTGGTCCCAGCCTTGGCACTTGCTGGCTGTTTGACCTTGGTCAAGGTGCTTATCAGCACCGGAAAGATGAGAAAAGGGCTAATAATAGCTGAAACGCTTGTTGTGAGGCTCAAATGTATGTGGAAGTACTTGTTAAACTACAAAATGCTGAGTGGCTTAATTTGAAAATTAAAACGTATTTCAAAGGTTTTGGGGACACTTGTGAAACAGTTTACAAAGGCCATACTAGTCCACTTCTTCTGTCCATGTTCGGGTAGATTTTTCTAAAGGGGACCCTACCAGCAGTTTGTTGAGAAGTCCCTTGTGTTTGCAAAGCTGAAAAAATGGTCTAAATCCCAAAGATGGTTGCTAGTGGGTGGCCCATACAAGGGGACCTATTCAGTCTCCTGGAATTTACTGTCAGGGAAACCATTAGAACTGGCTCCTCTTCATTATCTGCCCTATACATAACTGATGTTCAATGCAAGTTGAATGAATGCTTGAACAAATGAAGTGAATAAAGGATTTTAAAGATATCCCTGCATAGCATAGTTAACGCAGAGCTTGAAAACTTGCTGACACTTCAACATTTGAAGATAGCAAAGGAGAGAATATTTTATGAGGAAACCAGGAGTGATCTTGGAAAACCAGGTAAAAAAACCAGCAGATGGATTTCATTTAAGGGAATAATTTAAAGAGTTCACATGAGCTGATGGATTTTGAATTAGTCGTAACCTTTGAGAAAAAAAAGGAGGAAAAGATCTTGGTGTTGCTTGGACAACTCAGTGAAGAAGTCACAGTGGCAGACTTTGCAATTGAGACGTTCAGTCTGATTATGGAAAGGAGATTGAAATTATTTTAATATCTCTAAGAGAAGTCCACCAAGAGAGGGGCCTGGATCATCCCCTTCCACAGATACCTGGACCCCAAATCAGAAGGGAAGAGAGTCAGCTTCCAGGTTTGTGAACACCAGCAGATCCAAAGAGCTTTCTCTTTTTTGAAGAACTGAAAAATAGCAGCTGGGAACAGAATGAGGGGAGTTCAAATTAGGAGCTTACATTTATCTCATTCCATTTGACAGAAGCCAACAGTCACTCAGAATGAAAAGCCCCAAATTTAAGGCAGAAAGAAGGAAACAATTTTTTCTGGGCCGTGTCTAATTAACCCTTGGAGCAACACAGCAATTTTGTTTTACTGCAACTTCTCTCTTAGTAAGACTCAGAAATAAAGATTAAATATGGGGCGTTCATGAGTGGTTCTTCTCGATAGGATATAACTCGCAGAGACCATCAATCCTTGTGCCCAAAGGAGCAACTGGAGCAAGCAGAACGTCTCTGCTCCTTCCATGTCCTACATGTAGAATTAGATGCATTAAGGGAACGAGTTTGTCTTCCAGAGCCTTTGCCTATGATTGTAGTTGAAAAAAGGTTATGAAAAGTCAAATGTGCACACATTCCTGCCTACTCTTCAAGACAAGCAAGAAGTCCCTTCGTCTGGTCTATCCTGCCAGTGACTCTGACTCTCCCAAATACCTTTCTAAGTAGACACACTTTCTTAAGGTAGTTTCTCTCATTCTCTTGAGGTTTGGGGAAGCATTTCCTAAAGCGTTGGAAAAGCTATTTGAAGAAAAAAGAGGAAAAGAAAGAAATCCTCAGCCCGCAGGTGATCAATTACTCTTGGCAAAATCTATTTGGAAGTCTTCTCAAATAAGCTGGAGAACTGGTTTGAATGCTTAAACAGACACGACAGCTCAACTTTCAGGTGGAAGATGTGCTTTGGCTCCTGGTATCAACAGCTGCATTAGCACCACAGGCAGAGAATAACACAATCTCCACCTTGAATATGCTAAATGTCCTCATTATTCAAAAGGCACGCAAACTGGCCAGACGCTCTGTTTAAATGGAGAGATGCCGCGTAAGCTAGCTACATGAGAAACTACGACAGCCACTCTTCAGTTTAAGCAGATTAGTTTTAAAGAATGTCTAATTTCAAGACACTATGAAGCAGGGAACTGTGTATGGTTCGTATTTGAATAAAATGATCTCTAAGACCTCTTTTACTTTTAGTATTCCATGATTTTTTGAATCTTCAAGTTGTGCATACCAGGCATGAGAAAGCAGCCTCTGCTGGTGAGATGTGATATTGCAGCCCAGCTCAAGCAGACATGGTTATTAGAGCCAGCAAGTGTAGGGAGTGCTTCCTACAATATCAAACGTTTATGTGAAAATTTTCGGTTGAGGGTGAAGAGAAAAGTACAGGCTCAAATGGAAATTATGGAACAATCCTCAAATGAGAGATATGCTAAAGTCTGTGGCATTCTGAAAAGATAGCAAAACATGTAGAGAACACTGTGACCCAATTGCCATAACCCTGCACAGCAGAGGGCACAGACACTGACACAAACCCTTTCTTTCAAAATGCCTTTGATTCAGTATTTTGAGATATGCACCTAACTTGTAATATAAGCCAATGGAAAAGTGATTTATTTAGTTATCTCCTCATAGACAATTTAAAAATTGCAAGTGACAGTCACGCCATCGGCATCCTCTGAGTTTTAAGGCACATGCAGTTTGTCCTAGAGAACAAAGGCTGATCTATCAATATAGTTTAAAACTTCGAGTCAGAAAGATGAGTTGTGATGCAAAGAAACAATCTCATCAGAGCTGGAAGGGTCTTGGAAGGCCATCTTATCCAATTTCCCCATTGAACAGATGGAGAAAATAAAGCCCAAAGAGGGGTGGTGTCCCAAGGGCCTTTCAGCAAGAGGTTAATCTAGTCATGAACCAGCATAAGTTAAGGCTTATTGCTACCAACCCAGGACTCCTGATAATTTGATAGCCCAGCTCCTGAATTTTCCGGTGAAGTTCCCACTTAAATAAGCTCACCTATAATCCCTCCAAAACATGATTTCATATTGGAAATTCCAATAATTATACACCAAGCACTATTTCCCAGACTGTCTCTCTCCCCTGGAAGTGGTCCTAATTTTTGATTCAGAAATTATGGTTATGGTAACATTTTACCCCTCTAGTCATATTAACCTGGATGACTGTGTCAACACGGTAAGGCATGTCTGGAAGGTCAACCACGCAAGAGCACAAGAAAGAGGAGCCCACCCTGAACCCCCTTCCTAGAAAAGAAGCTGCTCTTGCTGCCCAGCCTTCAGGACCTCTTATAGGAAAGAACTTCCGCGCCCTTCAGGAGAGAATTAGAGTTATCTTAAAGAAAGCCGAATTAGAGAGAATGAACCTCCATGGACTCCAGAGCTTCTTCCCTCCCAACATTCCTTATGTTCCTCATAATGGATCCTTTCTTTAAACATTACAATTCTCAATTAGCTCATAATTGCTGTCCGTGCCACATGAATTATGCATCATGCAATGCAGATCCAGGTTCCCTGACAGTGGACAGATCACAAGCTGTTGAAGGAGATGGAGTAATTACCAAACAGTCCCTGGAGACCTGGGGAATGAACAGTGTCTGGTCGACAGGTCTTCCTTCTGCCTGCCTTTCTCACTTGCAGCCGGGAGTCGCTCCCACCCTACTCGGTTTTAATAAACAGCTGGGTTTTGAACATGTACCATGTGCCATGAGATGCGCTAACATATACCATGCTTGAACATTTCCATTCCTCGCCGTCCTGTGAAGCAGGGACTACTATCTTATACATCAGATGACTTAGCTTGAAATAGCCTCTCCTCCTGGAGTCTCTGGGTTTCACGTGCTGGGGTTTGGGTGAGGGTCACCTTTGTGATATAAGTGGAAAGGAGGGCTTGTTTAAGCAAGTGACAAATGTCATGACAACAGATGGCTTAAAGCTATACAAAAAGGACAAAGAGGGCACTTTGGAAGTGCTCAATGCGTTAATTACTAGTCAAATTACATTTATTGAAACTACTTCTTGAGAACATCCAAAGGAGGGTTAATATATATATTCAAAAGCATTAAAATTGCACTTCTTCCCATATGTTGAAACTCATGCATGTAGATTCTCAACAGTCTATCCTTTCATACAGTTATCTCTAATCATTTAGCTAATACGACACACGCATATACACACCCGCACATATGTGTGTGTCTTTCGGTTACATCGATTTTAATAGTAAGAGGAGGACATGTGTTCCTCAGTGGTTCCTGCCTCCTTCCATCACCATCTCTAGATTCTAATTTGGAGAGTAACATGTCACTGTAATCATACCCATATCCAGGTTGTTTCAATAAGACGTATCCAGATTATTATTTCTAAACCATTTGCAATAAAACAAATTATTCTCCAAAGTTCATTCAGCTTAAGAAGGTAAACGTAAACTGAAGGTATTCAGTTTCCATGCATTTTTTAGGTGAATGTATGGTCTTCTCTTTAACCTACCTATCTTTCATGGAAATAATACTGAGTTACCTGCTATTTCAAGCTTTTAATTATTCACTCATTTTCTTAATCATTTATTCATTCTTTAAGCATTTATTTGGGGTCTATTATGTGTCACCATATTGAGCTAGGAACTGATGTTGTAAATCTACGTAAGGTGTGATCTCTGCTTTTAAGCAGCCCATGGTTATTAGAGGATGGGGAAGCCACCACAGTCAGAGATAATTACATGTGATTGGGGCTCAAAGAGTGGAGGACAAGGTCTTGGAGGCAGAGAGGACCACCAGCACCACTCACTAGTTTCATAATCATTGTAATGCTCTGTTTCCTCATCTGTAAAATGGGCGTAAGACTATAAACCTGCAGTGTTATAACACTCTTTAAGTAGCACTTTAGAATCCATTTATACTTTTCAAATGTTAGACATGTATCAGAATTTTTTCTTAAAAGAAAACAAGCAGACACCGCTTTGAAATTAGTGCTGACACAGAATGGATTTCTGAAGGGACACCCAGAGACTTTTTCATCGTGCTTTCTGTCCAAGGATAGTTCACCTATCCTGTCTGATTGCTACTTTCTTTATTGGACAAAAGATGAAATTGAACAAATGGCCTTTAAGGTAGCTTTGATGTTTAAAAGTCAATGATTTTGTGTATGGGAAACAAATCATCAACCCCTCTGGTGGTCTTCCCATCAGAGGGATATGTGATTGGGGTCAGGCCCGATGGGGTGGATGGAGGGTGGGTCGAGGTGGTTGTGATGGGTGGGCGTTGCCTAGTGGTTTGTGAGTGATGTGGCCAAGCATAATGGCAGGAAGCTGAGGTCAGGAGATGAGAGACGCCAGAGAATGCATCAGACTTGAAGAGGGAGACAGGGTTTAAATAGAAGAGTGACATCAAAGGTGATAGCGAAGGAGTTCAAGGGATCTATGTAGGAGCAGGCACACGAGGCCCACTTCTTACAATGGAAATTCGTCCATTCATGTGCTCACCCACAAATATTTCTTTAGTTCCTCTTATTTGCCGTTTGTGCTGGGTGTTGAACCTGCAATAAGAGCAAGCAAGGAGTGGCCCTGTCCTCACGAGGTTGACATTAAGAAAGAACCACTGAGATGTATGACTGTAAGCTCTGCTAACTGCTCTCCTAGAGGAGCCCAGCTTGTCATGGAAGCAGAAAAGCAGACGAGATCAGTCTGCAGTCAGAGAGGACAGCCTGTTGGAAGTCACCTTTAGGCTGTGAAACAAAGGATACTTGGAACTCCTAGGCAGAGTTGAGGAACAGTTTCCAGACATGACAAGCAGCATGGGGAGGCCATTTCTTATGGACGTCAAAGAGAGGTAGGGAGACATTCCTCAAGAGGACTTGTCAAAACAGAAGGGCTCTCACCTTTCATCTTCGTCTGTAAATGGGTTTACACATAGAGACAACATTGAAACGGTTCTTGCATGAGTTTCAGAAATTGCTATAGCAGTATCTGTTTGTTCTTCCAAGCTGAGGCTGAGCCTGAGTCCTGATGGGCCTTACATGGACTCTCTCCTCCCACCCCCGCTCCCTGCCCTTGACCCTGCCAGAGGCTCACTGCTTTTCTACCCACAGAGAGAAGGAGGGAAGGCAAGAAATGGAGGAACTAAGGATTCACGAAATTTACAGTTTCTCTAGTGTTTCCAAAGTGTGTTAAATAGCAAAGTAGTTTCACCAATGTTAACAACACTGTATGGAGAGAAAAAACAGTCTAGAATCTCATATGTCCAGAAAATAGATTAGATGGTTATGCAGGTTTTTATTGCAGGACTTATCAGAGCCTTCAACATCAGGTTTCTAATTGGGTGTACAATTAGTAATATTTTCCAAACATATTTGACCATGAAACATGCTTTTTGGCAATATTTCTTGGGTGTGTTGTGCTTTAGAATGCTTTTGGTAAATGCTGTTTAAATAAGTAACTCAAATTTAGGATTTGAAAGTGAAATGGGTCTTAGAGGCTGCCCTGGCCGTGTCTCCCACTTTACAGAGGAATGTCAGCAAACCTGCTGGTCTAACCGCTTCACCAACAGTATTCTGTTCATCTCTCTCGGGCCCATCCTGTGATGCTGCAGGAGCGAAAAGCACTACAAGGGGATAAGGAGACTCCTGCGTAGCACCGTGTAACTGGACAGACCTCAGCTCGGGAGCTCAGTTTCTGTAGGTGGTGAATGAATAGAGTGCGTCCTCGGGCTGTGAAGAGGCGATGCTGCACGTGAGGTGCCTGGGACGGGGAGGCGCCCAGTCGGTTATTAGCTCTCCTCCTTCCCACCCTGAGAAATAAGCATCATACTCCATATAAATACTATATGCAAATATTCTATATCCCATATGCAAACATTCAAGACATTTTTTATAATGTTGGGTTTTATCCCAGTCCCTGAGGGAACATGTTATCGCAAAGTGCAACGCTCTGTTCAGTTCTGCCGGCTGGGACCGCGCCTAGCTCTCGCGGGAAGCCCTCCCACTCATAGCCTCAGGGAAACTTCGTTCAGACAACGGGAGTTTGTCAAAACTTCATGAGAACCTGCGCTTTGGAATTAGAGTATTTCCAAATTTGGGCTTCCTTACATTTTAGAAAAGTAGATACAGACTCCACGAGGGCAAGTGACTGGCCAAAGGTCACTGCATGATCGAGAAGCAGTCCCAGCCCCAGGTAGCTGGTAACATCTAGCTTGGGGCCTTTTCTCTAAGTCGGCAACTCCTCACTTATTTTCTTGGAAACCTAAGACGCAGTATTCCCAATGGTTTGCTCTTGGACTGTCTTCACCTCTGTAAACACAGGAAACTGAGGGATTTTTTTCCTCACTGAGGTGGGAAGACGCAGTTTGTTGAAAAGAGAAAACCGCCACATCAGTTTGGTGTTCTGTGCCAAATGGAGGATCAGCAGGTTTGAGCAGGGTTTGAGTTAGAGCCCATGCTGCACACAGACCCCTCTCTCTCTGCAACCAATTGGGAGGCAAGAGAAAATTCTGGACCCCAAGAGAAGCCTCCTCTCTGATGTGCACACAGGGGAGCAGGTGCCAGGCTGCAGCCCCAACAGTTACGCAAAATCAGCGGGCAGATCTTAAAAACACAAACACAAGTAAACTGAATATCGCTGAACATAACATTTTACGCAATATGAGCATAAACAACAAGATTACTGATTCTCGCTCACTGGAACTCATGCAGGTAATGGCGTGGCCATCACACCTCCACACACAAATGACAGACGTGGAGCCTGGGCTCTGGGCTCTGGTGCTGCTTCTTCCACTCACTGACTGGTGACCTTGGACAAGGCACTCTCCTTCCTGTCTGATCCCCATCTGTCTTGTGAGGATGAGAGCTGCTTGCCTTTTTATGAAAGACTTGAAATGAAATGAAATTATGAAATGAAAGACTAAAATCAAACCTCCATTCCAATACCTTATTGCCACTCCAGGGCAGGCACCACACTCACTGCCGTTGGAGAAATAAGATCGTCCTTTGCCCTCCAGGGTCCCCCTCGACTGGTCATTTTCAGCCTGGATTCTGTGATAGGAGCTCTCATAAAGACTCCCTACGAAGTGCTCACAAAACTGACAGGCAAGGCAAGGCGGGCCTTTGTGATTCACCAAGATGAGGTGTCTGCTTATTCCTGGCTCTATGAGAGATCTGAGCATGCAGCCACTGTGCCCTGGAAGCCATGAGCTAAGGATGGGATTCTGTGAGTGATAGTCTGGTCTGCTTGAGCAAAGATCGGAGAATCCACCGGGTAAGTAGGAAGCACAGCAGACAGATCCCCGAAATCAATGTTAAAAAGAAGCACCCTGGTAGTTCATGCTAAGCAGGTGTGTCTCCAAGGAGATGTGTCACCAGTGGGTCCTGTGTCCAACCTCCAGATGCAATACGGGGTTTCAGGCAGCAAGACTGTGTGGTAGCTAACACAGGCCAGGGCAGGTGGTGCCCAGCAAGGGGGGTAGGCCTCAGGAGACGGGCAATCAGTCCATTCCCGACGCACTTATTCTAACAGGACCTCCCAGCCCTTTGAAGGATCTTGGAAAAGTTCTGGTGTCCTCACTGGAAAGAGAGCTGGAAGCACCAGACAAGGCCGCCAGGTCTAGTCTTTTCAGAGATCAAAGGGCTAGAGTCACCCAAAGAACACCCCTAGAATCTTTTCTTCCCACCTGGAAAGTAAAATCCTAACTCCAGGGAATAATCTTGCAAGACAGCAGAGCAGACTTGGGGTGGGCTATGGACGTCACCTGGCCCATCTCTAATGTTACAGATGAGGAAACTGAAGTAGAGAGGACTTGCAAGAGGATACACAGTGAGTTAGTGGCAGGGCTGGTTCTGAAACCCAAGCTCCTGGCCCTGGGGGCAACCTGGGGAAGCCCCTGGGGCTGAGCTCTCTGAATGCCAGCTGGGCAGGTGAGCTCCATCATGTGGGTGATGTTCAGAGCATGCTCTGGCAGGAGACACACGTTGCCCTGGTCAGGAAGTGGGTTGAAAGCTCTTATGTAAAGCCCGAGGCTTGCAGCGAAGGCCCTGCCCTCCTACTTCTCCTCTGCAATGGTCCCTGCCCACCCACTCCTAACTGGTCCCTCCTGGGTCCCTGGGAGCCGAGAAAATCCAAGGTGAAGACATTTGAGATCCCCCTAAAACCTGCACAGAAGTTTGCTAATCTTGATGGGAAGAATGACGGGAGCAGCTGCCTGTCTAAATACTTCCCAGGGAGGGCTCCGCAGAGCACTCCTCAGGGCTGGGCTGTGGAACTGGTAGTGGAGATGGGAAGACATTTTTAAGCAGAGAAATGTGTCCATTAATCTTCACAGACATTTAGTGAGCGCCTACTATGTGCTGGGCATGGGAGGTTCAAGATCCCAGACATCTAACCAGTGCGACAGGCAGGGTACAACCTTCTTTCTGAATGTCAGCCACCCAGTCCTGGGCTTTGTGCTAGCTCTCTTTCTTCTTCACTCTCTTTCTTTCTTTCTTAAGCCACCAACAAAACTCTGACCTCTCCCCGTGCACACAATGCAGGCAGTCACTCATGCATTAACAACCACTGGGCCCCAAAGGTCGTTTCTATGACAACCCTGGGATCCTTAATGACCCTGGCAGGCCAATGATTTTGTTTTGTTTGCGAGTGAAGGAATAATAAGTCAGGCCGCCTTGCTGGGCGCTGGCTCCCGCCCCCGCCCCCCCCCCCCCCACCTCCTCGCCCCTCTGCCGCCTGTGCTGATATACTGTTCATTATCTGGCTGCTGCATCAGCCCCAGAGACAGGCGGCAGCCAGCAATGAAAGACAAGAGCCCGCTGCAGACAAAGAGCTGTAAAGGACCAGAGTGAGCCCTGCATACAGGGCTGCCCGGGCTTCATTAATTCCAACACCGGCCAAGGAGCGGGAACAAGGGCCCTGGGGTCCCCAGCTCCTGGAGTCAAATGTACCTAGGTGAACCCCAAACCACCACTGAGCTCTTCAGAAAGAGCCATGTGCGGGTCCCAATCAGGAGGTCTCTCTATCAGGAGGTGCGCCCAACTCGACTCACAGCCAGGCAGCTCCACTCCCAGTGGAGAGACCTATCATTTTAATGATGGGAGGAATAAGGCAATTAACAGGCAGCCCCACCAGCTTCCCTGTGATCATCAGGAACTTCGGAGGCTGGGCGGAGCGCCCAGACAAAGGAGGGCAGCATGTCCTCTCAGCTGACTCCTGTGCACTGACCCTGGGTGAGGCGTTGCCCCTGAGGGTCTCCAGTCCGGTTTTCTGGTTCTACCCTGAGAAACTTCCTAGGGAGGAAGCTTTCATTGTCTTCTGGTCTTGGGGCAGAACAGGCCTCCAGCTTGTCACATTAATTTTCAAATGTGATGTTCGGCAGCATGGGATTTTGCTAGCAGACACTTGGAATTATTCTTGTTGTGTGTGCATGGCTGAAATCCCCTAGAATAAGTCATTATCCTCTAAAAAAAAAAATCCCGCTCCTACTGGCTGCCTGGTGGCCCAATCAGCTGACTCATTTTCCACACTTTCCCTCAAGTAATTAGCATTTTCATTTTTCCCAACCTGCCTATTAGATAAACTCCAGGATCTCATTCGGTCGAAGCACATTTTTGTAAGTTGACTTGCCTCAGCCTCTCCCCAAGAAACAAAAGGAGACATGGAGAAGGGCACAGAAAGGTGCAATTTAGGCCCATGTACTCTGACCTGGACCGTTTATTAATCCAGGAGATTGACGAAAAGGCCAGTGTGCTGTGGTCAAGGACCCGGGCAAGGGGCCCAGCAAGGGGCTTCCAGCCTCTGCTCTCAGTCTCCGGCCTGATGGTGGGCAAGGATTTGGGTCATTCCACAGCAGCCATTGAGTCCCTCTCAGAGCTCACAAATCCAAAGATGTAGAAACAAGAGGCTACTGGTTCCAGGAAGAGCACCTCCCGTCTCCTGCCCTCTCTGGTCTCTGTCTCCCTTCTGTCAAATGAGGAGCTTGCTCTAGATCAGGACTGGAAATTCCTGGGTCTCGTAGGTAGGCAGGCAGCACTGATGAGTGAAGCAGGCCTGCGGGGGAGACCTGGGGGAGACTAGAGGGTATATTCCCTCCTCAAGGGGGCAGCTGCAGATCAGCTCGGCAGTTGCTGCCATGCAGGAATGGAGGTCCAGTATTGTCAGAGACCTGAGGGTTCAAGAGAAGACAGAACCTGGATTTGTGTGTGTGTGTGTGAAATCTTCAGATTTTTAAATGGTGTCAACTAATTCTAATTTTTTAGGGGCCCTGGGCTTGTCTGGTCCAAACCTCTCCCTCCGGCAGGGAAGAGTTAAGAAATCCAGAGCAGATGGTTCTCTTCTCTAGGGAGAAAGGCTGCTCAGTTTTATAATAAATGTATATTTAAGTCCTCATTTCCTAGAATTTATAGCCATTGACACATTTGACCACTATTCTGTCCTGAAATTCCCTCCTCCAGACGGTCGCTGACCTGACATGATCTTGGTTTGCATCCCTATTATTTGAAAGCCTTCTCAGCCCTCTCTTGCATTTCTCCTTCCTTCTCTAACCTTCTAAACATGGGCTGTCCCCAAGGCTCTGTCCTCTGCTGTCTCCATAAGAGCGGCCCTCTGAGCACTTGGACCTCCAAATCCACTTTCTCAGCCTCTATCTCTCTGAGAGTCAGCGGGACTTTCCCAACTGCCTGGTGCCACCTCAGGCTCAAAGGACCTAGAAGGAAAGCACCACCTCTGCCCCAAAGCTCATTGTGCTCTTGGTTACACGATCACTTTTAGTGGACTCAGCACTCAGGTTCAACTGGGTGGCAGCCTGGCGTAACAGAAAGAGTGTCCCAGTGTTAACCATTCAGCCCAAATGTCTTCATCCTCAAGATGAGATCCTTCTAAGAGTAAGCAATCTAGAAATTGACAAGTCAGCAACATGATTTTATGAACATACTTTGTTTTCAAATTTCAGTTATAATTAGTATTTATTTCCTCTCATCCATATCCGACAGATGCAATTCGGTTGATGCCACCTCCTGGATCTCTCTCGTCTACCTTCCCAACGCTGTTGCCCTAGGCTACACCCCTATTAGCTCTCCCCTGTGCTGCTGCAATAGCTTCCAGGTCTGAGCCTCTCTGAGACCTCCAGATGACTCTGCCAAAGGCACAGTGCTAAATGAAACTCTTCTTGTCTAAAATTGCCAATGTGTCCTTGGTGCCTCCTAAAGGAAGCCCACAGTCTTCACCCTGATGCTCAAAGCCCTTTATAATGTGACCTAGTGTGTCCCACACTCTTTGGTGTCACATACATCAGATTATCCCAACAAACGGAAGTGTGTGTTTTCTTACTGCCAATGAGCCTGTAACACTTCCTTTAGCTGGAATGGTCTTCCATTATCAATTTCACCTAAATCTCAGTGCTTCCAAATGTTTAAGGCTCAGCTCAGGGTCACCTCCTGCAGCACGTGGATCAGCAGCTCTCTCTCCCCTTCCCTAGTCTAATGCTATTTGTTCTTCCCACTTATGGTGGTACACCATGGGTATTGTCTTAGTCTGCTCGGGCTGCCATAACAAAATACCATCGACTGGGTGCTTGTCTCATAATTTGGGAGGAGACAAGTCCAAGATCAAGGTTCCAGCCAATTCAGTTTCTAGTAATGGTCTGCTATCTGGCTTGGAGATGGCTACCTTCTCGCTATGTCCTCATGTGGCCTTTCCTCCATGGGTGCATGCAAAGAGAGAGAGAAAGAGCGCAAGAGCACTCTCTGGCATCTCCTCTTACAAGGACACTAGTCTCATAGGATCAGAGCCCCACTATTATGATCTCATTTAACCTTCGTTACTTCCTTAGAGTCCCCATTTCCACCTATAGCCGCATTAGGGTTAGGGCTTCAACATCTGCATTTTGAAAGGACACAAACATTCAGTCTATAACAGGTATCTTGCATTGGTTGTGTACACATTTTATGTCCCCTTCTAAGCCCTAAGCTTTCCAAGGACAGAGTTTGGTCTTAGGCATATAACTGGTATTTAATGGTGCCATCCATATAATAGGTGCTCAGCAAATACTTGTGGCATGAGTTTGCAGACAAGATCTCCATCAGTTCCAAGTCATCAGAACCTAACATTCGCCTGAGTGGCTCTGGGGCTTTTTACTTCAGTGCCCTGCCTGCATGTGGCCCTCTACCTAGATATACACCCTCTCCTTTCACGCGGGATGCAGGAGTTAGCCCATCCATCACTTCTTTTAGAAACTCTATCTGACTCCACCAAGTAAATCCAGGATTTCTCACCAGCCTGGCATCCGCATCTCCATGATGCACATGTGCTTATATGTCATCTCCCCAGGTGAAGTCCTTAGGGCAGGGCCGGAGGTTCTTCATGCCTGTATACCTAGCACTTGGCATGTTGCCTTACAACTAACAACAGCACAATTAAATAGTTGCTGGAAGAAGAAATGAATTAAGAGCAGAAATATTAAGAAAATTTTCCCCTATCATTCCTGTGAACTTCCTGAAATTGCCTTTTAAAAGCAAACTTATTATAACATTTCAGACAACTATTTTACATGACTGTTCATAGGATATTCTCATTTCAGATCTCATGACAATGAAAAAAATGATTAGTATACAGAGAAGGTGAAAGAAGGGAAATTGGAGATCTATATTAAATTTGAAAAGAAAATTCCTCAACAACAGTAGCTCCTTTCTTTCATGAGAAATATATTCTAAAACTTATATATATATAATATATTATATAAAAATATATTATAAATACTCAGTTTCAGTTATTCTAGTACAGCATGCAGTTTCTATCCAGGAGAATGCAGGCAAAATGTACATAAACCCATCAGATCCATAACAATTCTAACAATAGTAATAATGATAATATGACATTCCTTGAGCACTCCACTAAACACTGTTAAGTGTTTACAACAATCATGAGAAATCAGAATTATTATTTCCATTTTGCAGTTAAAGAATGGGACACTCAAAGAGATCAAGTAACTTGCCCAAGGTCGCGAAGCTTGTAAATAGCTAAGGTGACCAACCATCCCAGTTTGCCCAGGATGTGGGACACTCAGGGCTAAAATTAGGGAAGTCCCCAGCAAACCAGGATGAGTTGGTCATCCTGTAAGTGAGAGACATAGGGTTTGAAACCAGGGTCTGATGCCAGAACTCGAGTTATTAAATACTCTTCAATATCTGCTTGGGAAGATTTCAGCTGCTGTGTTTATAAACTTAAAATACAATTTTTGAAGTGGTTTATTCAAAAGCACTACCAAGCATCATAAGGTGTATGAGTTTATATTCTGAGACTTGAAGCTCCCTGAGGGGAGGGGCTCTGTCTTGTTTCTCTTCCTTCATCTCATGGTCCCAACAAGAGAACTTGCATGCGGCACGTGTTCAGGAAGAACTAGTTCAATGTAAAGCTCTTTTCCAATCATCTAAAGACGAAAACACCTAACCCATCCTGATTGATCACTCGCTCTTCAAGCGCCATACCCCATTTCAGTCATCCCTCCCTCTTGACTCTTCTTCTCTTTTCTCCCAATGCACACCTCAAACTGCTGCTTTTCTTCCCATTATTCTCTCAAGTTCCTCAACTTGTCTGCTGCGCTGGAGAATGTGTGTCCCAGAGCATGATCTTCACTTGCTTTGCCTTTTCTTTTTAACACCATCCTATGACTCTCTCTGAAGTCATAGCTTCCCCATTTGCCTCCCTGGGATCCCACTGCTGGGGAATTACTTGTTTTGCCCACTCTGGGTGCCAGAAACCACAAATGCTGAGTAGACTACAGTTCAACACATTCCAGGGTCTTTGTTTTTTCTGTAATTTAGGACTTTGTGAAGGATTAGTCAATGTGGCAGAGATCCCTGGTTGTCACCCGAATCCATTTCCCCTTGTCCCATAGGAATAGAATGTTTACCAGTGTGTATGGCTGCCCTGAACCAAGACCACATCTCCTAGCCTCCCTTGTATGGCCGTGTGACTAAGTCCTGACCAATGTTAGCAGAAGTGTTGTACGATACCTTCCAGGACCTTTCCTGAAGAAAGCTAGTATGCAGACTTTATCCTTTCCTCTCCATCATTTTCTCTCTCCTGGAACATAAATACCACCTTAGACTATGAAGGCAAGAGCCGCATTACAGAGATGGCAAGGTGGGGATCTAGAAGTTTCCTAGACCTCTGATCCAGTGGGGTGCTATATTGGCCCTTGATATGCACACCCAGACTTTCATATAAAAAATAAACAAGCTTCTATCTTGTTTAAGTCATTGTTATACTTTACTTTTTGTTTCATTGCGGTTTAAAGAAGATAGTTGCAATGATTGAAGTCGCTACTTGAGATGAAGTATGTGTCACCTTATGCTCGATTACACAGACAAAAAAGCAGACACTGCTCACCTTTGGTGTTCTCACTGTGGAGATGGAAAAACAAAAGACCTCAGGTGGCCCTGGGTTTATACGCTCTTCGTCTTGATTTGGTGTCATTTTCTCTTCCCCTGGACCCCTCACTATCTGATGGTCCCTGCTGCTCTGTGTTCAGATGGTCATGTCTGGGCTTTGGTTCCAACTGCAGATGGTATCTTCATCTGTGATCACACACAGTTTACACTTTAGGTGGAAATTCTCACCAACACAATGTCTCTAACCCTGGCCATGCTCATTCCTATTGGTCAGCATGCTGCTCATGAGACACTGGAACAGAGGAGAACTAGCCTTCTGCAACAGATTACACCACGCCTCTGAGGAGTGATTGCTCTCTCTGCGTGGCACCCCCCCCCCGCCCCCCCCCCCCCCCGCCCCGGCCCATTCTCACTCGGTTGCACTTCTGATCTACATTACAGTGGAAGAAAAGATTTCCGTAGCTCCTGATTTTTAATGTTTTTTAATGAAGCAAGTTCCAGAGTAAATATAACATGAAAAGGGCTCCCCAAAGCGCTGTAGTAAAAAATGCACACTCCTCACACCCCAAATCACAGTGAGCTGGAGGCTTCTGTTTCAAGTCCAGATAAGTGGCCAAAGCTCCAGATGCTGGCCTGGCCTGGAGTCGGGGGCTGCTCAGAAAGACAGCTGGATTGGAGTCACAGGCTGGATCCCAAGGATAGTATCCTCTCTCATTTCATCTCTCTTGGGCACACACTATCTCTTATCCTTTATAATATAAAGCTTATATTAGCTTTAACCAGTAGTTTGTTATGTAAAATGTTCCACATGACAGCTCAGCTTTGCCCTAATTCTCCCATTTCCTGCAACCTCTTAAAGATCTCTCTTAATGTCCTTGCTCTGTAATCCATTAATTTCTATTTTATGAGTAGAGACTTCCCTCGATATTTCTTTGCTACTAACCTTTTTTTTCCTTCTTTCTCAGTCTTTTTTTTTTCCTCCTCTTGACATCCTTTCGCACCAAGCTGTTCTCCACATTTGATACAAACCTTCCCTGTTTTAAGTCTGTTGCCCAATATTTCATCCTCCATGCAAAGCAAAAACAAAAGGTCAAGATGGCCTTTTCAGAAACAAGAGCAAAAAATGTTTTCTTAGTGTAGTTCACGTGAGACCTGGGTCAAAATGCACAGTGCGCCCTCCTGTGCCTCTCCCTTCCCTTTTCTCCTGTGAGCTCCACTGTCTTCTTTGTTCCTGTCTCGCTGCGCCACAACACATATCTAATCTAATAATCCTCCCCTCCCTGAAGCCAGGGATCACGTCTTTTACTCTTTCCCCCATGGGACCAAGCAAGCAGCCCTGGTGCGTAGTAGACTCTGCATAAATGTCACACGTTTGATACTCTAAACCATGCAGCTCTCTTTGTTTAAATGAATAATTTTATAATCACAAAATAACAAGTTGATAAACTGGACTTCATCAAAATTAAAAGCTTCTGCTTTTCAAAAGACACTGTTAAGAGAATGAAAAAAAATAAGCCACAGACTGAGAGAATATAAAGATCTTGTATCTGAATATGTAAAGAATTTCAATAGTCAATAATAAGAAAATAACTCAATAAAAAAGCAGGCAAAATATTTGGATAGCTGCTACTCGAAAGAAGATATACGGATGGAAAATAAGCATAATGACAAGGTGCTCCTCCTCATTAGCATTAGGGAAATGCAAATTTAAGCCATAATAAGATACTATTATCTATTAGAGTGGCTAAAACTAAAAAGACTGCTCATACCAAGTGTCGATGAAGATGAGAAGGAACCAGAACACTCATACACGCCTGGTGGCCACGGCAAGTGACTCAACCACTTTGGAAAATTGTGTGTAAGTTTCTTAAAAAGTTAAACATACACCTACCATATGACCCAGGCATTCAGTCCTCAGTATTTACCCACAAGAAATGAGAGCATATGTTCATACAAAGACTTGTAACTGAATCTTTATAGCAGCTTGATTTGCAGTAGCGAAAAACTGGAAACAACTCAAAAGTCCGTCAACAGATGAGTGGATAAAGAAACTGTGGTATACCTTATAGGGAGATACTACTCAACAATAAAAAGGAATGAATATTTGATACATACCACAACATGGACGAATCTTAACATAATTATGTAGAGTGAAAGAAGCCAGACAAAAAAGTATACACTCTGTGATTCCATTTATATAAAACTCTAGGATATACGAATGAATCTGTAGTTGCCAAAAGCACATCAGTGATTGCGTAGGACTAGGGAGGAGGAAATTTCAGAGGGGTGACGGATATGCTCCTGATCTTTGTGGTTTTATAGGAGTATATACATAAATGCGGATGTGTCTATGTATCCCTATTGGTTCCGTTCTCTGGAGAACCCTGAGTACTACACTAGGTAAAGGCCCCTCCTCTGGGTCTTGGCTTCCTCAATTGCATCTCTCTACAGGATAAATCACAGTTGACTCTTAGAAGGAGTGAACATACAAGACTGACCACAGCCGCACTGTCCCGGCAGTGTTACCGCAAGGAAGGCCCTTCTTTGTCAACAGCGGTAATGGAATGCTGGCATCCATGCGGTCACAGTGTGGGCCTATGCACACCCTCACAGTGGTAACGCACTGGAGTTACACACTCACGCCTCTTATAGCACCTGGACCATCCCCTTCTCCAGGCGGAGGGACGGGCCCAAGAGGATGGATGTTATAAGGGAGACCACGGGTGCCAATCCTGCTGGTCCAACTCCTTGTCTAATGGTCTACCTGCCACACAGGTCCAGCAGTGCATCGGAGAGTAGTTATTTCCTCCAGAGACATCCAGAGAAGGGGGTCCAGGGTGTGATGGGCCAGAAACTCAGCTGCACACGGCCCGTGCAGACAGTTGAAGGGACTGGGGCCCTTCGGCTTGAAGAAGAGAGCAAAGGAGGACTGTGGTTAGTGTCTCCACTGACGAGCTCGTTATGGAAGAGGGATTTAGTCTCTATGATTGTGGAGGCAGGGCTGGTAGAAGCCACAAGGAGGCAGATTTCAAATCATTGTACGCTGTTTGGGACAGATAATGAACTTCCTTTGACCGGAGGAATGTAAGAGAGATAGGCTGCTGAAAAACATTCAGCCTCTTTGGACAGGATGGCCTTTCACATACTTTTCAGGCCTGGATTCTGCGATGTCTAACCCGACACAGCCTGGGTGCAGAAGAAGCCAGCCCCGCCCCTGCCCAGGCTGGAGGGTTGACAATAAAACAGCACTGCAGAAGAGACATGAGATCACCCAGACGTGTGTCTAAGGCAGGCAGGGCTTCTTCAGTCCAGGCGGTCACCCGGCTCCTGGTTCCACCAGCCCAGTGGGACACAGGCCTCTGACTCACCCAGGGTGCTGATGATGGTTTCTGCAAACGAGGATCTGCTCGGCTTGCAACCCAAATGGTCTGTGCCCCGCAATGCTGAGTCTCCAGGCGCCTGGGTCTGCGTGTGTTTACAGGGCTGCCGTGCTCTGGCCAAGTGGTCAAGTAATTGATGATGAGGTCATGAATGTCAGGGACTGAACTGAGAACACTTCTCCCTGAAGCTGGCTCCAGCTCATCCCGGCCTAGCTTCCAATTCTCAGGAGGTCCTAAGAGGACCCTTCTCCACCAGTTCAGGAGCAGAGAGAGTCTGAGAGGAATTGTGTACAACTGACCTGACAGAGTTTGGCCTGAGTCTCACTTCTCAGGAATGAGGGGCTCCTGAGAAATCACTCAGTCACTGCTGCCCATTGCAGGGCTGACTTGCAAATGTTCTCACTCCTGGGAACACTGGCAGCAAGCCTGATCAGAAGGAGCATATGTTCCTTTTTCTCAAATGCCTTGGGACACTTGGGAATTTAAGTTTTTAGGAGGGCAGAGGCCTGATGTAGCAATGGCGTGTGTGAGAATGGTGTGGGCTTTTCCTGGGCTGGCTCACCCTCTGTCAATGTTCTTTGGCTGCCAAAAAGAGCTCCCACTTCTCAAGGGACATAGGCAGTGTCAGGAGTGAGGGCAGTGACAGCCCTATGACGCTCACTCTGATCAGCTCATGTTAGCTGTTGTGTCTCCCTCTGGGCACTGGAGCAGGAGAAGGAGAGCCAGCCTGGTGTGGCAAAGTTGCAGGAATGGCGAGGGCTGCCCTCTTTGAAGCAGGTGAGAGGTGGTAGAAGACAAGGGGCATGTTTAACCCAAAGAAGCAAAGACTGAGGAGGACTTGAGAGCACTTTTCACATCTCTGAACAGCTGCTTGGAAGAAAAAAGGAGTGTCTATCCTGTGTAGCCCTGAGGATCACTGGGTGGAAGTTAAAAGAGAGGGTTTGAGTCATGATAAAGAGGGTTGGCAGCTACGTATTGCTAAGTGTGACGTGACCTGCCATGGGAAACAGTGAGCTCCCATCCCTGGAAGTGTGTAAAGTGCAGTTAGAAGACAGGGTCGCATGTTGGATTGGTGATAGTGAGGAAGTGTTGCCAAGATCACCACTCAGCCCATCCAGAGATGAGGGTCTGCATTATAAATACCTTTCTAAGAGTCTGTTTTAGTTTGTTAATGCGACAAAACTGCAGAGTGACAAACAATCAGAAAATCTCAGAAGCAGATAACACAACACTGATTTAGCTCATGTGTCTGCAGGTTGTCTGGGAGCAGGTGATCCAGGCTGAGCTGGCTGGGAAAAGTGATGTATACCTGATTGTCATCCTCCTCCTGGGGCCAGTAGGCTACCAGAGCTTATTTATCTCATTGTGATGGCAGAGGGCAAAAATGCAAGCAGAAGAATGCAAGGCCTCTGGAGGCCCAGCCCCAGGCTCTATCACTCTGCCTCATTCTATTGCCCAAAGCAAGTCACACAGCTGAACCCAAAGTGATGAGGAAGTATGTCCTGTCCATGGATACAAGGAGGGCAAAGAATTGGGGCCTATGGTGCAGTCTATACAGTGGCTACTGTGTCAGTTTTAGTGGACACACACAAAACATGTAAACATTGAGTGAATAAGTGAGAAGCTTCCTAGCAAAGAGAGTTGTTCCAAAAGCAAGTTCACTAGGAAATCAGTGCTTTCTGTAGAGTGTAAAATTTCTTGGTCATGCAAACCTTTGGCTTTTATTTTGTACCTAAAAACCTGTATCCTACAATGGGAAGGGAGCCCAGGCATCACTGAGCCCAAATATCTCACTTTACAGACTGGAAATCCAAGACGCAGAAGGGGAGGTGCCTTGTCCAGACTCATCCAGCTCGGCTCCAGCTCTCGGTCTAGAGTTCCCCTCTCCGCCCTGCACTGCCAGAGGTCAGCCGGGCCTCCTATTCTTCTGAAGTGAAGCTGCAGGGGCCTAATGTGAATGTGATCAAATGCAAAATGCAGCTTAGAACCATCACCTACAATTGTTGTGAGAATTCAATCAGGTGACAAATTTTCATTGCCTGGCACATAGCAGGTATGCCAGTATTAATCAGTAAAGTACCTGGGGCACTCAGAGGCAGAAAGGAAGCTTCGTAGGGAGAATAGGAACCAAGGCTGGCTTTAGAAAGGCTTTTGCCAGGAGCTGGGATGGGGGATAGTGTTCGTGGGTGGCCAGTAGAGGTACACAGCTCTCTCTGCTGTCTTTCGGAGTGGCCCTAATTGAGTGCACTGAACAGAAACAACATGGTCCTAGAGGGAAGTAGGCAGATTCCGCCCAAGTGGGAAGACTGCTTAGTGTGGCCAGGCAGCCTGGCCGAGCCAGCAGATGACAGGGAGGGCCTTCTCGGCAGCACACTCACATGGCTACCTCCCGAGAGAGGACCACATCCTCAAGGGCCACATCTAGAGAATAGGCTTCTGCAAAACCGTTAGCTTCATATCTTCCAGGCCTTCCCAGTGGTTCCCCAGCACATCTCATGTCCTTAGCATTATGCAAGTTGCCATGGGGATGGAGATGTGGACAATGCTCTCAAGACCCACATAGTCTTACAGGGCAAAGAAAACTGCCAGTGATGAGGTCATACCAATGGCCACTGGGCTGTGAGGACACAGGGATTGGGCCCATTGATTCCATCTCACTGTTTCATAAGTTCTGTCACAGCAGGGACCATGTCTTTCCCCAGTACTTAGAAGAGTATCTGGCACACAGAAGGTGCTAAATAAGTGTTGGTGGAATGAACAAATGTCAGATGAGTCTGCAAAGTTATTAAAGTCTTACTGGAGGAGATGAAATGTGGACTGGATGCTGAAGGATGGGTGGGATTGGAACCATGATGGTCAGTTACTCTTGATATGGATTTGCCTTCCCTGAATGCAATGCTTCTGCCAAAATTCCAATGCATGGACTTACAGAATGCCTTATCCACTGTCATGACATTCCACACAATTGCTTCTGATCAAGAAACTCACCTCACAGCCAGTGAAGTGCAGCAGTGAGCCTGTGCTCATGGAATTCACTGGTCTTGCCATGTTCTGCATCTACCTGAAGCAGCTGGCTTGATAGAATGGTATAATGGTTTGGAGACAATACCTTGCAGAGCTGAGACAATGCCCTCCATGGTGCTGTATATGCTCTAAATCAGTGTCCATTATGTAGTGCTGTTTCCTTCATTGCCAGGATGCACGGGTCCAGGAATCAAGGAGTGGAAATGGGAATGGCACTGCTCACTATCACCCGTAGTGATTTTCTAGCAAAATTTTTGCTTCCTGGTCCCATGACCTCATGCTGTATTGGCTTAGAGGTCTTAGTTTTAAAGGGAGGAATGCTTCCACCAGGAGACACAACAATGATTCCATTGCACTGGAAGTTAAGACTGCCAACCCAGCCAGTTGGACTCCTCAAGCCTCTGGATCAACAAGCAAAGAAGGAGCTACTATGGTGGCTAGGGTGTATCAGTTCTAACTACCACGGGGAAATGGAGTTACAGCCAGACAATAGAGGTAAGGAAAAGTACGTCTAGAATACAGGGCATCCCTTAGGGTATCTCTTAGTATTACCGTGCCCTGTGATCAAAGTTAATGGAAAACTACAATAATCCAATTTAGGTGGAACTGCTAATGGCCTGAAAGCTTTAGGAATGAAGGTTTGAGTCATTTTGAGTCACCCACCAGGTAAGAACCACGGCAGCTGAAGGACTTGCTGAGGGTAAAGGGAAGGTGGAATAGTAGTAGAAAAAGTTAGTTCTAAGTACCAGCTATGGTCACATGACCAGTTGCAGAAACGAGGACTGCAATTGCCGTATTTCTTCCTTATTTTATTATGAATATGTTTATACACATATATTTTTTTCTACCAAAAAATTGTGTTTTCTTTTCTCTTATCGTCTAATAGGAGATGTATTAATAATAGTTAAGCTTATACCCCAGCATTTACGTTATAAGATATCAAAAGAGAAGAGTGAATATTACCCAAATACATTGCATCCTTTGCGGTGGGGAGAGTTAGTGTGTTTTTGGTTGTGTGCAGGACATTTGTATCCTGTTGGGTAGAAGTCAGGCTTTGTTATTATCTTTATTTGGAGATTAAGCATGGTTTCAGGAGATGTATATGGGTGCCAATTTGGCAAGGGTGGACCATGATGGTCAGTTTTATTTACCAACTCAGCTAGATTACAGTTCCTAATTATTCAATCAAACGTTAATCTAGGTGTTGCTGTGCAGGCATTTTATAGATGTGATTAAAGTTCATAGCCAGTTGACTTTAATTAATGGAGATTATCCTAGATAGTCTGGGTGGGTCTGATCAAATCAGTTGAGAGGCTTTAAGAACAGAGCTGAGGCTTACTAAAGAAGAAATTCTACCCATGGACTGCAGAACTAGCCTGAGCATTGTAGCCTGCCCTTCCTGACAGCCTGTCCTCTAGATTTTAGACTTGTTCAGCCAACCCTCACAATTACATAAGCCAGTTCCTTGCAATAAATTGCTTAATATGTTTCTCCCACCGGTTTTGTTTCTCTGGTTGAACCCTGGCTGATGCAGAATATGTGGGGATCAGTCCAGTGGAAAGGGCTAGGGAGAAGGGTATGATATATTAGGGGGTGTATCATAGAGACTGATAAATGCAGGGAGTAAAGGCACTCAGTCCAGTTAGGCCAGGATAGTAAGTAATGGTTGGATTAAGTGGTATAATGTTTTGGGGCTGAAATGCCAGGCTTAGAAGTTAGAGCTCAATGCTGTAAAAGATGGATGCCGTCAAAGGTTTCCACGCTGGATACAGACTGATAAAAATCTATACACCAGAAAGATTCAGCTGGCTCTCTGGCCAGAATGGGCTGGAGCTGGGGGGAACTGAAACCGGGGAGGTATCCTTCCATTGGTTCTGTTCTAGAAAATCTAAGAGCTCCATGCAGGAGTTTAACCGAGAACTGTTAATTTAATAGGAAGCAACTTTGTGCATTTCTGATGAAGGCGGTGGAGACAAAGATGTAGGAATGATGGCAGTATATTGACTCAAGAATGGGGATAGGGAGAGGTGGGGGAAAACTGAAATCTCACATGATAGATTGGATCATTAGTCTCAATTCTTCATAGCCTCCCTATATCACAATTGTACACCCATGCCCTTTGCCAAGAGACTTTCTGCAGTTTTTCCTGCTAAAGATGGAGTATATTTCCCTGACCCCCTGATGTTGGAGTAACTTTATTTGGCCAATGTAATGTAGGTGGAAATGCTAATACACTAGTTCTGAGCCAAGGCATCATATTTCTATTCTCTTGTGCTTCCGTGACTCACTGTGAGAAGAGATTTCCAAAGGTACCTGGTGCCCTGGTATCTTGAGCCCCTGAAGTAGGCCTGTCCAGCCAAGTTCGGCCTGGATCAGCCAATTCTCAGTTCGTCTGCAGATCCAAGAGCATGAGAATAAATCCTTGCTGTTGTAAGCCCCTGAGCTCTGGGGTGACATAGCATTATTGTGGCAATTGCTGACTAATATATTCTATCCTTTGTGTTAAAGGAGTGTGGCTGCCTCTACCAATATGGTATATTCTCTCATAGCTCTGATGGTTCCTGTGGCTAAATATGTACTGACTCCAGAGCTCCTGGACCCAGAGGAAGAGTCTGTTCAGCTGTGGGCCAGAGCTAGGAGTAAAGTCTGAGAAGCTGCAGGGAAGTGCAAAGTACACTGGATGGGGGGTCAGGAGGCCCAAGTTCTAGACCCATATCTGCCGTTAATTCTCCGAGTGAGCTTTGGCTTATCACTTTCCCTCTCTTGGCTTCTGTTTCATAATCTAAGAAACATGGTGGTCACACTAAACACTTCCTAGTTTAACCCTCTGCCCAGTTCTAATATCAGAATCTACAGTGTATTGAGTGACTATACTGGGTAGTGTAATGTTCTTAAACAGAATTCCCTTCCAATAACAGGTCAAAATGTTTGGCCTTCCTTCAAACTCTCAAAACACTGGTAGTGGCTGCCCTGAGCTGCCTTGAGAAAGAGGCTGAGGCTGCATGAGCGCAGCAAGAACAAGTTCCATGGTGGATGCCCTTGGAAGTCAGGGAGTGGTAGCCAGTGTGATTCACCCCTCCTGAAATAACTGCTCCCCGCCAGGAAAGATGTACGCAGTGGTATGTGACAGTGAACAGGGCTACCTCTTCAACATGCAGGCCTGTGGAGCCAAAGCAGGTGCTGTTGAGTGCTCCTGGCACTGAGAGCTTTCTGCCCAGGCTCAGTGTGCCTGGTACCCAGGAACAGATCCTCTGATATTTTGAAGCAATTAAATATGCAACAAGAACATGGTTCACTTGGGTTTCTTGGAAGGCATATGGGAAGCAGGCTCTGTGAACTGCTAAGTTCAGGGCCCTCATGGCTGCCCACAAGCTCCTGTGATAGCCTTAACCACTGTGCTCTCCTGAGCCCTGCGGCTGCTATGGAATGTGGGTGTGCATGCGCTGTCCTCTCAAGGGACTGGGGAAAGGAGCTCAGCTCTGTCCTGGGAGACACCGGGTCCCAGCACCGTCCACAGCTCCATGTGTGATACTGTGAGGACTGTCAGGCTTCTCTAAGTCGCAGGTCCCATGTCTCTAAATTGTAATCGTGCAGCAGAGGTGAGGAGGTCAGAGCCAGGAGGACGGACTTGGGCTTCAGGATCCCTTACAGCTTCGGGATGCTCAGCTTCGATAGAAAAGGAATTCAGATAGGAGACATTTTAGAACAGGGGGCTGAAGGGCTGGAGTCTAGAGTCTTTGAAGTATAAGTGACAGAAAACCTAAGCCAAACTGGCTTAAGGAGAAAAAGCATTTCGGCTCAGGCATCTGAAAACACAGGGCAGGATTTGGCTGCAGGCTTGGCTGGGCCTAAGGTTCGAACACCACCTTGTAATGCCAGCACAGCCGACACTCCCTCCAGTCTTGACTCTGTTTTCTTCTGTAATGGCTCCACTGGCGGGCAGGGTTCCTCTTCTGGTGGGTGTCGGCAACTCCAGAATCCCCCGTCTCCTAAAAACAAAAGACCAGCAGAGAAAGAGCTTTGTTTTTCTATTTTCCTAGCAAAAGTTCCAGGACTGTATTTCCCTGGTTGGCTTAGGTTTTGTGTCTATTCCTGAATCAATCATTGGGACCAAGGGTGGGGCCCCAGCCAGGATCGACCCCACTTCTAAACACATGGACAGAGACTGGGAAAAGGTTACAAAAAGAAGGGAGAATGGATGCTGGCAGGACAAAAACAACAGATATGCAAGCTGTGGAACAAGGTCTCTGTTTATAGCTAACAGCTGACGCAGCCAGGAGACATTCCTGTGGCTAGGAAAACCAACCAGCAAAAAACAGCCAGTCACTCATGAGCTCATGCAAAAACACCTGCCAACATGTATGTGAGCATCTCCCGTGTGTCAACACCAGGCTAGGTAGCTTTTACAATGGAAAAAAGAAGATACATTATGAGACTCCTGAAGTTAGAGACATGCAACGTAGCTGGGGAGACAAAAGTCAGCACAGGACAGTGACTGAGGCAGGCTGATTGAGGGCCAAAGTGTTGGATTCACATCAGTGCTCTGGGACGTGAGGGAGTGAGGGGACCGTCATGGTGGGAGCACTGAGCACAGGGGCCTCGGTGGAAAGACTGGGTTTGATGAGTGCCTGGAGAAAGCAGCTGTTCTAGGGATGGGCAGATGCTGGAGGTGGCAGGATGACTTAGGTGCCCCGTGGATGCAGAGTGGAGCAGGCCAAGCAAACAGGAAAAGGCAGGGCAGCCAGAGGAGGGCCAGACTCTGAAGAACCCAGACATCCAACAGGGGATCAGATTTACTCTGGTGGCAGTAGGGAGCTATGGAAAGCTTTAGAGCAAAGGCAGGGCAGGACACTGAGCTTGCTCTTACCACCAGCTTGGCAAGTCGGCCTTGTATAGCACCAGTTGCATCTGCAAGGACTCCTAAGATTGCCCACGTTAAAAGTGTGCATGTTAAAGTGTCAAATAAAAAGGAAAATGATACAACACTGTAAATACTGTATGATCCCAATTTGGTGGGAAAAAAAATACCTATAGGCATTATGCTGCCAACCCCCACATCATGGGTACTTGTGTTTACTGATTGGCCCCCGGATCGGCTGCAGAGTACTCTCACTTAATTAGTCTTCACCCTACAACATGGGTATTGTCTTCCTCTTCTCAGTTTGAAAACTAAGTTTTACATGAATCCAGTGAGTGGTAGAGTTGGGGTGTGACGCCAGGCGTGTCTAAATCCACGTCAGCCCCATGTTGGAATGTTAACCATGATTATGACTGTGGGAAGATTACAAGGGAGTTTCCTTTTCCTGTTTATCCTTTTTTACAGTTTGCAAATTGTCTATGGTGAATACATGTTACTTTTGTCAGTAGAAAACAAACACACATATTAGAAAAATCCTCTAGATCCCGTTCTGGGTCACCTCAGCCCTTCAGAGAAATCACTCCCGAAATGACCCTTGACCTTCCCCGACACCTGGGTGGTGAGCAGGCCTGCTCCCAGACGGCAGCGAGCTTCTGCTCTCAGGCTTGCTGTCCCCAATACTGTCACAAGACCCCTTTCAGTTTCTTTTCATTTTAAAACAATTTTGATTACATAAATGATATCAAGATACCTGTTCCTTATAGAAAATTGAAATATTATAGGTAAGACTGAAATACCATTTAACCACTGCCCCTCCTATCCATCTGGCGACAGCCCAGGAGGGGCTGCTGAGCATACTTATGGGTTGGGATGTGTTCTTCCAAGACCCTTCCGTACCTATTTACAGATGTAAATATGTATACAGAAAAAATATGGCATTGTTGCTGTGTGTTTAGCACAATTACGTTCTGTTTTGTGTACTGTTCTGCAACTTGCTTTTATCATTCACCAGGATGCCACATCCACCCTCTGGAATTGTGAAGAACCAAGAAATGTCACTCAAGCAATGCATGCAGGTCGTGCCCTGGAAGAATGAGGCCTTCCACCGGACTCTCTCACCATGCCTGTGCACAGCCTCTGGAGGGCGGAATAGTGTCCACAAAGGGCCAGTGATGGTATGCATCCAGTAGGTGGCAGTTATTATTCCTGGCCACCATCAGTGACATGATTGATGTCTTTAGTGGCTCAATAAGGGGGTCATGGCTACCTTCATGAAAACCACAGCACCATTATTTCTCCTCATTTCCTGGGGGCCCGGTTTTGAGGATATGGCCCAGAAACCTAGAAACAGGGCTGGAGGAGAAGGCCCTTCAATAGCTGCTTCACCCAGGAAGTCAGGAGACGGAGAGGTGGAGGGAGGAGGGGGCTCCCAGCAGATTTGGCCTTTCTGAAAGGACTATGTGAGCATGGGAAAGAGTCCACAACAGAGACAACAATAAGCTAATAAAGATGAGCAGATGGAACCACATCCATTTATTTGAATTGCATAAGCATGGGGCTCTTGCGTGAATCAGAGGACTAGGGAAGGGATCCAAAGGGACAGACATTGGACTCGTGACTGGGTGACTAGGGATGCCAACTGGATCAATCTGATGTGGAAACAATACAGATGCATTGTCTTGCGTTCTCAGGGTCATGGTCACATCCACAATCCCTTTTCAGGTCTTGGGGAAGAGTCTGGAGCCTCCGTGCAGGTAAAGCACCAGCAGAGGGAGACCTGTGGCTGCCTCCCAGGCAGAGGAAGGGGAGCCGCGGATACCACGTTTTCGGAGGCCCCACCCTGCCCCGTACTTGCCCGACCCTGACAGTGAGTGCCTCCTGGGAGTCTCCATCCTCAGGCCCCCTGCCTCACCCCAGTGCCTCTGACCAAACCCATTCACGACAGTCAGGAATTGTGGACCA
Source organism: Equus asinus (assembly GCF_041296235.1). Lineage (NCBI taxonomy): Eukaryota > Metazoa > Chordata > Mammalia > Perissodactyla > Equidae > Equus > Equus asinus. Next base: position 66,493,628 of record NC_091791.1, on the reverse strand, counting down.
GTGGAGAGAAGCCCAGCTGAGGGTTCGGATACACCCAGGTGCAATGTCCAACTGTGACTCCCCGCAGCTCATGGCACTGAGCACCTCAGTCCTCTCTGAGCCTCAGTTTCCTCTTCTATAAATAGGCAGTAGTCATTCCATCTCATGCTCAATGAGTAAATGTGCAAAAGGGCCCAACATACGTGCCCAAAAAACAAGGGTTCCCCTTTGCTTAAAGTTCTTATTCCCACTTTCCAGTAACAAGAGATCATTGGCAGCCCCATGCCAGGGGTCTTGCCTCGGGGGACAGGCTCCTGGAGCTTTGCAGCCACCCCCAGGAGGTCCCAGCCTGCTGTCTCAGGCCTGGCCTGCCCTCCCTCCTTCCACTGCCTGCAGTCCCAGACAGGAGGTATGCCTTTGGGACAGCCTGGCAGGAAAAGACAGAAGCTTTCAGAAAGAGAACACCCTCTCTTCTGAGCAGGCTTCTTCTCCGCTAAACCCATCCCCCACTGTCAGGCCTGGACACAGTTGTTACGTTGCAGCTGGGTTAAGAGTGAGCACCTGAGGGATCACTTAGGGTGATTCTGTTTGTCTGTGCAGCTGGTGCTGTAACTGAGCAATGGGCCCTCCAGGAGGACAAGTGCTTTCTGGAGCTGCTCACTGGGGCCCAGTTCTCACTGGAAGTGAGAGGCATCATTCATATGCATAGGCATGCCCCTTTGCAGGCCTGCACCAAGTTTCCAGAATATACTTATACCCAGTCACTTTGCCCAAATGTTTATACAGCTGGGGAAGACGAGAGTGTTGGAGAATAAGATCAGAAACCACAGTTATTGTGAGAAGCATGTGGGGAAATTGACAGGAAGGTCCTTTAAGTCAAGTGCTGGGAACGTGGGGTGTGTTTGAGCTGTTTACCTCACTGGTCTGGGGAGAGCTGAGGGCATCGTGGGAGAGACACCTACAGGCCTGGTCATCACCTTTCCTGAAACCCTTTCCTGACTCCTCTACCAGAAGAGCCCCTTTTGGGTTCCCACCAGGTCCTGGGCTCACTCAGTCCCGCCCGCATCTTTGTCTCACTGTATGGCCATCTTCTGTCTCTGGACTGTTGCTCACTAGAGCCCCAGGTCCTTCAGGGCCTGTATGTAGGCCCGTGTCTGATTCATCTCTCTATCCTGGTGGCCAAGCATGTGGCCTGAAACAGTTGGTTGTCAGTAATAGTGTGTTGAATAAAATTTTTTTAAAAAATTAAAAGAAAAGGAGCCCAAACTGAGAGCCCAGAGTGGAATGTCCAGCTCCTGGGCAGCACACCCAGCTCTGTGTAAGCAGCAGCAGAGCAGGTAGATTCTGGAGCTGAGGCTCCCAGGGGCCCTGGGCTTGGTCTCTGGCTTCTGCTGAGGTCATTAAGTGCCCTACTTTCTGCCCCATCCCACAGCTGACACCATCCCTGTTCCATCCAGGTCCATCCACCATCCAGATTTGAAACACCGACCTTCCCTTGACCTCTAAATAAACAAGCCTTCTCACAAGGCTTGTGCATGTGGCTGAGCCTGTATGGGTGAGGTGTGTGCCAATGATCTCACAACTGGTGATCCTGGGGTGACAGGCCGCTGGCTGCCCTTCCCAACTTAGGCTCCTCTGAGCCCAGGTCTGCGCTGCCCCTCTCTTCAACTTCAAAGGCTCCACACCCATCTTCCCTCAGATTACCAGACTGAATATTGACAGCCCTCCCCCTTCAAACTCAAAAGCCTCCAGGCCTGGAAAATTTCACCATCATCCTCTGAAGTATCAAAATTAAAAAAATAAAACCCCTGAGGACAAACATTCCCAAGCTTTGAGAAACACCATCCCATTTTCTCCTAGGTGAGAACAGAGAAAGGAGAAGAAACGTTTTCACCTCCCCTGGCAAGTCTGTAAGCACCACCAGCAAAAAGGAGAGACCAAGTACGTTTCCTAGTAAATTGTTCCGCAAGGGATTTTCGGTCACCCTCTTCACTCTGCAAGATGTCAGAGCCAAGCTATGTTGTAGGAATTGAACTTCAGAGAGTGGTCAGGGGGGAAGGGCCCAGGTCTCACCTTCTTGGGCCAGGGGTTCCAAGCTCAATGTGTCGTGTAACAGAAATCTCTTCAGATGGGCACTCATCATCAATATAATTAGTAGAAATTTCTAGGCCTATCACTCTAAAAATTCTTTGTTATGATAACAGATCGCTTGACTTGAACTTGAACGATTCCTTGGGAAGAAATGAGACAGAAGTAACTGGGTATATTTGGTGGCAATGAATAGAAACTGTGGCTACATTCAGTCTGGTTAGCTCATAAAAAGAGGAACTGCGTGTCCCCTGTCCCGCGCACAGGAAGTCCGCCAGCTCTGCTGGGCCCCTGATGGCGCTCGTGGCTTTCCCAGGGCTGGAAGCAGCTGCTCTGCAGTTCCAGCAGAAGGCAGGCCACCCCGATGCTGCCTACGCAGGCTCGGCAGGGGGCGGGTTGTGTACCCTGGCCCTCCTCCCATGCCCTCTGTGACAAGGCGGGATGTGAGGACAGGGGGAAGTAAGTACATGTCTTTAACCTGAACACCTGGGTGTGGCCATGTTTCTTCTTTGGCTCAGCCCAAGGAAGACCAGAGACAAGTGTGTAACCAAGTTGATAACTTGGTGATAATACAACACTTGGCCAACGGTCAAGAGCTGCAGGGGGTACAGGTGCAGAAGCAGAGGAAGAGGGAAAGCTGGGCCAGGCCAGAAGCGGACTCTCAGAGGGCCCAGGACACATGGGGCAGGAAGGGGAGACGTGGAGGAAGAGGGAGAAGGGAGAAAGGTGTGACTTCAGTGGGCACTGTGGGGAGTGCAGACCCTGCCCGGGGGCCTCACCGTATAGTGGGGAGAAAGGTCCCATGGACGACCATTGAGGCCAGGACACCATGCTGTGGTGGACAGCAAACAGGATGGGGTTTTGGGAGACTCTGGTCTCTGCTCTTTGGCTAATTCATTCAAGGATCTTGGGCAAGCCTCCCACCTTTTCTGAGCCTCAGTTTCCCCATGTTTTACATGCTCTTAGTGATTTTTGGAGTCCTTCTGGTAGCTTCAGGCTGTTGTTCTGAAAAGGAGGGAAGCAGATGGGGGAAGGGAGTTGTGGGAAGAAACAGGGGGCCTCGCAGCCCACACCTCGCCTCCTTCTCTGACCTTAGCTCACAGAGCTGGGAATGCTGGAGACGGATGGTCAGGCAGAAGAATGAGGAGTGGGCTGCAGACAGATGGCCTCGCACAGATGAGCAGCTCAAGCAAAGACAGACATTCCTGGCCCCAGAGAAACCCAGGTCCCGGCTGATGACCTGGGGAGTGGTGTACTCTGCCTGTTCTTGGATAACCTGAAAGCAGCCCCCTTCTAGGGAGCTGTTGGGGAATTCTGGGCCACTGTATCCTGAGCAGCGGAGCCCCACCGCCTGCAGAGTCACAAGGACCAGAGCTAGGGTCCTTTCTTCCCGGGAAGCCCAACTTCAGCCGCTTCATCCCCACATTCAGCCTGATGTGGGGGTGGCACAGTCCAGAGCCTCATGGGGCCAGAGGATGCAGGCTTGCTGAAGGCAGGAAACAAAGATAAAAACAAAACAAAGAAGAGCCCACATCCACCCCTTTCGAGCAAGAAACTCAGCCTTGCAAACAGGGCCTCCTTCCCAGCCATGTTGCTGGGTGGGAATGAGGGCATGGCGTGTGAACACATCCACAGGGGGCCTTTGGGACACTGACTTGCTGATTCAGAGCTGCTGTCACATTGGCATGAATTCACTCTTCCTTTCCATAAATATTTAAGTCCTACTCAACCCCTTAGGTCAATATTTACCTCCTCCAGGAAGCCTTCCCAGCCTATACTAGCTCACAGGAGGTCCCTCACATTTATCATACTCCCGTTACAAAATCTTGCACTTAGTTTTTCTCCCATCATCTCACTCTTGTTATATTTTTCTCTGCAATTAACACAGGATATAGCCACACCCTAATGCTATTCATGGTCCACTATAGAAGGGGTTGGTTGGAAGTCACCAACGTCCAAGAAGTGTCCCTTGTTTTCTTCATAATAGCAAGGGTTCAGGATCGACCACTTGTAATGCAACCAGTTCATTTTACAGATGGGAAAACTGAGGCTCAAAGGGAGTATGGGCTCTACCTGAGGTCACATGAGTCAGTGGCAGGGCTGTGCCTAAGCCCACAGCACTGCAACTTCAATCTCACAGCCAGTTCTGAGTCTTTCTGGAACCTCCTTGACAGATGATTTCCCTCTGCATGGATGACTCCAGCTCCTGGGTGCTCAGTCCTACAGAAGGCAGCTTAGGAAGTGCTGGGCAGCTCTTAGACCCCATTTCTTCTACCAAGCAGAAGTTTGCTTCTTTGCAACATCCTTCCATTGATCCATTGCTGCCTCTCATTCATTTATTTGATCTCTCATTCATTCATTCAACCACTGATTGAGCATCTGCCTTGTGCCAGGTGAATTAAATAAGTGTGTCTTGCCTCTCAAAGCAGGGACAGCTGCATAGAGTATCAAAGGCTTAGTGTGTAGCTCTGAGCTCCATGAGGGCAGGGTCAACTTCTACGTCCTCATCCTGTATCTTCAGGGCCAACCACAGTGGGTGGCACTGCAAAGGTGGCAATAAGTATTTATGGAATACAAAAGAAATAGTGGATGACGCTGATGTGAAACAGAGAAAGCAGCTAGTTCTGCTTGGGTCGGGGGAAGGAACAGTCAAGGTAAGGCTTGTATTAGGTGGGGGTAAGGGTGGGGTTTCAGCAGGCGGGAGAGGTGAGCAAGGCCCAACAGGAGCAGAGACAATACCACAAAGAACAGGATCCATGTGGCCCCACAAAAACCTTCTGCTGGAGCCATCACAGGGCAACAATGGGGAACAGGAAGAAATGAGGCAAGTAGAAATAGGGGTCATGAAGGGCATTGAACCCTAAGCTAAGGTACCTGGACCCGGTGAAAGGGAGGCAGCAGAGGTTTCTCAGAAGTGAGTGACAGGATCCGAACAAAGCTTTGGAAAGATCACTATGGTGACCGTGTATGGAATGCATCCGCCAGCTCACTGGGGGACCCATTGGGAAGCTGGTGCAATTGTCCAGGTAAGAGATGATTACAGGGTGGCCAAAAAAACAATCATTTCCCAGGTGAATGGTAATTGAGCATTCCAAATGCAATCCCAGAGTTGTCAGTGTCCCCAGCCATAATTTCCTTCCTGGGCTGCCAGCTCACCCTCCATGAGCAGCTTAAGCAGTTTATAGCTAATCATCCGCCAGCTCTCAGGCACCTCCTCACCACACTGCACGGTCAGCCGCTAGGTGGGCAGAGCTGTGGTTCTGCATGAGGACTCTGATATCTTCTTTCTTGTCCCTTCTCTGGGCTGCCATTGGGCCCCAGAGCTTCCTCATCCCTCTCTAGCAAACCAGAGTCCCAGGTGGGCAACACCAAGATGGCTTCTGTGGCTATCAGGCCCAAATTGATTAATCATCACTGTATTTCAGCTATCAGCTCTGCTGCAATTGGCGTATTTATTTCTAATCAGCTCTTAAAAATGGCATCATTCAGAGGTGCTTAACCACATTACTTAATTCTCAACCTGTATTGCTATTGATTTCAAATATTCTCCTCAAGATATGGCTCATCATTCAACACAGAAGTCTGTTTATATAATAATCTTATCTGGTTACTAAAATCTGTGAAATTTCTTCAATTGCCTCTAATGCAAGATCAGAGGCTGGATGCTAAATGAGTCAATTTTACTTTAATTTGGTTTATTTACAGTACATGTTTTAATGTTTCACATTCCCGTCTTTCACAGCAACACTGAAAATAAAGGCAAATATAGGCAGAGAGAAAGACCTGCACTTTTCTCAGTCTGCAGGAGGCAAGGCAGCCTGACTGAGCTCCCTGAAAGAGAGCTTTCCACCTCTTCCAAGCAGTGGAAGGAAATACCGTGTCCTCAACTGTCAACAGCGACAACGCGGTGCCATCAAAGAGCGTTGGAGGGGAATCACACAGATTTACTTCAAGTCCCTGCTCTGCCAGTCACTAAAGATAAGCAGGTTGCTTGACATCATGGAGCCTTGGTTTCCCCATCAGCGAAATGGGGACAATGTAACACGCCTCCAGATGTCTTGAGAGGACCACCCCCGGAGACTACTAGGTTAAAGTGCATGTGGTAGGTATTCCATACATTCATTTTGGCTTGCTCCTGGGTGAAACAGCAGCCCCAACCCCTCCACATCACACCACCTCTCCCTCCACCCTGTGCTTCGTGCACCAGTCTCCCATCCCTATGGATTAGCTCCCTCTTCATTTCGTGCCCACTGCTAAGTGACAACTTCTATCTGTGTCTCTCTGATGAAATGCCAAGGGAGAAAATGCAATTGAGCTGGCTCATGTGTGAGAGCCAGGCCCTTGTGTCACTGGTTACTATCAGCCTGATCCCAGGTCCAGTCACCTGTGGCCAGGGAGCAGAAGCCAGGATCAGTGGTAGGGAGCCTGGCCATGCCCACTCTTCAGAGACTTGAATATGCCAGATGCTGGCTGAGGCTCTGGCTGTGCCATGTTGGGCCCCAGCCTTGAGTTGCCCCTCACCTTGCTAGAGAGACACATGCACAAGCAAGTGGGGGTGGCACAGCATAGTAAGTGGATGTTGTAGGGCTGCGGGAGGAGGCGTGGAATGGTAAATGAACCCAACCCTCATGTTTTTTCTGCTCACTAAGGATGTAAAAGGAATGGGAACCCTGTGCTGGCTGTGTGCCTCTCCTTGTCAAGGCAGAGCTAAGGGGCCTCCTGCCTGCAGCAGGCGGTCCCCATCTCCACCCATGGCGCTGCAGTTCTCTCTTGGTCAAGTGTGAAAGCTGCCATTTCATGCTCATCTTCCCCAATTAACAACAGCTGGTCCCCCATAAAACCAACTGGTGAGATGGTTTGTTATTGGAAGACAATGCAACATCATTAGGTATTAATGGCTCCAGCCTCGTTTCCTGGCCCGAGTTTGCAGGGTTAATGTAGCAAGATGTTGGGCCTCACCCTGCTCAGCTCCTCGACTTTTCCTCTATCTGTAGGCGCCGTCTTCAAGCTTCATTTTCTGAATCAGGAGCTGGGAGGTGGAAGGAAGGTGGAGGAAGGTCTTGATTTCCTGGAAGGGAAATTGTGCAGGAGGTGGTGGATCCATGACTTAGAGGAAAGAGATCAACATTGTATTTTAATTGAAAAAGAACAATTTTGAATTCAGAAATTCTAAAAAAACTTTTTGTGCCTGGACTTGTTTGTCTGTTTCCATCCACACCTAGGTATGCACTCCTTCTTCCCACTCTTTGTTCACCCCTGTACCACCTCCTCTAGCTCGTTGAGGCCCTCTAAGCTCCTGGTTTGGAAGTTAAGAGGTGAATCAGAGGCTGTGTTCAGATAAGAGCCCTTTCACTGGCGATTTAAGAGCTTGACTAGGAGAGTTGATCTTGGGCAGGCTGGGACCTAGAAGTCTCACTGAACAGATCTGGCATTGAGAATAATTCTGCTACACTTAGTTCAAACTGGCCTCCTAATGTGAGAATTTCATCACGTGCTTGTGCATTTCCTTGTGACAAAAAAATCAAAGCCTCAGTCAGTATATTCCCCTCTGTCTTACCAGTAGTGACTAATATGGTTCCACCAGGAAATCTCCCCTTCAGTAAGCAAATCACAAATCTCCATTATATTCACTCATTCATTCACCCAGCAAACATTAACTGGTTACCTATTTTATCTCTCTATCTATCTATCATCTATTTATCTCTCTCTATATCTATGCCAGGCTCAACTGACAAAAACGTTTTCTACTCCCAAGAAATGCAGTTAGACAAAATGCATCTCATGGATTTTGTTAAAAGGAAAATTTTCTATTTATCCTTCACTCCTTCCTTCTTTCTCTCCTTTCCTCCTTCCTTCCATAAAAATTTCCCAAGCATTTATACTTGATATAGACTTGATTAAAATTTGGTTTCTGTGCTAAAGGAACAGGAACTTATCAACTGCACACAGTGGCAAAATGGCACCCCCCCAAAAAAACAGGAAGCCCAGAGCCAGTTCAGGAGCCCTTGGGGCTGTCAGCAGCCAGCTCTTCCGGCATGAGGTCTGGGTGAGTCAGCACTGGCGGGACAGAGACCCTGGCTGAGTTATTGCTTCTCGTTCCTTCTATGTTTGCTCCTCTATTGTCCTCCCTTGATGTTCAGGCAAATGGATCCTATCTTAACTCTGCTAAGGGAAACCAACAAGTAGATGTGGAACACATCCCTGGCCAGAGCTTTATCGGGAGAGGAGTATCCCCAGGGCCCGCCTGGTGGGGCAACACCCTTGTCATCCCAAGGAGAAGGTGACACTTGGGGAACGGCACCAGGACCACTGGATCCAGCCCCTGTGAAGTGCCTGGAGTGAAGTCTAAGCTCATCCAGGATTGTGTTAATGAAGGAGGACAGTCCCTGCTCATACATCCCAGGTAGGAGTAGATTAAAAGGAGTCACTGTCTGTCCCACTCACGAGGCACTTATCAAATAGTGCTGTGAGCTCTCACTTTTGTTTCCTTCTTATGTTGTGCTCCAACTTTCCTGGGAAGCAGTCTTAACCTCTACCTGTAGGCTCCCAGAGGTAAGAAATAGAGAGACATATCTACATTTACTTTATTGTTTTGAAACCAAAATAAGGGTATGGTTCTGGAAAAGGATTGTTGTACTTTTTCTGAGAATGGGAAGCAATCTCGAAACTGCAATAGCATAACCATCAAAAATATTGGTATTTAAGCAAGTCGAGTGACTTAATGGAGACTTGGGATATCCTCCCAGCTTTCCCACTCACACCTTACTGTGTGACCACAGGCAAGTATTTGACCTCTCTGGGGGTCAATTTCCTGTTTGAAGGTGGACTGTTCTGGAGAATAGAGGGTGGATGGTTACCAGAGTCTTAATTCATTGCCATCTCTACCCCTAGCATTTCACACATAGGCCCAAGCCCAGCATACATACATACATACTTCTGGGTACCCAGAAGTCCCTCAGTAAACAAGTCTTGAATGAATGAAAAACAACAGTTTCCAAGTGGGAGACATCCTCCACATGGGCCCCTCCCCCTAGGCTCTTTGCAGTAGGACTTTGGGAAATCTCTCTAGATTCATCTGGATGCTGATTTCCTGCAAACCAGCTGACCTGTATTTACAGTATCCACATTTGTTTTGGAAAAAGTCCAAATGTCCACTTAACTGGGCTGGAGGCCAGCATAATCTTCCTATATTGCTTGTAACCACGAGATTAATGGTGGGCCTTGCTCTGAACCTTCTGGTTACATCATTCACCTGGGGTGTCTCATCGGTGCAGATAACAATAATGGATGGGTCCTCACAGTGGCAGTCCTCCTGCTCTGGGGGCGGAACCTTGGCTTCTGTGGGGAGGCAGCGTGGGGATGGAACTGCATTGCTTTGGAGATGGACCACTTAAGTGCTAAGTTCCAAGCCCTGCTCCATCTGTCCTGTACAAGCTGCGGCAAGATCTTGGGCAAGCCGCCTAATCTCTCTGAACCTCAGTTTCCTCATATGTAAGGGTCACATCACTTACTTCACACAGTTATGGTGAGGATTAAACAAAAGAAGTGCTTCATAACTGCTGGTGTTCTATTCATTGACATGCACATACACATTTCTGTTACCAGTGGAAAGATGGTTGGACAGTTCATTTGATGTTCAAATAGGACAACAACAACAAAACCCAAACCCATTAAAAAATGGGCAAAGGACTTGAATAGACTTTTCTCCAAAGAAGATATACAAATGGGCAAAAAGGACATACAAAGATGCTCGACATCACTGATCATTAGGGAAATGCAAATCAAAACCACAAGATACCACTTCATACCCATTAGGGTGACTACAGTAAACAACATAACAAAACAAACCAGAAAATAACAAGTGTTGGTGAGGACGTGGAGAAATTGGAACCCTTGTGAATAGCTTGTGGGAATGTAAAGTGGTGCAGCTGCTGTGAAAAACGGTACGGTAGTTCCTCAAAAAAATTTAACAGAATTACCATCTGATCTAGCAATTCCATCTCTGGGTATACACCCTAATAAGTGAAAGCAGAGATTCAAATAGCAGTTTGTACACCCATGTTCACAAGCGCATTATTAAAAATAGTTAAAAGGTAGAAGAAACATAAGTGTCCTTCGACAGATGAACGGATAAACAAAACATAGCACATACACACGTACACTGGAAGATTATTCACTCTTAAAAAGGAGGGAAATCTTGACACACACTACAACATGGATGAAGCTTGAAGACATTGTACTAAGTGAAGTAAGCCAGACACAAAAAGACAAATACTGTATGATTGCCCTTATATGTGGTACCTATAGAAGTCAAGTTCATAAAGACAGAAAGTAGAAGGGTGGTTGCCAGGAACTGGGGAGAGGAAGGAAAGAAGAGTTAGCGTTAAATGGGTGCAGAGCATCAGTTTGGGAAGATGGAAAAGTTCTGGAAATGGAGGGTCTGTGATGGCTGCACATCAACGTGAATGTGCTTAAGGCCGCTGAACCACACACTTTAAGGGCTTAAACAGTACATTTTATGTTATACATGTTTTACCACAATAAGAAAAACAGGACATGAGTTGTGATGTTATTTCCAACAGAGAAATCAAGTTCCTCAGGTATTTTGATTTCCAAAGGTACTTCAACATTCCCTGAATTATTTTTATTTGCAACCGTGATGGTGATGATAATTAGTGATGATCTTAATCACAGCAATTTTACAGTTTTTGAATCATCAGATGCAATTTCATTTCTTCCTCACAATGGAAACACTTTTATTTTTTATAAATGAGGAAACTGAGGCTCAGAAAGGACCCACTCCAAGGCAAGGACCCCAGGTCCCCTGGCTGTTTGCTTGGCAGAGCCAGAACCATAGCGCAGTTGGTGTGCAGGCCGATCCCCATGCGTGTGGGCAGGTCGGGGCAGAGGAGGCTCTCACCCACTCACGGCAGGTCTCCATAAGGGCAGGCTTCTCCGGGGTCTCCAGCTGAGGCCTGAAGGTCAGGCAACTCCCAGTAGGGTTGAGGAGCTCTAACCAGTAGCAGCCGACCTCTGCCAGCCCAGTCCTTCCCCTGAGGCAGGCCAAGGAGGGGCATGGAGAGGGTGAATAACTCTAAGAGAGTCACCACTTCCTTACATAACATTATTCCTGTCTAGAATGGGGAAGCTGGAAAATAACAGTGTCCTGGACGCTGCAGACCTGAGTACTGGCTTAGTCCATCTGTGACTTCCTGTGTGACTTGGAGTAAAGCACTAACTTCGCTGGACCACTGGCTTCTCTCTGCACTTGTACCTCTCAGGAAGTTGGTCTCAAAGACTGGGAGCGGATGGAAGGATTGGTGTGAGCAGCGAAGTGATGTGTGTGAGGGGTTCATGTCCACTCACCAAAGGAAGCAAGAGCCCCAAGGCTGGGGCAGCTTGGAAAGCACCATTGAAGAGTCATGTTCAACCAGTATTTTTGGAACACATGCCTGCCTTTCTGCCAAATATATTACCAATGGTATTCTACTTCCTCCTCACCCAGCCTCGTAAGGTGGGCATTGTTATCCTGTCTTCCAGGTAGGCCTCAGAAGGGTTAAGAAAGGTGCTCAGAGTCATGCAGGTACTGAGCAACAGAGCCAAGACACTAATGCAGTCTGCCTCCTTTGAGCCACTGAGTCACACTTCCTTTCTTGAGCCTGGAGTTCAGGCCAGTAATGGATGCAGGGTGCTGCATGCAAAGATGAAGAAGATACAGTCCCCGCATTTGAGCAAATCACAACCTAGTGAGGAGTCACTCCCATCAATAGATAACTGCAATGTACTGTGGTGAGTGTGGAGCTAAGGAGCATTTGGGGGCCCAGAGCAAGGGGTATGTACCTGAATTTAGAGGTTTAAGAGAGATTTCTGGAAAATTGTATATGAGCTGGGCTGTGAAGGGTGCATAGAAGTCGGGCAGGTGAAGAAGAGTAGAAAGGTGTTCCAGGCAGAGGCACCAACGTGAGCAACCCGGCAGAGGCACAGAACAGCATGCTGTGTTTGGAGAACCAACAGGGGACTGATCCACTTATGCTGTGAAGCTCAAGGTGGAACAGAAGACAGAGCTAGGGAAATGGGCAGAGCCTTGGGTGTGGACCCAGGGGCGTAAGTTCTATCCTGTGGGTAACAGAGAGCCACAGAAAAGCTAAACGCCAAGACACTGAGGGTAGATTTGTATACACACCCACGCACACACACAGATTGAGAGAGAGAAGCCTCCAGTGGCAGCACTGAGAATGGGTGAGGGTAGCGGTGAGCAGGCATGGAGGAATAGAGTTGGGGACACTTGTTAAGAGGCTATCATATAGTCTTGGCATGAGCTGAGAGGGCCCTGAACTCAGGCTGCTGTCCATCCGTATCCCTAGCTCCTAGCCAGGGCCAGGAAGCAATGAGGGATGGTCCAGTGGGTGGGTTCCTATTCTAGCTGCCTCATCCTTGCTCCAGGGCTGGCCAGCCATGCAGCCTGGGCACGTTATTTCACCTTTATGTGCCTTGGCTCCTTCTGCTGTCAAGTAGAGATGAGACTGGCACTGTGTAGGGTTGTGGTGAGGATTTGGGGGTAGTGAGCAATGTAAAGTGCCTGGTGTCCCAGTCACAGTGACTGTGAGTGGCCTGCTTGTGTGAAAAGGGAACCTCTTCCCATCTGTGTAGCCTCTACCTCCCGTACCCTCACTGCCCCCTCCTCACCCCAGCCTTAAAGGAGGGGGTGGGCGGTTTAGTATTAATGGCCTGGATGAAATGCATTCTGCTGGCAATTGCCTGCATTGCCTGCAGTAAAACTGCATCTAATATTTAAATATGCTGGGATAATTCTTAAGTTTTATTAGAACTTAAATATTTTGGCATGTTTATTTCTCCTAGAACAATTATGGAAGTTTCATTGTTTTACTTGCGAAAAAAGAAACTAAATCTCCTTTTATGATAAACCCCCTGATGGGTTGAATATGGCGCTATTTCCAGTGTGTGCCCCATCATTGTCTAGTCAGCTCACGGGGTGCGGAAGCAGAACTGGAGCGGGAGGGAGATGGTCCGCGGAGAGGCCCCTTGTTTGTGGCCCTGGACTGGACGTCTCCCGTTTGTCCCTCCTGATCTGCTCTCCCCTTCTCCCTCAGGGCTGGCCTGGCGGACTGTGTGTTCTTTGGCTTCCCATTGAGTTCAGCCAGTGGGCAGCTCTGACAGGAGATTCCAGAGAGGAAAGAAGGAGAAGTCGGAGTATTTGGCCTCTGGCTTCCTCCCTTTGGGGTCACTGGGGACTCCTGTCTGGCCAACAAGCCATCCTACCCAGCCCTCGCGGTCTCCCTGTTCTCATAACTGCCCCCTCCTTCTATGTCTTCAGACTCCTGCTAGCTGCTGCAGGCTGCACCAGGTCTCCATGGTTTTCCTGCACTCTGGCCCTGCTTTTGGAAACAGCCCCTTGTTAACTCCTCCTCAAGTACCCCGGCTGAGGGAGCCGGCTGTCTCCGTGGGGATGCCGGTGCACACAAAGCCCTCGGGAGGCCCATGCCGCTGAAGAAGCACTTTTGCACCTGGCATTGTGGTTAATGCTCATAAGAATGCAGTCAGTGGAAAGGACAGGGCTGTTTCTCCTCATTTTACTCATGAAGACACCGAGGCCCAGAGAAGTTGCCTGCCCTTCCCAAAGTCACACAGCTAGTAAGCAAAGGGAGCAGGACTGAAGCTCAAGGCTTCGGTGCACAGTCTCAGATTCTCCCCAGCCCTTCACAGCTGACAGTGGTGGACAATGTGACAGAGAGAAGGGGAAGCAGAAGCCAATCCCTCTGCTCCCTTGGAGAAGATCCTGGTCTCACCTGCTGTCCAAACTTCTGGCCTCTCTCCTGGGGAGGTGGGGATATGGGAGCGGGGAAGCACAGTTCAGTGACATGGGGGAGACTGAGGACTGGCTCAGTCCCTATTTTAGCTGTGTGACCTTGAACAAGTCACTTCAACTCTCTGAGCCTCTATTTCTCATTTGTATCAAGTAGATTCTACTTGCTGGGCAAGGCTCAGAGCCAAAATGATCATTTCAGCCATAAAGTAGTAACAGTGAAGAGTTATTGAGCGCACACCATGTGTCTGGAACTATTCTAAGCAATTTATGTGTAATGTCTGGTTGAGGCAGCTACTGTTATTATTATCCCCATTTAGCAGCTGTGGAGACCAAGGCACCGAGAAGTTAAGTGGACCCTTTCCCTCTTCCCATTGCTGGCATCTGAACACAGGCCACTGGGCCCCAGAACCCGCCCTCAACCCTTGCAGAGGAGGAACTGGAGGGCCTTAGGGTGTAGCCAGCCCAGGTAATTTCATAGGTGGGGAAGTGAAGTCTGGACAGAGCAAGTACCCTGGCCAGTATCACACAAGAACGGAGAGCCAGGCCTCCTGGCCCCAAATCCACGGTTCGTTCCCTGTGGAGTTACCAAAATACAACCAAGTAAGGATCAGCATTTGCAACTCATTTCTCCAAGTGGTCGGTCTCTCCTTCACTCCTCTTCCACGTGACTGGAGGGACCACTGACGCCATCCAGCTCCAGCACCTGGGAGGCCCGGGCCCCCCTGCGCGCCAATACTGATGTAGGTGCTTGCCCTCCAAGGGCAGAGCTGGGGTCCAGCTGTTTTTCTCGTGAAGGTTAGTTTGCAGGTGAAGACGCCCCCACCCACCCTTGTGTGAAGACTGATCCCAGGCCCATTAAAGGCAGGAGAAGGCCTGACCTAGCCTACGAAAGAGAGGGGTAAAAGCTGGGCTTGGAGGCTGAACGGTGTGCTGTTAAAGTTGTGTGTGCCACAAACACTCCAGGCTCCATGCTCAGCTTTGCCAAGGCCTAGCTCTGGGGCTTTGGGTAATTTCTCCTCCCCTCTGAGCCTCGGTCTCCTCCTCCCTAAAGGGGGACACCCATAACAGCACCTGAGTTAGGGGAAGGGGCAGCATTCAGTGCCCAGCAGGAGTACACAGGGGCACTGATCAGTTAGAACCAATACCAATCATAAACACCAGCGTGGCTCTCCCAGAGCCAACTCAATTAATGGTCAAGAGTGAGAGAAATGCTCGCAACGGGTCCCACAGCAGATGCTCCCTAAAAAGAAGCCATTGTTTTGTTTGTAAATTTCAAGAGCTCTGGTTTCCTCTAGGTTGTGACATTTTCAACATTTCAATCCTTTACAGCCCATGGTAGAAATTTCATTACTGCGGTTCTGGATGCGGGGAAAATGCCAACCTCTATGTGGAGAGATTTAATTCGTGCTTCAAACACTGGCTGAGCAGCCCTCTGCACACAGCACAGGGAGGGAGGCAGAGACCACAGCAGCCTCTGCTCTCAGGACGACCCCAGATCAGAGGGAGAAGCCACGCAAAGAAGTCGGGGCAGATGTGTTAGGAAGAAAGAAACGCTCGGTGCAGGGACAGGCTAGAGGCTGGGCGGAATAAAGGAAGACAACACAGGCTTTGGGTGCAGACACTTTTCCCATTTCCCAGCTGTGTACCCTTGGGCAACTCAGCTAACCCACCCCCACCCCACCCCCACCAACGCAACTCCTTACTTGTTAAGTGGGGATGTTAATGTTGATCCCAAAGTGTGGCTGTGGGGACTGACTGAGCTCCTGCCCTCTTGAAGCAGCTGCACAGAGCTTCTCGCCATGTTCTCTCCTCACGACACCCAGCTGGCCTGGGCTTATGGAGGAAGACAACTTCACTCTGGTTTGGGTAGTCTGGAAGGGCTTCATAGAAGAGGTGGTGTGGAGCTGTCTTGAAGGGTGAGAGGGGCTCTGAGAAATGGAGGAGGCTGAGGGACTAGCCTGTGGGAAGGCACAGAGGCAGGAGGAAGGGTACATGGGGCCCCGGAAAGAAACCGCAGGCAGCAGGGGAAGGCAATGCAAGGGCCAGTGCTCCAGGATTTTTGCTGCTCATTCTTGTGAATCTATCATAATTTTGAGTGGGAATGATGGCTTCCATCTAAAGAATTTCATATGATCTGTGTCAGAAAGCAAACTCCAACAGAAGCTCCCATGTGCCTCCTGCCTGTGAAGAAGCTGGGAGGGGAGTTCTATGCTGGGTAGGGGGCCAGGAGGGCGGTGGGAGAAGGAAGGCCCGGGGTGGGCGGACAGAGGGTGGGACGTAGATTAGACGGTCGTCGTCTCCCAGGCAGAGTGCTTGAGCTGGGGAGTCTGCTCCTGCTCGAGCTGGACCTCTGGGCCCCAGCTCCTTTCCCTTAGCCTAGGAGTTACTGGGAGGGAAGGAGGGAAGGTGGGGAGGGAGACCAGGCTTGGGGAGGGGGTAGAAACTTCTTTGTTCTCACTCAGGTGATACAGCAAATGCCCCGAGAGCTCCCTAGACCAGGAGGGGGCAGTCTGGCCCCAGGCCCGGCCAGGTGGTCTTGAGGCAAGTCACAGCTGTCTTGGCCTCAGTTCCCACTCTTGAAAATTTGGCTGTGACCCTCTCCTGGCTCTCTGTCAGGCCCGCTTTAGGAAGACTGGATAGGAAGCCGGTAGTGGAGACTTCACTGCCAAGGAGGACCCCCACAGCCCATTATCTAGCCATTGTAGAGGGAGCTGGGGAAGAGAAGGAGAGAGTCTGAATAATACATCTTGTCTCCAGGTAGGAGAGCCATTCCAGTCTCAGTACTACCAGCGCTACCTCCATCAGGAGGAGGCTGGGTTTCATGCTAGAGACAGGTTGATGCTGAAGGCACAAGAACACAGTTCCTGGAGGAGAGCATGCTGTCCCCACACCCCCACCCAACTCTCATGCACTTGCTTCTCAGCTCAGCAGTTAGGAGAGCAGCCCCAGGACCCAGCAGGTGCTCCCAGTGTGTGCTGTTCTGGTAACTAAATCCTAGAATGGAATCTAAGAAGGAACTTCGCTATCGTTCTCTTCTAGGCCATCCATATTACAGAAGGCAGGATTGAGGCCGTCCAGAGCAGCAAAGGCACAGCCAGATGAAGCAGAGCCCAGATTAGAGCTAGACCCAAGACTCCATCCTCCAAGATCTTTCTACTCTGGAAGGGTTTGTGATTGGTGTCCCAGAGCTCAGAAATGGACTTCAAGGAGTCTATCCCCCCTTACACCTGATGCAAAATGTCAGGTGTCTGCATTTTTCTCGAGAGAGGGCCCACAGCTTTCATTGGGTTTCTTGCTGGTCTGGATTTTCATCCCCCAAAATATTTTAAGAAAAAAATGAAGAGCAGGTACTCACTGCTGTGTTTTGCTGGTCTCCGCCCCTCAGCCTGGGGGCAGGGAGCCCCACAGGCTTCCCTCAAAGTCTGGAGGCAGGTCCTATTTTCAGTCTGGAAGTCAGCTGTCTTCACAGTGATGGCAGGTGCCTCTCTGTGTCTCTGACACATTTTCCCAGGCCCTGAGCGGGGGTGCTAACTCACGCTTGCTCAGTCTCCTCCTGGAAGGTCGTCTCACACAATGGCCCTACTCCCCCAGGACCCTGGGGAGCTCATGGGAAGCTGCTGCAGGAAGATGCCAGAATGCCATCACCACATCCACCTCCTTGCTAATTTTTGCCTGAAGTGCTAGGAAAGCTTTGGGATCTTCTGGGGTAGCTTTCTCACTTTATAGATGGGAAGATGAGGCCCAGAATAAAGGAAGGACCATTCACATCTGTATGACAGGTGGAATAAGATTAGGAAAATAACGCAGGCCACTGGATTCAACAGAGGCTCTTCCTCCAGCTGGCGGCCCCATGAGGTTTAACTGTGAAGTTGAGCATTTCAAGGGGGGAGGCAGGATGCTGCAATGGGCTGCAGGCTATGGACCCCCATCATCATGGGTGCAGCCTGCACAGAGAATCCCGTGAACCATGCACAAATGGGCTGGTAAACCAGGACTTTATAAAGAATACAAAAGGACCTAATTCACTCACTGACTCACTCATTCATTTATTCAACCAATATTCATTAAGTTGTTATAGTTATATGCCAGGGGCTAGTGAAACAATGATGACCAAGACAGACTCTGAAGTCTTGAAACTTATACTCTCATAGAATAACAGCATGATTGAACTCCCACTATAGGAGGAGAACTCAGTGGGGTTCCTTATAGAGTTTACAGCAGCATGGTTATATTCAGCAACCTAGAGATGATGTACAGTGGGACCTGCTATTAACTTCCGTTTTTTTCTCCTCTCTCAGTTATTGGTGAAACCTTTAGCCCAAAGCAGCTGATGGAACATTTCCTCCCTCCTTTCTTTCCCTCCTTCCTTCAGGGCTTACTATGTACCATATGCTAGAGAAGATGCTGGGAATGCAAAACAAAGTCTAGGAAGGAAGCAGACCAGAAATCAGATGATTATAATGCAATGTGACAGTGTTCTGGTGACGAACAAGCCCCGGATATTATGGGAGCTCAGAAGAGGGGCCCTTGACTCACAGTGGAACATCTTGATCAGCTTCTGCAGGAAAGTGATGCTGGCTCTCCTTCTTTCACCTTGCTGAGCACCTGCCATGTTTTAGACACTGTGCTGGGGGCTGGGCCTGGAGTATGAGGAGGACAGGATAGACCCCTCCCTGCGTGCACTTCTCCTAGAGAGCTTGCCTGGATTGCCCGGTCCCAGTTGGATATTTCACTTGCACTGTGCAGCTCCTGGCTCCTCCTCTCTGCACCCCTTGCCTCTTTTGCCATCTGTTCTGGGGTGGACTGTCTCATCTGCCTTCAAAGGGCCTCCTTATTCATGGGGGAGGATGCTCTTTTTCTGTCCTTAGAAGTGCTCAGAATTCCTGTCTTCCCCTACCGCATTTCTGATGTTCCGCAACCACATAGAGCACAGAACTGAAGAGGACCGTCTGCCTGCCTCTGTATATGCCCTGCAGAGGCCTGTCTCTGGTGACCCACTGCACAAGGAATCCTTCAGGGCCTGCTGTCCCTCTCAGAGCTATCTTTGTGTTCGGCCATATTGCAAGGGCAAGTGGGGACCAGGTGTGAGCAGTAAGAGTAACTTCTGGGTTGAACCCAAAGGAAGTGTTTGCTTCTCTGTACAGCGGCGTGTCTCCTCCGCCTCTCCCTGTGTCACCCTATTGTGAGGGAGCCCTGAGCTGGTAGTGCTGGAGGCTTAAATCACGTGGGCTCTATATGTCATGAGTGCAGATCAGAGGTGAAATCAATTGAACCTGTTAATTAAATACAATTTGGGCATGGAATGGTTTAAATAATATAAGCAATATGGCCACTGCACTTAGCAATAGCTATTTGATATTTTTAACTAAGACTTTATTATTCCAAACCAAACTTTGATGAAAAAAAACCTTAAAAATGACCAATTTTCTGCTTATCAGTCTCCACATTATTCAAGTAGAGCAACCAATCAGAATTGAAACTTGGGTTTTGTACCCCTAGAGGCAGTGTCTGGTGATGCAAGTACAAATACTCTTCACTGCGAATTTGCTGTGTCACCCTGAGCAAGTCACTCCACCTCTCTGCCCTAGTCTCCTCACCTATAACATAGGGGTAATACCTGAATTGTGGGAAGGGCAAGGGAAATAAGGAGAGTGAGGGTGGTTTTTACAGAGCATCATTCCATCACTTGTTTGGTTGTTTTTTCTTCATTTGTGGCCCTCTGAACCACTTGGTACTGGAGGCTGGGATGAAAGGAGAATCCTGCACAGATATGAGGGTTGCTTCTTGCTGCCTTCATCTCACAGGGAGACTCAATTTCCAAGAACCAAGAAACGATCTCCCTATAGGGGGCCCAAAGGGAGCAGAAGAAGTTTCTACACTTCAGGCTCGAGATTTCTACACTTCTACCTCCAAGGCTAAATGCAATTTTCAAGGGGCTGGGAGTTTGTTCCTGGGTTTGGGATCAAAGGGACAATCGGCAGGTTTACATTCAAAAACCAATCCTGACTACTGTAGCTTCCTCACTTCATCCAGAGCATCACTTTGAATTATACATGAGGCGCTTGCCGGAGCTGTGATGATTTTTCAAATATTTCTCTAATTGATGAGATGGGCTTTGATAAATTGCTGTAGAACCAAGAGCATCTGATCACAAGGAATTCTGTCTTGTTCCTCCTTGACAGATATTTTTTTGACTTAAAAGTGTTGCAGGTTCCAAAGGAACTACTTTTCTCTCCGGGAACTCTTAATGTATTGAGGGAACAAAATTAAAAAAACTATAGAAATTCTATGGTTTTGTTTTTAAATCCTAACAAGGAGAGTTCTCCAAGGCCTGAGGCCTTGTGCCAGCCACATCCAGACGAAGGGGCTTAGGGACAGGCAGCTGAAGAGCAAGGTCTCTGTCCAGGCTGCATCTTGCTTTTCCATAATGTTCTCCTCATGGCTACTGAAGGGGGAGAGGCAAGCACAGGCACCAGCCAACCAGATCATCAGAATGGGCATCAGCTAGAGGCCAAAGCAGGTGCCTGTTGGGCCAGATAGTAACTTTTACTTACTGGATGGTGGTGGAGTCCAAGGGCCCTGGGGGAGGGTAACAGAGTGGAGGAGTGTGGGTGGGGGAGGGCAATAACTTAGGAGGCCTTCAACCCTGGCTTTTTGCTAATGGTATGGAGATATTTCACTACTCTCAAAACTGGTGTGCCTAACCCAGCAGTATTCTTGATGAACGCCTCCCTAGCTCCTCCTCCCTAAAAGGGTACATCCAGATCTCAGCGTGGCATTTAAAATCCTTCTCCATCTCATTCCAACCCATCTCTCCTGCCTCGTCTCCCTCCATTTCTCCCTATGCCCCATCCCCTTGAGTTCTTCTATCCACCTCAGTCTCCCATCCGTTATTTGCATAAGTCATGCCCCTTCCATGAAGCCTGGCCTGACCCCACCCTAATTCTGACCCCTGCCCTTAGTTACCACTTCCTCCATATTGTCACAACATTGTCACAAATGTCTGATCTAGCATTTAATGTATCACACTGTGATTTTTCTAACTTGTGTTAGACATTAACCTGCATATGACATTAATCTAACAAATGAGATTTACTTGGTTCTTCTTCCCACCTGCTGTTGTAGGACCACCAGGCCACCCCTCCCCAACTTCTCCAGGAGTCACTAGAGTACAGTTCATGAGAGTTCACCAAAAATCCTTATTGGAGAGGAATCTCCTTTCCCCTGGCTTCCTGCTTCCAAGCTGAGGGACCTCTGCTAGCATAACACTCTTGTTTTCTCTCCCCCTGACTCAAATGGTGACTGTATGAGTAGGAAATGGGCATGCAAGGTGTCTTGGTCCGTTTGGGCTGCTGTAATAAAAACACCATAGACTGGGTGTCTTAACATCAAACATTTATTTCTCGCTATTCTGAAGGCTGGGAAGTCCAAGATCAAGGCACCAGCAGATTTGGTGTCTGGTGTGGGCCTGCTTCCTGCTTCCTAGACAGCCACCTTCTCCCTGTGTCCTCATGTGGTGGAACAGGCAAAGGAGCTCTCTGGGGTCTCTTTCATAAGGACATTAATCCCATTCACGAGCGCCCCACCCTCAGGACCTAATCACCTACCAAAGGCCCCTCTTCCAAATACCATCACATTGGGGATTAGGTTTCAACATATGCATTTTTGTGGGACATGAGCATTCAATCCCCAGCAAAGGGACTCATCTCTTTTCTTCTCACTGCTTCCAGATCGAACACCTGCAGAGAGCACATCTTCTCCTCCAAGCCACATGTTTTAGAGGCTGGCTTGTATACGGGAGCCTGTGACAACTGTGATTAGATGGATGAGTACAGTTCCAGGTGTGTTAGCAAGCCTCCTATCTAGAGCTAAGCAAGTCCTTCAAGATGGCTTTATCAGAATCAAAGGCGGCTGCCTGATTCCTTCCTGGGCAGGGAGAAATTAGATGGGGTGTTATTTTTAAGCTCCCTCAAAACCCAAAAGTCACATAGGCACTAAAAAAGTGAAAAGGGAATACTGCAAATGATTCAATGCACATAAATTCGACAACTTAAGTGAAATGGACTAATTATTTGAAGGCAATAAATTACTAAAGCCTAAGTAGGAATAAATAGGTAACCTGAATAGTTGTATATTTATTAAAGAAATAGAGCTTGTAGTTAAAAAACTCACCCATAAAAGAAAACTCCAGGCCAAGCTAGTTTCACTGCCATTTTCTACCAAACATTTAAAGAAGAAATAACACCAATTCTACAAAATCATTTCCAGAAAATAGAAGGAACACTTCACGACTCATTTTACAAGGCCACCATTACTCTGAAATCAAAACCATAAAAAAACAGTGCATGAAGAGAAAGCTATAGACAAATTCCCTCAGGAACATGCAAATGTACTCAACAAAATGTCAGCAAATCAAATCCAGCAACATGTAAAAAGAGTAATACACCGCAACCAAACGGGGTTCATCTCAGGAACGCAAGACTGGGTCAATATTTGAAAATTAATCAATACAAGCTATCATATTAATAGATTAAATAATAAAAGCCACACAGTCATACCAATTGATGCAGAAAAAAATTTAACAAAATTCAACATACATTTGTGATAAAAACTTTCAGCAAACTATGACCAGAAGAGAACTTCCTTAACTTGATTGTCTATAAAAATTCCATAACTATCATCAAACTCCATAATGAAGGACTGAATGCTTCCCCACAAGGAGAACAAGGCAAAGTCATCTGCTCTCGCTGCTGTTATTTAGCATCATACTGGAAGTCACAGTGCAATAAGGCAAGGATAAGAAAGAAAAAGCATACAGCTTGTAAAGGAAGAAATAAAACTATCCCTATTCACAGACATGACTGCAGAAAATCGCAAAGAACCTACCAAAATAATCATCTTAATATTGAGTTTAGCAAGGTTGTGGGATATAAAGTCAACATGAAAAAATCAATCATATTTTTATATGCTGGCAATAAATAATTGGAAACTAGAATTTTAAAAACCAATGCCATTTATAAAAAGTTTCCCAAATTTAAATACTTAGCAATAAATCTAAGAATACATGTTCAGGACTCACATGATAAAAACTGTAAAACACTGCTGAAAGCAGTAACAACTAAATAAACGGAGAGACATATTGTGTTCCTGGATTGCAAGACTCAACATAGTTAAGATGTCAATTCTCCCCAAATTTGTTCCATAGATTTAAAGAATTTCCAATCAAAACTTCAGCAGAATTTTTTGTGATACAGATAAGCTGATTCTAAAATTTATAGGAAAAGGAACCAGAACTAGAATAGCCACAACAATTTTGAAAAATAAACAAATTTGGAAGATTGACACTACCTGATTTTAAGACTTACTATAACGCTCCAGTAATCAAACTGCAGGGCACTGGTAAGAGATAGACACATACATCAATAAAACAGAATAAATAACCTGGAAAAAGACACAAATATGACTAACTGGTTTTTGACAGATTCAATGAAGCCCTGAGCTTGTGGTAATTTTATGACAGCAGTGGAAAACCAATGCGCTCAGCATCCTAATAAACTTCTGATGGACCCATCTACCATACCCAGACATGCTGAGCCCAGGGCCCGGAGTCAACCTGGAGCCCTCTCTACAGCATCTGCTGTCTCTTCTCCTAGGCTTCTCTCTTCTCATGCCAGAAGCCCCTGCCCTCAGCACAGAGGGCTGGCTGACAGTCTCCACATTGGATCAAGAATTATTTAATTTGAACAAATATGTTCTAGCTTCTCCTTCACAAGCTCCCACAGACACAGCATGATTCATGGCTTCAAATTCAGGCAATGATACAAGCTCCCTGTCAGCCTCATTTAAGTCCTTTCTAGAATCCAGAATGTAATCCAGAATCCAGGCAGAATGTAAATGGTGACCAAGGTGAAATGGGGCAGGCTTAACTGCTTCCTCTGGGCCCAGGAGCCAGCCCCTCCCCTCCTCTAGTTCTGTTTTCCTCTCCTGGCACATGAGGAGGTGGCCCAGATGGGCCCCAAGTCCCTTCCAGCCTTAGCAATCTAGAAATAGAAGAGGCCCCCACCCCCACCATCACCACCATCAGGCTGTGTTGGCTCCTGAAAAGGAAACACGGCTCTGCCGGGAAGTGGCACTGAGCCCACTCCAGCAGGAGCCCTTCCGAAACAGAAGTCAGGAATGGAATATCCCAGGACATTTGGGAAATTTATTCAGTGTTATGGGTTGAATCATGTCCCCAAAAAGATATGACGGAGTCCTAAGCCCCATGTCTGTGAATGTGACCTTATTTGGAAGTAGGGTCTTTGCAGATGTAATCAAGTTAAGATAATGTCCTTAGAGTGGGCCCAAATCCAGCGTAACTGGTGTCCTTATAAGAAGGGAGAAAACAGAGACACAGGGAGAAGATGATCACATGACAGCAGGGACAGAGATCGTCGGCATGAACAGCAAGGATGGACAGCCACCAGCAGCGGAAGCTGCAAGAGTCGAGGGAGCATCCTGCCCCACAGGCTTTAGAGGGAGCATGCCCTCAGGACACCTTAGTTATGGACTTCTCGCCTCCAGATCTGTAGCAGATGGATATCCATTGTTCTAAGCCAGCCAGTTTGTGGGACTCTGTTATAGTAGCCCTAGGAAATGAACACAGCCAGTCAGTCACTAAACAGTTACTGAGCCCCAACTGTGTCTTAGGCTCCGGCCTGGGCTCTGCGGATAGAGCAGTAACCCAAACAGGCAAGGCTCTCTCCCTGTGAAATTTCCATCAAGGAATTCATCAAAAACGTGTGATGAGGAGGGTAGATTGTGTTCATAGCCTTCCTTATTTATTTGGAATGGGATATGCCATTTTTTGGTCATTTTCTAGACACAACATAGGATTTTAGAGCTAGAAGGGACCTTAGAATTTCTCTAGTCCAAATTCATGATTTCTCCAGTATGGGAACTTGAGAGAGGGAAAGTGCCCCCTCCAAACCGACACCAGAGGTCATGGTAGGGCGCACTCGGGGCTCCAGGAGGTCTGGATAGGAGGCTGGGGGATGAGGTCCTCATGGCTCATGGATTGGTGGGGCTCTGGGAATGGACTTTGCTGGGACCTAACTTTGGGGACTCCAGAGGTGCTGTGACTTGGGGGGCTGGCTGAGATAACAAGGAGACTTTTGTGTGGTGCATGGTGTCTACCGCCCCATGGGTGTCTCACTGTTTAGGACTCTTAGAGGGACATGGGGCATGAAGAGAATAAATTAGGGTGACATTTTGTTCAGATTCCTAAGAGTAACTTAGAGTTGATGAGTTAAAGTTGGATCCTGGTTTACCGCAGCTATTTCTCATGCTGGACACCACCACCCTACCAGGGGTGGTGAGAGGTGCTGGGAGCCCTCAGTCACAGGGAAGGAGTCTGGGAAAGGTGGGCACGTGGGGTTCGGTTTCACGCCCTTAGCTGGGGCCCGGCCTGGCTGTGGGGCTGAGGAACCAGTGGGGAGAAGCCGGTAGAGATTAGAGGTTAAGCCTGGCCTGTGGACTCAGATAGGACCGAGCTCCAGCTCCTATCTGCCCTTGCCAGTGGCACGACCTCGAGCAAATTAAGTCACTGCTCTGAGCTTCAATTTTCCTCATTGGCCAAATGGGTATACATCCGACTAGTACATTCCTCAAAGAGCTGCTGGGAGGATTAAGTGGGACGGCCAACATGACTAGTAAGCTGCCACGGCAGGGGAGTGCAGAGTGGGAGCAGGGGAGGCACCCCCATAGGACTGGCCCACAGGCTGAGCAGTACAGGGAGAAGCAAGAAGGCACTGATGAAGGGAGGGAAGGGGGACTATGCCCCACCTGAGACCAAAGAGTGTGCAGTCAGCCTCTTCCCCTCCCTGTGGGCATCATCACACATGCCTGGACCAGGCAGGAAGAAAGAAGGGACGTGGACCGGAATGGCTACAGCTTTCCTGACTCTTCAGCCCCTCTTTGCCCCAGTTGCCAACTCTGGCCCACACCTGAATATTATTCTGGTCTCATCTCTTCCTCAGCTAGACATGCACTTTTGTCCTCCTATAATCTCCCAAGAGTCAGCATCTGCATTTAGAAAAATAAGCCAAGAGTGACCATGTCCACTGTTTCTTATTTCCATTAACCGCTGCCCATTCAGCCTGGATATTTCCTATGACCCTACCCCTCCTAATAAAATTTATTGGGTCATGTTGATTTGAACTCTTAAGCATCTCTTGAACTCACCCATTTCTCTCCAACTCTCTCATCATCACTCTTGACCAAGCGACGGCCATCTCTTTTCTGCATGGATGATGCAAAGTCCTCCCAAACAGATGTGGTCTTTACTCGTCTGTTTGTCTCCGCTCTCCACCCCTCATCCACCAAAGCTGTCAGAGTGACCTTCCTAAGACACAAATCTGAGGATGTTACTCCCTGCTTCAAACTATTTGATGGTTTCCGTTGAGCTATGAGGAAGGACAAGTCCCTAACCTGACCCACAGTGTCCTCCATAGTTTGCTCCACCTGCCTTTCCGTGCTCAGCTGCCCTACTCTTTCTCTTACTCATTGAGCTTAGTGACCTGGGCCTTTTTTAAGCCCATCAATTGTGCCATGTTCCTCCCTGCCACAGGGCCTTTGCACAAGCCATGTCCTCTGCCAAGAAAATTCTTACTCCCCTTCTCCTCTTTCCCCTGTTAATTTTCTCTACTCATCCTTCAGATTTTAGTTCAGAGATCACTTTCTCATGGAATTCTCTTCTCCAGATTAGTTCAACTTTTCCTTCACATACGGCTCACATTAGCCTGTTGTCTGGCCACATGCCCAGCTGGGTGAGCAGTGTGGGATAGGTTGCGGAGAGACCAAGGAAAAGAACTGGAGTCAGTGAACGAGACATAGAGGTTCACTGGGAGTTGCTCACAGGGAGGTGGGGTGGTGGCTGGCTGGACAGCAACATGCGCCCACAACTGTGTGCAGGGAGGGGATCTCTTATATAGGCGGGGGACACAAAGGCTATATGCCTGCCAAGAGGCTGTCCCTGCTACAACCAGTGTTCCTAGGCGCAATAGCTCACATGGAGGGGCTCTATGCCCCTTTAAGATGTGATGTTCTTTAAGAGAGATAAGGTAAGATCCGGGCTGGCTAGGCCCTGGATTGTTGAAGATCCTAGCGGCTGGGTGTCCTGTCCAGAAGGGGGCCAGAAAGTCATGTGGTTGCAATGGGCTTGGGGGCTTTTGCTGAGCAAGCAAGGCCCAGGCCCTAACCTGTATTTTCCTTTCTAGCCTTTGCTCAGCATGTAATTACCTGTTCATGTATGTAGGCATTGTCTGCCTCCCTACCAGGCTGCAGGAACTGAGAAGGCAAGGATGTTTCTGCTTTGCTCACCATTTAGCCCAGCTGCTGGCTCTGTGTGGAACAAGGAAGGAGCTCAGTGAAGACGTAAGTGAATGCATGAGTCACCCTGGAGATGACGGCTTTTCCCATGTCCTTCCTGTGTTCCTGAGTAACTACCAGCTACCTTTGGTCACCTCCAGCCATTTTCAAGATCTCACATTTGCACACACGCTCATACACACTCACACCCCTTAGGAGCAGCCACTGTTCATGATGCTTTGGATTGAACTTTTCCTCTTCAGAGATTCACACGTTGGGACGAGAACAACCCACCGAGCTGTCCATGTAGTGGGAGGGAATCCATGAGAAATGAGGCTGGAAGTTTGCTTGAGGCTTTAAGTGCTTTCTCCTAGAGCTTGAGGAGTCTTGGGTGGTATTTAGCAGAAGAATAACATGACACAAGGTGTCTAAGATGCTCAGACTTCCACACAGAGCTTTGAGGCTGGAGCTCAATGCTCCTGTCCTGGCTGAGTCCATGCATGCCTGGGGAAGCTGAGGAAGGGGCCTGGGGGGCAACGAGTTAGCTGGGAGAGGCTCATCATCACATAAGTGGCAGAGCTGGGGCCAGCTCTCAGCATTTGAAGTCAGATGCCTCTTCAATTATCAACTAACTTGCCTCCCCTGTGACTTCTTAAACTGCCTCTCTCTTTATAGCACGTAAAACAGAAGAGGGAGGGAGGACGAGACTGTACATCACTGGAAGGACAGGGACGAAAGGTTCAGGGAGCTTTGAAATGTAGCTGGAAGGGAACTCATGGGCAAGGTTAGGTAGATGCACCAGGCAGGAGTGGGCCAGCATGGCCCCAGGCACAGAACCCATCCATTCTCTTCTGTGAATATGCTCCTTCTGGAACCCTGGAGGGCAGGGCACAGGCTTCTTGCTGTCCACAGTCTCCCTCAGCTGTGCCTTGGAGAGGACTCAGCTTCCAGTGGGCTCTTAGAGAAGGTGTTTGGCAGAGCCAACTTCGCTGTGACATTGACCAGTCCTCCGCATCCCTGGGCTCTGGTTCTCCCATCCTCAATAGAAGAGGGTGGGCCTCAGCACCTGCACCCACTGTCTTCCAGAGCATAATTCCTGGGGGCGAAGAGATGGCTCCTGGGATCCCTCCCTTGCTCTGAGGTTCACCAGGGCAGAGGAGCACTCATGGCTGCTAGTGTCAAGCCCTAAGTTCAAAGGCTAGCTGTGCTCCTTCCCAGCTGTGTGACCCTGAGCAAGCTTCGTAACCTCTCTCAACCAGGTTCTCTCTCTGTGAAAGAGGGAGAATAGCATCTTTGTCATCAGGTTATTTGAGGGTCAGCAAGGTAATGCATGTCACAAAATGTGCCAGCCCAGGGGAGCACTGAAAGAGTGTCTCTCTTTCTGCCTGGGAGGGGGTGCCCATTCCACAGACTTCTGGCTTCTGTGGGGTTTGTGGCAGCCCTGTGCTACCTCCTGCTTCGCTCAGCCAGCACACAGAACCTTGGAGAAGAAATGCCAGGTGCAGGTCCAGGCGCTGCCCACAGGTGGGGTGAAGAATTACTTAGGATCAGGCTGCTAGTGAGGACCCGCTGGCTATATGCTCAGGTGCTGACCCATGTCCACAGCTCCATGGACCCAGAGGGACCTCACCGCCTGAAACATGAAACTTTTTTTTGAAGCCCACCTGGAGGGCCTAGGGGCCCAGCTACAAAGGGAAGAGCTGGGGGAGAGACCATGTTCCAAGCGTTTGCCCACAAGCCTGGAAATGAGGGCTTTATGTAGGAATTAATGCTTAGAAAATTAGTTGGAACTTTCCCCTGGCAAGTGTGTGGCTCTCTGTCCGACACAGTTGAGGAGAAGGAAGAGTTCTAAGATCTGCAACCAGACTGGTCCCAAACTGGTGAAGTGACCCTGGGCTAGCAACCAGCCTCACTGACCCATTTCTACCATCTGCAGAATGGACACAGTCCTGGCACTGGTGACCTCCCAGGGCCATCACGAGAGCCAGGTAGAGTAAGACCGTGAATGCTCATCTCAAGCAGATAGAGAGAATTTGGAGGAGCAGCCTGGAGGCTCACATCCTGAGGGCTGACCTGCGGACTAGACACTGGGTGACGAGACCTGGATTTCAATCTCAGGGCTACCTCCTCCTGGCCACACGACACTAGATAAAGTATTGAATCTCCCAAAGTTATCTTTTCCTTATTTTTAAAAAGCAAAAAATGGATGATAATATCTACCCCAGAGAGGTATCCTGAGATTAACCCAGTCCAGCCAATGACAACACTTCACTCAGCAGCCATCACAGGTGCTTGGACAGGTCTGGACACAGGTGATCTGGACAAATGGGTGGGTGTCAGGTTAGGCAGGCAGGCACGCCAACACCCACCCACACCCACGCACACTCCTGAGCGCAACAGGGCGCCTGAGGGCTTAATGAGGAGACCAGACACAGACATGTCTGTTTGTCTTCTCTGAGGAGGGGTGTCTTTTCCCAAAATGGCCGGCAGGAGCCTTACACGGAGAACATAGCTGCTTTGGTGAAATTAGACCCTCTCTCTGTTCCTTGGGCCAGGCATGATTTAATGAAATCCTGTTTACCTCTGGCTGGAGCTGCAGTTTTCAAGATTTCCTTGAAAACACATCCCAGATGGCCCCGGGCGACTCACTTCCTGTACACCAGGAACACAGTGCACTTCCCTCTTGGGTGGGCTGGTCCCCATGGCTGGCAGATGGCTTAATTGACCACAGGAGCTCAGGGCTCTGGGACCTTCTCCCCATCTTTTCTGTCCCCTGTCTGTGCCATCAGCCCTGGCCCTGCAGAGCCCCTGGGGTGGTCCTGGGGCCAGGGAGAGGCCTGGCTGAGCAGCAGCCTTTGTGTGTAGGGAGGCTGGCCTCACGGGACCCTTCACCAGAACTTCGACCTGCCAGGAGCAGATGGGCAGTGTGTGTGGCAGGCCCAGCATGTCTCCCAGTCATGTGCCAGCAGCCTGCTTTCTGGGCCACTGCCCTGGGCAGATGGAGTTCCTATGCACTCAGCCTTAGCCCAGACAAACACCTTGGGGCTGCACCTTCCTCTCATCTCTGTGTCCTTTGCACACCCTACCTTGTGCTCCCAGGGCAGCCCACCTTGGTGCTGAGGCAGGATTTCTTGGCTGTCACCCTCCAATTTTACAAACGAGCAACGTGAGACACAGAGAAGATGAAAATGACTGGTCCATGATCATATAGCCAGAGAGAGAGGGAGAAAACACAGAAACAATTATATAGGATTGTAATTGGGGTTCAGTCTACTCTAGCATGAATCTTTTCAGGATATCAAAGGAATAGTGTAATTCCCAATTTTAGAGGTGAGGAAACTGAGGCCCGGTGATAGGAAGAGACATGTCTGAGGCTGTCAGGGGAAGAGTGAGGTCAGAGCAAAGGATTCTTTCCAGGCCCTAACTGCATTTCCCTGTTCATCACAGATCCAGCTCTGAATGGAGGCGGATGGAGTACTGGGTAGGGCTGGGGCCTTAGTGGTTGGGGTCAGGTGGCCCTTTCTGCACCTGTCAACTGAGTCTCAAATCTAGAGTGTTGATGCTCATCTCATCCTCCCCAACCCCCCCACAATGGGGCCACATATGTAAGGGCCTGGGAGAGTGAGGTCAGGCAAGAAGGGCTGGTCATCTGGGGCCTCTGAGTCCAGCCCTGGCACCAGCACTGCAGTGTGACCTGTACAATGGCCAGCACTGCCAGGAGAACTCCAGGTGCATGCAAAGTCCTGGCCTGGGCCCAGAGCTGCCTCAAGGAGAATTAATCCAGGCAGTGGCTGGGGTAATTCTCAAGGTCCAGAGCCCACCTGCAAGTCTGCTTTTGTGTTGCCAAGAAAAGCAGAGTTTGGATGTGATAGAGCAGGTGGCTGTTAGGAAGGTGGTCCCTGGAAGGGGCCACCCTTGATATCATTGGGTTCACCTTTATTACATGATTGGGATTCAGACTCTAAGGTGGACACTCTCTCCTCTTCTCTGCCAGTAGGACCTTGATTTTGTTCAGCAGCAGTAATGTGTCCAGCTAAATACTCACACCCACTTCCCATCCTCTTCTGTAGCAGTGATGGATGTCCATGGGACCAAACTCTGGCTAAGGAGCTGAAAGTCTCTGGGACAGCTTTTGCTTTCATGATAAAAATTGAGAGAAGAGGCAGGTTATACTGATTCTCTTTTTCCAGCCTGGACTGCAGATATGATGCCTGGAGTTGCAGCAGCCATCCTGTGATCAGGGGCAACAAGTGTTAGGGATCAACAAAAAGACTCCCAGAGATGTTAGCCCTGGTGTTGTTGAAGCACTGAAACACCAGCACTCATTTTTCTCCAGATGTCATATGAGAAAAGAAAAATCTTTTCTGTTGAAGTGACTACAAGTTAGACTTTCCATTACTTGGAGCCTGAAGTATTCTGAACTAATCCATACCCAGAGAATCCAAGTGAATTGGGAGGGAGATGAACGAGCTCAGGACCTTCTGCAGGGACAGGAGACCTGGGCCTCCATCCTGGCATCACCCCTTAAGCAGCTACATGGCCTACACAAGGGACTGCATGGCCGCATGAGAGTGCCTGTGTGGACCCTTTGCCTGTGATATCCTGCTCTGACTTCTCCCTGAGCATTCTCCTCCTTCTCCCTCAAAGCCACCTTAGATATCCTCTCTTCTCTCTGGGTTTCCCTGACCACCCCCAACTCTCTATGCTAGGGTATCATGTGGCCTGGATATTGCTCTAGTACTTTATGTATACCTTGTTTATAGCACTTTTGGGATTTGAGGATGCTAATTAATCATTTACATCTTTACTCCAAGTTTTTTTTTTTTTTAAAGATTTTATTTTATTTTTTTTTCCTTTTTCTCCCCAAAGCCCCCCAGTACATAGTTGTATATTCTTCCTTGTGGGTCCTTCTAGTTGTGGCATGTGGGACGCTGCCTCAGCGTGGTTTGATGAGCAGTGCCATGTCCGCACCCAGGATTCGAACCAATGAAACACTGGGCCTCCTGCAGCGGAGCGTGCAAACTGAACAACTCGGCCTCGGGGCCAGCCCCTTTACTCCAAGTTTTGACCAGTTGAGAAGTAGACACTGTAGCTCGATGGAAACCACACCCCAGCCTTAACACTGGCAGAGTCAGAGAATCTGAGTGGCACATGGGGGCCTGATGCCCTTGGTGTGCTCATCGCTACCTCATTCATTGACTCAGCGTGGGCTTGTTAAGGGTCCACTACATGGCAGACAGTGCTAGCCCCTGCAAATAGACAGGACAGTTCTTGTCCCTGGTGAAATTGGAATCCTGCAGAAAAAATAGTTTAAACAGATAATCGTAAATAAGCTTTAAGGATAAAAACACATCAAAAGACAGATTCCTAGTACTCTAAGAATACATAATAGGGACTAGCTAGCGAAAGGAATTCATTAATTTTTTTCATGTGTGTGTTTATTGAGGGCCAATGACATACAAACTCTGTTCTAGCCCTAAGATTACAGCAGGGAACAGGTCCCTATCTTCTGGTGGGGTAGAAAGCTAATAAATAATTACTTATACTGTTTGGCCAGGTATCGAACATAAGGCAGGATTCAGGGACTGAGGATGAAGGGAGGGCTTCTTTAGACAGGGGAGGGGTAGACACCTCCCAGAAGGAGACATACCTGAGGCATGGCTTCACTGAGGAAGTGACTTTAAGCTGAGATCCGGAGGATGCACAGAGACCAGCGAAGTGAAGAGGTAGGGAAGGTACTCACGGCAGAAGGCAAGTCGAGGGGCTTCAGTTGGCTTGTTCACTCACTAGAGCACAGATGAGAGGAGGGAGAGTCTCTTGTCAAGGCTGGAGTCGAGGCATGACCAGTCCATGGACGCAGGACACTGTAGGAAGTGTGGAGTATTTGGGGTGGCATATGAAAAGCACTGTGTGTCAGAGAAACATTCTAAATAGGGGTAGTGTGCTGTGATTTGTACTTTAAACAGTGATCCTGTGGTCATGAATTCCCATGGAAACTGAAATAATTCAGGGTGCTGGCATGGCTTGGATCAGAGAAAGACCAGACGCCTGGGGTCAAGGTCTTGAGATCTCATCACAGCTTGTCACTGCCCATCTGCCTTGCCCACCAGACTGTGCTATCAGCTTAGATGAGCAGTGACCAGGCCTCGTTCACCTTTGTGTTCCCAGGCGTGTGACTCACCACCAGGATCAAGGATAAGATAATCACTCTCAGAACTTCTGTTTCTTCTTTACATTCATTTATTTATTCATTCATGCATTCAGTATCAATTGATTGCTTCCTTAGTGCCTAGTATATATATGAGATACAGCTGTGAACCAAAGGGACAAACATTCTTGACCTCATGGAGTTTCAGTTCTAGTTGGGGGTGGGGGAGAGAAGGAAAAAGTATATAAGAAAAATAAATGTTAGTTAGATGGTGGTAATGTGGGGGAAAGTGAAGCAGGAGAGGAAGCAGCGAGCTCGCTGGTGAGAGCAGGGGGAGCTGCAGTCTCAAATAGGCTGGCCTGGGGCTCCCAGGAATGAGGCAAGGAACAAGCCACCGGGCTGGCTCCAGGAAGGGCAGTGGAGGTGGAGGGAAAAGAGGCACTTAGGTGACAATGTCACTCAGAAGAACTGCACTAAAGGGTGTGCTCAACAATTAAATGGAGACTGGGTTCGTAAAGGTGTGACACATAGCAGGTGTATGGCAACTGTCATATTCCCTTCCACTTTTCTCAATTTTTTTAGCAAAATGAAGCTTTATTTTATTTAAAGCCTTTTTTTGAAAAATACAAGCTGTTTTCCAAGGCAGTTAAAGAAATGTAATCAATTGCATGGTGTCAAGTGACAGATGGAAAAGGAAACCAAGACCCAACATAGATTAGACAGGCTGATGGGAAAATGTCACCGCTGGGAGGAAGCTAAACAATCATCTTCTCAGAGCTTCTTGTCATCACAAAGGCACCTGTTGTCCAGGGCAGGGAAGGGACTTGACCAAGGTCAGCCAGAGAATAAGCATTACAGTACACTCTCCCTTGTGGAGACATGAGAGTTGTCCTTATAGCAAAGAGCATGCAGATCCCGATGCCAAAATGCAGGAAGAGCACCCACAGACATATTCTGGAGTGGTACAGATCTGGGCTTGAATCCTGGGAAGAGGAAATGTTTGAGGTGGAGCAACTGGGACTATCATGCACGCCTGGTGGGAGTATAAAATGGTACAACTAGCTTTTCTCGGCAGTTTCTCATAAAACTAAACATACACCTATCTGATAACCCAGCATTTCCACTCTTAGGCATTTACCTAAGAAAAATAAATACACGTCTGCACAAATTCTAGTACAAATTTCTAGTTCAAAGAAACTTTATTCATAATAGCCCTAAACTGGAAAGCCCAAGTGTCCATCAACCTCAAAAAAAAAAAGAAAGAAAGAAACAATTGTGGTACATTCATACAATGGGATAATACTCAGCATAAAAAGGGACAGTCCATGGACACATACAAAATACGGATGAATAAAAAAAGTAATTGGAGCAAAAGAAACCACAAGAGATGAAAGCAGCAAAACTGGGGCATTAAAGGTGATCCAAGAACTCTGATAGCTACTTCTCCTGTTTTCTAACTGCCTAGAGCCTTGTGAACACCCTTGTTGTGTTTCATAAGTGTATTGCTTTATGAGTTCTGTCTTCCCGAAAAAGAGGTCAGAACACTTACTTACCCAGCCTCCTTTGCAGCTAGCACAAGCATGTGACCCCACTAGTCAGATGTACCTGCTGGAGAGTTGGATTTAGGGTGAGGAACTGGAGGAAAAAACTCAGCACAGAGTCTGTGTTTGGTGGTGCAGGTGAAAGCTAAGAGGCCTTAACAGGTCCTCAGAGCAGCAGTGATTCCACAGCTGCATTTAGGTATGGAAGTGGCGTAGTGCTGATAGCAATTATGATCATGGTGAATCTGAAATCCTGTTTTACCTAGCATGCAATGATGACGGGGCATCGGCAGCATGGCGGGTCCCTCATCAAACAATTTCTGGAGCAAAGTTCCAGGCAGTGTTTATGGGAGCTTAACCTGCAGACAGATCCTCTAAGCTTTGCAGTGTGTTCCTTAGCTCTCCAGTATGATTACCGTGGCCCAAAGTAAACTCCTCATTTCAGTAACCACCCGTCACCTTTTTATCCCACAATCTGCTACACTTGCAGCATTCTTCAT
This sequence comes from Equus asinus, assembly GCF_041296235.1. Taxonomy (NCBI): domain Eukaryota; kingdom Metazoa; phylum Chordata; class Mammalia; order Perissodactyla; family Equidae; genus Equus; species Equus asinus. The sequence goes on along the minus strand of NC_091791.1, from coordinate 66,458,198 downwards.
CATGTTCAGTGGCGACTCCGTTCTTCAACTGGCTCAAGTTAAAAACCTGACTTGTTTTTTCTCTTATATGCAACATTCAATCTAGTAGAACACCCTGCTGGCCTGACCTTCAAAACAGAGCAGAATCCAGCCTCCCCATCCTTCTGAGTGTTGCCACCATGCTCCAAACCATGATTTTGTATCTGGATTTGAACAAATAATAGGCTAATTAACTTTTCTCCCTGCTTCCATCCATGTGTGCTATCCTCTAGTTTCAAAACTGCAGCCAGAATGATCCTCTCCAAAAATGTTAATCAGATCTTGTCATTCCTCCACTGGAAAGCCTTTGGTCCATTTCACACAGAGTGAACACTAAAATCTGCACAATGGTCCACATGGATGCAAAACTCCTAAACATATGATTAGACAACTGAATATAATGGTATATTTTTCAAAATGCCTCATGGTTAAGTAGGATTTATCCCAGAATTGCAAGGATTACCTATTCATGTGATTCAGCCTATTAGTGATAAAAAGGGGGAAAACCATCAACATGGTCAGTGCTGAATTATGAAGTTCAATACTAACTTATATTTTTTAAAAAGTACTTTACAAAAGTGAATAGATGAGAACATCCTTAATTTGACAAAGGCTATATAGCAAACATGTAGAGAAAACATCATACTTAGGAGAAATTCCCTTTCAGATCAGGAATATAACAAGCAGAGCAGCTGTCAATACTGTGCCACAGGATTCTAGACGTTCTCGTTAACACAGAAAGAAAAGAAAAACAGTGGTAAACAGAGGGAAAAGGAAGACACCTCTTCTCCATCATTTATAGATGATATGATAATTTGTATAGAAAACCCCAATCTGCAAACTCTAAGAACTAAAAGGAAAAATCAACAACTTTACTATGTACAAGATCAGTACATGAAAAGTAATAATGTTCTTCTACTTCCATTAAAAACAAGAAAATGTAATTTTAAAAAGATATAATTTACAATAGCAATGAGAACTACAAAGTAGTAATTAACCTACTAAACAATGTAGAAAACATTTATGGAGAAGATTTAAACTTGAGAAAATGAAATATAGTCCATGTTCATGAATGAGGCAACTTAACATTTATAAAGATGCTAGTTCTCCCCAAATTAATCTGCACAATTCAAAATAATTCCAATCAAAACCCCAACAAGATTTTACAGACAACTTAAACTGATTGCAAAAATTATATAAGAGAATGAATCTTAACAAATAATTAAGTCAATATTGACAGAGACCAAAGTTGGGAGTTTGGCTTACCAGACATCAAGGCTTATTACAAAGTCATGGTAGTTAAAATAGGTGGTACTGGTGTAAAAGAAAAAAAAAAGACAAATGTGATAATAAAAAAGTATACAGATCCAAGTACAGATGAGAACTTGGTATTGTCAAGGACTGTTCAGAGTCTAAGATTTTATGCTACCTGCAAGCTAACAAGTTAGCTGGCCACAATTTCATAGTTGTTGGCAAACCACATGAGCTCTCTGGATCAGAGACAAAGGGCACTTTACTGCTCACACCAATAGTAGTAGCCAGAGTATCAGCATTTCTGTTGGTTCCCAGAGTCCCAATTCCTATAGACCAACAGGAAGGGGTCTAGGAGATGCCTGCACACACGGTGGGTTAAGTAACAAGAGAGGAACTCCTAGCTTAAGAAACCCAAATCTTCATAAGGATCAATAAGCCTTCTTGTCCTTTGCCCCAGAGGGAGATGGTCTCTTTGTTATACTGGGCAGTAAACAAATCTGCTCTTTGCTCTGCATGGAGACATTGTCTCTATTTCTAAGGTTGTTTGCTATATAAACATCCTCAAAAAATTAATTGAAAACAAAATCTATCACAGCCTCTGATCACAAGATGTGCAGAAATGCAAGAGCCACATGAAGGATTGTCTCCCAACAGGTACGTGGCAGACTCAGCTTCACATCACGAGGAGACAGGATGAATTATGTAGTAAGTTATGTTAGCAATAGTAACATCCTGTGCAGAGAAAAATAAAGGTGAATCCTTATCTCATTCTCTCTACAAAAAATAAATTACAATGGTTTAAAGACCCAGGTATGAAAATTAAGACCAAGAACTAATATAAAAAAACGTAATTTTTTTTAACTTTGGAGTCATGAATTATTTCTTAATTAAGACCCCTAAAGCACAAACCATAAGGGAAAAAACAAATGGATTTATATCAGAATTGTGCTCATTAAAGTGCACCATTAAAAACCTTAACAGATGCATGACAATTTGGGAGAAGACCTTGGGAAAGTCTAAAACTAGCAAATGAGTAGTTAGTAGATTGTCCAAGTAATTTCTGCAAATCAGCAAGAAAAAGAAAAACAAACAGAAAAATGATCAAAGGATATGAACAGATAATTCAAAGGAGAACCCCAAATGCTAATAATTTTCTGAAGAGGTGGTCAAACTGTCAAGAAAGCACTGAAATGCACTTTAGGTGAGGTACCACTTTGTACCCTACCTGACTGGCAAACAGTAGAAAGTTAGAAAACATCAGCTCTTGGTGAGGAGGTGGGAAGATACACCCCGTCGTGTGCAGCTATAGGAATTATGTTGTGGTTGTTTGGGAGAGTCATACAGACACATTTAGTGAAATTAAGGTATTTGTACCCTATTGCCCTGCAATTCTGCTCCCAGGCATATATCTCAGAGAAAGCCTCGTACATGCCCACAAAGAAACATCTTCTTTGACTTTGCATGCCCACCTCTCTCTTACCCTCACTCATCCTACAAGATGCAGCTCATGCTTGATCCTCCAAAAGCCTTCTCCATTTCTGAGATTAATTCTGTGTCCTCCCTCCATGCTTCCATCCCACTCTTGGCTGCATTCTGTCTACACACTTATCACATTGTATATTTGCCGTTGCTTTAGGTGCCATCTGCATCTTCCATTAGGCTGGGAGTTCTCTTACAGCACTGACTCTTTTATTCATCCTGTGTCTACAGCACTAGCACTATTCCTGGCACAAAGCAAACATTCAGCTACATGGAATGAGTATATTTGTTAAAAGTAGAGCCTAGATCTGGTACCTGGTATTTGTAAGATGGAACTTCTTCCTGGTGCTCAGATTGCCCCTCAGTGCAGTTCTCTCCCGGTCTGACAAGGGCAGGGAGGGCTGCTTCAGTCTGGGGATTCCCGCGCATCAGCAGGAATTTCATGCACCCACTCCTGGTATATCCTTTCGGGGTGAGCCTGCTAATGGCCTGTGTGTTTTGAAGGAGAAGATGTCTGCCAGGCCCCGATGTGATACGCACTCAGCACAGCTGGTGTTTGTCAGCCACAGGCCTCTCCGTCTCACTAAGCTTCCAAACCTCCTATTTCCCCTTGTGTTCAAGAATGTGAGGCCTGGCTCCCTCTGGGCTCCAAAAATGTCTCAGGCTGGGTCCTGTGAAATCCTAACCTTTCCTCTTGCCTCTATTCCCTTGGCATCACCACCTTCATCATAAAATACTTTATGCAAGTGGAAAGAAAAAGAAATCCATTGCAGAAATACCATATGTAGAGCAACATCACAAAATCTCCTCAATGTCCTGAATGCTGTGCTTTGGCCATTTGGAAGACACATTAGCTAGATAAGTATTAACAGAAGGGCCTACCACAGAAACCTTACCAAACCATCACCTTTTATTAAGCCCCCAGGAGAACTTAAAGCCAGTCCATTACTCTGATGTCTGGGAAAGGCCTGGTTTGTTTGCTTTTTCCCCAGCTAAGACAAGCTTAAGTATCCTAGAAAAGGGATATGGATTAGCTGTAGGGACAACTGAGGGCCATCACCTTCACGTAGGGTGAAGGGAAGCTTGATTGCGGCTGATGGTCAAAGTCGGGCCAAGTATCACTCACCCTGGAACTTCTAGAGAGCGGAAAGGGAGAGGGGACAGTCTAATACTACTTTATGGATTTGTTGCCTACCTTTTTAGTCTTCCTTCAGAAACCAGGACACCCAGGAGACACTAACACTTGAATTTTACCCCTACTTCTAACTTGCTGTGTGACCTCAGACAGTTACTTAAGCTCTCTGGGTCTCAGACTTTCATCCACAAAAAGGGAAGCATGCCTGAGTTGCTAATGATCTCTCAGCAGGGGTAGTCCAGGTCCCGGAGAGAGGGCTCTGGAGGAGGCAGACTGCCAACCCCACAGCTCTTTTGGCTTCCTAGTTGGGTGGTTTGCAGCTAATTGCATAACCTCTTGAAGTCTCAGTTTCTTCATCTATAAAATGAGGTTCACAGAACCAACCTCCTGGGTTGTATGAGGACCAAATAAGACTTTATACGGAAAGTACTGAAAACAGTTCCCAGAGCACAGGAGGCGCTCAATCAATGTTAGCAGTTACTATTGTCATCACTTAGGTTCTGGGGTAGGTAGCCTCTAAAATGGTCCCTAGTGATCCCTTCTCATGGTATTCATGCCCTTGTGTGATGCCTTCCCCTGGAGTGTGGGCAGGACCCAGAGAATTTGTCTTAATGAATACGATACGGTAGAAGTAAAGGGATGTCCCATCCAAGACTAGTCATAAAAAGACTACGTTTTCCATCTTGGGCATCCTCTCTCGCTCTCTCGCTTGCTCCCTCTGAAGGAAGCCAGCTGCCATGTTGTGGGCCTCCCCATGGTGAGACTCATGCAGCAAGAAACTGAGGCCAGCCGTGAGCCAACAGCCAGTCAGGAACTGAGCTCTCCAGTCCAACAATCCCCAAGCAGACAGACTCTTCCAACGATCACTTGAGTGCGTTTGGAAGAGGAGCCTCCTCGGTCAAGCCTTGAAATGACTGCCCCTCGCCTCACCCTGAGTGCAACCTGTGAGAGGTCCTGAGCCAGAGGAGGCGGCTAAGCCAAGCCTGGATCCTGACCCACGGAAATCGTGAGACAGTACGTGTTTATGGTTTCAAGCCACTCAAGTTCGGGGTAATGTGTTACACAGCAATGGCTAATGGTGCAGTCTTCTTCTGGCTCCAATACAAGACCTTCTGAGGCAATTCCAAAACCCAGCTTGTTTCTAAGACACCTGGGGACACTCAGTGAGAACTGCATTCTAACCATAAGAAAGCTCCTACCACATGCAAAGCACTGCCAGGTTCTCCAGGTGAGGCATCTAGAAGGCAAGGACATGTCTCCACCCTTGTATCTGTCTGGGAATACGATACTTCTCTATAACACCTGTTGTATCTGGCTGGTAGGAATACTACCTAACTCTGCTTTCACATTGGTAGCTTGAAATTGGCTATGGTAAGAGTATGACGCCATGGAAATCAGCAAATGCTATACAAATCAACGCTTTTGGGGTGTTTTTGAGAGCAGTGTTAAACACCTACCTGTACACTGCTGAAGTTAACCGAAAGGGTCATTATTCAAAGAATTCCAGGGAAACTGAAAAGAAAAGAGATCTGTCCCACTTGAGGAAGAAGAGAGGCATGAGACATGGGCTGCAGGCAATGATGTCTGTCAAAGTCCCTTCTAGCTCCATGTTTCACAGCGCTATAAAAATTTCAGAAGTCAGATGCAATCAAGAACACTATCTTGGGAATAACATAGATCTGGGTTCAAATTCTGGCTCTGACTTTCCCTAGCTGTTTGCCCTTGGGGATCCTCATCTGCAAAGCAAGGCTGTTACCCACTTCCCAAGGTTGTTAAAGACCAGATGAACGTACACGTACCTAGCACCGTGCCTGGCACACAGTAGGTATTCAACACGCTGAGAAGCTCCTTCCCGTCTCCTCCCACTGCAAGAGAGACTTGGGCTTGGGGTCAGGGAAGGGGAGCGGGTGAAAAGCCTCTGTCTAGTCAATGACTGTCAGTGTCTGCAACCCGCATTGTCCTCTCTAAGCTCAATTCCTCTGTCCTGATGTCTGGAGGCCGTGTGAAAGGAAGCCACAGGAGTGCTTGTTGAGCTGTAAGGCCATTGCACAGGTGAGACATCACCATTCTCGCCTTCATTGTCATTCTCACGATCACAGGTGACAAGGACAAGAGCACCCTCACTTTTGAGCACACCAGACACTCAATCCTTACCAGGTAAAGAGGGCCAGAACCAGGTCTCATGTGCTTAGCTCACTGCTATATCCCAGGGTGCATCCCAATTTCTGAAATGCAGTGGATGCTGGATAAATAGTTTTTGGGTGAATGAAGCTATTGAGGACTGTTCGAGCTGGAGGAGACCTTAGGTAATGTGATGCCCCAACAACTCACGTGTGCCCATCATAGAGATGAGAAAGCTGAGTCTGACTGTCATTCAGCAGGTAGGTCCGTTTAGCTACCAGGCCAAGCCAGTCTCCCCAGAACCACATGTTGCTCCAGTCTCCGAGGGGAAGGCTGCTGGTTCTGGAGATTCTCTTAACCGTCAGGTTCTGGTCAAATTTCAGAACACTTAAGAATAATGAGGCATGTTTCAAACTCAGCAGGAAAAAGAGAACTTTCAGCCTTCTTTTTGAAATTTCTATTTTACTTTTATTTTCTGATGCTGAGGAAGCACCTCGGTGGTTACAGGAATGACTCCTTACAAAAAGGAGTCAGGGACACATGGGGGAGTGGGGTAAGGAGTCTTACAAAGTTGAAAACCTGCTGGCCCTTGTTAAAAAGAAGAGAACAGCATCTCCCCTCCCCCAGGGCTCGGCAGGTTTGACCCTCCTCCTCCAGAACCCCCGGTTTTATTTTATAATCTAACTCGGCTGCAAACTCCCTAGCTATGAGGCTGACTTTTTACAGCCCCGACTGGGGAATGACTTCATCTTGGTGAATTTATGGGTCACAGCAGAGGATGGAGCAGAGGAACTTTAAGGGGGAAATCGCAGCCAATCCCCCCAGCCTGATGACTTTCCCAGCCATGGCCCCACAAAGGGGGGTCTTGCCCTGCTGTGGTATGAGCAGCGGTGCTGGTCTGGAATACTCTGCCACCGCCTTGCATATTCTGTGAAATTTCAGCAAGACAAGTTGCCCGGCAAGTGCTAGGGCAGGCTGAGCCCATCCTAGAGGGGACAAATGTCCTCTGAGGCCCCGTCTGACTCACAGGGACTGGGCCTGGCTGAGGTTAGGGTGACAGTTTTGAAGACGGTATTGCTTTGGACATGACTTGCCGGCACTCGCTGCCCTTAGCCAGAGGCCCTCATCCGGGAAACCCAGCCCCTTGGTTCCAGAGGTACTGACTTTGCTGTCCCCCAAATGCAATACCCATAGCTTGTGCTGGAACATTCCAGGTGCCAAGCTGCCACTCAGTCTTTCGCATAACCACCTTGGTAAAATGGGGCTCCTAGAACAGGCCTGTGCATTCCTGACTATGCCTTTCCATCTGCTATTTCCTCTGCCCGGAGCACCCTCCCTTCTCCTGACCTCCTGAACACGAGGAATGTTCTGCATCTCTTTCCCCTCAACTCTCTCCTCCCCCCTGCCTCCAGTGCCTGGCGCAGAGCTGGTGCTTGGAAGGCTCCTTCTCATGAATCAGCAAATCAACAGTCAATCCTAAAATCCAAACGTTTGACAAAACCAAAGCCCTTCCCTCTACATGGCTGATGCGAGTCCTCAGCAGGGGGGGCTAGGGTGTGGCAGGCAAGGTGTCTAGGGCACAAAATTCAAGGAGACCCTCACTCTCAGGGTTTGCAAAGGCAGGACTGGAACCTGAGAACAAGTGCCTTGTTAAATTTTGCACCTCTCTCACCTCACCTAAGTCTCGGCCCTGGTCACTGGAGTGCTGTCTACAACAAAACTTGAACCTTATGCCCCTGAGCTCATGAACTTTGACTCCCTCAGAGGTGGTGTGGGGCTGTGGGAGAGTTTGGCCCCAGGAAGACCAAGCTCAAAACTCTGCCACTTGTTAGCTGTAGGACTGGGGCACACTGCTTCTTCCTTCTGAGCTTCAGTTCTCTCTTCTGTCCAGCAGCATATCAACCCACCTTTTGCTTCTCAGCAAAGGCAAGTGAGTGAACATGCCTGGCACGGGGTCTGGCAGGTGGAGGCAAGTGAGCGAGGAACCTGGAAAGGTTTGAAAGCCAGTTGGAACCCTTGATTCATTCTCATAACTTGCTGTGAGCTGGGCTCTATGGCCAGCACCAGGGGCCCAAAGATTTTGAAGCCAGAGTCTTTGTCCTTGAGGCCTTTGCAGACAAGGTGAGGCAGCCAGGCAGACTGTTACCTCTCACCCAACACGCTGGGGGCTTCAATACTGTGTACAGTCAGAAGAGAGAGAGAGAGTCCTGGAGCCCAGCTGTAGAAGGAGGAACATTGTTGTAAGAGGGTTTGATCAAGGCCATTACCCTGCTGGAGTGACTATGAACCGGTATTGAACTTTAAGGGGAAGGTTTTCAGATGGGCAAGGAGAAAGAGTGTCCCAGGTAGAGAGACCAACATATGCAAAAGAATGGAGACAAGCAAAAATTTTGGTGACTTTGAGGAATAGTGAGTTGGCAGGTTTAGCTAAAAGGTGGAATATTTGAGGGAGAAGGATAAAGATGAGTGTCCAGACAGATGGAGTAGCTGACGAATTAGGTAAAGAATTGTACAACTTCCTTCTTTCAAATTTACCCTCAGGCAGTGTGTGTGTATAAATGTGGGTGTCTGAGGACCTGGTTGGGAGGTGTTTTCGAACAGCGAAGCGAGTCTGTGAAAAATTCAGGGTGGGTGGTGTAATGTGGAAAGAGAGCTGTAGGTTGTCTATGGGAGCCCTGGGGATCTTCAGCCTTGTGTGGGTTGAGTGGAAACTTGGTCAGTGGGACCAGTGAGGCCAAGACTCTCAGGTTCTCTCTCAAGGGGATTAGAGTAAGACTTTCCCCAGGGTCTCTGTCCCTGAGGCCCAGGCCAGCTTGGTGGCAGAGCCCAGGCCTTCCCTTGGCAGTTGGATGGAGCCCCTGGAAACTCAAGTCCGGAGCTCCGTCCCATGCTGCATGCCCATGTCTTTGGGGGCTTGACGAACATCGATGTTTGGGCGCTTGTTATTTTGCCCCCTTCCCCCTCACCCCTCACCTGCTTCCTGACAGCTTGGCATCTCCTCATTAGCAGCACCCACAGAGAATGTCACCCCACAGGAGTCCCTCTCCCTGTCCTGGACCCTGCTTTCCCATTCGCCTCACTGCCTGTCCCGCGATCCTGCCTCCCGCTCTCAAGAACCCCGCGCGCGCACTCCGCCTTTCTCATCCCTTTGGAAGAATCATTTTAAGAAAACCACGCTGCTCTCTTTCTTCAGCCCCATCGAGATCTGAGCGCCCGCCGCCCCTGGCATATTTGATCAGTCTTCCTTCCTTCTCGCCTACTGTCAGGGAAATTGGAATCAGACTCCAACCTATAACGAGATTAATGTTCTAAAGACAAGTGAGTACCTCAGAGTGGGATTGGGGCTGCTGCTCTTTGATAATCTATTCAACTCATTTGGTTCCATCGTTAACAGTCAGCTGTGTATTCTGTGATGATTACAACATACGTTAATCAAAGACACGTTATGCTGAGAGTTGGAAATAACACTTCCCCTGCTTCCCCTTTGAAGAAAAAAAGAGAAAAGAAAAACTACTCTCTTCAACAACAAGGAGAAAGGTATTTAGATCTGCGGAAAACAGGCAATGAGCCTCTTTTTGAGAGCTGGTTCTGAAAACAATGAGAAGTTATCGTTAAAATGCCTTGGTGGTCAGACAAGAACAAGGCTGGGGATCAGGGTGACCTGACTTTGGAAGACACTGTCTGTAACTTGCATCAGATTCCCTGAAGAGACTCTGGAACCCCCCAAACTGTTGGAAATTCCTGGATCAGTGGTCCTCAAAGTTCCTCTCAGCATCAACAAGTTCTGATCTTAGATTTAACCAGCACTAGAGGATCCCTAGTCACACAGCCAACCAAGGCCACCTGAACACATTGCCATTTAGTGTGCAAATGAAAAGCCCTGAGAACTGACTCTCTACTCCCCCCACAGGCCTGGGGCTATTCACAGGACAGGCAGACACACGCTGGGAGGGAAGGAGTCAGGAGAGTGGGAAGGTGCCCTTCAGGACTGGGGCTCACAGGGCTTGGTTTGGGTGCCAACTTGGCTTCTAAGGCACAGAATCACTTCACCTTTCTGAGCATCAGCGTTGTCATCTCAGCACTGGGAATAATGGTGTTTATTAACCAAGGACATGGCAGCGAGTAAATCAGCGATGGATGTAAAATACTCTGTTGAATGGAGCATGCCATATAAACATGCAGCATTGTTCTGACAAGGCTGCCAGCATCGAGAGGGCAGAAGTGTGGGTACTGGGTCTGAGCACAGCACCTGGAGTCAGGGGGCTGGGCTTTGGTTGACTCTGCCACTTGCTAACACTATGACCTTGAGCCACTTGTTTAACTTTTTTGGATTTTCTTAGACTGTGACAATAATAGTACCTACTTCTTAAGGTCATTGTGTCATCGGGCCATTGAAGGAGTTAATATACATAAACCAGTAAGATCGTGCCTGGACTTAGCTAGCACTACATAAGTGTTTGTTATCACCACTATTTAAAATCTGCAGTGAAACAAAAAAAGAGTACAAACATAAAAACCTGGAGTCATGAAGTCATTTTGTTACTGCAGGAACCACATCTGCCTTGCTGCATGATGTTAGAGCATAGGTGCCGCATCAAAACAGTTCAATAAATGAACATTTATGCGACTCAGAGCTCCATGGCAGCTGAGGCAAAGAGACAAACATCTTGAGTCACATAATTCTCACCTATTGAGAAAAGGAAAGACACACAACTCATCATTAGAGGATACAAACTCTTTCCTCGTACCAATTGTTTTTTTTTTTTTTTTTAAGATTTTATTTTTTTCCTTTTTCTCCCCAAAGCCCCCCGGTACATAGTTGTGTATTCTTCGTTGTGGGTTCCTCTAGTTGTGGCATGTGGGACGCTGCCTCAGCGTGGTCTGATGAGCAGTGCCATGTCCGCGCCCAGGATTCGAACCGACGAAACACTGGGCTGCCTGCAGCGGAGCGCGCGAACTTAACCACTCGGCCATGGGGCCAGCCCCTCCTAGTACCAATTTTTAAAAAGGGTGTATTTCGTGGATCTTGGGTTGAGGGATGCCAAACACTCTAATGGGTCATGCCTGCAATAACAGTTAACCAGAGGATGCAGAAATGTCCCTCATCTGACCTTGGCTGACAGCTGGACCATAACATTAAAATATATCTTGGAGCAAGACTTAAGTAAATAAGGTCAGGAGAGGGGGCTTCTCTGGCCTTCTTAACATAAAAACCAAATGTAAGCATTCTTAGAGTGGAGCTTCTTAACCTATTTTAGAGTCTGATACCTCTTTAAAGAATCTAATAAAAAGCTAAAGACCCTATCCTCAGCAAAATATACCTGCATTCACATTTTTCGCAGAGTTATGGGGCAGTTCCTGGATCTCCTAAATCCCACGTAGTAATCTATTAACCCTTTGGCATCTGTGAATCGTAAACTCACAACCACTTAGAAGAGCAGTTGGAGAGAGTGCCCTGTAGACCCCACGTGTGAACACAGCCTTTCAACTGTGCAGTGATATAGAAGCGCAGCCACTGTCCTCCATTGTCTCAGCTGGGCTTGGTGCCAGGAGCTGGCTCCAGGCTGAGCTCTTTGGCAAGAGCCTGGAGTGTAGACAGCTTCTATTGTTGATTGAAGAGCAGTCCAAGTAGTTTAGATCTCAATGGGAAAGTAGTTTAGACAACCCCTTCTACCACCTTCTCAGAGAGTCAGGTCACTGGTACAACTACCTGATGTCAGCAACATCCTCAAGAAGCGGTGCTGGGTGGTTCTTGCCAGCTATTGGCAACAGGGCAACACCATTTCCAGAGTACTAGTATTATCGTCACGGGCCTCAGCCATGGAGAGCCATGCCCTGGAGTGAACAGGGCCTTTTCAGCAGCAGTGGCTTCTGTTATCCTCACCAGAGAAGGAGTTGAAGCTGTCCCCAAGTCCCTCGATGGATTTTCCTGGTGAGAGAATTGCTAACTCTCCCTGTGGATGTGGGAACTGCAGCTACCGAAAATGAAGACCAATTTGAATGTGGTACAAATTTCTTGCCACTCTTTCTGACCAAAATGAAATAGTACAAGAATACTGCTTTTGATCTTTTCTGGAACACAGGAGGATATCGGCAACAAGCAAAGAAGTGCCCATATAAAGGCACAGAATACGTTTCTGGCCTCGACACTGCCCATCTCCCCAGCACATGTACACATCCTCATCCTATGCCTGACTACAAACACCCCCTACACTACCACCTCATGCCTTTGAATGTGGTGCAGCTTCCACTTGTGCTGGGTGCCCTTCCCTTTCTCAAATGGATGGCACTTTTCTTCAGTGCCTCCTTTAAGACCCCTCTCAGATGTGATCTGCTCTGAGAAGGCTGCTGGGGGCATTGCCGCCAGGGAGTCCTGCAGTCCATCCTGCATCTGCTCACCGAGGAGGGTCACGCTGCTGCATTAGAGTTAGCTCCTCGTCTATGACATGGGGACAAATGGCAGCCCCCATGAGGAGTTGTCCTAAGGACTGTATACGCCAACATAGGTAAGGTGCTGAGGAGTAACTCCTCCACAGATGCCGGCAGCAACGCTAATTATAATCACGGTTGTTTAAAATCCTCCAAGCACTTTCACATCCTTTATCTTAGTTAATAGTCATCTCACTTCTTGAGAATGACATTTGTGTGATACTGAAGCTGAGTCTCCTAAAGGGGATTGACTTGTCCAAGGTCACAGGGAGAAGAGGTGGCAGGACCAAAGGTCCCAATCCGCCTGTCTGCAGGGCTCCTCATCTGTCACCCCGGCACCCAGCCCTGGGGGTGGGGCACCTGGAGAAGGACTGAATGGAAGGCGCCCATTCCCAAGCAGGCTCATTTGCACTTTCCAACCGCCTGCCTTTTAGCAGAGGGAGACTTTGTGACAGCCTCTTTAACACCCTTCCTCCCTCAGATATACTACAAACAGTGCTGCTGAGTGACTCTGAAATGAGTGCATAATGGTCAGCCCGACCATGCAGGTGTGACTGGGCCCACCAGCGAGTGACAGTGTTATGAAATTAATCCCCTAAGAGGAGGCAGCCCCTTCTAACGTGAGGAACTGAGGACAGTGGAGCCAATTGAAGGATTCTAGGAATGTCCTCCAGAAAAGTGAAACTACAAAACATGCTGTGGAATGGTGGGTGGAAGACCACTTGGCTTCTGTGCCCATGAATCATCCCAGCCTCATTTTCAAAGCCAGAGCGCACCTGTATGGTCACTCAAAGGAGTCTCAGCTCTGCTGAGAGGCTGCTGGGTTTCTTTATGAACCTTAAAAGATTGATTTTGACATCAGTGTCCAGAAGAATGGGAACTTGGCTTTGGGTTGGAGGGTCAGTGTTTATCTATCAACTCATATTGGGTTCAAAGTGAAATGCTTTATTGTACACCACGTTGGTTGATCTTTAATGAGGCATGAGTTGGATCCGGAACGAAGTTAAACCACCTCTAACACTTTGGCCCAGGCCTCTCTCTCAAGACCGTGATGGGATAGGACTAAACATTACATTACAATCCCTTACATGTGTAAGGAGACTTCAAACCCAAAAACCATTTTCACGTCCATGTTCTCTTTTGATTCTTAAGGCAACCCTGCGTGTTAGTCAGGGCATGGATTTTACACACAGGAAGGATGAGAAAACAAGGTGCAGGAAGGACAAATGACTTGCTAAGGATCACAGAGTAACTTCAAGAATTAACAGAGCTTCCACATCCAGGACTTTCTTTCAAACTGTCCTTCCACCAAAGGTCTGTCCAGTGATAAATGACATCAAGAATAAAGCAGGAGCAGAAGGACAGTCGAAGGGAATGTACGGAGGGACAAGGAGATTATGTGCAGCCCAGCCCAGCCCTCTGCACCATGGAAGTGCTGAAGGGGGATCTGTGTGGGCTGTGTGTAGACGAGCAGTCTTCAAATCTCCCCCACCAGTGAGAGGGCTAGTGCCTTCTCTCCTTGCTCAGATTCCCTACATGGCCTAGATCCCAGCCTGGGCTGGGGTGGCAGACTGGTTTCTGCCCCCTTGGAAAGTCTGCCTTTGAGAGAAAATGTTTGCAGACCTCTTGCAGAAGCTAGAGTTTCCAATGGCCTAAGCTTGCAACAACTATCTTTTACACATGGACGGTGAGCTTGACAGTTTTCCAAATATTCACATGTGTACTCTTCGTGGAGCAGCACCATTGCCTTGTAAAGACACAGGGCAGAGACTCTAATCCCCACTGGGGCTGGTGATCTGGCTGAAGTCTCAAAGCCAATCACAGAGAGTTGGGGCTCAAATGGCCAGGTCTTATCCTGCATGGTTTGGATTTGGCCACTTGCCTCCCTGACTGCCCCTGTATCCAGCAAGCATTTACTTCCGAACATAACTAACCACCATTGATCAGGAGAGAAAGCAGAAGCTGGCACTGAGGTTTTCTGCTTTGCTGATATGACATGTACCTTATCCACAAATCCTCCCACTAACTCCTTCCCAGGGCCTCTGACAGTCTGTACGCACGCAAGATACAGGAGGGCCAGCAACAGGTCTGGGAGCAAAGTGTTCTTTATCAATAGCTGAACAGGCATGCATCACCTCCACCCAACAGTCTTCCATGTCGCTCTTCTCTAACAAACTGTCTGGAATATGGGGCTTAGGCCAAAGGGCCAGCATGAGACAGTCTACCTCCTCCCCCTTGAACCAAAGATTGATACGCCTGCGCACATCACCCTGTGTGATCTCCCTGCTTCTCCATGAGCTGGAATGCAGGAGCAGAGAAAGAGGATGGTGGCCGGGCCTGTTTTGTGCTGACCCTGGTGTCAACAAGAGCAAAGAAGCTACTCTATGGGACAAGAGAGGAAAAGAGGACATTCCCCACAAGGTCCTAACTGTTAATACACGTGACCCTGGCCACTAGGAAACGTGGCCCACTGACTGTCATGGGCTGTAGCCAATTATCAAAGCAACCCGCCATACCCACCCCATTCCCTCTCCCTCACCACCCCTGGGAAACTCTTAGGAGAAAGCGAATGCAGAAGTTCCCCTCTACAACAGCTGAGCCCCAAGAGTACAATTAAACACTGATGGCACAGATCAGCCTTCTAGAGAATCTGAGGCTTCCCAGGCAGGAGGAAGTATCCTAGGCTGAGTCCAAAGGAATACTATGTACACAGTTTAGGAAATGCTGGGTAATTGCTCCTGGCAGGGATAGCCTATTGACTTGTCTTTCTTGTTTGCCACATCTAGGTTTGGAAAAATAGCCAGATGTTCAGAAAGCAGTTTTCTTCATTCTTTGTAAAGTGGTCAGACTTGAATTTGTGTGTGTTTAAAAGCTTGTGTTGTTGGTTACGTAAACGTTTAAGAGATGTTACGTCTTTTACGATTAAGCTAAAGACCGTAAATAAAGCCAAAGTGGGAAAGGGACAGAAGACTTTGACTAGGCACCCAACACTACTTTTCCTTCTTAGTCTTCTCTGCTCTCCCCCTCTGCCTTCTCTGTCTTGGTCCACATAATTTCCCTAGCTGTCTTCCCAAGCTACGTTATGTTGGAATCTTTTCAACAGACAGACTACTTGAGTTTCAGTCTCAGCTCAGCCGTCAAGCAGCTGGGCAACCCTTGGACAAGTCACTGACTGCCAGCAGACTCTCCTTCATCTCCAAGGTAAAAGGTAAATGCTGCCTGTAGCACTAGTTTTCTGGGTCATTCAAAAGGCATTGCTGTCCTCAGTAGGGGACTCCAAACAGGGACTCAGTGGTTCAACAAACATTTATGAAGCACTTATTTGTGCATGGCATTATTCTACAATGAATGGGCAACACTCAAGCCAGCGTGATCATGAGAAAAATTGTCGACTGTTTTTTCTAGAAATAAGAGCTGACTGGGAATGTCATTCCTCTGCATAAGATCCTGAAGTGGCTTCCCATTGCCCACGGCTGAAGTTCCTGAGGGCTGAAGATGTAGGCAGGAGCCACCTCCCAGGAAGTCATCTGCCCTCCTTTGGGACAGGTTCCTTCCTTCCCTCCCATGTGCTCCGGCTGTCCGATGCTCTTCCACCTCGGGACACCATGCTTCTCTGGGTTCTTACCATGGGCTGTCTGTGCTGGCTCTTACTTCTGCTCAGGACCCTCTTCCCTCATTTGACGCTTGCTCATCCTCAAATCATAGCCAATGTGTCAGCTTATATGTCAGCTGCTCAAGCCGGCCTTCCCCTCTACTGAGTGAAAGCACCTGATTGCAGCTACTTACATACCAGGTGGGCAGGAGCCTTGCATCTGTTTACCTTTTGTGCCTGGCACACAGTAGGTCCTTGATGCATCCTTTTGTGGAATGACACCTGGTGGTTGAGCTAGAGGTCCCTTAGTGTATCCTCTAGGACTCCTTTATTTTGGAAAAGGAGTTTTGCATGCATAGCCCCAGAGCAGGAAGTCCCATGTGGCTGGGAGCCCAGCCTCAGGGAGAGACTCGCCTCCTCGGCTTAGAGAAGGGCCTGCACCACCTGCCTGAGTACAATCCTTGAACTTGAGCTGAACCCTGCTCAGGAGCATCATCCTGGGAAAAGAAACTGCATTTGCATCGATTCTCCACACAGCCATTCTCTTTAGAGCCATACATTGTTCCTTCCTGACGTGGGGCCTGGGGAGCAGCGGCACCCCCTCCTTGCTCTCTATGTAAATATGAGCTCCTTGAAGGATATTTATTGGCCTGCAGAAAAGATGCGGGAGAATTTTGCTCTCTAGGTGAGTGATAAAAAAGAGCAGCGAGCAGACATGTTCGCCAGCTTATTTACCACAAATCTCTTATTTATGGCCTCATAACCTTCTGATGGCCTGGTACTCTCTCCCCAACCTGATTTTCTTTCCAGACGGAGAAAGTGCTGAGCTGAGGACTATTTGTCCAAGGCTCCTCTCTGCTTCTCGTTTCGACAGCTGGAGCCAGACCCATTGATCTCCCTGTGGCTGTGTGGATGGTGATGAGGTCTGCGGGATGAATCTCTTGCTGCAAAGCATGTTGGGCTTATTATGGCCTTGTGCTTGTGGATTGGGGTCCAGCCCATATTCCGGACTCCATAGGCGTTCACATATTGTTCCTAGCACTGTGAATGATGCAAGTCATGGAAAGGAAGATAAGGCTCTGGGTTCCTCCCTTAGGCCTCTTTCTCCAGCCTTCTAACAGATGTGGAGCAGCTCAGGCCAGTCTGAGTTGGGGGCACTCTGCCTATATCATACTTAGTTGATCCCCTTAGCAATCCTGTGAGGATGAAACGTGTCCCCAAACCTAACTCATCATAGACCCCTGAGGCCACTCTTCCTCCATCCCTCAGTGAAACTATACCATCACCCAGACCCCTAACTGGGTGCTCTCCCAGATGCTTCCCACAGAGGAAGCCCAGGTTCTGGTGATGGTTCCTCCTTCCCACATGTCCTCTCATTTCTGGGCTCCGTGCCTGCCTCGCCTCTGGCCTGGTCCAGCCCCCACCATGCCAGACTGGCATTGCTGCCATACAGGTCTTGGCCTCAGGTGCTCGGCTCCTAATTCGTTCTTCCCTTTGGGTACCTGACTGGTCTTCCCAAAGCACACACTGACAAGGTCATTTCCCTGCTGAAATCCTTAAATGAGTGGCTGTAACTCACAGGACAACCATTAAACTTTTGGGGTAAATCTGAGCAAATTTATGATGAGCATACACATCAGGTGTGGTCTTTCATCGGTTCCTGAGCTCCAGGCCTACTGAATCAGTTTGCTTCTCTGCCGACACCTTGCCTCTTCTCTCCTCTTTGCCTGTGCCATGCTGGACCTTCCTCCTGAATGCCTCTCCTCTCTCCTCCCTCCAGCTTGGCTATCTTATACTCAGACTGCAGGATTCATTTCCAATGCCATCTCCTTCAGAAGCCTCGCCAGACACACTTCCTGCAGATGGTCAAGGGCTCATATTAGTTTCCTGGGGCTGCTGCAACAAAGTACCACAAACCGGGTGGCTTAACACAGCAGAAATGCATCCTCTCACAGTTCTGAGGCCAGAAGTCTCGAATCAAGGTGTGGACAGGATTGGTTCCTGCTGGAGACTCTGAAGGAGAATCCATTACATGCCTCTCTCCTAGTTTCTGGTGGCTGCCAGCAATCCATGGTGTTCCTAGGCTTGGAGATGCATCACTCCAGTCTCTGCCTCTGTCATCACATGGCCTTCTTCTCTGTGTGTGTGTCTTCTTTCCTTCCGTCTCTTATAAGGACATGTGTCATTTGATTTAGGACCCACCTGGATAATCCAGGATGATCTCACCTCAAGACCTTTAAGTTAATTATATGTACAAAGACCCTTTTCCAACCAAGGTCACATTCACAGTACAGGGGTGAGGATCTGCTCATATGTTTCGGGGGCCACTATTCAACCCATTGCAGCCTCCCTCCACTGCATTCCACATACTTGAGCAAGACCCCTCCTGCGCTTTCACCTCTCTTAGAACGGAGTTTCTGGCCTGGTTCCTCCTGCAGATGTGAGCTCTCCTGTGGGCAGAGACTTTCATTTCTGTATCCTTAGCACCTGGCTCCAGTCCTGGCCCACAGACACGCATAAATAGCAAATGGGTAAATGCATGAATTGGGTGTTATCTCCCATGGTACTGATGAGAAGAATAGAGGCTCCGGACAAGAACAAGATGGGCCTAAGGCCATGGGATTAATTATAGCAGAGCCAGGAGTATGTTACCAGGACCTCGGTCTGGGGCCCTTTCCTCGGCACCAACCACCCTGCCCAGCTAGGACCAGAGCCACCCCCAGAAAGTCTCTCCTCCTCATTTCTTAGGAAATGAAAGAGATCACCATATCCCCATTCTGTCAACATGCCTCCTCCCAGCTCCCTGACTCTTTGATCTTTCTACCTCCCAACTCCTTTCAACATACCCACTCCTCCCAAATCAAAAACAGATGCTTCATTTGACCTTGGCTGTTTGTGAAGGAAGACGACTCTCCACGTGGTGGATTTCCCAAAGGTCTTAGGGCCCCCACTCCTCCAGAGTCCTGTGGAAACAGTTTCTAGGGCCCAGGCTGTGCAAAGCCTGGCAAGCTGAGAGGCCAACGTTGTGTGAGACTGGAATCTCTACTGGACACAGGTCCTGGAAGGACGGGAGACCCCACAGGGGCTGAATCTCCACCAGGCACCTCTAGATCCCACAGACAGGGGCATTTGTCACTGCACATGAACTCCGTGGACAGGGACAATGAGCTGCATGTCACAGATGAGAAACCTGGGGTGCAGAAATGCAAGTGAGGATAAGCAGAGGCAGATTAGACCCTGAGGGGCCTCCACTCAAGAGGTCCTGTCACATAACCCCATCCTGCTTCCCACCTGCCCCTCTACTCCCCTGTGCCCATCTAGGGGCCCCTCCAATGGGGAAAAAGCAGGTTTGTCAAAATGCAGTTGGTAGGCTGTTGGCTCAGACATCACCCAGAAAGTGAGGAGAGATGTCCTCCAGACACACGCACTAGCTTTCCTTTGTGATACATTATGATCAGAAATTCTCCCATCAGCTCGGCGGGCATTATAAGTGTTCCCGGGGGGAACAATGAGTGCCCATCCCTCTCCATGCAGAGCCTCCCATTCCCCTCAGCTCGCTGAAGCTAGGTCAGTCCAGGGGCAGACTCTTCCCACCTCTAACTGGCTGCAGACCCCTGGAGAGACCACTCAACCTCTTTCAACAGTTTCTTTAACGGGGAAAAACAGGATAATAACAGCTCCTCCACAAGAGCGTCATGAAAGTAAATGGAACAATGTATGTAAATGTGCAGGTCCCCCTGTGTGCCCTGAGTAGCAAGACGAGCTGACCATTCAAAGGGCTCAGCATGCATTGCCTCAGTCAATCCTCCAGCACCCCTCTGATGAGGTGCTCAGCTATCACCCCATTTTACAGGGGATGAAACAGAGGCACAGATAGCTTCAGGACTTGCCTAAGGGTGCATAGCCCTAAGTAGAAAGGCAGGAACCATAATGCTATCCTGCCTCCTTGCCTTTCTTTTAACCAAGTGCCTAGCACTGTCCTAGTTGAGCACAAAACATCTGTTAAGTGCACAGTATGGGTTAATCACAGAGGATGCGAAGATGAACATGACATGGCTGCATATTCCCATCACTGTCTGAGGGAGGTGGGCACACATGGGTAATTACAACATGGTGTGGGGTGGCGCGTGTGTGTGTGTATATGTGTGTGTCTGAGAGAGAGAGAGAGAAGTGCACAGAACAGGGAGAGCTATCTCAACATAGGGGGTCTGAATGCAGCAGTGGGGTGCAGTAAGAGAAGGTTTTCTGTGGCAAGTAGTGCCCAATCTGAGAGGGGAGAATCAGGAAAGGTGAGCCAGGGGACAGGCTTTGGGGAGAAAGTTAGGATATTCCAGGCAGAGAAGCCTGAATAAGCAAAGGAACTGAGCCATTAAACAGCCTGCTGAGTGCACAGAATGACAAGCAGCTAGGTGTGCCAGGAATACCGAGTGCCAGGCGGAGAGTAAGGATGGTGTGGATGGAGAGGCAGGCAGACACCAGGCCCTGGAGGGGCTGCGGGGCAGGGCTGGGAGTGTTGACGATGTGCTGCAGGCAAGAGGGAACCATAGAAATGTTTTAAGCAGGGAGGGATGTGGTCAAGTTTGTGTCTCCAAAGGAATATTCTGACAATTTTGTGTGGATCAGGGACAAGCCTGGGTCAGGGAGACCTACTGGCAGGTGAGAAGTGGTCAGAGTCTGAGTGGGAAGTTTGGGAGCAGTGACAGAAATAGAGGAAAAGACTTGGGAATTAGTTAGGAGATCAAAGCAGCAGGAGTTGCTAGATTAGATGAGGGAAGAGTAGGAGAGGGGTGACTTCCAGGTTTCTTGCTGGGGGTCCTGGCAGAACATTCACGAGTGGAACCCAGAGAGTGCTGATGATCTGGGTAATCAGCAATGAGTTTCAAACTCACTGATGCTCGAGGCCTGTGGGCTGCCCAAAATTGGGGATATCCAGGGGGCTGGTTCTGTGGCCCACTGCTCAGGAAAGAGGAGTCAGTTGTAGGGGTGTGTGTGTAAGAGAGAGAGACCAAGACAGGTGTGCACAGAACAGGGAGAGCTATCTCAATGTAGGGGGCTCCCCAGCTTGTAGATGGAGGTTGATGTCTTGGGCATGTTCTAAAGCAACAAGAAGAGAGCCAAAGGAAAGACTCTGATGTAATACTAGCCTTTAAAAGGATGGCTATGGAAAGAGAATCCAGGAAGGGGGCTAGATAGGTCAGGAGAGATGATGGTGAAGAGTTTCAGGAGGAGACAATGGTCAGCAGCTCAAATTCTCCAGAGATACCCTGCAAAGTAAAAGCTGGGAAGTGTCCGCTAGACTTGGCGCTCTGGGCTCACTGGACTATGGCTGAGAATGGATTTACTGGAGGTTGGGAGTGGATGTCAGAGCAAGGGAGACAGTAGATACAGGAGGCAGGAAAGTGGAGACCCACATTGCAAGCTCTTTTGCATGATTGAGGGAAGGGAGAAGAGTACCATCTGAAGAGGGGCATGAGGTCAAGAAGGAGTTGTTTCTCTCAGGACAGAACAGACCTAAGCATGTTCATTGGGTGAAGGGGAAGAAGTATTGTCTCTGTAAAGTGGATAAGAGATAATCAACAAAACAAAGCCTGGAGGAGACACGAGGGGTTTTGTATTTCCATAGGGAATACAAAAACGTGGTATCTCCCTCACAGAACACCTGCCTGGCCATTCTTATCAAGCTGGAAGCCCTGTCACCCACTCCTTGCTTTAATTTCCTCCAATCATTTTTGCTATATGGCATTACATTTATACTCATTTGACCGTGGGTTTCCACCAAACGTCCACTCCAGGAAGACAGGGATGTTTTCTGTCTTCTTCACAGGTTTAACTCCGGCACACAGAACAGTCCCTGGCACAAAACAGGAGCTTCTGGTGAATGGATGTATTGCTCAGTGGAGAAGACATTCCCATACACAATTGACTCTGGATCTAGGAGAAAGAGGTCCAAATTTTGATAGGTGGAGAAAGTGTTAGGAAAGGCAAGAGCAAGAAGCCACAGAGGAAGTGATGAGAGTGGCCTTTTCAGGGAACGGCAAGAGGTCCAGTATTAACTGCTCCCTACCCTTCTCCCTCCCTATGACATTGTGGAGCACATGTGATGGGCCAGAAACTACAGATGCGCAGATGAGTAGCACAGACTCTCCCTCCGTAAGGAACTTACATCCCAGGGAGGGGAGACCAAGAGACAGGGACTGTCAGAGTTCAGATATGATATATATTATATGGGTCACACATCTGGTTGAAAAAAATAGAGGCCAAATTTAAAAGGCCTTGAATGCTGGGCTAAGGACTTTGAATTTTATCTTATAGACAATGGCAAGCCATTGATGGTTTATAACCAGGGAAGCACCATAATCATCCCTGTATTTCAGAACTCTCCTGCAGCAGGATGGGCGCTGTATTGAAGAGGGCTAAGAAGGGAGTAAGGGAGGATCAAGGAAATGGTACCAATCAGTGGTGTGCTGGAGCCGCTTCCTATCAGAACTGCCAGAGCTGAATATGCCCATCTCTTCCCAACTCCTCCTTCAGTGATGTCACCACTGACAGCTTGAAATTGGCCGTAGTGGGAGGATAGTGGCCAGTGGGACACCATGGAAATTTTTTTTTCTTGGAGTTCTGGTTTACCCACACACCACTGGTTAGTCCAGGTGCTAATGATGAAAGGCGGATGCACAGCATAACATAGGAACTTACTAATGAGCTGGGGCTCTCTTTTCAAACCCCTGTAGGATTTTATCGACTCTGACTTTTATCTCAGCTTTGGTTTTTTTCTTCAGAAGTAGACTACATTTTGTCTTCCCAACCTGGACCATTGTGTCTGCTCCTATCCTCTAGGTGGAACAGACAAAATCAAGGCAAAGTGAGAGGGTGAGAGAACCTCAGCAGCCCTGAGAGGGGCTCTGCTTTGTTTTGTTTTGTTTTCACAGCTTAGAGACTTCTGGAACCTGGGGGATGAGCCACTGAGTAGGGAGGGAACAAGATGTTTTATCTCTGTGTGGTATTGGCAGCCAAATTACCTTACCCAGAAGCAAGAGAACTGGAAGGGATAAAGCCACCGAGCCAAATTCCTCCCTCAGCCTCCCAAGGCTCCTGTCCTCAAGCATCTGAAGAAGGGAAATCGTAAGCCAGCTAAACCACGGAGGGCTACAAACCACACACCAGCTGGGAGATGGGTCACCAGGAAAATGGGCTCAGCGAGGGATTATCTCCCAGCGCTCTCCTCACATGTCTACCCTGGGGGTGCAGTAGCTTTGTTTCTAGGTAAAACACAACTGTGTCTCTCCAGGGGGGCAGGAGGAGGGAAGGGATTTGCAGGGATTCCAGACAGCTATTGCCTTATGACGTTAGTTACAATCTCAGAGTGGAAACAGGCACAATGGTTGAATTATCAAAATTCTGAGGGAATGTTGACCATGAGCAGGAGATTCTGTGGCATGTTTCACAATGCCTGGACAAAAACATCCTGTCACTGCCCAGTGTGTGTGCATGTGTATGCACACACACAATCCATCAATTAATAATCAAAACCTTGTCCAAGTGTCTAATCAAAAACAAGTGCTTCCTGCTTTCCCATGCTGCCTCCCATTTCACCCTCCCATCCACGCTGCAAGGGAGGCTCCTTTCGATTTCAGATGATCTAGAAATTAACCAGTAGATGTGTGCATTTCTCTTACCCCATCTTCATAGATGTCCCTCTCCACCTTTCATTCGTTTTTGCTCTACTTTCCTCCCTTCTGCTTTTCACCCACTTGTTTCTTTGCATCAAATTCCCCCTCTTATCCTGAGTCTGCCATCTGTCTCCCCCTCCCGACTGACCCTACTCTGTCCCCTTCCTTCCTCTCCCTTTTCCTTTGTGGCTCCTGCCCCCTTTCCTGATTCCTTTCTCTTCTCCTCTCTCTTCTCTCTTCTTTCCCTTTCTCTCTCAGGCAGCAGTCCCCACCTCTCAAGGTCAACAAGCAATGCTGCGGGGAGATCTTCACTCAGAAGAGCTCACTTGGCTTTAATTAGGATCCTTTCAGAAACCCTGACCCCAGGCAAAGCCCTGCGCTCAAGCTGCCAATTTCCTTTGCTATCTTGTCACCTTGCTCCTCTATGCCTTTAAGAGCAAAAGTCCAGTGAAAGAGATTTAGACATAAGGAAGAGGAAAGGACTAAAGACATGTCTCCTCCTCTTCCTCAGCTGTGTAGATGAGAAAACTGAAACTCCAAGAGGGACCATGACACTCCCAGTTCACGCAGCCAGTTAGAGACAGAGCTGGTGGCAGAACCCCAGCTCCCCAAGCTCCTCCGCATCAGTTGCCCCCTGGACCTGGCCACAGAGGGATTCCAGAGGGCCCTAAGAGAATATCTCCCAGGACCAGACTCTGCTTAGCAACAAGTGCTGACATTTTTCCAGAGACACCCCGAAGGCAGCTTGAGAAGGAGCTACAAAGTTAAACAGAAACAAACAATGAACTTGGTAATTACACACACTCCTATTTTCTTAACAAACCGACTGGATCTCGTTAAGGGAGGCTTCTGAACTAGACAGAGAGAACCTTGTCATCACCCATTAAATATGTCTAATTTCACACACTGTCATGTAGTTCTCCATCCAGCTGGCTCCCCACTGAAAAGGAGTAGATGATGGGTCTTGGCCTGTCCTTTAGCACGTAGGTGTTTTTCACAGGGAATATTAGGGATCCTGCTGTAATTGTCTAGCATTAGTAATCTTGCATATTTGGCATCTTCAGCAGACTTTTAATTTATCTAAACAGAGACTAGGCTATTTCAGGTATGCCATTTGCCTGAGGCAGACATGGCATTTTGACTTACCTGAGTCCTGCCCCATCTCCAGTCCTCAGTGTCCCTAACTGTAACACAAGAATGGACTAGAGTCTCCGAGGGCCCTTCCAGTGCTAAGCTTTGTTGTTGCTCAGACTCACTCTCCACTTGCCAAGACCTTAATTGCATAAAAACGCTGAGAAACGTCTAGTTTGTGTTAGGGCCTTTGCTTACAAAGCCATCTTCCAAATCAAGGACCTTCCTGATGGTTCTTAATAAGCCTATACCTTAAAGAAAAATTAAAATTAAAATATTGACCCTCTGGGTGCATTGTGCTCCCTGTAATGAAATGTGCTTGGAGGACAGGCATCCAGTTCAAGGACTTTAGACAAAGTTATAATAACTTAACAGCAATAAGCTAATAGTCAAGTGGAATTAATAACAGGAATGTGGCCATTTAAGCAGTAAGATGGCCCTGTGTCGTGGAATTTTTGCAGCTAAGACCTCTTGAGTTTCTATTAGCTAATAGCAATTAGCTCCTGAGTTAATGGCAGCTGCGGTCATAATGAGTTTGGAATTGATCATTTAGAAGGGGGCTCCCGTAAGCTGCTCTTGTGAAGCATTTCCATTGTAAAGCACCGCCTTGACCCCTTCGTCTCATACTTTTCATCTTCTTTAAAGAAGATCCTGTCTTCTTTAAGGCTTTCTGGACTTAGCACAGTCCTTTCCCAGGCAGCACACAGCTCTCTGGGGCTCCAGGAGTGAAGCAGCAAGGTGGGTTGTGCAGCCTGCAGACCAAGAATTCTGAGCCTGCGAAGGACAGGCCCCACTTCTGCTGCACAAACCCTTCTCTGGGCACGTGCCTCCTTGGCAGGTTAAGTCCATCTTAGCCTCAGATTCTATTCTTGGCTCTACCGCTTCTCTGAATTGGCCAATGGATTAACTTCTCCAAGCCTCAGTGTCCTCAGCTGTAAAATGGGAGTATATTATCAACCTCATGGGGTCACAGTAATGATGTAATAGGATATCTATATAAAAGCCCATATAGTACCTTTCATTAAGAGGTGCTCAATGAATGTCTTCTTTTCTGTATTGGTTAGCTTCTGCTGTATAACAAATCACCCCCAAGATTAATAGCTTAAAATAGTAATAATTTTATTATCTCATGATCACGTGTGCCTGCTGGATGTGTTTTCTGGTCTGGGCTGATTTAGCTGGCCTCTGCTGGGCTTTCTCATGCATCTGTGGTCAGTCAATGAGTTGGCTGTTGGCTGAATGGTCTAGGGATGCCTCACATACATGCTGGTGGTTGGCAGGCTGTCATCATGTGTCAGAGGGGTAATTGAGCCACGTGAATATCATCCTCCAGTGGACTAGCCTGGGCTTATTCACATGGTGGTCTCAAGGATCACAGCATAGAAAGAGAAGGCAAGTGTCAATGTGCAAATGCTTTACAAGTCTCTGCTTATGTCACACTTACTACTGTTTCATTGGCCAAAGTCCATGACCAGGCCTAGACACACTCCACCTCTTGATATGAAGTCACATTGCAAAAGGCAAAAACATTCAGGATGGAAAGAATCTGTGGTCATTTTTCCAATTTACCACACTTTATTTTTCTTTCATTCATTTTATTTATCTACATACTGCGTTTGGTACCTAGTGAGTGTTTAGTAAGCGGTTATTGGGTGAATGAACAAGTGAGAGAAACCAGCATTCTGACAGTAAAACTGAAACTCTAAGACATGACATGACTTGCCCAAGACATCCCTGCAATTTGATGGTAGAAGCAGGACTCCTGACCTCCAGTCAGACAATTGGTTTCTCTTACATAGATAAGGGAATCAGTTAAAACAAGAGATATGAACATGCTTTATAAAACATGAAACACTCCAACACTTCAAGATATTTTTGGTATGTGCCTTTTCTGAGCATCGATTTTCCTATATGTTCGTAGGGATGGGGTTGATATCGATGGCCCTCCCACTCTGTTGTCTGGGATGGTTTGGGAGGTGTTGTGGTCCAGAAGTAGCTCTCTGGCTAATGCTACCCCAAGGGGAGAAGGGGTGGGGAAGTGTGGCAATGAAGCTCCCTATGTCCCTTCTGTCTTTGGATGTTACTGGAAATTCAGTGTGTGTGTCAATATGTAGATGCTCCTTGAGCCAGCTCTAAAGAGTCTGGACAAAAGGTGATTAAATTATTTAGGAATCAGTGTCAAAGCTGTTCTCTTTTCTTATTTAATGAACACAAACTATTTTCTCCTGGGGATAAAAATCAATATTGGAGTACAAATGGGGCCTTACACCATCCTTATCAGAGCTCCCAAACAAATTTTATGAATTTGGGGGAAGTATGGGAAAATTGAGGCAAATCCTAACTTTACCTTCCCCATTTGAGGTCAGTGAAGGCTGCAGAAGGAAGTTGAGAGAATAAATCTCCCTTATGTCTGAGTTTACCTGCAGGTATTTTCTCTCTCTTCCCATATGTTATAGGATATTTGGCCTGGAGAGACCTCAGGGCTCATCTGTCTTGACAACACACCCTCCAGCCATGTGTGGTGTATCAGTCAGTGTAGTCTAAGTTATGCTGCAGTAACAAACAGCTCCCAGCTCTCAGTGTCCTGCAGCAACAAAGGCATATTTCTCCCTTACATTATATGTCCTTTAGGATCAGCTGCAGCTATGTTCTATGCTATCTTCCTTCTAGTACCAGTGTCTGGAGCGTTATTGGTCTCATGTCTGAGGGAAAACAGAGTAGAACTCAAAAGCTTTTAACACTTCTGTTCAGAAGTGGCACACTTCACTTCTGTTCACGTTTCATTGGCTAAATCAAATCAAATGGCCAAGCCTAATGGGGTAGGGAGGAATGATCTTCCATGGAGAAGACCAGTGAACATTTAAAACAGTAATATAATCTACCACATATGGCTTCTGCATGGGTCTGCTTGGTGCTGGTGTTTAGACAAGAGTATGGGTTTTCCAAGGCTGGGCCAGAGTAGAAGAATGAGACCCAGGAGCATTGTGGGGGTGGTGGGAGGCCCACTGGCTTTTGCTCTGTCTACTTCAGTCAGACACCCAGCAGAGGAAATTTTAACAGGCACTTCTGTGGAGCCATTTGCTCATGAACTCCCCAGATTTCCAGACATTTTTTCTTGAAGCAGCCCCAAGAATCACTGGAGCAAAGCCAGCTGCTTGGGCTGTCTGGCCTTACTCTGAAGAATAAAATGTCTCCTCCTCCAAAGGTCACACAGGGAAGGAGGCTGAGTGCTGTTTGCAAAAGGTGTGATGGGGCCAAGTTCCATGTAGGCCATGGGTCATCCCAGAAGCCCAGCAAGTGAGACCGTGAGGCCCCAAATTATGTACCATAAAGCTTCAAATTGGAGAACAGTTACTTGAATCTCAGGTCAGCTTCCTCACTTTATTAACCATGTGGCCTTTGATAGTTACCCTCTCTGTACTTCATTATTTTCATCAATAAAATGAAGATAAGAGCACCAGGTCTGCCTTCATTTGCTAAGAAACAGGAAATTTCTATGGAAAGAGTAAATAGCAGTTTGCCTTATGCTTTCTAGAAGTGTTATAAAGATGGTGCATCTCAAGTCTCCTGTTATCATCTGTCTCACGAGGACTCAGAGAGAGGGGAAGCCTTTACTGGCAAGATCTCTAAAGGGTAGTCATGGGGCAGGGAGAGTGGATGCATCCCTAGAGAGGCAGAGATTTTAACTCACACAAGAAACAACTTTATAACAAGGCCAGAGCCATAGGGAGATAGGATGAGCTAACAAGGAGATAATGATCCCTGTCGTACGAGGTGTGCAAGCAGGGCTTGATGTTGCTTCTCAAGGATGCTCTAAATGATGGTAAGCTTTGGATGGATGTTGAGAGTGAATGCCCGAGGATCATATACTCCCAGAATTAAACAATATCCAGCAAACTCAAGGGGCATAGTAATACGACTGTATTACTGGATGATACTGCATCACCTAGAGACCATGTAGAGTTAGGTGTAGCACATGCTCTTGCCTGGCCTCACTTTAGTCCTTTTGAGGCTCCTTCCATCCTCACAATTCCAGGAGGCTTAGATTATGATCCATGGCCCAGCCTCTTAGCATTTGTTTCAGGTCTGATGGAAAGGAGGTATTAGCCCTTGGGAAGGTGGCCCTCTGCACCCAGGAGCCAGGACATACCTCTTGAGCTACACTGGGCAAAGTGAGAGATTCTCAGGACATACTGTGGCCCCTGATGGCCAGGGAGCAGTGGTGCACCGGTGCTCGATGCACTGGAACATTCCCAGGGGGACGGACAGTGGCAGCACTGTAAATATGTGTGTAAGGAGGATATTGTTAAAGAATCGATTGTATCACCAGCCCTGGACATGTTGGGCACTCAGAAGAGCTCAGGGTTGGAATTTTTCTAATGATCATTTCTTGGACTTGAAGCAATGTGGTTCTCTCCCCCCTCTCCTTCTATATCATCATCTTCTTTCTCACCACTGAAAATGGCTTTGGCATTCCCTAAGGCCTGTCAAGTTCACGTTCTCCTGAAGTTCTCTAACAGTCCTGTGAGGCAGCCAGAGTCAGGAGCACCATCCTCTCCTGGTCAGGAAGACAGCTGTGGCTCAGAGGGTATAAGAGGTATGAAACTTTCCTACTCAAACTCTGGCTTGGCACCTAGCCTTGAGCACACATCTGCAGACCGGGAAGCTGGCCACCACCTTAGGGAGCATCCTCTAGAATACCCCAGGAAGCCCTTCCCTCCACTGCTGGACGTGGGAGCCATCTGAGCTAGAGGGACCAGGCGTTGTACTGCTGCGTGACCATGGGCATGGCCTCACACTGTCAAAGGTGCTACCTGCTATATTTCAGGTAAAGAAGAAATGACTGACTACACAGTGTGCCAAAGTACACAAAAACACTCGATTGTCATTTTTGTCATGTATGTTATCAAGCCCTGCATCCCATACCCCAGTGCTCGGTGATCAGAGCACCCCCCTTGGCTGTCCTGCTGGGGCTCAGCCCACACCTGGCTCTGCCTTTTGGGGTGGCCTGCAGTCTCCATGAGAGATGTGATGGAGTCCCTCCATAGGTGAGCCTGCACACCAGCCGTGCTGGTCTGGGGCTCGTGCAGAGCACTCCTGGCCTTGCCTGAGCATTCCCTAAAGGCAGGCATTAGGGTAAGCCTGCTGCCACATATTCTCTGCTCGTCCCATAGTACCCCTGAAAAGGAGTATTTGCTATTCACTTCATAGATGAGGAAACTGAGGTTCAAATAAGTAACTTGCTCAAGGTCACTCGGGGACCAGGAACTAATACCCTTCCCAGTGGTAGGCAGTAAGGTCCCTAGGCCTCCAGCCTGTTCCTCTACAGACCAAACAGGGAAGCACCATAGACACTTAGATGCCTGGACCCCACTGCAGACCTGCCTACTAGGTCAGTCTGGGAGTGGGACCTGCCACCCATCCTGAACAGCTCCTTAGACCATCCTGATGCAGCAGAGGTCTAGAAATGTCTACACCACACACTCCCTCTGCCGGTCTGGCCTGGCCTGGTGCCCTAGGGATGGACCTGCAATGATAAACATGCCCCTTTCTAAGTACAGGGTTTGAGGGAAAGAGTTCAAGACCTTGAGCAGTGCAGCTCCTTCTGGGAATGCATCTTAGATGCTCAGGAAGATGGGAAAGAGTAAGGCAAGCATCTAATTTTCTGTGTGAACTTCAGCAAGTCACTTCCTCTCTCTAGACCTCAGTTTCCCCATCTATAAAATTAGAGTTTGAAAGGCAATAGGCTGGAGTTTTCCTAAGCTTGCAATACGTGGACTCATTCCCCATGATCCCAGCCCAAAAACGAGAAACGTCAGCAGCCAGTGAGTAGGGTCACTACTCACAATGGATAAACTAATGTCGCCAGCCCTACTCAGGTCCCTTTGGGGCTCCACTTGCTCTGAGCCTCCACCTTTGTCATCACGGCGCCTGTCTCCAACCACCCTCAGGCACTGTGTGACGCACTCTATAGACCTGCTTGCCTTTAATCCTCAACCGCCCTGCATAGAAGAGGTTATTCTGTGCCCCACCCTTCACCCCCATTTTACAGCTGAGAAAAGAGGCTCAGCGAGGTGAAGTGAAACTAAGGTCACACACTGGGAAGTGGCAGAGCTAGGATCCGAACCTAGGGTAGCAATGGGCTGTGCGTCCTGCCTCGAGCTGGCACTCCTGCTGTGGCGCCCCAGCTAATTGTTGGCAGTTCCTCCCTAAGGATGTGTACAGCTGAGTTACCTCTCTTCTCTCTCTTCTGATTCTGCCATGAGTCAGGAGAGTCAGAGGAACAAAATAAACACACAGACTGGAGCACAGGGTTTCCAGTGAAATCATTCTGCAAAGTTGCGTTTTTCTGCAAGCTGGCCTGCTTGGGCGCTTCAGAGAGAAGCCTGCTCCCAAGCAGGATCTTTTGCCTGAGCCAAAAGCCATTTATCTGGACTATTAATATGCCAGCAGCTGCCTGTGATGGTTCCTGACGCCGGTCACAGTCACACACTCCCAGCAATGATTCCTCCTGGGAATGCTCCAGGAAGCAAATGGGCCCCCTGTGGCACATTCTAGTTACCTTTTGTTTGGCTTTCCCAGGGCTTCCTGCAGATTGCCAGCCAAGCGTGCCTCAGATGGGACCTCTGAAGTAGGACTGGGCCACTGACAACAGAACCACGCCCACCCCACCACAGGCGACTGGTTCTCCTTGCTCATGGAATGATGCTTGGAAAAAAAGAGTACGAAAACCCTCAAGATCCAACCTACACACTACATCTGGCACCAGAAAGAGTCAGGTTGGGGACTCAGCCACATCTTGAAGTGAAGGACACTGAATTTAGAGTGGGATACCCAGATTCCAGCCGTAGCTCAGCCACACCAATGTTGTACAATCTTAAGCCAGCCACAGACCCCTTGGACCTCAAGCTTCTCCCTGTAAATTGAGCTTGTTGGATTTGATTGATGTTCTCCAAGAGTCCTCCAGTGGAACATGTGGTAGTGATGCAGTAGAGCCAGGCAGAGTCTGAAGCCTTGGGTTCAAATCCTGACTCTGTCACAGGGCAACTTTGTCAATTTTCTGAGGCTCCAGTGTCAGCAGGTTTGTCATGACACAAATTGAAATAAGATTATTGCTGCAAGTGCCTATGGGAGGGCCTCATCTGTGGCATCAAAAGACATTTACTGAAGCTGAAGCTGAGATTTTGTTCACTACTGGAAGCCAATGCAGAAAATCTGGGTGGAAGTGATTCTGCTTTCTCTGACCAAAGGTTCATAATTGCACAAGACCAATGGTTCATAGTTGATCACCAAAAACAATAATGAAAAGATGTTTCCTGGAATGTCACAGGGCAAAACACCTGCTTGCACGAGAATATGTCATGTTCTGTAAGGTCATTGAGCAGATGTCACAATTTTATGATACCAACCCACACACCTACCCCTGCCAACCCTCAGTGCAGGCCTCTGTCACGTAGTAGATCCAATAGCTGTTGTCTTACTTTTCTCTTTTAGTAGAAATTAGCAGAACTACTCGATAATGGCAGTAATAGCAAACACAGGCAAGTTGCTGTTCTAAGTGCTTCATATATTTTGATTAACGTAATGCTCATGAGATGGATACTATTTCATGGAGAGACTTTAAGAAACTCATCCACAGTCACCAAGGTGCTAAGTAGCAGAAGCAGAATTTAAACCCAGAGAATGTGGCTCAAGTTTGTTTCTTAACCAACTAGGCCAGTGATTCTCATATATAACCATGCATCAGAATCACCTGGCGGGTTGTTAAAATGCAGAGTACTGGACCACCCACTCAGAGTTTCTGATTTGCTGGGGCTGAGGACAGCTTGAGAATTTGTATTTCCAAAAAAGTTTCCACGTAAGGCTGCGCTTGGGTCCATGCTCTGAGAGCTACTGTCTTAGGCCAAACTGCCTCAGAGTTCAAGGAAACTGAATTCCGTGGGAGCCCCAAGATCTCTTGGGGCTCCTGGATCCCAGTCTTTCCCAAAGCATTATCCATAGAAAACCCTCCCTCAGGTTGCTGATGGGCATTATGTGGTAATAAGGGGGATGAGGTCTGTGGCCAAGTGTGTTTGAGAAATTTGGGTTCAATAGATTTAAACAGGTTTCTTTGCTGGTTTTCTGCTTTGTGTTTGTTTATGTAATATCCAAGTGTATGATGTAGTTCAGCAAGTTTTCTAAACATTTTTGACCTCAGTAGCCTTTTTTCACAAAGTAGCTCATAGGAACAATGTTCCCCAGAACACCATTGGAGAAACACTGGCCCAGGCCAATGTTTCTCCATCCCTGGGGATGGGCAGGGGAGGTCTTCTGTAGGAGGCCTGGAGTCCAAACTGACTGTTTTGGGTTTACTAAGATGGTCTTTCAGATAGACTCCTAGAAGTGGGTCAGAACCAACGTGGGTTACAAAAGACAAAAAGACTCTGCCCATCTTCTCCAGCCCTTACACCTTCTGCAAGTCCCTGAAGCAAACACCCTTATTGCAGGAGAATCCAGGCAAGATAATAGGGATGTTTAGGTGCAACCTCTTCCCAACTTCCAACTATTCCAAGTGCATATGTCCTTAGGACCCTAGGTATGCGCAGCAGTACTATTCCCTTGGAAAGGGGAAGATCAGTGTTTTACTCAAGCCACTAGGGAGAAAAGATGAGCTCTATTTCAGAAGTCTCTAATGAGCACTTATGCTGCTCCAGGCACTGGGAGAACAAAGGAGAGTGAAGTATGATCACTGTCCTCAAGGTGCTCAGAGTGTGGTCAGGGAAGCCATTCAAGGCCCAAATAATCTATGTCATCAAGGCAGGATAAGATCGCAGACAACGAGCATTTGGAGGACAGGGGAGTCACCTCTCACCAGGAATCAAGGAGTTGTGTCAAGAGACAGATGGTATTCTGGGCAGGAAATGGCCTCCTTCCCCATATAATCCAACCACAGCTCCTTCTCTAGGGCTGGTGAGGGCTGGGTCAGTGAGCAATAGGATCTACAAATTGTGAGCCAATCCCCATGGTCAGATAGAGAGCACAGAATTTCTTTTCCTCTCTGATCTAGGTAAGAGTTGGGGTCTCAGAAGCTGAGAGCACCAAGGAGAAGATCAGAATAATAGAGGATCTCAGAGAGACATCAGTCTCTGGATAGCCCAAAAGAAGGACCTCGTAGGCCAGCCTGAGTGTTCCTGAGAGAACCCACTGGTTGTTCCTGGCCACCTGCACAGGCAGGCTGCGTCCTTACCATTCTTATGGCTGAGGAGATAATGGGAAGACAAAGAGGCTTCCTATGGTTGCCTCAACATGGGGTCTGACAGTTGACAGCTGTAGTCATTTGAAGACTTGACTGAGACTGATTGGGGACCTGCTTCCAAGATAACTCACTCCCATGGCTGATGGCAGAGGCCTCCATTTCTCACTATGCAGATGTCTCCACAGGGCTGCGGGAGTGTCCTTGAGTATGGCAACTGGCTTCCTCCATAGCCACTGATCCAAAAGAGACAGCAAGAAGGAAGCCACAGTGTTTTCTATGGCCTAGTCTGAGAAGCCACACACTGCTGCTTCTTCTACATTCTGCTCGTTAGAAGCAAGTCTAGCTCCACACAGAAAGAGAGAATGAAGCTCCACCTCATGAGGGAAGAGTATCAAAGAATTTTTGGATTTATTTTAAAACTACCATACCATCTAAGGACAGCAATAAAGGAAGGATTCAGACCACAAGAATAAATCAGAACAGAGACTATGGGAGACTGCAAAAAAAAAAAAAAAAAAAAAAAAAAAAGGAGAGAGAGAAACAGCAGTGAGTAATTAACCTATATATAGTTAAATTTAAATGGATAATTATAGAATTTCTTGGAATGTGTAATGAAAGTGCTAAATATAGATCTTGAAATATAAATGATACAATATTAGAGGAAAATCTAATAACAGTCTGGAACTAATTATAATAAAACTATCTTGGGAAAAACTAGGACTTTGGAGAGGGCAAAGAGAGAGGAGGTACAAGTAAAAGGGTACTAAAGGTCTCATCTGTAGGAAGAGTAGGGAATTAAAAGGATTTTAAAGGCCATACAATATTAGAATAAGGGGAGTGGCAGTATGGGAAATATTTGGCATTTGTTTTCATAGAATAGAGATGCATGTATTTAATCATGAGTGTGAGGAATCAGAATGAAACCATTAGCGGATTACAAAAATAGAATAGAAATTACAAATACAAGGGAGAAAAGAAGAATGAAGAATAACAAAAACTTCAAAAAATAAGGAAGAGGAAAAAGAAGAAACAAAATAAATAGTAAATATAAAGCCAGCTGAAGGAATAAAATTGTGTAAAAATGTTGCTACACTAAAAGTAAATGGGCTAAATTTTCCTATTAAAAGATAAGGGCTTTCCAATTCGTTTTTTAAAATCAACAGAAGGAAATAAAAAGCTTTCCACTTGATAGGAAGACTTTGAATAAAGGTGAAGCTGTAGGAAAACAGGGCAATTGTGGAGGGAGTCGTTATGATACATTTGGAGACCTTAAACCCTGTCACTGTTTTTGTCAGCACTGCTCCTTCAATAGCTCCTTGCCCCACGGCTGTCATTAGTATCAAAAATGAACAGGCAACCAGGAAAGAACTCTGACTGCTCAAATTGAATGCTCACAGTTAAAAACAGCCCAGAAATCCATACCGAGGAAAAGTGGCAGAGAGTTGCTTATTTCATTTCTTTCAACCCCAGTGTTAGAGAGCCTAGTGAATATTCTCTTCAAGCTTCCCTGCTGTGTAATATTCAAGGATTGAGTGCTTGATTTATCTCTTCAAATAAGAGATAGTCTCAACTTGGAGCCTCAATTGGACACCAAACAGTTGCCATAAAACTCATCTTGTATCACCCCTTTTCCTATAACCCAATAGTGGAGGGAGTGATGGTTGTTTACAGGAATCTGTCATGCTGGCATTTGAGTATCATGAGTGGGTACAGGTCAGGTTTCAAGCGTTATAGGCTTGAGATATAAACTCCTGTGGTTGAGCATTGCTTCATTTCCAGTTTTTCCAACTCATCAAAAAGAACTGGAAGTTCAATATCACAGAATATCGTTATTCCTTCATAGATATTTGTTTTGCAACTTCCAGGTGCTAGGCACTACACCAGGCCCTGTGGACACAGGAATCAACAAAACAGAGAAAGCCACTGCCCATTTGAGGCTTACATTCTAGTGGAGGCAACAGACAAATAATATAATATGATGTGATATACTATAACTTAATTTAATAAAGTTAGGTTAAGAAAATATAATAACATAATAATATATAATAATGAATTACTGGTAGTGGTCGGTGCTACAAAGAACAATAAAGCAGGACAGGAGGCCAGAGACTGTGTGTTATTTTAAGCCATCAAACCTTAAGCCCATTAAGGGCCCATTAAGGCCCATGATTTGTTCACCTCTATGCCTATAAGCCCTCAGTCCAGACACAGATGGTGTGTAATAACTGTGCAGAGAAGCAGATGTAGATAAAGAGCAAAGATGGCTGTGGCTATGTGCTTATACTTTAGGGGCAGATAGCAGGTAAGTAGGAATCAGTAAAGGTTTTAGACTGGTGTGATCAAGTTTGAGTTTCCAGGAGGTGTGATTCAACCTTGGTGTACAGGTTGAATGGGAGCTGGGGGGTCTACATCAGAAGTGGGGACACCAGCCTCCATGAGCTGCTCTGTCTGACAGAACTTTCTGCCATGATGGAAGCGCTCTATGTCCTGCTGTCCAGTATGACAGCCACCTACAGTTCTTAGACACTTGAAATAAAGTGACTGAGGAGCTAAAAGTTTTATTTTATTTTAATAAATTTAAATGTAAATATCCATGTGTGACTAGTGGCTGCCACGTTGGATGAAGTGGTTCTAGGATGATGTAAGCTAGAGTACCTGGAGGCCTGACCCTGGGTGCTAATGGTGAGACTAGAATGGGGAAACCAGTCCAGAGGTTTAAGTGAAGTTTAAGATCTTGGGCAAGTCACTTAATCTCTCTGAGCCTCAGTTTCCTACTTTGAAAAATGGAGATAATTAGACTTGTCTCCCACCTACATGAACTTACAAAGGACTGTCATTAAGTATCAAATGATGCTCTGTGATCGCCATGTAGGTCTACATTGCACTAGAAGCGTAACTGTACAGCCTTCCTGGGGGGCAATTTGGAGATGGATGGACAGATAGATAGCCCTATATATTTATGTCTATATATGTTGTCTCCCATTTATATTTTGCATACATAGAGAGAGAAAGAGGATTTAAAATGTTCATCGCCTTTGATACAGTAATCCTCCTTTTTTAAACATATCCTAAGGAAATAATCAGAAACTCAGGCAAAGAAGTAGGCAGAAAGATATTTATTAAAGTATTATTCATAAAAGCAAAGTTAGATGCAACCTAAATATTCAACTATAGATTACCTCAATAAAGAAAGCCCCATCCATATATTAGAATATATATACTAATAAAATGGCAATGTGAAACAATAGTCAACAAAATGCTCGTGGCCCATCATTGCTGAGTATATAGCTCTGTGCACTGACAAAAGCCTGAAAGGAAAACCGTGCACTTGCCAGCAGTGGGTCTCGTTAGGTGAGGTGACTAAAATTCATGTTTTATTTTTTCCTGTATCTTTCCATATTTTCCAAGTTCTCCATGATGAGCTTGCATTGTCTTCTTCTGTAATGAAGTAGTCGGGGGTGGGAAAATGTTATTTTTAAAAGAGGAAAAGCAAGGCTATATTTTTAAAAAGATATTCTTTTTGAAATAAATAGCACCACCCAGAACCCCCAAATCTTGACATCAGGGAGAAGGTGACTTCCCGGAGCTGTAGACCAAGGGGTCTTTGGTCCTGAAAACTCTGTAGGCTCCAGAAATTTCTTGTGGCCAGTGGCCTGGCCTGAGGCACCAGCCTCCCTTCTCTTCAGCTGGGCCAGCTGCTGGGCTTCCAGGCGGGAGAGCGGTGTGCAGGACCCAGGGAAGGCCTAAGGGAGTGCAGGGCTGAGAGGGAGGCAGGGCCCAAATCTCTCTCAATGGCCGTCTCCACTTGTCTCCACCTGTCACCACCTCTGACTTCCTGTGTCCCTGTGCCTCACTGTCCTGGTCTCTCTGCCACGTGCCCCTGTCTCTGTTCTCTGCACCCTCTAACTGCCTCTCTTGGTGTCTGTCTTTAGCCCCCATCCCCAGGCAGCCTCTGCCTCCCTACTGTCCGCCCTTTTCTGCCTGGGGATGCTGCTGTGCTTGGCAGGGTGCTGAAGGTGATGAGCTGGGGCCTGTCAAAGGCCCGGGAGCTGTTACTATTACTGGGAGCTGCTTCTGTCAAGAGAATATTCTCACATGTCATGAAGCAGAAAAGGATGTCTTCACTTCCTTCTGCCTGATCTCAACAAATTCCACATATAGTCCCCGCACAGCTCCCCCCACCCTCACCCTCAAGAGCAAGGAGCAAGGCAGGAGGCATTCTGAAAGCTGTCCTAGAACGTGTAAAGGCACTGAGGGGACAGCGTGGGGGAGCCACACTGTGAATTCTGATGAGTGAAGAGGTCTGCCCGCACTCACCCCTAGACCACCCCTGCGGAGATGTCTGACCTGAGCATCGGGCACTGTAAACGTCTCCCTGGCAGGCCTTAGTCCGAAAGCTGAGGCACTCACGATGCAACCCCCAGAAGACCTGATCCTGGAAGGAAGCTGCCAGAGCACGGGGCATGGCTGGGCTTGGAGGTGGAAAGACTTCACATCTGGGCTTAGCTGCCTCCTCTTCTGCTGGTGAAAACTCAAAGCCATCCGCTAGGGACCCCCAGAAACATGTCTCCAGCTCCCCAGCTCCGCAGCAGCCACCTGGCAGAGGGCCAGGGTGAATCCTTGGCTGTTGTATCCGGGCAATTCAGGAGAAGAGGAAAATTGTGCAGAAGTGGGGGAGGGGGTGGGGGGAAGATGGCCTGGAGAGCAGAGACCTGGACTAGGGAGAATGGTCCTCAGGGAGCGTGAGCAGGCAGGCTGGAGCGGGCCTCTCAGGTCCCAGGGGCTCTTTGAAGGACTGCTGCCTGTGGAATGCAGTGCCACGGTCTGCTTTGTGGGGTTTTATTTTGCTTTTCCTTCGTTGCCTCCCCCTTCCCTCCTGCCCATGAACTTGCTGTGACCCTGGACAAAGAGCTCCCTTCTCTAGGCCCTTTAGTTCCCTCACCTGTAGGGTGACAGAATCGGAGCTTCATGGGCCCCTGCTTGGGGGCTGCTTGCAGGGATGAGGACACGTCCCTGCCCTGGACCCCAGGCCTTGAATTGTAAATATTGGGCTTCTGCACTTTGTTGAAGAAAATCTGCTGCTAGAATCTTGCACTAGAGAAAAATCCTCTGGTTCTCCAGTCTCCAAAGCATCACCTTGCGCTTCTGAAGGGCCTCCTCCATGTCTCACCACAGTGCGTTGTGGGGGCAAAGGACTCCGCTCTCTAGAAACAGCTGTCATCTGTTTTAACCTTTGTTACTTTGACTGTGAAATGAAAGTGACCTGGGCTAGACGATCAAAGTAGGACTAAAGGTGGAGGGTTTGCCCCAGGGTGGAAAGCCACTGCAAGTCAGCCGATTTGAATTCAAAAGCACTGTGGTGACATACTTCTAGGTTTCCCTTCGAACAACAAACAATGGGAGGTGTGAGTGGCGGGAGTTGGGTGTGAGTAGGGGACACACTAACATGTGATCCTTTGGGAAGCTGTGCAGTGAAATGTAATTGGTAAAATCAGCTTTTAAGTTATTAAGAGTGTATTTTAAACATTTACTTCTCTGAGAATTGAGTCCAAATAGCAGACACAGAGAAGCTATTTGTTGGGTGAATTGAATGAATGAAAGTCACTGAATCGATGAATCCACAGACAGAACTAGGCGTGGGACTGTCATGTCGAATCATCCAGAACTCAGGGCCAATTTTGAGCTGGAAGAAGCCCTAGAGGTGGCCCAGTGCGATCCTCCCTTCACAGACCAGCCAACTGTGGCTAAGTGAAGTGAAACCTGTGGCCCAAGGGTCGCACACCCAGCAGATATCAGCACCAAAATATGAGGCCAGTGTCTGTCCTCCCTGCTATCTTTGAAAGAGAGCAAGTTAACAAAACTCATTGAGTTGTTCTCCACATTTGTCTTCAAAGTATCTGAACAGCTGACCAGGAGAAGATGACAGTATCATGCCCCAGGGAGTTGGTAGCATCCTGGCACTGGATAGAGGGTCTCTGAAGGCCTCCCTGGTCACTTGGACTCACAGAACCTGTCTACAAGGGCATTGGAACCAGACCCCCTGGGGTCAGTCCCGGCATTACACATTTAGAAACTGTGTGACTTTGGACAGGTTCTGGAATGTCTCTGAGTCTCAAATTTCTTACCTGAAAAACGGAGAATAATAGTTCACTGAGCTGCTGTGAAGATGAACTAAGGCAATGTAAAACATCCAGAACAGTCCCTCAGTGAGAAGAAGTTCTCAGTTAGCGTTGACGACTAGTAGCCATCTTGCTGTGAACTCTCACAGTGCAGTCACCTGGGGAGCACGTTCAGAGCAAAGTTCCCTGGGTCTCTGCAGGGGAAGGATGGGGCCAAGCACCTGGAATTTTAATGAACATCTGTGTCTAGGTGTCTAGATACCTCATGTCTAACACGAGTCTAGGGTAGGCAGCTCTCTGACCACATCTGAAAAATTCAGGTCCACACTCACACTTTGCGTTGTTAAATGTGTTGTGTGCCCTGCAAAATGGAATGCAAGGAGGGCAGGGACCAGGAGCATGGCTACCTGGCTCCCACAGCACATGGTGATGTTGCATTATACGGTCATTTGTTGATTGAAATGTCAATTTGGTTCCAAGGACCACCACTAGTTTCAGGGACCAGACTCCTGGAAACAAAGTTTTCAGCTTTCAGAATTACTAAGTATATAAAGTCCTGAGCTGCTTCTGTACCTTCTTCAAATTGACTCTTGATGGCATTATCTGTTTCAGTCAACGTGCAATAACTGTTCTCTAGAAGAGATGCCACATAAATCATCTTATAAGTTCAGTGCTAGAAAAATGTCCTTCCCCCTGACAAATGTATATGCTTCCTTTCATCCTGTTGTGGCAGATTATTTTCCAAAGATGCTAACAACAGTATCTCCCATTCCACTTGCTCTTCTGCAATGTGACCTTTCCCTCCACCTCAGTCAGCAGGTGGAATCGATTTCTCCAGCATCTTGAATTTGGGCAGGTCCTCTGACTGCTTTGACCAAAAGAATCTGGTGGAAGTGATGCTGTGCTAGTTGTGGGCATGGCCCTTAACTGGTCTTGTAGCTTCCACTTCTTGTCTCTGACAAACCAGTTGTTCTGTAGAAAGTGCAAACGCTCTAAGCCCATTGTGCAGTAAGAAGGCCAAGCGTTGTGGAGAAGCCCTGGCCAAGGGGAGGCTGGACAGAGAGAGAAGCCAAGGAGCAGTCAGGCACCAGACACAAGGCTAATTAAGCCGTTCTTGGACGTTAATTCTACAGTTCCCACCACCCTAGCTGGTGCCATGCATATCAGAGATGAACTGCCCAGCCAGACTCTTTCCAAATTCCTAATCTACAAAATCTTAAGCAAAGTAAAATGATGATTTTAAGCCACTAAGTTTTGAGGCAGTTTGTTATGCAATAATAGATACCCCAAACACACGCTATGAGAACATATATAGCCATCGTGTGTTCCTTGTTTCCTTGGCTGCTA
Organism: Equus asinus; assembly: GCF_041296235.1. Taxonomy (NCBI): domain Eukaryota; kingdom Metazoa; phylum Chordata; class Mammalia; order Perissodactyla; family Equidae; genus Equus; species Equus asinus. The sequence continues at coordinate 66,416,668 of NC_091791.1, read as the reverse complement.
GAAAGCTCAGCGCTAGATTTCTGACTCAAATGTAGGAGCAACCTCCCTTGACTTATTTCTAGTCCTTGATTTATGTATATAACATTTAATCTTTTGACTTTATGATAATTAGATCAGATTTGTGCCTTTTATCATAAAACTCCCCCACATTCTTTTGAGAGATAAATGGGGGGATTTGGGGAATTTTAATACTTCCTCCACCCTCTCTATATTTTTAAAACTTCCCATGTATCAAAGTTCTATGTAACTTCCAAAGCTGGCCTTGGTATAGAACCAATGCTGTTGCCCAGTGGGTCACATTTTCACCTCCATGATTCCACGTCTTGCCCTTATACTTTCTGGTTCTGATTTATGAGTATCTCTCACTCTCAACATTCACTCAACCAATTTTCAATTTTCATCTTTACAAGTGGTCTCCCAATGACCAAAGAGCTTGAAATACCTAAAGAAATGGATTTCTATTGGAGAAAGTTCAAGTTGAATAGCTGAAGAGATGTTTTTGGCCAAGGGTAAGGCTGTGGAACGAATAACACCTGTGGACAGTCTCATATGCAAACAAGTCTGTGTGTCGTGGGCAAATCTCTGAAGTGGAATTGATGATAGCTCTCTCAAGTCCTGAGCAGTGACATGGCCAGAGACTCTACAGGTCCACAGTCTGTCGTATGAAATCTTTAGATCCACATGTATTTTGGAAATCCAACCGTTCTAGCTTTTAGAAAGGAAATACAGTACCTATGGCTTGTGTTGCCTAACACTCCCAGTGGACGCTGAAGTATTACCCTGTAATCAAACGCGTCATTACTTCTGCAGCAAAATATATGAATAGTCACAATAACAACTCTAAATAGTTTTACATCAGTTCAGGTCATACTTTGTTGCCAAGTGAGTTAAAGTGAGATCAGCTTTTACTGCCAAATGAGTTATGAAACATGTTTTCAGTTCTCAGGACTTTCTAATTTTGGAGTTATGGATGGGGTTTGTGGTCCGGTACCAAATACCCAGCTTGTATTTATCTCACTATCTCATAAAATTGCCAAGTAATTAATACTATTATTGTCCCCAATGTACAAAATGAGAAAATGGAGACTCAGAGACATTGTCACTTAGCAGAGGTCAAAAGACTCGTAAATAGTAAAGGTGGATTTAAGCCCAGATGTATCTGACTTCCAAACCTGGATTCTTCAGCATCATCCTATCCCATCTCTTCTGCTCTGTGGCTGTGGTTATATGAGAAGAAACCTCTGGAACAGCTCCCTCGGAAGCTACTTGGTCAGGCTGAGGGCTTGCTAGGGAAGAAGAGGAGGGAAGGGAGGGAGGGAGAAAAATCCTCTTTTACAAAGTAAATAAAACATAACCTTTCCTCTCCAACCCCAGACCTCAAGAGAAAAACTGAGCAACCTGAATCAAAATGGCTTAGCAAAGAGGAGAGTCTTCCAGAAATGCTCCTATTCCTTCTCCTGGATTTTCACTTGTGAATATTGTACTTTTATCCCACTGCTGCCACCAGATGTAAAGAAACAGATATTTAAAAATGGGCTTTGCTTTAAAAAATAAAGTCCCAAGCTTTTCTCAAAGCCAGATGCTTAGAAAGAGCCCTGGCTTAAGGCCCATAAAGATGTGGCCTCCAACTACAGTTATGCCGTTTACTGGCTGTAAGAATTGAGAGTGTTTACTCCTCTCCAAGGTGCCTGCCTAGAGAAATCGCTTCTTTGCCTCTGCCTCTCAGTCCAGATGAAAGGCTGGGCCTGGGGCCAGCCTTCTAGGTTTTCAGATAACCCGCAGGAGACAGCGGGTGTTCATTCTGGGCTAAGGGAGTAGAGCCCCCACACTTCCCCAGTCATTCATCCAAAGTAACCCTCTGATGGAATTCTGTCAGCACCTCTCAGTCGGCTCCCACAGTCAGGAGATGAGTCTCACCTCCTCGTCTGGCGCCAGACCTCTCCAGCACTGACTGGGTCATGGACACCTGTCGAACAGACTGTCCTCATGAGCTTTCACTATCCAGACTTTGTGCCGAAAACTTAGAAATCTCCATTCATCCTTTCATTCATTCTGAACCAACATTGATTGATCATCATGCACCAGACACTGTGTTAAGCATGGGGAATTCATTTCTTCATTCAGTCATTCAAAAGACATTTATCGCTATGTGCCAGGCAAGGCACTCTGAATACAGCTGTCAATGACACAGAAAACAAACCCTGTCCTCATGGAGCTTAGATGTTAAGTAAGTCAGACGTGGTCTCTGACAACCCAGAGCTCATTGTTTCGTAGGGAAATTCTTAAAATACAGGGTGAGGTCTAGTATAATTGATGTAGTACAGGACTCTAAAGAAATGTAGGCTCTCAACGTGGACATGGGGGCCATGATATAGACGCCATATGTTTTTGGGAGAAATGATATAGACATTAAAATCTGGAAGATGAGTAAGGATGATAACCAAGAGCAGAGAAGAGTGTTTTAAGTGGAAGCAATGTATGCAAATAGAAGAAATAACATGGCTCACCCAGGGGATTGAGTGTAGCCCTGTGGCATCAGGGCAGAGGGTTTGAGGTAGGGATTCATGGAGATGTGGCTGGAGAGTTAGGAGGAACACACCCCACATGACTTTTTCTTGACAGCACTGGGGAACTTGGAGCAGGTTCCAAACAGAGGCATAAGAGAAAGAAACAAGTTGTCTGTTATGATTGTTACAGGGCTTCACTAATGACACATTTAGAAAATGACCTCACACCCATGTGGAAGGGACAAGGGGGAACCTCCTGACATCTCCATGGACCCCTGATGCCCTTGGGGCCCCTCTACTTGAATTTGAGGCTCTGAAATGAAGCTGTAGGCTGCCAAGGTGGTGGTTGTGCCTGAAGCCGTGGCATGTGCATTCTTGTAATCATTAAGATGAGTTTCCAAGCTGCTGGATAGCTAACTCTAGTTGGTGTCAGGGTAATTAACCAAGCTGCCTGAACTTTATTCACAGCCTGACAAGGTGCACTCCTGGGACTTGTCACTGTGGTTAGTCAGGGGGCGGGGGACTTGACATAAGGCTGATTAGGGAGTGTTTTACACAGCCAGAAGCTCTCTGATCTTCAGCTGAGTAGGGTTCCCCCCTCCCATCTCACATCAGAGATGCCTGTGAGGCTGGAGAATAAAGATCATGCAGTCCGACCCTGTCGTTTTCAGATGAGAGAACAGACATTCTGAGCACGGCCGTGGTTTTCCCAAGGCCACACGGTGAGTTTGTCCTGGAGATGGAATTACCACCAAATCCTCATGGCTCTGCTCACAGCCTTTTCTCCATTATGTCCCTTCCCAAACCACTGCTTTTCAAACTTAAGGCACATAGGAATCACTGCGGAGCTTGTGAAAATGCAGATTCTGATTCGGGAAGTCTCTCTCCAAGGTTCTGCATCTCCAACAATAATCCCAGGTGATATTGATGCTGCTGGTCCATAGACTGTATTATGAGCACCAACGAGCTCAAAGTCCCTTTCCAGGGACCACTTGCAACTTCAGTGGAACCGGCACAGGGTACCTGTGCTTGTGGCTCCCTAGCTCTGACAGGCCCTGAGACCTGAGACTCCTGAAATCAGAACACCTCTGGCTGGACGGTCTCAGAGGCCACACAATCCAGCTCCTGTGCGCCTACGTCCACTTGTTCTGGCCAGGGCTCTTCTAAATTTAGACAAACCAACTCAGTTCACTCCACCAAAACAGGGGTGAAAGGATTACAGGGAAGCAGGGCAGGCAGAGGCACCTCTGCTCACCTGCCCCCCCCCACCCCCCACTCTCCCGACGACGCAGTCCTCAGTTTACTCATCCCAGCAAAACAGACAGACAGAATCTGCCATCCAAGTTCTCAAGGCTGTGGGACCTTCAAACCCCCGTGCCTTCCTGGAAACTCTTTTCTGCTGTTTGTTTTCTTTCTGAGAGGGAGAATCTAATGGGCAGAGCTCATCTCTTTGAGTCTCTTTTCTTCTCTGATCTTCCTGCAACAAAATGGCAAGACTTGACTAGCTGGCCTTTCAGGTCCTCCCAAGTATTGATTTTCTATGATTCTAAGATTCTTTTCAACCAAGTGCTTTAGAAAAACACCTTTATCCTGGTCACTGGGGAAGACATTTACTCAAAGGGATTGCATTGGGGACTGTTCTCTCCAATTGGTGAAGTAAAAACAAAACATATCCAAGAAAATGGGAAATTTTCGTATTTCATATATGTGACTAACGCCAGGATACCATTCCCAAGTGAGGACCATCCACGAAAATATGAGGAGATAGAGTGCTCAAGGCTCAGTTCTCAGAGAGGCTCTATAGGCGTTTGATTGAGGGTCAAAGCGTTGGGCTTCGTGGGTAAGTCATGACCTCTGTGGGTAAGTCCAGTCATCTCTCTAGCCCACTGAGGCGGTTCTGATCCAAGTCTCACTTCACAGGTGAGAAAACTAAAGATCTTCTTAGATTTGTTATTCAATGATTTCACCATAATTATTATTTTATTTTGAAATTCTAACTCCTTTCCTACACTGAAAAAAGCTTAGAGAGGGGACAAGATATTGCTACTTCCACCACCTCTACGCACATTTATGGCTCAGGCCATATTGAGTCCCCCAGGCCACACTTGCCAGGGGATGTTTGTGTATGTTACACAGGAAGAGTCATGGCACTCCCTAATGGGGTATTGTTTTTCAGATTGCACTTAAGAAAAAAGGCTTCCTTGTACCACAGAGAGTTTAAACCTCCCTTCCACAACCCCCTGCCCTCATGTTTCCACTGCAGCTCCTGATCCCCATTGCCCAGCACACAGGAGAGAGACTGTCTTACAGAAAGAACACCGTTACTAGAAAAAATAACATGGAGTCTTCAGCAGCCAAGGTCATCTGTGACCAAGACTGTCAACACTTAAGGTTTTGAAGTCCAATGCAGATGTTGTGGCTCAGACTGGGCTATATGGAACCAGGACACTGTGACACCTGAGGAGGATGCAGACAGGGTTGGGTGATGCCTTCAGATAGCTACATTATGGCTTCTTAAACTTTCAACTATTCAGAATTGACAATCTAATGAAAGGTAGGGACTCCTTTCCTAGACAAATACCCAGTTAAAAATATGGATAAAGTGTTTCCTGTAGTTTCAGCAGCTTCATGCCTGCCCTAAGCCAACTCAAGAATCCCTTCATGGACCACCATACTTCAGGATTGCCACTTTTTCTATCTATAACCAGCTCTGTTGGACCTGACTTGACTTTTAGATGTAGATGCTGGGCCCCAGGTCAACAGCTGTCCCTTAGGATTATTTTGGGCTGTGCAAATGTGACACTCACATTGGATGTCCTTGATCTTCACCAGTCAACCAACTGTTGACTAGTAGGGGAAAGCGTGGCTGACTTGTGCTGAGATAGCCAAGCCAAGTAGGGTTTGCTTTGCACAAACTGACTTAACTTTAAACAAATACCACCTAGCAACTGAAACCTGCTTTGGCCAGACATTTGTGTGTGAGCATTGTCTTACAGCTGGGAACAACACTCAGCAGGCTCACAAAAGGAGTGTGGAGGCCCGATGTACATGTGCTGTGGCTGTGGCCTGTGACATAGTGACAAAGGGGTGGAGGCTTTGATTTTTGTTTCTTTTCCCAGTCCAGACGAGCAGTGGACTGAAAATCTGGAGACCTGGTTCCAAGTCCCGTGTCTGACACTCTCTGTTGCCCAGAGGAAAGTCTCCTGAGGCTACAGGATCTCACTTTTCCTGTCTATGAAACAGAGGGAGGAAGTGGGTGACACGGTCTCTGCCTCTGGACTGAGCATGTCCTGCTTCTATATGAAGAAGGAGGGTGCAAGACAAGATAAGAGGGCTCATTCCAGCAGTTTCCTCCTTCAGGGGCTGGTCTAGGATTCCTGATACCCAACACCAGTGGTCCCTCTTACTCCCTCCCCTAGGATTGAAAGCTGGGGCTTTGTGGCAAGTAACACAACATGCCTTGTGTTCTGCACTTGAGTGCTCTTGAGTTTCTGCTCCCCAGCAAGATCAGTTTCTTGCCAATGTCATCACTTTTAGCCAGGAGGGACCTATCAGTGGCTCCATCAGGCACTGGGGGCCTCGGCCCCCCTTGGCTTTAAGTCTGAGCCCTGGGAACACTGGGGAAATTTAATTCTCGAACGCCTTCCGCTCAAAGAGCTACTGTTCTGCAAAACCAGTGCTGGCCCCTGCATTTCAACAGCCCTCGGGTGGGTTTCCCACCCCAGACGTCGATAGGGCCCAAATGCCTGTGAATGTGTTGACCTGACTTCAAACGCAGGCTCAGTTTCAAAGGGTTGGCTGAAATCTTAGCCTGCCCTCATTCTGTGTGAGGCTCTGCTCCTGGAAGCCTCAGGCTGGAGCTTGGTTACTGGGAAGCCTTTCCCTGAATGTGGATTTTCACCAAGTGGCTCCCAATGAGCCATTTCTTGTGGCAGGATGCCCACCTCATAGGGGAAGCAGCTTTGGTTCTGGGAACTTCTTGCCTCATCACTCCTTTTTTCTATGCCACAGGCTGACATGAAAGGGCACCAGATATGCTGTCAGGAGAATTGGGGTGCAGCCCTGCTTGCCCTTCCTACTCACCCTGCGACCTCAGACAAGTCAAACTCCTCTGTGGGTTTCGGTTTCTGCTCTGGGCTTATAGTAGTGGCTCTGCCTTCCTCATGGGAAGGAATCAAAGTGCTTTGGGAATCATAGTGCTATCAGGGAACCCACTCAACGAGGAGTATTTGGACTTTTTGCTATTTCCCTTCCTGTGACTGAGAAATTAGGAGGCACAGATTGTGAAAAACCAGCCCAGTCTTTGTAATTACAAATGTGCACACATCCCACTGAGCATCATTTTCAAAAGGCATATTAAGCAGCAGAGACAGCAGGGGGGAACCATGTAAACAGGCCTCCTTGGATCCTGGCAAAAAGGGCTCAGAGAACACAGTCATCCTCGCAAGTTACTGGCTGTTCCCGCAATCCCACCCCTGCCTCGCAGCCCTGGCAGCTCAGCCTTCGCCCCCCATGCACAGGGCTCCACTTCACGGAAAGCGGTTGGGAGGCTGGTGCTCTGCAGGGTTAGTGCTGCTCCAGCCCTCACCAAGACCTTCAAGACCCAATCCCCTCAGGCTTGAAGCTTTCCAGAAGCCTGCCCCGAGAAAAATCTCCAAAAGCTGTGGGCGGCATCCCTCTGCAGGACTGGTCATCTGTCACTTTGTATCAGAGGTTTGCATGCCCATGTGCGACTTCTTATACTAGACTGGGAGCTCCTGAGGGAAGCCTGGGTTTTCTTCACATTTTCTCCCTCGTGCAGCCCAGCACACAACTGTACATTTTGAGTGGAGGGAGGGAGGGAGAGCAGAAGGACACACTTAAGCCTGCATTGGGCCCTTCATTTATGTTGTCTCATGTGACCCTCACCCAGCCCGTGTCTGACCATTTAGCACAGTGACACCTGTGAGTTTACGGAACAGGCTGAAGACCACACTCCTCATTGTGATGTTGGGACTGGACACCACATCTGCTAAAGGCTTGCTGTTCCTTGCACATCCTCATCAAGCTGTTCAGAGGCACGAATGAAGACTGTGAGGTGTGAGCAGTAAAAAGCTTTAACCAATGAAACAAGGGCCAAGGTCAACTAAACCCAGGAGTCCTGAGCTGCTACAAGGGCAGGGTCTCCCTGGATGTCAAGGCATCGTGGCAGTGTTGGCCAGACCACCACTGTTTTTCAGCAAGGATTTCAGGAGCAACCGCCATGTGCTCCAAGAGCCCTAGGTACCACAATGATGCACAGGAGGGGTACATGGTGTTGCCTGAGCTGCTGAGGGCCATGCTGGGCAGGTAGCTCTTCCCTCCCTCATGACATTCCATGTGGCAAGGTTCACAAGCCAGTTCTCCTGAATGTGGGTGAGGGGTCTCATCAAAGGTGGGGATACTGCCTAGAACATCCAGGAAACAGCCAAGGGTCAAGGCGCAGCATCACTGTCTCCCTGCAACAGGAGGAAAAAAAGGAGAATGTAATTCAACTTGAGGGTGGTTAATGGAAGGCTTCTCAAATGACGGCAGGGTGAAGATTCATTCCGAAGCAGGGACGGATGTTATTTAGAAAGGAAGGGCATTTGAGGCAAAGATGAGGTGAAAGACAGCATGGATCGTTCACTGACTGCAAATAGTTGAATCTGACTGCAGTAGAAATTGAAGGGAGCAGGGCTGGAGGAGAGAGGAAGGGGAGTGGTTGGGGGACGCTGGGGAGCGGGCAGAGGCTGGATCGTGGCAGTCCTTGTGAGCCAGGCCGAGGGGTCTGAGCTTGATCCTGGAAGCAGAGAGGAGTAAGAGTTTTGTGCAAGGAGTGCTGTGCTCAGAGATGGGCTCTAGAAAGACCACTCTGCGGGCAGGCAGAAGACCTCAGTCTCTGTCTTTAGAGGGGTCCCTGTCCAGGCTCCGGGAGCCAGTCTTGGATCTGTGGACAAAGGGTGTCCCTCTAAAAAGTGCTAATTGCAAACTGGTCAGTCACACTCTGGGACGCTCTGGCCCCAAGACCCCAGGTTCAGCTCCACTCCTACGAGGGTGTGTGTCTACCAGGAAACAGGGCCAGCCTGTCTTCTCGTAAAGAAGCAGTAATTAAAATACAACCCTGAGACATCAAGGACCCCGTGAACTCTGTTTATTTTTCTATACACGCTTCTCTACACGCATTTTAATTTACAATAAATTCTGCCCCTGGAGTTCCCACTAGAGGAATCCAAGCATTCGGTCCGCATCCCCTTACCCATTTCTTGCAGGAACAAAAAGTCCCAATAATTTAGGATGCCATGAGTGATAGGCAGCCTCTAAGATGATCCCTTGGATCCCCACCTCATGATATTCACACCTGCGTGTGGTCGCCCCACATTGCCCCAGGGTTGGTCCGTGTGACCACTTGCATCCAATGGAAGCGATGGCATGTTACTTCCAAGAGAGGTTATGAAAGTCACTTGGTCATGTCTTGGGTCATGCTCCCTCTGTTCTGGATCATTTGTTCTGGGGGAAGCAAACCACGACATCATGAGCAGCCCTGTGGAGAGGCCACATCACGAGGAACAGAAGCCTGCTGCCGACAGGCACTTGAGTGAGCCTGGAAGCAGATCCTCTTAGCCCAACCCAGTTTTAAATAACTACAGCCTCTGCCAACATCCTGACTGCAACTTCATGACACAGCCTGACCTAGAACTGCCCTGTGAGGCTGCCTCCAGATATCTGACCCTCAAAAGTTTGGGGGTAATTTGTTATACAGCACTGAGTAACTAATATACTTCAGCAGGCATTTTAGTATCTAGAACATGGCTTTAGAGAGAGACCTGGGGCTGAGTTCACACCAACCTTGGGATCATAATCAAGTTACTTAACCTCAGTGACTCAACATGCTCATCCCTAAAATGAGGGTAACAGCAGTGCCTACCTCAAAATGTTGTGATGAATAAATGATCAGTTAATGGGTAGGGTGCAATTAGCCCAGGGCCTAGTACATGCGAAGTGTTCAATAAACAGGGCTAAACACCATCACCGCTTTTTCAGCCTCTCCTCCCAGCCACAACCAGCTTGTTTGAAGATTTGCAAATCTCTCACTCACTCACTCATATCACTTGTTGTGGGCCTTACTGCCCTCCACTGTGTGGCTGCTTCTGCTGCAGACTCTTTCCTCCATCTCTCCATCTGCCATCTTCCCCCATCCAGGCTGATCATGTGTCTCCTTTGCTCCTTCCCCAGTTCCTATAAGCAGGTGAAAACTCCTGGCTCCCACCATGCACTGAAGATGGTCCTTGTGTTTCTTTCCTAAATTTCATTATCTTTTTCTGTGACTGCAAGAGCCATTATGTCCCCTGAGGCACGCACATAGTAGGCATTCTGAAGAAGTTCATCAAATGAATGGCTCTTGGCCTTAGGCCGCCCCGGAGGGAAGAAGGCCCAACCTACTGCTGACATGAACATTTCCCTGCAGCCTCGGTAACTATGTAATTAGGGTTGTGTTTTTCACTCTCATATGTTTCCTTTTACGGCCACAGACAGCTCTTACTATTTCATCCAGTTCCTTTCTGAATATTATCTTCTTTTTCTTTTCTTTTATCTCTTTTCATAATTTCATTTCTCCTTTCAATTTTATCTTTTAAATAGGAGACAGAAAGTGCCTGTATAATTGAGGCCATATAAGTACAGATTAATCAAAGGAGTTGACATAATTTTATTCCTTCAAGAAAGTGCCAACCTGGCTCTGATTAATCCCTCCACCCTGAAGCCAATCAAAGGTGGAGACTCTTACTTCCAAATCCCTGTGCCACCTCCCCTATCCTTGCTGCAAATGCAGACAACACCGCCCAGTGATGGCACCACATTGCATGGCTTCTTAACCCTGAGACAGCTCTGTTTCTAAGGGAGGAAGTCCAAGCTCCAAGATGCATGGCCTCAGACACACCCCAGTTTTCTGTCTCACAAGGCACCGCATGCTCCACAGCAAGAGGGAATGCCAGGAGTTACCCAACTTGGACTTTAGCCTGGGCACCATCTCTAACTCACCTGGGACATCAGACACATCACCTGGCACCCATGACCCTCAATTTCTTGTCTGTACAATAGGGACAATGATGCTACCTTCATAGGATCCGTTTGCCCGGTATTTCTTGGCTGCAGACTCTGAGCCATGCTCTGTGCTAGGGCCAGTGTCAGCCTAGGGAAGACACTTCCTTGCTCACCAGGGCCCTCTCAGCCTAGAGAGGAGCAAGGTCTCTAATCAGACTCTCTTCAGGGAGATGGTGATCATATTGACTGAGAGGTGCGGAGGACATAGGAGAACAGGGAAGAAGGACGGCCAACCAGGCTCAGGAGCACTCAGGGAAGACTTCAGGAGGTGGTGGCAATAGAACTGAAAAGAGTCTTAAAAGAATGAGGAAAAGGAAGCCAAGGGAGATATAAGGGAGGCAATCAAGGCACAGAGCTGAGAACCAGTAGGGTGGATTCGGGCATAGGCATCCACCTGCGGGTGTGCATGGCAAAGCCAGGGGATGAGACAACCGCTATGTGGTGTTCCAAGTAACACGAAGCTTGGAGCTGGAACAGGGAGAGTGAAAGGAGCTGGAGAGCCTGGTGCAAGCCGGAACACGGAGGACAAAGATAACACGTATAGGAGTGCTTCGTGAACTCTGAAGTACTCGCACAGATGCGAGGACTGTCCTTTGTTCCAGGACACTTTCCTTTCCAGCTGCCACAGCCCATTCTCACAAAAAACATGCTGAAACCAGCAACTTTTTTTTTCTTTTTTTAATAATCATCCATTCTACATACTTGCAGAGGACAGTCAAGTATGTGAATGTTCACGAGTTGTCGTATAATCAAATGATCCTGATTTTCTTTCTAATTTCCCTTTCTTTACTCAGTTGTGTTTCTACTGATTTCATGTTTCAGGGACATAAACATCGCTTCTCTGTGTTTTCAGGAATAAACCGGGAGGCGCTTGCTTAATTCCATTACCCAAGAAACAAAATCACTTCTCCCTCCGTACAGTCCTGCAATCCAGTCACCTGTGCTGGAGATGAGAAAGGAAATTACTCTGTTTTTCCTTGCTTTTTTCCTAACTAGTGGTATTTGAGAAAATTAAGTACATTGTGGTTGATCTTCAGGGCCCAGATCCTCAGACAGAGCTGGGGATTGAAATGGGAGAATGCTGGCTGGTTACAGAAACAAATATTTCATGGCATCCCGCAGCCCCTATGAATGTCTTTGTAGATGAAATAATACATTCTGTTTTGACATTACTTGAAAGATTTCCATTAAGGTAAGACTCAGAGCATTGTAACTAGTCCTCGTTTATGAAGCCTGTGGAAGTTTCACTGTTGTGGTAGGAGTGTGAAAGCAGGGAGCATCGACCAACAGTCCAGCACCTTTGGCCACAACTCTGACTTTGCACATGGTGTGACCTTGAGCATAGCTCCCAGGCTGAATGGGGGCATCTGTAGGGTGGTGGAAAGAGCACTGGACTGGGAAGTGAACAGGCTGGATTTGAACCACAGCTTTGCTGCTCACTAGCTGTGACTTTAAGCAATTTACTTAAACTTTCTGAGCCTTAGTTTTCTCATTTTGTTAAATAGGAATAATAACACCCACCACACTGGATTATTGCTCAAAGTAAAAGACTGAGATGGCACATGTAAGGGGCTGAGAGAATGCCCAGCACATGGGGCTGCTCCACACGGTTGCAAGGTTCTTACACGGCACAGAGATACCCAGCCAAGGGGCACAAGGGGCTTTCATCCTGCCTTGCTTTTTTTTTTTTTTAGCCCTGAGCTATCATCTGCCACCAACCCTCCTCTTCTTTATTTATTTATTTATTTTTGTAAGATTGGCACCTGAGCTAACAACTGTTGCCAATCTTTTTTTTTTCCTGCTTTTTCTCCCCAAATCCCTCCAGTACATAGTTGAATATTTTAGTTGTGGGTCGCTCTAGTTGTGGCATGTGGGATGCTGCCTCAACATAGCCTGACGAGTTGTGCCGTGTCCACGCCCAGGATCCAAACCAGCAAAATCCTGGGCCACCGAAGCGGAGCATGTGAACTTAACCACCCAGCCACGGGGCTGGCCCCCTCTTTTTTTTCTGATGAGGAAGACTGGCCCTGAGGTAACATCTGTGCCCATCTTCCTCTACTTTATATGTGGGATGCCTGCCCCAGCATGGCTTGACAAGCAGTGTGTAGGTCTGCACCCGGGATCCAAACCGGCAAGCCCGGGCCACTGAAGTAGAATGTGCAAACTTAACTGCTGTGCCACAACTACCTTGCTTTTTGAACTTGCTGTTCAGTCATACAGGTTTTTAAAAGAAATCCTCCCACACAGAGAACTTTTGGATGATTCACCCCCCATAGAGAAAGTCTCTGCAATTTACACAAAGGCAATGCTGGGGGGGGGGGGGGTCCCTGAGTACAAGGTGAATCCTCACTCCACTCCGTTGGTTTCTGCTCCACCATCTTCCTGCCAAAGACCACCCAGCCTCAGCTACAAATTAGCACAATAGCAGGGACAGCACCGTGCCCTGAAGCAGCCCAACCCCGCTTCAAACGTCTCTGTTAGAAAGGGTTATCTTACAGTTGCAGTTTTGTAAGACAAAGAGAGTTCCAGAGATGGATGGTGGTGATGGTTGCATAACACTGTGAATGTACTTAATGCTACTGAACGGCACACTTAAAAATGGTCAAGATGATCAATTTTATATTATGTGTATTTTACCACAATATAAAAGTTTTTAAAAATTTTAATTTTTAAATATTCAAATATTTTTTTAACAAAAGAGTTCAGCTCTATTTGGTGCTGAGAGGCAATAAACTGATAAGTGGCACAATGGAGGAGGGGAATTTGTCCTCTGATAGTCAGAATTGAGGGGAAAAAGAGTACTGTCTTATGTTTGAGCTGAAATCTGCCTTTACGTAACTTTTCTCCTTGGAGGTCTTCAGGGCCCTAAAGAAAAGCAAATCAGTAAATATCACGAGCTCATTGGGCTAATTCAGCGTAATAGTTAGGTTAGCTTATGCTGCAGAAAAAAATCTTTGTGACCTAACACAGCAGAAATATGTTTCTCTCCCACACTGCAAGGCCATTGTGTGTGTGGCAGAGGCGCTTACGCAAGGGGCAGACCCGTGAAGCCTTTACCGTGTGGACCACTGTTATCAGTCACGGTAGAGGGAGAGACAGGAGAGTCTTATACTGGCTTCTCCTTGCTGCAACCAGCAAGGGACATATTTCACTCCAGTGGGCCTTTCTTCGGCCAGTCACATGACCCTGCCCACCTACAGGGGGCCCAAGAAATGTGGCGGAGCAGATGGATGGTCTAGTGAGCATTGCTGTCTCTGCGACTTTGATAACTGTGGGCTGATTTGGTTGAGATCTTGGACAGAGTGCTGTCCTCAGGCCTGGTTAGGCCTGGGTCCTACAGGAAATCCCTTTCCCATTGCCAGGGCTCAGTTTTCCCAGCAGAAAACAAACTTGTTAATTACCATGCTATCTACAGCTGGGGAACAGGGCTTGGGCGCTCCGCAAACTGTGCTTCTCCCACATGTCCCCCGCCACAGGCTTGAGGCATTTGAAAGCACAGCTGGGAAAGACCCCTGCATAATATGGGAGCATGTGAAAAAGAGAAATCTACCCAAGAAGCCACAGCCTTTTTTCAAATGTTTGGCCCAAGGTCCCTCAGAAGCAAATTGTGAGTCTGGGTGGGGAAGTAGGGGTGCATTTCCGTTCCTATTTCACCCGAGCCTGTGGCACCTACAGAGTTCCCCCTCTTTTAATAGCACCTGGGGTGGGAGCAAAGGCTTCGTCTGTGCCCACAGAGAGAACTTTTGTCTCCAGGGGTGTCCAACCTGCCTCCATCCTGAGGATTACTGTAACTTTTTAATTAAGGCAAAGTTTGTAGGGAGTTTGATCTTTTGATGTGGCAGCTGTAGCTGGAAAACAGGCCTACGTTTAAGACTTTACTGCCTGCCGATGGCTCAGCAGCCTACCACCCACATATCAGAGCCCACACCCCATAAACAGCCCAGATCATGTTTCTTTAGAGCAGAGTGTGTGAGAGAAGCCTGGGACCACCATGATGTGGAAGGACCACCGTTGCTAACAGTCTCATGGGGCCTGGACCACCCAAGGGTCCCCAAGGAATAGGGGTAGTGTTTTGAGATGGCGAGGGATGGATAAGGTGACCTCTGGAGACCTTTGACAGTTTTTGGTCTTGGCCTTAATGTTCTACAATACCCAGATGAGAATGGAGTGAGGAGGGCCATGGAGCCAGAAAGAATGTTTCTGCAGCATCTTGACACTAGGATGTATGTTTCTGTGTCCACTAGACAGAGGGAAGGGCGGGGCCCCTCTCAGTCATCTTTGCATCCCAGAGTTCCACATAGACTGGGCTGGTCCTTAGGTGTCAACAGAACTGAAAACTGTATCTTTGGGGAGAGCGATGAATAGAGTAAATTTTGAGCTTGCCACTCTATCTCTATTCCACATCCATTTAGGAGTCCCTACTACGTACCAGGTATTTGTCCTAGCACTGAAGATTCATCGGTGAACAGTAACCCTGCTCTCACAGAGCTCGGATTCTGGCAGATCTGAAGTTTATGACAGCCACGGGGATGCATCCTGCTCACACAGTTCACAGTGGCAGAACTGAGACAAGAACTTGGCTCTGCTAGCTCCCACGAGCGCAGTGTTTTTCAGACTTTCCCACTGAGGAGCACCTCCCAGGGTATCCAGGGCCCAAAGCAGCCAGATGCCAGTGTGGTGTTTCTTTGACATTCCAATGCTTTACTTTAAAAATTCATACAACTGTTAAGTTCGTATAGAACTTTCATATCCATGTTTGTTTTACTATAAAGGAATGGTGTAAGTTACTTAACATATATACATATATATATATATATATGTTAAAAATTTCTGCCTCACTGACCCTCTATCTTTGCATTTCCCTTGGTACACAAACGTGCACTCTTGGGACTCCAGAGTGGGGGACACACATTTCCAGCTCACGTGGACTCTCCTAAATTCCTACAGGCCTTAGGACCTGGCTCCTCTTTGCTTGTGTTTTTAAAATGAGTTACCCTATAAGCAGAGTTAAAAACAAATGACATGCAGAGAAAAAATATTTGCAAATTATATTGCCTTCATCTCCCAAATGAATATGCTACAAATCCACAAAGAAAAAGACCACCAGCTCAATACTGTCTACAACCATTCATATTGAAGGGTATATAAATGGCTGTTAAACATAGGAAGCTGTGCTTAACCTAACTCATAATAAGATAAATGCAGATTTAAATTATTCATTTAGATCCGAATGTTGGCTAACACACTGTGCCAGTGAAAGTGTGCAGAAACAGTCATGCTTACTCGCTGCTACTGTTGGGGTGCGGAATGGCACAGGCCCTGCAGAGGACAATTTGGCAATATTATGGAGAAAGCACACTCATAAACAAGATTCTCTTATTAGGTCAATCACTTCCTTTTGAGTGTCAGCTCTGTATTCAGCACTGGCTAGAAACCTCTATGTGAATAATGAAGGATATGCACAGAGCCTGCCCCCAAACGGCTTGTGACCCTTCTTAGGGGCATCGTAGATAGGACATAGTAAACACATTTTACCTTGTTTATCAAGAACTTCCAAATGTAATAAATAGATCATTGAGCATCACAGCAAACCTGCAGGTAGGTATTTTTATTTCCATTTTCCAGTCCAGAAAGCTGAAGCTGAGGGAAATTTGCCCAAGGCCATAATAGAGTAATCCTCGAGCTAGATGCAAACACTAGGGTTCCCATGCGCTTTCCAATGAGGCCACACAGCCTGTCCAAAGGGTGGTGTGGCCACCAGCAGCAGGAGTGTGTGATGGTCCGGAGAAGTGATAGAGAACGTGAACCAGCACAGGGGCAGGTCACTGGAGGATAACCTGTAGGTTAAGAGATGGCATTTGCACCACTCCTACCTGAGTTTGAGGCTTCTCTCTGTTACTTGCTACCGTTGTGACTCTGGATGAGTTACAAAACCTTTCTGAGCTGTAGAATTTTTCTACATAAGGTCCAAGGGATAATAAGATTTTTGTGGGGATTAACTGAGATAATGTCTTTAAAGTACTTAGCCTATTGCCTGCCACACAGTTTGCACTCAATAAACAGTGGTGACAAAGGAGGGGGAGCGAGTGGTGGTGATTATAGGCTTCACGAGCTGGGGCAGACCTGCCACCTAAAGGGTGGCTGGTATCAAGTTCATGTGTGCTTGCATGTCAGGAAAGAGAAGCTCTTCTCTGAGTTGAGACCCTGCTGTTGCTCGAACACAAACCCAGAATGAAGCATCCTGTTGCCCTCAGCAGTGTTTCCAGGAAGGTCGTGGCAGTGGCCCACAAGGCCAAGGAGTCATTGTGTTTCCAACCTGGGTGGACTGAGGCACTCAGAGCTGGCCCAGTGGGAGCCCTGCTCTTCGCAGATGGAAAAGATGAGGTGTTTGCTCAGAGCAGCACTGGGCCCCCAGCCAGTCCATGCCTCTTCCTTCAGCTCCGCCTAGGACCCGCGGGCCGCGGTGGGGCTGCGGGCAGCTCAAGGCTGGAGGAACAGCACCGCATTTTGGAAACTGATTCCCCTTTTCTCTCAAGTCTCCTGGAGTCCAACATTTGAGCTATTTAGAGCAGAAATTGCATTATTTTTAGGAGAAAGGGGAAAATATCTTTCTTCTTGATTTCCCACAGAGGGTTAACTGCTAATGGGGATTCGAGAGGTTTCTGGTGGAGTCCCGAGACTCACCCTAAGTCTCTGAAGCTCTGTCTCGAGGTGAACTTTTAACTCCTGGAATGATCCCTGAAAACTCTTTTTCCCTTCCTATCTTGCTGCCAAATTGACTCCCCAAGTCTGTTCTCCATGTAAAAACACAATAAAACCTTATACAATCAGGAAAGTATTCAAGGCTCATAATAAATAATTGCCCTGTGACGGGTCGATTGGGTCCCCCGCGCACCCTCAGTGGGCCTTTTTCTTTAATAGAACAAATAAAAGGAACAGATGCAGGGCCTCCTGTGCCAACACTGCAGTGGCGGCACAGTCTCGGAAGAAGCATTCTTCCCACACTCAACAAATACATGTGGGGAACAGCAGGACCGCATCCACCCCAGAATGGCTTTGGCCAATGGCAACCCTTTCTTCCTGGGTGTTCCTGGCCTGTCCTCCTCCTTTGCTGCCAATGGGGGAGCGTGTCCACAAAAGGATCACCAAGGCCCAAGTGGAATTCCAATGTTCCAATGGCTCACCCTCTTCCCTTCCCTTCCCACCACTCCCTCTGGCTGGCACTGCCACCCTGGATATTTTTTATCTCTGCCCCATTTCTCCCTCCGCTCCTTCTTTTCCTGCTCCTACATCTCTCTCACCCTCATTAGATCATAAGCTCTTCACAGGCAAGGCCCATGGCTGACTATGCTTGGTATCCTGGAACAGCGCCTGGACATAGTAGGTACCCGGGAAAGTTGTGTCAAATCAGTACATGAAATGAAAACATGGCACCTCTTGAAAAATAAGAAACTAAAGGCCAGACTGTCAGACATATTCTTTCATGGTCGGTCCCAAGGCTCTTTGCAACTTGGGATGTCTCTGCTCCAATTCCCCAAGTGTTTCATGACAACCTCGGCCACATCTGGCTCTTCTGAGTGAAGTCCCATGAGACAGAGCCCAAGGCATTTCTGACACTGCCACCAACAGCACATGCTTGCTGTGGGGGGACATCTGCTGGCCCTGCCTGCTGAGCACACAAACCTCTTCTGCCCAGAGTGCCTCAGTTTTCCTCTCTGGGACTAGATTTCCCCCTCACGTGTAGGTCTGGAGGCGCCTGACCTCTGGCCAGTGTGGGCTCAGCCCCAGGGCAGCCAATCAGGCCATCTTTCCCAGGGATCACATCCCCTTGCTAATGACAAAAGGGCAGGAACCGGTGACCCTACAGCGGCACTTGCAAGAGACTGCCTTTGGTCTCTGCCTGCTCCATGCAGCAGGCTTATCCTGCTCTGGATAAGATCTGAGCATCAGTGCTCCCTTCTATTCTGTCTGCTAACCCGTCACCTTCCCATAAGTTCTCTTTTATACTTAAGTTGACTGGGGCTGGTTTCTGTTGCTTAGAACCCAAACACCTTAGATCAGGCTTTCTCAGCCTCAACACTGTGGACATTTTGGACTGGATACTTCTTTGCTGGAGGAATCTCAATGGTAGCCACTGTGGCAGATAACCAGTGAATTGTGGGTCACCTCTATGTCCTGATGCAGCTTAAGCCTCTCCATTGGGTTTCTCAGCCTCAGCACTGCTGATATCTTGGACTGGATAATTCTTTGTTGTGGGGCTATCCTGTGCATTGTAGAATGGTTATCAACATCCCTGGCCTCTACCCACCAAATGCCAGTTGCAGCCCCCTGGTTGTGGCAAATATCTCCAAATACAGCAAAATTGTCCCTAGGAGGTAGAACCACTGGTGTAAACTGATTTTGTGGTTGAGAACCAGTGTCCGTGAACAGACTGGCGGTCGAGTCTGCATCATTCAGTGAGGCATGGAGTCAGAAGTCAGAGGGTCCAGGATAGCTTGCCCTGACCATTCCTCCACTTTGCCCTGAGCTTTCTGAGCCCCCTCCCTTGTGTTGTCTTCCTCCCAGGTCCACACCTGAGCACCAGTGGGAACGAGCTCGAAGAAATGCAAAAAGCTGCTCAGAGCCGACTTTGGAAGATCCGTTACCACCTCACAGTGGGTCTTTACTTGTCAAAGAAGTCAAAAGCTGCTTCTTGGCCAGCTGGGTGAACTCGTTGATAACCAAAGTAAGTGAATAAATATCCAGACCAGTGGAGTCTGTCTGAAGTATCAACATTTCACTTATCATATTGGGTGGCATTCTACAGACAACAGAGAAATTGTTCTCGCAGAGACAAACCTGTCTTTCTTCCATCAAGTGTTCTCTCTGCTGTAATGACCAGCATGGCTGGGGTGGAAGGTAAAACAAGGTGAAATCATAAACCTCGGAGATAGGAAGTCTCAGAAGCTGCCCTTTCAGACAAAGCCAAGCTCCAACCCTTTCTCACACTTCAAATTGAAACCTCTTTGAGATTTTGTAAAACGCCAACTGACATTTCATCCTTCCTTTCTCAGGCAAGCTCTGCTCACCTCAGTGTTTTCTGAGACCACTTACACATAGGTCCACCAAGGACAGCCTGGCTGGTCCAGTTTCAAAAAGGTAAGGTTTAATATGCTGACCTCTGACCTCTGAGCTTTACCAATGCTTGAGGAATAGCTCAGGTTAAAATGGGGGACAGTATTCAGTGTGGACTGGGAGTCAGGGGCCTGGAGATGGGTCCCAGCTCTTTCACTAACATGAAGCTTGGGAACATATTTTCCCTCCTTGGTGTCAGTTTCTCCATTTACAAACTGGTGTTGGAATAAATCAGCAAGTTTTAAGCTTATTTCAGTTTCTCTCTGATAATCTGAACCCACTCCCATGAATACGCCTTTGGCCACACTCACGTAGATGCATCATTTCATAAAATGCATGAAGGTTCTTGGAGCCCTCCACAGCCATGAAGTCCAGGGGAAGTCCACTGGACCAGAAGGTCCTTAAAGAGCTGACCCTTTCTTGACCCTACTTCATGGTAGCTCAAGCCCATCAGATTAGCTTCATGCTATGACACACAGCAGGAGTTCTAAACACATCTGGTTTGGAATCAGCTCCTTCTCTCATTAGCTCTGTGATGCTGAGCAAGCCTTCTAACCTTTCTAAGCCTTATTTTCTTTGTTTATAAAATAGTGAGATAATATCCACCCATAGTTAGTTCTAAGTATTAAATTACGTATTGTGTGGGACCACCTAACACCTGGAAAATGCTCGATTCATTTCTGCTCTCCCACCCTCTCCATCTTCCTCCCTTGACCTCTGTCAGTATTAAGTTCCTCTTAAAACAGGAGCAGAAAAGCAGTTAGTACATCAGATTGTTTTGTTATCTGGGCAGGTCCAGGGAAAGGTGTGATTACACACCAACTGCTTACAGAGGAAAATCACTAGACGCGGCATCCCAAGAAGTGAGTCTATATTGTAGGAAGCAATTCTTTATACGCTGTGTGGCTTTGGTTAATTGGCCTAATCTCTCTGAGCCCCCCATCTGTAAACGAGTGTGATAATGCCTCTCGAACAACCACTCACTCAGACATTTCCCCCTCGAAGCCAGGCACTGCACTGAGCACTCTGCATAGAGTACATCATGGATGGCAGGTCTACTGTGAAACAGCTGACTTGGAAGGGCTTTATAAACAGTGAAACATGAGGCAGACATTTTATTTTCACCATTATCGTGGGGTCACAAGAGCTTGTTTTCCATCATGGAAAAAGGAGGGGCTTTTCCAACCAGAAGATCAAGCACATAGAGCAGAAAGTGTCAAGGGCCATCTCAAAAACAAAAGGGGCATGCCAGTTATAAGCTCCTTTCCTGGAGCCAGGGTGAGAAGTACAAGGAGGACAGAAGGCAAGGCAATTTCTTTTCCTATGTGTTTCACATAATATACACCTCTCCTCACTGAAGGTCCAATTTACCCCTTTCTCCTTTAGCATTCAATTCATCATATGCTGCAGCACAAAGCCAAAATGCTGGGTGAAATGGTAAATCTAGTAATGAAATATCTAAAAGATTTATAAATACAGTTTAGGGAGGCTTTGGAAGGTAAGGCAGCACACGGCTAGTCTAACAAAATCCCTGTGCTTCAGAAACTCTCCCCCAGACACCTACATCCAACATGAAGACCTTTTTGTCTTTATTGAGCTGAACTGCCAACTCCAACGTGTGCAAATACAGATTTAACAGACGAACATGCAGCCAAGCCCAGGGCTGTAAGTGTTTGAAAAGGCAGATCTGTTTGATGAGCAAATAATGCGTGATCAATAAAGACTTGTGGAAATGAAATGAATGGAGAGCAGCTCTTTGCTGAACACCTAGTCTAGGGGAGATAGTATGCAAACTGAATGAGGAAAACACAGTGTGGGGCAAGGGGTTGGG
Organism: Equus asinus; assembly: GCF_041296235.1. Classification (NCBI taxonomy): domain Eukaryota; kingdom Metazoa; phylum Chordata; class Mammalia; order Perissodactyla; family Equidae; genus Equus; species Equus asinus. Next base: position 66,395,116 of record NC_091791.1, on the reverse strand, counting down.
GGTCAGGCCTGAGCAGTGTATTTTACACAGATAGTGTTGGTGTTCTTAATCAGTGTGGGCCACCTGGACTGAGAGTAGGACTGGATTTACTAGAAGAAAGCCCTGCCTGGGAGGTACCCAGTGTCTTATCCAAAGAAAGAAAGATAATCAGCAACTGATTAGAGAGCTAGACTAAGCTTTGCAAAAACTAACATCTTAATTCACATAGTCAAAAGGTAGAAGCAACGCAAGTGTCCATCGATGGATGAATGATAAACAAAATGTGATATATACATATGATGCAATATTATTCGGCCCTTAAAAGGAAGGAAATTCTGACGCATGCTACAACATGGATGACTGTTGAAAATATTATGCTGTGAAATAAGCCAATCATAAGAGGCCATGCATTATATGATTCCACTTATATGAGGTACTTAGAATAGTCAATTCATAGAGACAGAAAGTGGAATTGTGGTTGCCAGGGGATGAGGGTGTGGGAATGGAGAGCTATTGTTTAATGTGGACAGAGTTTCAGTTCGGGAAGACGAAAAAGTTCTGGAGATGGATGATGGTGATGGTTGCACAAGAATGTGAATGTACTAAATGCCACTGAACTGTACGCTTGAAAATTATTAAGATGCTAAGTTTTATATTATGCATATTCTACTACAATAAGAACAAACTAGCATCTTTTGGTATTTATCCCATTCTGACTTGGATTTTTGTTGCCAAGGTGTCAAACTTCACCATTCAATGGTGAGTAACTTGATGTCAAGGACTGGATCTTATTTATCTATGAATCCCCCACTGCGTCTAATACAGTAGTTCTCAAAATGTGGTCTGGGGTTGCTGGGGGTCTTCAAGACCCTTTCAGGATGTTCACAAAGTCAAACTCTTTTCACAATGTTACTAAGACGTGACTTGCCATTTGCTATGATGGTGTTGGTATTTGCACTGATGCCACAAAAACCATGGTAGGTAAATTGCTGGTACCTTACCACAAATCCGGGCTGTAGCACCAAACTAGACTAGTAGCATTTTAGTCTGATGCACTCACAATAAAAAAGAAATCTACTTAAGAATGTCCTTGATGAAGCAGTATAAATTATTAACTTAATGAAAGCTTGGCCCTTGAGTACACATCTTTTTAATATTTTGTGGGACAAAATGGGAAGTCTAACAAGCGCTTCTGCTGCATACTGAAGGACAATGGCCGCCTTGAGGGAGAGCACACGTGGTTGTTTGAGTGTCAGGCTGAAGTAGCTGCTTCTTTTCATGGAAATCACTTTTACTCGAAAGCACAACTGATAGACAAACAAAGGTTACTCAGACGCTGAGTATCTGGCTGACATCTTCTTGAAAATGAATAAAGCAAGCCTGTCGCTTCAAGGAGAGCAAATGATGCTCTAGTTGCCAAAGCTAAGAGTCAAGCTTTCAAAAATAGCTTAGGATTTTGACCAACTTGTGTCTACCATCCTGATCTTGAGAGTTTCCCAACACTTACAGGATTTTCTTATGAGAGGAGTGGTGATACAAATTAATGTGAGTTTTTGATGTTGTATAATTAAATGGGTCAACATTTCAAAAAGTTCATATGATGCAGTGAACCGATATTTTCCAAATGACAAAATGAATCATACTCCAAAATCACGTGTGGATAAAAGATCCATTTAAAGCACAAGACAGACCAATGTATTTTAACGTAGCCAGGTACCATTAGGTATCAGTAGGCACCCTGATGTGGTTTCAGATTCCACATCACAACTAAATTTAAGGAACTATCACTTGTTGAGTGTTGGTGTGGTATCAAAGGAGATTATCCACTACTATCTGAAAAGGCAGTGCTCTTCTCTTTTCCAGCTACAAATCAGGGTGAGGCAGGATTTTCTTCACATACTTTAACCAAAACAACATATTGCAAGAGACTAAATGCAGAAACAGATGTAAGAATCAAGCTGTCTTCTATTGACAGATATTAAAAAGAATCGCAAAGGTGTCAATGCCATTCTTCTCACTGATTTTTTTTTATGTTTTGAAAAATAGTTATTTTTAATAAAAAATTTATGTTAATGTGTAGTAGGTTTTTTATTGCCATTGTTAAATGCATAATTAATTATTGTTAACATTTTTCAGTATTAATTTTTCATTTCAATTCAATTCATTTCATTTCAACCTACATGAAAAAGCTCTTTGGGCTCCTCGGTAATCTTTATGGATGAGAATGTGTCCTGAGATTGGAAAGTCCGAGATCCTCTGATCGACCACAAGGTCTTTAACACATGTCTTAATAAGTAAGTAAATGAATGAATGAATGAGGATGTTACTGGCAAAAAATACGGTTATGAGTGGTGAAAAAGAAAGAAATGGGTTGATGTAGACTTCTTCTAAAGAGTCATTCAAAGTAGGAGATTCAGTGGTTCCTGATTCAGGGATTTCACAGATGGATAAAAGTTTCAAACTATTTTGGGAATTGACATAGAGTGGCCAACTTTTTATTTGGTCAAGTAAGGACATTCAAAAAATAACTACAAGTCTACAGCCTCCATTATTTCCTAAAAGTCAAGACATTTTAACAGAAAAAAAGGAAGGATATAATCTTGGCATAAAGGTCATTCTCCATATTGAATAAATTTAGCTTTTTTCAAAGCTCGCCTTCTGGTCCTTGTTTTTCCTGCTTTGCCATGGGCCAATGGACACTTTGCCCTGCACTGGACTTTGTAACCACCAACCGAGAGCAGGGGTCGGTCAACTTTTGTAAAGGACCAGATAGTAAAGATTTCAGGCTCTGCAGGCCACGCAGTCTCTGCTCCAACTCCTCAGCTCTGCCATCGTGGCGTGAGAGCAGCCGCAGACGGGTCATGAAGGAGTAAGCACAGCTGTGAGCCAAGACGAGTTTATTTACAAAAACATGTGGTGGCCAGATTTAGTCCAGTGGCCATTGTTTACCAATCCCTGGTCTAGAAAGCTGGGTAGAGGCTTGTGGGGGACCAGGAGAGGCCAATCATACCCTGTCAGCACGGATTCTGGAACCACCAAAAGGACCAGCATCACCATTTCCCTGACAAACAGATGAGGGAAATCTGCTTGAGAAGCTGGCTGGCCTGCGAGGGCGCTGTGAGCCTGTCCTTTTAGGCATCTGAGGAATACAGGAGTTGACAAAGTCATCCAACTTCCCCTGGAAGGGCATATTGAAGACAGTGACCAGAGCCTACTGCACTGGCATCCAGAGACAGTGGTCAGATGAAGAAATGGAAGAAAAGCATTGAGATGGCCTGTCCAACAGTGACACGGGAGGTAAGGCACAGACTGGCTCTTGAACCAGAGATCTTTATTGCATGACCCCATAGTTCTAGTACAATGACACTTCCATCTTGCTCCATACTCCCACCTGGGAAATAGAATCTCAGCTTGATTTAAAGGCACATGTCAATGCCCCAATTTCCAGAAAACTCCAAATCCTTGACTTTCTTTCAGAACAAAGTGATGCATTTTTAGAAAGGGAATCTCCATTGCCATCTTCTCCCTTCCAGGATGCCAAGATTTGCCAGGGAGCCCTCGCCAGCCACAGGCACATCTTCCCAACAGCTGCTGATCTGCCCGTCAGATTAGGGGCGCACACAAATGGTGGCAAAGGCAGGGAGAATGAACTACATCGCTTCTGACGTGTGAGCGCCAGAGCCGTGAGCATATGGCCTGGAAGGCTCTCCAGGAATTTCACGGGACATTCCATGTGAGTTGAGACTGAGGCATTCAGGAACCTGGATCCAGAGAGAGAAAAAGAGAGGCTGCAGAAAATATTTTCCTTTGAAATATTTATGACAAATGTGACAGAGAAGAGTTAATATCTGTAATGTAAGGAGCTCATTTGAATCATTTAAGGAAAAAGTAGAAACCCCAAAAGAAAATTGGAAAATTATTATGAACCAATAATTCATGAAAGAATCACAAATGGCCATTATGTTAAAAATGAAATTTATCTTTGCCATTCATAAACAAATGTAAATGACAATAGGACTCATTTTTACTTATGTTTTAAAAGAATAATGCTTAATGCTGCTGTGAGTGCCATCAGAAGGGCACGCTGTGTCCTGCTGAGGGGCATGTAAAGAGATACACACCAGCTGGGCTTCAACCTGGCGATGCATACTGAGAATTACACACACTTTCGTAATCTTTAACTCAGTGACCCCACATCTATGAACATGCAGAATAAATGAATGGCATCACCTCCTCCTGAGAGAACAACTGCCCCTGTCGGTGGAATCCACACTAATAGCTTTTTCTGACAGTTTCACAAGTCAGTCATTGTGAACTACAAACTAAAACTTGATTGCCTCCTTGGTTTCCTTCACATAGGATGCTGCAAATTCATATACTCATAGCTTCCTTTCTCTGGGTGTATGTGCTTTGGGGATCCCTGCACATAAATCAGCATTTATTCTCCGTTGAGTCAGCCTATCACTCAATCATTTGGACCCTACAGCTGTCATTCAAAACAGCCTCAGCTTCTCCCAGCTTAGTGTCATCTACAAATGACATCAGTCAGTCACTTTCCTGCCCCATCATCCATATTCCCAGGAAGCAGTGAAACAGGACATGGCTGAGGATGGAGCCCAGTGGCAGGCCATTAGACACCTCCTTCTGCATTGTTGTGAATCCATTAAACAGCAATTGAAGTTACTCAACCTGTTACAAATCTGCTTTATTTAACTAGAATTTGAACATTCTCTTCTGTCTTGTCCACCCAGTAATCATGACAGGTAATGTCCAATGTTTTGCAGAAGTCCAGGAGAAGGACAATACAAAGGGGAGGAGAGACAGTGCTTCCCTGAGGGACATTTTCTTGACTCTGCCTGGCACTGCAGCACCAGCTTTTCTAGGCCCCCACCTGCCCAGAACCCTGCTACCTCTCTCCCCAACTAGCCACTCCCGTCCCTTCCCTCCAGGGCCTTGCTCACAGCTCCCTTGACCTCAGTGTAAGTGCATGTGAGCTAGCCCTGGCTGCAAGGTGAGACGAGAGGTGTTCGGAATTGGTGTTCAGAGTGAGGGAAGAGAGGCCTTGCTTCACCGTGTACTACCTGCACAACCTCGGACACGTCACTTAAGCTTTCTAATCCTGAAATTACTCACTTGTAAAACGGACATAATATGCCCTGTTCCCCCCACCCCAAGGGTGTTTGTAAAGCTCAGTGAGACAGGGGATGGCATCGTGGCTTGCAAACCAAAGGACTCCACAAGTAGGAGCTGACCAACTAGTGTTACCACTACTACTGCCACTAAACCGCGTCCTTCCCATTGGGTGTGGGGGAGAGATCAATCTTCCTAGAGTGCTAACTAATTGTGAGGGGTGATGGGATCTAACAATGGGGCAGCAGCCCGAGACTTCCCTGTAGACTTCATAAGCAGAAGGGATCTGACATCAGAAAAATGACTCAGCCAAGATTCTAGAATCTTTGAATGGGACCCCTTGAGAGCCAGCCTAGTCCAGTGAGAAAGCCCAAGTCCCAAGGGGGTAAGGGATGTGTTTTGAGGGGCGGTAGAGAAGGGAAGCCTGTGCCATGCCTACGTTTCCAGTGAACCTGCCCCCAGCTTGAATCTGCCCTGGAATCTTGAGTCCACAGTCCTGTTTCCAGGTGTCGTCCTTAATTCCTCTCTTTCTCTTACGCCACAAGGCAGGGACCTTCAATTGTTGTTCTCTGGTGACCTCAAGAGCCTAGAAGTGTGCCTGACTCACAGCAGCACTCAATACATTGTGCAGCTGAGTGAATGCATTTGTTGAATGAATGAACGAGTTCCAGGAGGTGAACAGACTTTTCTGAGACACCAGGTACCAGGTGGCAGGGGCTGGGGTGAAACTGCTGCCCCCTCTCTCCTGTCTCTGGATATGCAAGGCAAACAGACCTGCGCAGAGCACATTTCCCCTGACAGGCTTTGAAGTCCTTGCATTTTCACAGGTACTTTTCTTGGCAGCCACTCTGAAGATTTTCAGTCACTCATCATTCACCAAAGATTTGAGGACTGCTTATTTTATACAAAGCAGTGAGTGAAATAATATAACATCTCTGACCTCCTAATCCCTTCCGACCTCCGGTTCTGAGATGGAAATCCCACTGGGGTTGGCAACCTGCCCATAGCTCTAAGCAGGCACAACAATGGACTCCCCAGCAGCTAGGGGCTGTTCTGTCCCTTCTCAGGTTCTGATTTTCCCGGAGGATATTTTGGCCAAGAAGCTCTGCCTGGCCTAAAGTGCCAGACCACACGTACGGATGAGGATGAAGCTGCGTCACAGCTATTGGAGTTTTTGAGAGCAGGAGGTGGGATCCAAGTGTCAGGGTGGTGACAGGCCCTTGATGGGTTCATCCCGGGAACACAGGATCCCTCAGGACTTGGGGGGGTCAACATAGGGCCACTGAATTCCTGACAACAACACAACTCAAAACACAGAGTCATTTCCTCCCTGTGGCCTGGTTGGGAAGACAAGATTTAGCTCTCGGCATCCTTCAAACAGGAAGAACTTCAGCAAGCCTTCTTGTCTTAAAGAGGAGGTGACTGATGCCCACTGGGATTAAACAGCATGTTCTAGGTCACAGCTGGAGCAGTGGAAGTGACAAGAACTTAGACCTCTGGACCATTGGCTCACAGTTGATTAAATGGCACCAGGACACATAAAAAGCACCCTGTTTCAAAGTTCATTTGCTGTATAGTTTCACTCCAAGTTATGTGAGTAACCTGTCTCACTGGTGTGTGATTGAGAAATTGTGTTCTTTAGTAATGAAAGGATTGAGTCCATTTGGGGACGTCCTTAGGATGGAATATTATGTAGCCAGTAAAACTCATATCTTCAGAGCATGTTTCAAGGCATGTGGCAATATCGATGATGTAGTGTTAAATGAAAGTAGCAGGAGACCAATTTATATACGCATAATGGACCCAACATGAGGCTATACGCAATATTTCCTCTGTGATGGCAATGACTTTAGGATACACCACCGGCGACGATATTTCAAAACAAGGAAACATTAAATCAACTTAAGGAGTACACTGATTTCAGAAACATTAAAGATGAAAAATGTGCATCCAAGAAAGGAAAGATGACATAAATTTGTCACAAATATCTTGTGCCTGTGTGTGTGTGTGTGTGTGTGTGCTCGTGCGCATGCACATTAGACCAACAGGAAGTGCACTAAACATGAATAGTGGTTATTTCTGAGGGGAGATTTTTATTTTTATTTCATCTATTCTTTTCAATATTTTTCATTTTGTCTCTGATATGTATATACTAATCAGAAAAAATTAACCTCATGTGAATAACATTAAGAATGAATATTTAAAAAACACACATGACTTTTGATTCACATAAGTATTACAATTTCTATTCTCCAGTCTTGACACTTGTTTAGCTCTTCTCTGTTTTGCTACATTTCTCCCTCCATCTCCTTAGCACGGTTTAACATCCCATCTCCCACGAACAAATTCGAAGGCCCTCCTGATGCTCTCCCCACCCCGCTGCAGTTTAGCCCTGTGCCCTTGGGTTTCAACCAATGTCTCTTAGGAAAGTCAGGTACAATTTCTTGGTGCAGGTGCCACAGACAAGCTTAAGATCCCATCCTGTGCTGCAAGCAGGGGCCTTTGTAAAAAGTACACCTGGGAAAAATTATCTAGACTCCAGCGCTAAAAGAATCTTTGCTGTCCTTTGAGAAAATGGTCAGCTGCGGTATTTAACTCTAAAATCACAAATATTATCTTGACTATGTATAACTTTCCTTTCCCCTACCTACTAAGAAGCTCAGAGTCAGATTTGAAGCTCAACTATGATAACTCTGCTGGTCCCTAGGGTGGGGCTATTTGCATGCTTTTTCTCCTTTGGTTCTGATTCTTGAAACAAAATATTTGATTTTACTGTTTGAGTTGTTTTGTAAGAAGTCACAAATCATAGGTGGAAACGGCATAGAATAAGTAAATAAACTTGCACTCAGTGCTGTCTTTGCCTGACTTCACCTTTCTTCTCTCTTCCCCGTACACTCTGGATCCAACCTACCAATAAATCTTGTCAGTTATGTTTCTAAAATAGGTCCCACATCTGTCTACTTCCCTCCACCTCCACTGTCACCCTCCTGGCCCAGGCCCCTGGACAGTGAGAACAGCCCCCTCGCTGGCCTTTCTGGATCTTCTCTTGTCCCTCCTGTGTTCCACTTACCCCTCAAAGAATACCTTTGACCATCAAATAAAAGCCACTCCCACCCACTCATCTGCATCCCAACATCCTATTTCACTTCCCTTGTAGCACTTACAATGCCTGAAATCACCTTCCTTTGTTTACTTGTTTGTAAAGCCAGAGACCCATCTTGTTCCCTGCTGCATCTTCAGTGCCCTGGACTGCCCTGAATGTCATAAGTCCTCAAAATTGGTTGGAAGAATGAAAGCCTGGCTCCCTTCCAACATCCACCTAGCCATTGGTACTCATGCAGGGCCGCAACTCCCAACGCTCACTCTATTTGCATTTTCAAACAAGGAGCAAATTGTTGTCCTGCTGGCCCCTTCACCCCTCAGCACAGGGCTCGCCTAACCCAGCCGGTGCCTAGGGAGTCACCAGATCGCATGCTCCTCCTGGCAGGTGGGAAGGAAGGGCTGGGAGAAGGAAGACTGCCGTGGAGAGGAGGACCTGCCCAGGACAACCGTCAGCAGGATCAAGGTCACTGCTGAAAGGGTCAGAGAGTCCTGTGGCCAGACACGTTGCCCTAAGGGTTGTTCTCCGTCCCCACGGGTTACCTCATTTGCCAGACATTCAACTACCATACTAAAATTCTTTGCCCTGAAAGAGCAAACCTTCCCAAAGAGACTTTACACAGTCTGAGAGGCTTGTTCATGGAGATGAATTCTCTAAGGCAATTAAGAAACTGGGTCCTTCTTTTCTCCAGCTGCGTCCTCCTTGCAAATTGGACACGAGTCCAACTGAGGCTGGAACTCTTATGTCCCCTTTTTGCCAAGAAGGCTTGCTGGCTCCCCCGCCTGCAGGAACGCCTCTCTGCCCTTCACTGCCTCAGTGCCAGGAACTTCTCACTGGCCCCAGGAAGGCATTCACTGGGGTGCAGGGTGGAACTCCCCCACCCCTTTCAGAAGAGATACTACCCAGTTATTCTAGGGACTGGTGACAATCCCTAATTCCTCTTTATGCCACCTTCTCTTGGGGTCACCAGTACAAATCAAGGCCAAGGAATAGCCCCGGGAAACCTGTGGTTTCCCAGCTCAACATGCAAATCACTCTCGTCTCTCCAGATAAGTAAATTCACTGGGAGATTACTGGGGCAGTGACAGGCCTAGGCGGTGCAGGCCCTGGAAACATTCCCCAACCTTTGTGCCATAGGAATGTCGGCACCCAGAGAAGAGGCAGAACAGCTGGAAGGGGACGAAAGTGCCAGATGGTGTTGTGCTGAGGGTGTGGAGGAGGTGGATGGGGAAAGGGGCATCGCTCAGTCCTTGTGATGCTCAAGGCTGGATGGGGAAAGGGGCATCACTCAGTCCTTGTGATGCTCAAGGCTGGGAGATTGGGGTCTCAGAGCCTTTGGTTCAGGAATCCCAGCTAGTTTCAGGACACACCTGGACCCTGCCTCCTGCCCTCAGCCCCAGACACTGACCAGAACTCCCAGGAATCTGGAAAGGAGGCACCAATCGAGGTTGATTTGGGAGACCTCAAAAAATTCTAGGAGGTTAGTCATAAACATACTTTGTTCCCAATTTACAGCTAAGGAAGCTGAGACGGAGAGGGTTATGCAGCAGCCGTTGAGACCAGCCCGAGTCCTCTGGCTTTGATCCGCCACATTCCAAGCCTGCACTGAATCTCAGTATAAGATTTCCATTTCCCTCCCTCTTCCTGACGGGCCCAGCTGAAATCTATGTCATACACATGTATGAAATATTTAAGCCTCTCCCAAGGAGCCTCGTGTCACTTCTAAATCAATTTATTCTAATCTAATCTTCATCTGCCTTGGCTTTCTGGGCCGGCGCCATCAAGGAAATCTCTTGGCAGGTGAGAGAAACTGAAAACACAGAACATTTGTTTTTAATGGTTCCTCCCCAGGCAGCAGTTTCCAATATGGCAAAGTCCACGCAAACCATGAAATATGACTGGTCCTTAGAAATGACCCCTGATGCACTCTGAGATCCATGCAGATGGGTGCCCGCCGACTCATGAGCATAAAGTTGTCAGGAGCCCCTTAAAACTGTAGCAAGCACTGAGGTGAAGTCAGGAAAGCGAATGTGCCCGGCCAACAGCAGAGGGAAGGCCGGGAGAAATCCTGGCAGGAATGCAAGTCGTGGCCAGTCATCGTGTTCCTAAGTGGACTTTTAATAGCTTCAGCCATAAAAGGCACAGTTTTCTCCATCTCTGCCTGGGCTTTAATAGTATTCACTTTTCCCCAGCTCCTTTTGTTTTGATAGGAATGTTCCAAAATGCAGAAACTGGCCTCACCTTGCTTTTCCATTAGGCTCAGCTTTGAAACTGCAGAAGCAAATTCCAGAAGAGGTTGGGCCCAGGGCCCAGGAAGCCTTGGGAGTCCTCCTGGTGGCTGCAGTACCCAGAGTGTGATGTGCCAGGGAAGGGGGCAGTGGAAGCCCCTCCCACTGGACCCAGGATTCCCCAACCTCCAACTGAAGGCTTCCTGCCATCCTGAACTGTCAGCTTCCTGCCTTGTTACCAGCCCCTCCCAGCCAGAATTCCCACCAAGCCCCCATCCCTATGTGAAACATGACCAGGGCGGAAAGTATATGCATAGCTCTGACCCCATGGTTTAAGGTCTTGACCTTGGCAGAAATAAGCTGGGACTTCTGCGCCCCACCCGTGAGTGGTGGGCTTCTCCCTGAACTCTCTATCTCTGGGCTGATGAGTGAGGTCCCACCTTCAACCCAACCTGAGCGAGTGGCTCTGTCTCTGACATTCACTGCTGCAGACTCAGGGACTATCACAAACTGTCAGGAACCTGGTACCTCTCCTGTCTGACTGGAGATTTAATGTTCGAGAACGCAGGCTTGAACAGAATGCAGTTAGGCAGAATGGAGTTCAAATCTTATCTCTGGCACATCCTGGCTATGTGACATCAGGAAATCACTTGACTTCTCTATGCCTTAGTTTGCCTACCTGGAAGATGGGCATAATAATACCAATCCCCGTCTGAGCGGTCAGAGAGACTGTTCATGCAGAGCACTCTGCACGCTGCCTGGAGGCCTCCGGACAGGGCAGCTGTTGTGGATAGTTCTCCTCACCTTTGTAGGCACAAGGAGAACATTCCTGCCCCTTGTAGTCAGTGACTCTTGGCTAACTAGCAATGAGCAGAAGTGACCTTTGTCACCTTCAGTGTAGGACACGTAAGAACAGGCATGCTTTTAACACAGTCTCTCCCCTTCGTTGGTGAGCCCTGAAGCCACTTGTTGCGAGGGCAGCATCACTAGATGATGGGGTCTCACCAGCCTGGGTCTCTGAGAGTCTGTGGAGCAGAGCCCTCTACCAGCCCCTGCAGGCCTGACGAGTGAGCCAGAAATAAACCTTTATTGTGTTAAGCCACTGAGACTGGTTACTCAGTGTAACTCAGTGCATCCCGACCAATACACCATCCAGCTCCTCCCACCCTCAAATCAGTGCCAGGCCCATGGTCTTTGTTCTGCATTTTGGACTTTGGTTTGGATTTTGGATTCCCTGCTCCTTCCCTGTCCCCCTCCTCCTGACAGTGAGCTGCAGCCCTCAGCCACTCCCACTCAAACCGCCTCTCCTCCCCATTGGCCCACATTGTTGAGGACTGAGCAGGCGTGGCCTGGACCAGGGCAGAGGCGGTAGGAGAAGCCAGGGAGGGAGAGAGCTGTCTGGAGCTCCAGATGGATCTGCTCCCTTGGGTGCTGAAGCGTTTTGCTTTGACTGGAAGCTCAGGGCAGAGGAGACGCCCCGCACAGACGGGCTGTATGTGCAGCCGCCGTCCACCCCCAGCTCCACGGTCCTAAACTTCTTTCCAACAAGGTGCAGAGAAAGTTCTCTCTAACATTGTGTCTCCTCTGAATCAGCCAGATTTTCACTTTTCTGATGGGATCTAGAAGGTAAAACAGGCAGAATTTTCCATAGGGTTATAGAAAGTCAGAGCTGGAGGGACCATTCACCCCAATTCATTGTGCACGGCCGTGCCTACTAGGGCACCCAGCGGGATGTGAGCTTTCCACGTGCCCAGAAGGGAGGCCTCACGGCAGGTCCGCTGCCCTCCTCTCCCTTGAGTCTCCACTCAGGCTCTGGCACCAGTGCAGAAATGGGGATCAAAGGGTCTGAGGCAGGAAGAGGCGTTAAAGCCTGTGGACGGATGACCACAACCAGATCATCTCCCCTCGGCCCTCTCTCCTACAGGTCATCTGGCCCCTGGCTAGAACCATGCTGTGATGGGCAGTGCACCACCTCCCACAGCAGTGGTTTCATCTTGGACTTGTCTCCACATCTGACAGGATGTCCCTCTCTGCTCCAGATCTGCCCTGTGGGGCCCAGCCCACGGCATCCCTTCTAGAATGGGAAGCCCTTGTAAATCTTCTTCTCTCTGGCTCCCATGGAACCTGGTGTCCTATCCCCTCCCCTCCAGCTCCCCCGCCATTCAGAGTGTGCTCCAGCAGCACAGGCATCCCTTGGGGCTTGTCAAAATGCAGAGTATCAGTCCCACCCCAGACCTACTGATTTGGAACCTACATTTTAGCAAGATCCCCAGATGCCCCCTGGGCACTGTAAGTTTGGGAAGCTCAGCCTAGACACCGTCCACTGACCTCTTAGAGTAGAGGACCCAGGACTCAGGTGTGCAGCACTGGACTCTGACCTCTCTCCTCCTCAGGCTCCTTTATAGCCGCAGGACCCTGGTAACACAAAGGATCCTGGATCCACCCAGATCCTTGAATCTCCTTCACAGGAACTGCTCCTAAGCTGCATCTCCCCATCCAGGGTGGGAAGGAGCTGGAATGTGCCGATTCAGGTATGGAAACTAATGTTTAGTCAAATTAAACATCATTGTTCTTTCAGCTGTGTCTGCTCTACTGTTTAACCCACCAGTTTTCAAACCTGCCTGCGCATGAGGATCAACTTATGGGCTTTTTAAAAAACTCTGATGCCAAGAGCCCATCCCAGAAGAATTGAATAGACTCTTCTGTTGAGTCTGCAGGTGTCCGAGTTGGTTTGTTATACTCCCTACGCAATTCTAATATGCAATCAGGAGAGAGAAGCACTGGTTTAACACATCTATTAAGGAGTGATTTTTTTTTTTTTTTGGTCAACTCAAGGCTCTGGGGTCCTTTTGTGTGGGCAGCTCACTTCTCACAGTGATTTTGAATTCACGGCAATCTTATCTGTTAGGTATTGCCACAGTATTGCTGTGCATCAAACAACCACGAAATCAGAGAGAACGCAAAAAGAAGCACTCCTGTAGATGACACATGTGTGGGTCAGCTGGGACAACTCTGCCTGTGTAGATATTGCCTGATCTAGGCTGTAGCGGCATGGTGGCTCTCTTCAGACTGTGGCCCTGTGGGGTCATGCTTCTCTCCGCAACTGCATAGGTAAGGTGATCAGCTCATCCTGGTTTTCCCAGGACTTCCTCAATTTCAGCACAGAAAGTCCCATGTCCCAGGATACCTCCCACTCCTGGGAAAACTTGGATGGCTGGATATCCCATCTCTGGTCAACTTGGGTAGCTGTGCCTCCCGTTCTCTCACTCTCCTTAGACCAGCAGGATAGCTGGGGCATGTACCCTTCAAGACATTGGTAGAGACTCAAGAGAGCAAGCAGAAACAAGTGAGACCTAGGCGCAGACCGGCACGCTGGCGCTCTCCATCGCGTGTCAGCTTTGTCAGCCATATTGGCCAGGAGTCTCCAGTCCCAATTAAACTTCATCCTACTGGATTTAGCCTCACTCCAGGCTGTCACCATCTTTCTGGATCTTTTTTCAGGCATCTGGCATATTGGCCAAAACAAGTTGCACAGCTGAACCTAAAGTTAAGGGGCATGAGAAACTACTCTCCCCTTGATGAGGCGACTGCTGGCACCAGGATGCAGAGAGGAGCGGGGTAGGTGACTGGAGCCAATCGTCCCTCCACAGGCAGAGATGTTCTGGCTTCCAAATGCAGGTGACCTAATTCCTCCTGGGTACTAACTCTCCCCGGGGAGCCCCGTGCCCAGGTCCAAGATCTTCTCAACTCAAGTCCTCATCCTGCTCCAGAAGCACATATCTGCTCTGGTACCCATCACCTCTGTGGCTTCACTTGCTCACCTCCTTCCGCTCCTTCTTCATCAATTATCTGGAAAGGGAGGGATGATCTCACGTCAGCCTTGTCAGTCATCTTGACCAGAAATCTCCTGTGCCAATAAACTTTAGCCTACCAGACTTCCTCTCACTTCAGCCTGGCAGGATCTCTTGGATCCTGATTCCTTATCTAATACGTTCCCCATTGCCTCCAGCTCTGCATCCTGGGCCATATTTTTTGTGCACCTGTAACCCAGGTGTCGGCTGAGGCCTCCAGGCCCTGAACATCTAGGCACATTTGGATGGAACCCCCAACTCCAAGGCCTGTGGGCCTGCAGACCCCAGCCCTTGGCTTCTTCCCACTCCAGCAGCTTCATGCAAACATCTGCAAACCAACCCTGTGCCCACAGAACTCCACACGCAACCAACGCGTTGTAAGTTAGCGATTGATGAGGGCATTGTGGGGTGGGTGGCTCACATCGCAAACCTCACAGTCCACCAACGTCCCAGCCCTGGCCCCTCCACCCATGCCTTTCCTTCCTTCCCTTCCGTCACCCGCTCCCACAAAGCCCCTCTCTGCATCTCCTGTTGAGTCCTTCAACCTCAATAGGGGGCCTATGGGGATCTTAGTTTTTGCCTCAAGAGGAATGTGGGGAATGTTCCGCCATCTCGGTGCATGTTGATTATCTCTGACCAGGTTTTATGTCCCAGGGCTCTATCTTTCCCAGCTACCCAGCAAGCATCTGGACTCTGATCCCAGTTAAGCGCAGTAAATCACAAAGAATAAGTAGGACTTCAAGGGAAAAAATTTAAAAGACCTTCATTGCTTTAAAAATTATGTGGGCTGACTCACCCCATGCCCCTAAGTGTATGACTACAGGCTCCACAAAACAGGAGAAAAAGGACTTCTGACCTTACACCTGACCAGACGCTCTCCAGCCCCGCTTGGCAGCCCACCCACAGTTTACCCCTCAAGTGACCAGCTAGAACAGGACCACAGAGTTCAGGGGGCCAGTGTGGAGCTTGGCACCTGCAAATCTGATTCAGGGGTCAGCACTGATACTTAGAGGTTGACTGAGCCTGGCCTTCCAGGGCCCCGCTTTCTCCTGGGCTGACACCCAACGGGAGGGGATGCTACAACAAGTGCATCAGGGTAACAGCCTCAGAGAGATGCCTCAACCCTGAAAAGTGCTGCCCCGAGGTGAGGTGCTGTCCTTATTTGTTGAGATCAGGGAATGCTGATTTCCACACACACATCAGTAAGTCCCGAATGAGGAAGAGGATCCACCATCATGAAAGCCACGTCTCACCCCCAAACCAAACAGGATGGGTTTCTGCATGACCCTGCTGGTGGTGTATGCAGGGTTGCCTCCCTCCGTGGCAGAGTTGACAAAGGAGGGCAAGCTTTGCCACCCTCACCCTGGGTCCCCATCAGAGAGCGTGAAGGGACCCTGGCTACTGCAAGCAGCAGAGCAGGAGGGCTTGGGCAGCTGGGCTCAGGTCAGGCACAGGGGCTTGGGGTCAGCAGGGACAGCCAAATGCCCAGCCCAGCTGCCACTGCCCCGTGCTGGGGTCCTATGGCACCTTCGCTGCCAGGCTGGCAGTCCCCCCTCTATAGATGCGAGGCTGCCCAGCCCGAGGCCGGCAGGCTCCAGCTTGATTTCCCTCCCGTCCCCTGATTGTCTCTCTGCCTCTATCTCCTCTCTTTTTTATTCTTTTCCTTTTCTCTCTCTGTCTCTCTTTATCTTGCCAGGTATCTGTCTCTGTCACATCCTACTTCTCTCTTTTTTTTGTTTTTCTCTTCCTCTCTCTGTTTCTTGGCCTCTCTCCATCTCTCTGTCTCTGGAGTAAAGCATAGAGGAGAGGTGAGGAGGAGGGGCCCAATGGAATTTGGCAATCAGACAAAACTGAGTGGAGATTCTCACTGTATCCCATTTAGGACTCAGACAGAGGGAGGGGAGTGGGATCCTAGGAGCAGGTTGAACTTGGGATTGGGAGGAATATTAGGCCATGGGTCTCTTTAGGGGTCCTCAAAGAATGAAGCCCGGGTCCTGTGCTATGCTCCCAGGGTGAGGGAAGCCCTACAGTTGGTTCTCACTGACTCACGCTGATTCTATATTCAACAAATATTCTTTAGGCCTTTCCTTAGGTACTGAGCCTTGGCTGGGGCTGGAGACAAGGAGCCAAGGAGACAAGGAGGCAGAGACTCTGCTCTGACAGAGCTCCATGTACACTGGGGAAAGGGTGAATAAATTACTCAAAATTCTAGGCACCTGTAGCCAAGGGCACCCAAAGAGGAGGGCCAGAACAGCGGGTCCAACAACCCGTGCTCACTGGAGAAGCAAAGCTGGAGCTGAACAGAGAATGGCTTACAGTTTTCTAGGCTAAGAAGGAGGGAGGATATTCTAGAGAGTGTGTCTGGGGAGCAGTGGGCATTGGCTCCAGCCTAAGCACTGGAGGAGTGTGGGGATGCGGCAAGGATGAGACCTGGAAGGGGTTAAAGTCATGTCATGCAAGAAGAGTGGCCTAGCCAGAGGCAACGGGCGGTCTTAGAATGCTGGGAACCATAGGACCATAGTGGGGAGGCCCTTGTCCAACTGAAACTGGGAAAATGATCCTTTCCTCTCCCTACCTTCTGTGGAGAAGGAGAAATGAAGGAAGAGGCCACGTGGACATTGCTGTCTTCCGAGCAGAAGGCGGAGGGCATCTTCTTGGCGTTCCATGTTGGGAAAGGGTGTCATGATGACTATGGTCCTGGTTTCATTCATAAGGGGGGCAGTGGTGGACCACACACCGGGGCTTAGTTTCTAAGTTAAGAGTAGAACCTTAATTTAATGTGATTTCTTCTGCAATTGGGCAGAGATGCCAGTTGTGAGGCCAAAGGACAAAATATTAGTGAAGGATGCAATAAAAGTGGTGCCTTTGGCCATTCGACTTTATGCTGGTCATTAGCCCACCCTGCCAGACTCTTCCTTGCCCAGTCACGCACACAGCATTTCTCTCCCTCCCTGCTCCAAAAGTGCTCTCAGACATGAAGAATGAACAGATATCCAAAGTGGTCAGTGTACAAGTGGGGAAACTGAGGACAAGAAGGAAGAAGGTGCCCACCAAAGCTCATAGAATATGCTAGAGCTGAATCAGGCATATGTGCATCTGTCCACGTCAGGGCTTGTGCCACTCCTGGTTTCCTCAGGGGATAGGAAATGTGTGGTCTGCAGGTGTATCCTGAGCATGAGCTGGTGACCTGAATGTCATCCATGCACAGGAGTGGCTGGGAAATCCAATCACAGAAGCCAAATGGCTTCTGAAAATCATCTCTCATGCCTATAGCAGGCCCCTTCATTGTAACTCTCACTGCCACCTTGGTCTATGAGGATTGTCACCATGTCTGCATCTTAAATGAAGAAACTAAGGCTCAAGGAGGGCAGGGGTCCTGATTGAATGCAGAGACCCTAACCAGAGTCTCCAAGCTCTAAAGCTGATGCCTTTTCTCCATCCTGTCAGATGTATGTGGATATTTGCACTTGAATATTGTCACATGACATGGGCATGGATAGTGTGTAGGTATTTATCATATACACATGCATATGCACACATATGCCTGGATACAGGCTTGCGTGCACACAGTTTTTTTAATCTCCACTTGCCCTGTGCTGCATGAAAAATTAATCTATTGGTGCAGTTACTAATCCTTTTCATTGGGCTCCAAGTAAATGACAGGATCAGTCACCATCACTGCCTCAGCTAAACCCCAGGGCTCTCCCTGGTGCCTTGAATAAGAGTCAGGATGACCCACTTTCTCCAGCTATTCCCTGTCTCCAGGCTGCTTTGCTGGGAAACTGTCAGCCTGATAAATATCACAGGCTTAGCAGGCTAGTTCCGGCTTCCCAGGCTGCCTCTTTTTGGCTGCCCAGCCTGGCTTATGGGACCGAGCCCCAGAATCCTACCCAAAACGTCAGGGTTCAGCTGCCCATACACAGACAGGATCAGTCTGCCTAGCGTGCCAGCGATCACAGAGATGCCCAAGTACAGACCAAGGGCACTCATTCCCTCAACAAGCATTTCCTGGGTACCCCAACTGCATCAGGCACAAGAGCTCAGGATGGGAGCTTAAAAAGACACAGGCTCTGCCCTTGGGAAGATCCCAGCTTGGAAAGGAGCTGGTCATGAAAATAAACCCAGAAATAAACAGCAGAACAAGCCAAGTGTTCTCTGAGCTCAGAGGCGGGAACAATTACTTCTGTTGGGAGGATCAGGGAAGGCTTTTCAGAAGTCACTGGAGTTGAGACTGGAATGCAAATTAGAATATGCCACATCAAGAAGGGAGGGAAGGGCATTCCAGGTGGAAGGGACAGCATGAGCGAAGGCAGGGAGGCAGGAAAGAGCAAAGACAATGTCAACAAGAGATGCTGGAGGGGCAGCTAGAGCCAGATCCTGACTGACCTTGGATGCCAGAGTACGGGACCCCTTTGGCCTCCAGGCAAAGGTCAGAGGAAGCAAAGCAGAGTTTTAAGAGGAGGCACTGCAACATCTAGATAACCCATCTACATGCCCTGCCCTCCTCTTAGACCATTGTGCCAGCCGTGCCTGAGCCTTTTCTACCTCCCAGAGATCTCACTCCCCACGACGGTGCCCTGCCCCTCCTCTCTCTCTTCCTGGGATTTTCCTTTTCATCGGGTATGGAGCATTTTCTCCAGACACCAAACACTGCTCAGTGCAAATGTTGGTAGCTGTAGCCCTCACTGCAGGGGTATTTGCTTGAGGCAGGAGAAATGGAAGGATGGCCAGGATCCGCAAGGCCACTGTCCCCAGGAGTACAAAGTCAGCCTTGCAGGAATGTTCTCTGCATTTTGCAGGGGTACAGACCCCAAGGCTGACCTTTAACTTTGGCCTCAAACCTCCAGGAGCCAAGGTTGATGGAAACAGTTGTGCCTGCCTCTGCATTACTAGGGCCTTCTGGAGCAAGGACCACCACACTTAAGACCCCCAGGTTACTTAGGGGATGGGTGGTCACCTCTGAGTCTGGAACCTGAGTGCTGTCTCTGAGCAGGTGACAGTAAAATCTGTTCCTTCTGCCAAGGCCTCCTCACCAATGTGGACACAAGGATGTGGAAGCACAGATGGGAATAGGCTGGGAAGGCAGCCCCAAGTACAGCTTGGTGATCCTCACACATGGGAGAGCCCTGCAGATGCCCCAGGTTGAGGCTCTCTGGTCCTCAGTTAGGTGGGTGGCCAGAGGCCCTCCACATCTCCCTGGTTCTGAAGCTACAGGAGCCAGGAGCTACGAGAGCCCTGGAGGAGGAATCGGTTGCTTTCTTACATCAATTTGATCAAGATATAACTTTAGTATAACAAACCACACCCACTCAAAGGTATAGTTTGACAAGTGTGGATAAATGAAAGCACCACCATAATTAGAATTCAGAGTATTTCCATCATCCCCCAAAGCTTCCTTGAAATTCAATCTCTCTCTCAACTTCCAGCTCCAGGGAACCGTGCTCTGTGTTCTGTCACTATAGATTAGACTTTTCTAGAGTTTCATATAAATGAAATCATTTGATGTGGTTTCTATGCTTTTGTGTCTGGCTTCTTATGCTCAGGATTCTGTGCTTGAGATCCATCGTTGTTGTCTGTCTCAATTATCACATTTTCATTGCTGAATAGTATTCCATTGTATGGTCATATGATTTGTTTATCCATTCACCTGTAGATAGCCACTTGGGTTACTGATTTGTTTTTGGCTTTTTTGAATATAGTGGTTATGAACGTTCACACACAAGACCTTGTGCAAATACAACATTTCTTATTTTTCATGGGTAAATGCTTAGGAGTGGAATTTCTGGATCATATGGTAAATGGATGTTTAACCCTTTAAGAAACTGCCAAGCTGTTTTCCAAAGTGGTTGTACCATTTTACATCCCCACCAGAGTGTATTAGAATTCCAGTTCCTCCACATTCCTTGCCAATGCTTGCTACGATCGGCCTTTTTAGTTTTAGCCATTCTACTGAGTGTATGTCACTGTAGCTTTATTTGCATTTCCCTGAGGACTAGAGATAAGTGTCTTCTCACATCCTGACTGGCATCCTGAGTCTGCCACTCTCTAGCTCCATCCTTGCACGATGTACTTCATCTCTCTGGATTTTAATTCCCATGTCTGGAAAAGCTAAGTACCAATCCCTGCCTATCCTCAACCCCCGGCCTCTGTAAAGATGGCGTCAGATAATGTATTGTATTCTGAAGTGCACAAAAGTATTTGCAAGGTAGAAATCCCCAAGTTCCCACTTCTCGTCGCATCAGCTCATTTGTCTTTTATTTCACATTCATCATTTCATTTCAGGAGCCTCCTTGCTAGTTTTCCTGACTCTAGTCTTCCCTCCATCTCATCCTCCACATGGCAGCCAAGGTGGTTATCTAAAGCACCACCAGAACTTGACCTTCCTTTGTGCTTAAAACCAATCACAGGACTTGCCATTGCTATAGGATCCATTTCATTCTTTCAACCACTAATAACATTGATTGAAAACCTGCTATGTGCCAGGCACTGTTCCTGCTTCTGGGAATAAAGAGTTAAACAGAGCAGATAGTCCCTTTCCTTTGCAGAATGAAAACCCATTTTCCTTGTTTTAAAGGAGCAACAGAGGCCCAGAGAGATAAATAGGCTGCCCAAAGACACACAGTGAGGTAGCAACAGAGCAGAGGTTAGAACTAGGCCCCTTGCCCCGTTACCGAACCTGCAGTGAGTCCACTCACCCATCGCGCAGCAACCAATCTCTGACGCCGGGGCTGGTGGAAGAAAGTAGGAACTTTATTTTTGCACAGCGCTGAGCAAGGAGAGAGGGCAGCTAATGCTGAAATCCCAAACTCCCCGAAAAGCTAAAAGGAAGGGTTTTTATTTGGGGCTTTAGGTAGGGGAGGGGGAGCATATGGCCTTGCTGGTCAGAGCTTTCCCACCAGCCTGTCTTTGGCCTTGAGACACTTGCAGAGAGGAGGGAGCTCGTGACCTTGCTGGTCAGCAGCTTTCCCACCAGCCGTATCTCTTTGTGGGGAGGAGATGGTCCAGGTGCTTGTCCTTGATGGTGTCTGTCTCCATGGAGGATAGGGGATTCTGGAGGCAGGAAGCCAGAGAGTAAGCAGGGAATGAGTGTTTTGGTTTTAACCCCATATATGCTGGGTTTAATGTGGGGAAACTGATACCAGGGTCGGTCTCACCCCTAGTCCTGAGAACTTTCTACCACTTCCAGCAGCTTGCTTCTCCTCTGTTTTCTCAAAGCCGCAGTGGTCCAGAGCTAAGTGGAGGCAGCCTGCAGGAGACACCATAGAAATCCACGCCCTCTCTTAGGGAGCCCAGGGGGAGCAGCTCCACTGGGACCCCTTAGCCCAGCTGCCTCTTTCTTCAGAAGCCTTGTCATGAATAATTGCTTCTTGTCTGAGCCCAGACCTGTGACTCATTGGTAAATGGTGCCGTTTGCTCCTGCCTCCTTTCCCCGAGGCACCGCTTGATTTCCAGCCTGTGAGATGCTCTGTCTGCTAAGAGAAGGAGCAGAGCAGCAATCTCGTTAGGTTGCTTGTGGCTGTCAATCTCCCTTTAAATGGAAAAGCCTTGCATGGTGACATTTAAAGAGGGCTCTGCTGTAAATCCTAGCCTGCGTTCCTACTTCTTATAAGATCCCTTGGTTATTCCAGGCCCAATGCCACAGAATGCCAGAGTTGAGAGGGGGACCAATGGAGGCCCCTGAGTCCAAGAAAGAGGAATAGACTTGCCAAAGTTCACCCACTAAGCAAAGAGGGGAGATGTGATTAGGAACTCAGATCCACCTCTCAGCTCAGTGTCTTTTTCTGTATCCCATCGTGGCTCTCAAGAGAAATGGTAGTGGCCCTTCCACTTTCTACCTAGGACCCCAGATCCCTGCCCCTGGACTGGGAAGGACTCTCCTCCAACTGCTCCCCCACTCCACACCCCCACATCTCCCTTATCCTCATCAGGCATGTATCAGTTAACGTGCATTGGCAGATCATAGAAACCACTCTGACTAGATCAAAAAGAAAGGGATTTAATTTAGGGAATTAGGTGCTTACGTGTCTGTGGAAGGGCTGGAAGAGGAGGTTGCAGGCTCACCTTCTAGGAATGAGTCCCAAAATGCCGCCATACAACCAGCTTGCTAAAAGTGCTGCTCACTCAGCCATAATCAGACAGCTGGAGGCCCCAATTGCTGTCTCAAAGAGCCACATTGTCTCTGCATGACCTGGAGATCAAGAACCTGCTCTCCCAGGTGCTGGCTCCAGGACTGCACTGCCTCCGAGCCCAAGCCTGAGGGGCTGGGATGGAGGTGCATTTGTCCATCTGTGGCATCTGCCCCAGATACTCCATGGTACTTGTGGTGGTTTCCTCTAGAAAAGGCCAATCTCTTTTTCTACATTAAACAAATCTCTTTGACCTATGTTCAAGTGGTTGTGTAGAGCTTTGTTTAATTTATTCGGAGCCTGTGTCTTGGGCTACCCACCTGTAAAAGGAGGCGAGGTGAGGGGCAGAGCTTAGGACAGAATGGGAAACCTAGATTCCAATCCACATCCGTCTGAGAAGCACAGCCCACTGGCCGAGGGCACAGGCTCTGGAGACTCCCACCTGGGGGTGCATCTGGCTGCATCCCTGTAGCTTTGTGACACCAGCTGAGTCACTGACCCTTCCCTGCATCTCGGTTTCCACATCTATGTAATGGGGTGACAACAACAGCACCCAGAGAGGACAGACAACAATGCCTGACGCTGAGAGAGCAGTTGCTATGGACTGAACTGTGTCGCCCCAAAATTCATATGTTGGAGCACTAATCACAATGTGACTGCATTTGGACCTAGGGCCTTCTGGAGGTAATTAGGAGAAATAAGGTCATAAAGGTGGAGTCCTGATCCAATAAGATGAGTGTCCTTATAAGAGGAAACAGCAGAGCTCTGCCCACCTCGCCACGCGACCCCTGACCCACCGCAAGTGCACACACAGCGGAAAGGCAATGGAGGACACAGCAAGGATGTGGCCATCTGCAGCCAGGAGGAAAGACCTCACCAGATGCTCACCATGCTGGTACCTTAATCTTGGACTTCTAGCCCCCAGAACTGTGAGAAAATCAATTTCTGTTGTTGAAGCCACCTAGTCTGTGGTATTTTGTTATGGCATCTCGGGCAGACTCAGACAGCTCTTGATTAACGTGAGTTAACATTATTATTCCTAATTGTCCAGCTCTGTGGTGTAGTGCAGGTTAGTTGACGTCCCTCAACCTTAGTTGCCTACTCTAAAGCAGGGTTTCTCAACCTCGGCACTATTGACATTTGGGGCTGGAGAATTCCTTGTTGTGAGACCTGTTCTGTGCATCATAGGATGTTTAGCAGCATTCCTGACCTCTATATACTAGATACCAGTAATGTCCACCCTTGCCCCAGTCCTGACAATCAAAAATGCCTTGGTACATTGGCAAATGTCCTCTGGGGGACAAAATCACCTGTGGTGGAGAACCACTGTGCAGAAGATGGGGACAACTATATTAGTTCCCAGCGCCGTCCTGTAGATTAAACAAGTGATGTGACAGTTATATGTAACCTGGAGGTTATCTGGGTCACCCTACCCTTGATTAGTAAATAAAATTGGCTCAAATCTTACCTCATATCCTGGGGGAGGTTCAAAGTACCCCTCAAGATTTCCAAAAGTTCTTAAGAGCCAGCAACCATAGTCACCTCTTGCTCCAATTTCCTGTTTCTGAAAAGTTATTGATGTGGCCACTTTTGTCCCTGCATCTTGGGTGGTCTTAATGTGGAAGATAGACCCTTTTCCTTTACTTCGTAAAGTATCGCTCAAAAAAGGCAGCTGAGTGTATCAGCTGTTCCTGAAGTTTCAGGGGAACTCCAACTCAGTCTGATAGGTCACTTGGGTTTGCATATAGGCCTTTCCCAGCTCAACTCACCACGCAGAAGTTCTCGTGGCCACTATGCAGCTCACCCTCCCAGGTTTCCCTTCTCAGACTCCTCCAGGACTTTCACATTTAGCACTCTTGCTGGCTGCCCAGGCCCCAGGGCCAGCCTCTCGAAACAGAATCACCATCACCTCTGCTCTCTGTGGAGGATGAAGCTGCTGGGGAAAGTACCTTCCCACCTTCACCAAAGTAATCACCCCCTTATAAACACAGAGGAATGCTGGCTAAAATATAACACAAGCAAATTTACAACCACATCACCGAGCTCAAAAGCCAAAAGAGAAAATCTTCCCACGCTAGAAACAAAAGAAAATTCAAAGTCAGAGCAGTGAGCAGGAACTAATGCTAAATGGCCCACAGCAGTATAAGAACTAGAGAAAATGCTGTGGTTTAGTACCCATGAGGGAAGAGGAGGCAAGGCAACAGGCCTTGTGCACAAAAGAGGCCAGGAGTGATCTTTCTGCTTAGAGCCAGGAGTCTGGGAAAGCCGTCCGACCGTTCAGTAAAATGAAAAGGAGAAAAGCACCACCCACTCTTCACAAAAGGGTGCTACCCTCCCCAGGGCCGTGAGTGAGAAAGGAGGCACCAAGAGAAGTCAGAACTCCAACTCTGCCCCACATGCATGGGAGGGCCCTAAGCCCATACCACCCCAGGTACAAGACCTCAAGGAAAACAATTATAACAAAGCCTACCCAGGTCCAGGGAAATCCCAAGTGCTGTGGCAAAGGCAACTGTGAAACCCAAACCTCCCAGGTGGGAAATGACACCTTCTGGAGATGAGCTTGTAGTAAAAGACAAAAAAGCAGGTGAGGAAAAGTAGACCCCAAGACAAGGATCTCCTACCAGGTCTAACAGGAGTTCTACGAGCAGTAGAGAGGTTGGGGAGAGACAATATTGGAAGAGATCTCAGCTGATTGATGGTCCTCCAGAATCAAAGATATATGTGAGTTCTTATATCAAAAAAGTAGCATAAATTCTAAGCAGGATAAATATAAACACACACTCACATTTGGAGAAGGGGGTCAACACATTAGAAGCTGATACATCAAGCAATCTATCTAGAAGGATATTATTTAAAGCATAAAAGAACTAATAACAATATACCCAAACGAGACAGAGGAGAAACTGAGGTAGAGGAAAGAAACTAACTTCCTTGCTTTTTATGGCAAGAAAATCTCTTGTTATGATTCAAGAAATAGGACGTAAAAGAATATTGCGTATAGTTACAAGGCAACCACTAAAGGAACTAAAAATACTCCATCAACCTTCCAAATTATTAGAGGGAAAACCACTACACATAGCAAACCACAGAAATACAGACCATGAAGTAAAAGACTTTTAAGGGAAGCGATAAATCAGAAAGCATAATATAAAACAATAAGATAGCACTGAGACCAAACATACCCTATCATATCATTAAATGTAATGGGATAAACTCATCTATTATTTATTTTTAAAACTCCTACTTTTGGATTAAAGACTGAAACAACAAATACAGGCTTGTGAAAGACACCTCTGATCCCCCTACTCAGAGCTTCTCAGCCTCACCTCTGATTTCAGCTGTGCAGGGTAGACAGTTGTATGGGGCTTGGACTGACCTCAAGCTGGCAGAATCTGGATGCAGCAAGCATGTGCATCTTTTCCCTCTGCCCCCAGGCTCCCCCAGTGCAAGTAGGAGCTCTCTGGGTTTACACATGTGAAGTCTGAAAGTGCAGGAAAATCAACACCTGCAGAGCTAACACCCAACAAATCTTGAGGAAAACCCATCTAGGAAAAGATGTTCAGCCATTAAGTCATCAGAGAAATGCAAATTAAGTCCCAAGATGTGATACCATTTTATATTCATTTTAGGATCAAAAATCAGAGTCCATCGATGCATAGGGATAGAAAGAATATGGATCAAAAACCTTCTGTATATTAATATCGGAAATGTAAATTTGAAGAATCACGTTAGAAGACAACTTGGCATTATCTTATAAAATTGAATATTCCCATCGTAAGTCCATGCTTTGGTGTATTCCCAAGAGAAACTCTTGCAAATGTACCCTAGGGAACATTGGTAAGAATATTCATGGCAGCACTCTCCATAATAGCAAAACTATGGAAACAATAAAAATATCAATCGACAGGAAAATGGCTAAATTGTGGCATATTTACATAACAAAATATTATATAGCAGTCAAGGTGAATGAATCATAGCCACATGCAACAATATGGCCATATATCTACAAAATATCATACTGAATGAGAAAAATAGGGAAAGCCATCCATTCTGTAAAATGAAAAGGAGAAAAGCACCACCCACCCTTCACAAAACGGGGCCACCCTCCCGAGTATATCAGGGATGATATACTGCCTAATACCCTTTTTATAAAGTTAATAAAAGCAAAAGATAAACAATATAAGTTTTAGAAGAATAACTACAGGTGCAACAGAAGTACCTTGAAAATAGGGGCAGACAGCTCACATCATATTTAATAGTGAAAGATTGGATGCTTTCCCCTAAGATTGGGAACAAGACAAGGATTCTGCTTTCAACACCTCAATTCAACATTGTACTGGAGGTTCCAGCCAGAGCAATTAAGCAAAAAAATAAATAAATAAATAAAAAATAAGAAAGAAAGAAAGGAATCTATATTGGAAAGGAAGAAGTAAAACGATCTGTATTTGTAGATGACATGATCTTGTATGTAGAAAACCCTAAAGGATTCACTAAAAACCTATTAAGATTAATAAATGAGTTCAAAAATGTTGCAGGATATAAGATTAATATAAAAATCTATCATATTTCTATAAAGTAGCAACAAACACAAAAATGAAATTAGGAAAATAATTCCATTTGCAATAGCATCAAAAAGAACTTAAGAATAAATTAAACAGAAGACATAAACTAAAACTTCAAAATATTGTTAAAAGAAATTAAAGACCTAAGCAAGTGGAGAGACATCTATGTTCATGGATTAGAGGATTTAATATAGATATGATGGCAATGTTCCCAAACTGATCCACAGAATCAACACTATCTTTATCAAAATGGTAGCTTCTTTTTTGGTAAAAGACTAAGAATAGTCAGAGCAATCTTGATCAATTGTTTATTTCTGGACTCAATTCTACTCCGTTGATCAAGATTGCTTTGACTATTCTACGTCTTTTGCATTTCCATAAGAATTGTAGGATCAACTTTTCAACCGATTCTCAACAACTATACCAAGACAATAAAGTGGGGAAAAATGTAGTCTTTTTGGCAAATGGCACTGGGACAACAAGATACCCAAACGCAAAAGAATGAAATTAGGCTCCTTCCTCACACCGTACACAAATATTAACTCAAAATGGATCATAGACCTAAATGTAAGAGCGAAAACTATTAAATTCATGGAAGGAAACATAGGAGTAAATCTTTATGACCTTGGGTTAGGCAATGGTCTCTTAGATGTAACACTAAAACCACAAGCAACAAAAGAGACAGTAGACAAAGAGAACTTCATCAAAATTAAAAGCTTTTGTGATGCAAATGATAACACCAAGAGAATAAAAAGACAATCCACAGAACAGAAGAAAATATCTTCAAATCCTATACTTGATGAGAGAGCTGTGTCCAGGAAACAAAAGACTCTTACTATCCAATAATAAAAATATAATAAGTAACTCAACTGAAAAATGGACAAAAGATCTTAACAGACATTTCTCCAAAGAAGATACATTAGTGACCAATAAGCACATGAAAAGATGCTCAATGTCATTAGTCATTGAGGAAATGTAAATCAAAAGACAATAAAATACTTCACATCCTCTAAGATGGCTAAAATAAAAAAGGCAGACAACAGTAAGTGTTGATGAGGATGTAGAAAAACTGGAACATTGCTAGAGGGAATGTAAAACAGTGCTGCCACTTTGAGACACAGTTTGGTAGTTCCTCAAGACGTGAAGCACAGAGTTACCATATGACCCAGCAATTCCACTCCTAGATGTATGCCCAGGCAAAATGAAAACATATGTCCTCACAAAAACTTGTGTATGAACGTTCATGACAGCATTATTCATAACAGCAGAAAAGTGGAAATAACTCAAATGCCCATCAACTCATCAATAGATGAATAAAATGTGATATATCTGTACAATGGAATATTATCCCGCCATAAAAAGGAATGAAGTTGTGATATATGCTACAACATGGCTGAACCATGAAAATACCGTGCTAAGTCAAAAAGGACAGCTATAGAAGACTACATGTTGTATGATTCCATTTACATGAAATGCTCAAAAGAGGCAAATCCTCAGAGAAGGAAAGTAGATTAGTTGTTGCCAGGGCATAGAAGGAAGGGAGAAGTGGGAGTGACTGCTAATGACCATGAGGATTCTTTCCGGGGTGACAAAAATATCCTAAAATTAGATTTTGGTGATAGCTGCACAATTCTGAATATGTAAAAAGCATTGAATTGTACACTTTAAATTGGTAAATTGTGTGATATGTGATTTATTTCTCAATAAACCTATTTAAAAAAAACAGGTGGGGAATCAAGCGCAAGATTTATAATGATGCTTCATCAAGCTGAAAGGAAGCAGGAGGATGAGGTGTGACTGGGTCACAAAGGTAGACAGAAGTTATTATAAGAGTTCTAGTTTTTCATTGTATGGTAGGTTCACAGATGTTTATTACTAAAAGCAAACAGACATATAACCAACAAATAAATACAGAATAGAAGAGAGCCATGCATGGACCAATAATGGAGTGTGTCATAAACCAAGGAAGGTATTGATTCACTTCTGAACACCTGCGGTCCAAGTAAAATAATTAAAATGAATACCTAGGAAATGATAATAAAAACATTGCCAACGATAACTCATGGGTACAGCTAAAGCAGTGCCCAGAAGAAGCTTTACAGCCTTAACTAAGTTATTTTACTAAATGAAAACTCACTCAATTTAAAAGTCACACAAAGAACAACATATTAGGCATGAGGAAAGCAGAAGGAAAGAATTAGTAAGGATAAAAGCACAAATGCATCAATTCTAAAACAAGAGACAGAGGAATTAGTAAATTCAAAAGCAGATTTTTAGAAAAACACTGAAATCTAGTTTTCTTGAAAAAGACAAGCTAGCCAGACTAATAAAGGAAAAAAGGGGTAAAATCACAAATACACAAAATTAGAAATAAAAATGAAGACATAATCACAGATACAAAGAAAAGTAAGCAAACCATAAAGATTAATGTCAACCCTGCAAATAAATTTGAAAATCTGTGTAAAATGAATAATATTCTATTTGAAATATAATTTATATAGTTATAGAGAATATAATGAGACCAATTATCAGAGAATAAATTGGGATAAATATCAAAGAGCTATTACTTCACTCCCCAAAATACCAGATCCGGAAGTTTCCAAAGACAACTTTTAAAATTTTTTAACACAATCTTTGTTTCTGTGTTATCACTTTTTTTTTTTTTTTAAAGATTTTATTTTTTCCTTTTTCTCCCCAACGCCCCCCGGTACATAGTTGTGTATTCTTCCTTGTGGGTTCTTCTAGTTGTGGCATGTGGGACGCTGCCTCAGCGTGGTCTGATGAGCAGTGCCTTGTCCGCGCCCAGGATTCGAACCAACGAAACACTGGGCCGCCTGCAGCGGAGCGCGCGAACTTAACCACTCGGCCATGGGGCCAGCCCCATGTGTTATCACTTATTTTTAAATTAAACTTTTTATTTTGAGATAATTTTAGGTCGCCAGGCAGTTGTAAGAAATAATACAGAAAGATCTCCTACACTCTTTATCCAGTTTGCCCTAATGGTGACATCTTGCAAAATTATAGTACAATATCACAACCAGGATACTGACCTTGATACAATGAAGATACAGAATATTTCCATCACCAGGAAGACCCTTCATGTTGCCCTTTCATGGATAGACCCACTTCTCTCTCACCTCTAGTCCCTCCTTAATCCCTGCAACCACTAATCAGTTTTCCATTTCTGTAATTTTGTCATTTCAATAATATTGTATAAACGGAATCACAAAGTATTTTTTTCACTCAGAATAGTTCCCTGGAGATTCATCCAAATTGTTGCATGAATCAGTAATTTGTTCCTTTATATTTCCAAGTATTATTCCATTGTATGGGTACACCAAAGCTCATTTAACCATTCATCTGTTCAAGAATATCTGGATTATTTTGAGCATTTCTGAATAAACCTGCTATGAATATTTGTGTATAGGTTTTGTGTGAATACATGTTTTTATTTCTCTGGGATAAATGTTCAAAAGTACAATTGCTGAGTATATGATCATTGGATGTTTAGTTTTATAAAAAAATGTCAAGATTCTTTCCAGAATGGATGTACCGTTTTATATTCCTAATAGCAATGCATGAGTGATCCAGTTTCTCCACATCCTCGCAAGTATTTGATGTTATCACCATTTTTTTTTCCTGAGGAAGATTAGCCTGAGCTGACATCTGTTGCCAATCTTCCTCTTTTTTTTTGGCTTCACGAAGATTAGCCCTGAGCTAACATCTATACAAATGTTCCTCCACTTTATATGTGAGTTGTCACGACAGCATGGTTGATGAGTGGTGTAGGTCCATGCCTGGGATCCAAACCTGGGAACCCAGGCCACTGAAGTGGAGCACACTGAAGTTTAACCACTATGCCAGAGGGCTGACCCCTCACCATTTTTCATTTTAGCCTTCTGATAGGTGTGTAATGATATCTCATTTCAGTTTAATTTGCATTTCCCTAATGGCCAATGATGTTGAACATCTTTCCATATACTAATCTGTGATCTGTTTACCCTCTTCAGTGAAACATCTGTTAATGAGTTTTACCCATTTTCTGATTGAAATGAGTTCTTTCATTGTTGATTTTAAGAGTTCTTCATGTATTCTAGAAATGAGGCCTTTGTCAGATATGTGATCTGCAAATATTTTCTCCAGATATTTAGCTTATCTTTTCATCCATGTATTGGGGTCTTTCACATAGCAAAGATTTTTAATTTTGATGAGGTTCAATTTATTGACTTTTCATAAGAATCATGTCTTATGTGTCAAATCTAGAAACTCTTTGCCTAGCCCTAGACCCTGAAGATTTTCTTCTACGTTTTTCTATAAGCTTTATAATTTATACTTCACATTTAAGTCCATGATTCATTTTGAGTTAAGTTTTGAATAAGATATGAGATTTAGGTCAAGATTCATTTTTTTTGCCTAAGGATGCCCCAACACTAGTTGTTGAAATGTTCATCCTTACTTCATTGAATTGCTTCTGCACCTTTATTAACAATCATTTCGGCATATCTGTGTGGGTCTAACCTGTGTTCTCTATTCTATTCCATTAATCTATGGGTCTATTCCTCCAACAATATCACACTGTCTTTATTACTGTAGCTATATATTAAGGCAATATGAAGTAGAGTAACTGCTCTCAGTTTATTCTTCTTTGTCAAGACTGTTTTAGCAATTGTAAGTCTGTGCCTTTCTGTTTAAATTTTAGAATAAATTTTTCAATGTCTACAAAAAGTCTTGTGAGATTTTGATAGGAATTGCTTTAAACCTACAGATCAATTTGTGAAGAATTGGCATCTTTCTATACTGAGTTTTCAATCCATGAAAACAACATGTCTCTCCATTTAATTAACTCTTCTTTGGTTACTTTCAGTACCATTTTGTAGTTTTCAGCAGACAGATCCTGTGTGTGTTTGTTAAGTTTGTACCTAAGTATTTCATTTTCACTGAAGTGATTGTTACTGGTATTGTGCTTTAATTTCAGTTTCCACATGCTAGTATATAGAACTGTGGTTGATTTTTGCATCTTGATCGTGTGTCCTCTGACCTTGCTGATCTCACTTATTAGTTCTAGGAGTTTTTTGTTGATTTCTTATGTAGACGATCACATCATCTGCAAATAGGGACAATTTTATTTCTTCCTTTCCGATTTGTATGTCTTTTATTTCTTTTTCTTGCTTTATTGCAATGGATAGAACTTGTAGTAATATATTGAATAAAAGTAGTGAAAGCATACATCCTTGCCTTGTTGCTGATATAAAAGAGAAAGCAATTAAGACTTCACTGTAAGTATGATTTTAGCTGTAGGTTTTTCGTAGATGCTTTTTGTTCAGTTAAGGAAGTTCTCTTCTAGTCTTATTTTACTGAGATTGTTTATCATGTATCAGTATTAGATTTTATTAAATGCTTTGTGTTAATTGATATGATGGTATGCTTCTATTCTTTAGCCCATTGATATGGTGGCTTACATTTATTGATTTTCAAATATTGAACCAGCCTTGCATATCTGGCATAAATTCTTCTTAGTCATAGTGTATACTTCTTTAGATTTGTTTGGCAATATTTTGTTACCCGTTTTGGGTCTAAGTTAATGATAGATATTGGTCTATAGTTTTATTTCCCTTATTTTGTGGTGGGGGGTTAGCCCTGAGCTGACATCCACCGCCAATCCTCCTCTTTTTGCTGAGGAGGAATGACCCTGAGCTAACATCCATGCCCATCTTCCTCCATTTTATAGGTGGGATGCCTGCCATAGCGTGGCTTGATAAGCAGTGCATAGCACCACACTGGGATCCAAACCAGTGAACACCAGGCCACTAAAGCAGAGCATGGGAACTTAACTGCTACACTACTGGGCTGACCCCTCCTTTCCTTTCTTGCACTGTCTTTTTCTGGGTAATACTAGCCTGATAAAATGAGTTGGGAAATATTCCCTCCTATTCTATCTACTGAGACAGATTGTGGAAAATTTATGTTAATTCTTTAAGTGTTTTGTAGAATCTCCAGTTAAGCCATCTGTGCCTGGAGATGTCTTTATCAGGAACTTTCAAGTTATAAATTCGATTTTTTTTGGTAATGTTTATAGGACTATTCAGGTTATTTATTTCTTCTTGATTTTGATAGTTTGTGGTTTTAAAGAAATTGGTCCATTCTTTCTAAATTGTCTAATTTATTAGAGTAGATTTGTTCATAGTATTCTCTTATTATTATTTTAATGGCTGCAGGATTGGTCGTGACGTCCCGTGTTTCATTTTTTATATTGGTGATTTGTGTCTTCTTTCTTTTAGCTGTGTAGTAGGCTATACCATCTAGGTTTGTGTAAGTACACTTTATTATGTTAGCACAATGATGAACTCATCTAACAATGCGTTTCTCAGAACATATCTCTGTCATTAAGTGATGCATAACTGTGTTTCCTTTCTTCTCTTTGTCTTAGATTTTTCTTTTTTTTTTTCTAGTTTCTTGAAGTAGGGACTTAAGCTATTGATTTGATACTTTTCTTCTCTTATAATGTAAGCATTTATTGCTGCAAATTTCCCTCTCAGTGCTGCTTTAGCTACATCCCACTTATTTTGATGTGTTGCATTTCCATTTTCATTCAGTTCTATGTATGTTTTAAATTTCCTTTAAGACTTCCCCTTTGACCCATGAATTATTCAGCAGTGTTTAGTTTAATTTCCAACTGTTTGAAGACTTTCCTATTATCTTACTGTTACTGATTTCTGATAAGATTCCATTATGGTCAGAGATCATATTTTATAATCTTAACTATTTTAAATGTGTTGAAGTTTGTTTTATGTTCCAGGATATGGCCTATGTTGGTAAATATTCCTTGCATGCTTGAAAAAATTGTGTAGTCTTCTGTTGTTGGGTGGAGCATTCTATACAAGTCAATTAGATCCTATTTGTTGATTATGTTGTTGAGTTCTTTTACATCCTTGCCTATTTTCTGCCTATAATCCTATAAGTTGCTAAGAGTAGGATGTTAAAGTCCCAGCGATAATTGTGAATTTGTCTATTTTTCCTTTCAACTCTATTAGTTTCTCCTTCTGTATTTTTTTTTAAAGATTGGCACCTGAGCTAACATCTGTTGCCAATCATTTTTTCCCCTTCTTCTTCTACCCAAAGCCCCCCAGTACATTGTTGTATATTCTAGTTGGTTGTGCTGTGTTGGATGCCACCTCGGCATGGCCTGATGAGCAGTGCCATGTCCACGCCCAGGATCCGAACCAGCAAAACCCGGGCCACTGAAGCAGAGCATAGAAACTTAACCGCTTGGCCGCAGGGCCAGCCCCTCCTTCTGTATTTTAAGGCTCACTAGTTTGCTGCATATACCTTTAGAATTGTTGTGTCTTCCTGGTGGATTGATCCTTTTATTATTATTTAATGTTCCTCTTTGCCTGTAAAAATTTTCATTACTCTAAAGTCTACTGTATCTGATATCAATATAGCCAGTCCTGCTTTTTTTAATTAATGTTTGCATGGCATAACTTTTCAATTCTTCATTTTCAGCCTGTCTATGTTTTTGTATTTGTGGTGAGTTTCTTCTAAGCAAGATATTATTTGATCATGTTTTTTAATACATTCTGCCTGTGTCTGTCTTTAATTGGTATATTTGGACCATTTATATTTAAGGTAATTGTTAATATATTAGAATCCAGGTCTGCTATTTTATAAATTTGGTTTCTGCATGTTCCCTCTGTTTCTCTCTTCTCTTTTACTTTTATCACTTTCTTGTAGATTACCTAAATATTTTTAAAATGTCATATTCGTTCATTTATATACATTTTTAGTATATCACTTTGTATAGTTAGCTTAGTGGTGGCTCTAGGTAGTCCAGCATACATGCATAACTTATCACCATCTACTTGTATTGACCTTATATTACTCAGAACACAGTTTAGAAAACTTACTTACGTTTGGGTCCATTTACCCTCCCCACTTTTATATATATTTTTGTAAGTATTTCCTCTACATACATTGAGCACCACATCAGATGGTGTCATAATTTTTGCTCCAAACATCAAATATCATATAAGAAACTCAAGAGAAGTAGGATAGTCTATTATATTTACTCCCATTTTTGCCCATCCCAATATTGTTTTTCTTTTGTGAAGTTGCAAAACTTATGTTATCACTTCCTTTCCATTTAGAAAAATTTCTTTAGCCTTTCTTTAAGGATGGGCTTGCTATCAAAAATTCTCTTCACTTTTCTTCATCTGAGAATCTCTTTTTTCTCCCTTCACTCCTAAAAAGATACTTTCTTTGAATATAGAAGCTGCTGATGACAATTCTTTTCTTTCAGTACTTGGAAAATGTTGTGCACTTTTGGCCTCAGTGATTTCAGATGATAAATTCTGGGTTCAAACTGGTGTTCCCCCATAGCTTCTTTCTTTCTGGATATTTCAAGGCTTTTTCTTTGTCTTCAGTTTTCAAAAGTTTAGTCACATATCTTGTTATGGGTTTCTTTGGGCTTCTCCTATTTGGGATTCAGTCTGCTTCTTGAACCTATAGGTTTATATTTTTACCAAATTTAGGAAGTTTTCAGCCTTTACGTCTTTGAGGCTTTTGTTCAGGCATTGTCTCTCCCTCTCTTTTCTGGGATTCCAATGATACAAATATTAGTTCTTCTGTTATTGTCTCCCAAGTCCCTGAGATTCTGTTACCTTTTTCCTTCAATTTCTCTGTGTCTATCAGATTGAGTAAATTCTATTGATCTGTTCTCAAGTTGTCTGATTCTATCCTCTGTTATCTCTGCTCTACAATTGAGCCCACTGAGTTTTTATTTGTTATTGTATCTTTTACTTCTATAATTTCCATTTAGTTCTTTTTTTATAAGTTCTTTGTTGAGATTTTCTATTTTTTCATTTGCTTTAAGAGAATTCATAATTGCTTGTTGAAGCATTTTTGTAATGGCTGCTTCAATGTCCTTATCAGATAATCCCAATATCTGATCATCTCAGTGTTGATTGTCTACCATCATTTATAGTGTGGTTTTCCTGGTTCTTGGTATATGTGTCATTTTTTTAATTATATTCTGAACATTTTGGACATTATGGTATGAGCCTTTTTATCCTATTAATCTTTTTTTCGGCAGGCGATCCCCTCGGTGAGGTACAGCAGAGGATGAATAGGCATGTATGTTTAGCTTCCTGCTGGGCCTCACTGCCACCAAGGAGGAGGGCTGACTCATACCACATTGTCACCACAGCTGAAGGAGGAAGCTTAACTACCTCTACCCGCTGGGCCCTGCTGACATCATGACACGGTAGGGGAGAGGAGGGAGAGAATGGAAGTGCCAGCTGGCCCCGCCTACCACTACCTCATTCTCCCTCATGATGCTAACTGGGGATGGAGGCTCAGCTCCTCCCTGGACCCCACTGACCCTCCCCTGGTGAAGGATTGGAGCACTGACTGCTTTCACCAGGCAGGGAGTGGAAGACCAGCTCCCTACTCTGCCTGGCCAACAGTATCCCAGCAGTGGAATCAGAGTACCGCCTGGTTCTGCTGGAGAGAAATGGAAGATTATCTCTCTTGGCACCGCTGGAAGTGGGGATCGGAGTGCTGTCTACTTCAGGGAAGTGGGGGTGGAAGCTCAGTTCCTACTCAGCCCTGATTAAACCACGGTTGTGATTAGGTGTGGGTTTTCCATTGGCATTTAGCTGGATAACACAGGTATTGTCGAAAGGGTTTTCTTTTGTTAGGTCAGCTTTTCCCAGTCCTTTGGCTAGGGGTAACAGTTCCTCTTGGAGCTTTATTGGCTATGTTGATGGTTCATGGATAGAGGCTTCCACGGCACCCGGGCTGGGATACAGGGGAGGCAACAAGGAAACTCAGGAACTCTCTGCCATGTTGTTCCTAAGTCCCAAGGAGCCCTCTTCCTTCCAGCTCCCAGAGTCCCTCTCTTCTTGTTTGCTGTGCTATGGCAACAATATTTTCGTTGTAAGAGGGAGGACATGGGAGGAATGGGACTAGTCTATTACGGCTGAACTGGAAATCAGGAATTTTTTCAATGTTCACTTTTTTTTGAAGAATAACATACGGAAAAAGGTACAAATCCTAACTGTCCAGCTTGATGGTATTTCACACACTGAACACACCTGTGTAACTAACACCCAGTTCAAAAGACAGAAAATGACTGCACCCTCAGAAGCTCATTTCGTGTTCCTTTTAACCACTGCGCTTCCCCAAGCGTGACTTCTCACGTGATAGAGGAGTTTTCCTGACAGACTTCACCTTTTCTTCCAATAAGCAATAGAATATTGACTGATTATTTATTTTAGTCCACGTGAAGGCTGGACTTCAGCTCTGGTATAGCTCAATCTACCTCTAGCCTGCCCTTGTTCCTTAGGAATAGTTAATTCTCTGTAGGAGAAATTTGTCTCTCTCACACCAAACACATGGAATCTTTTCCAACACCAATTCTCTGATTCTCCAACACCAACTAGGTGTCCAGTGATTTAATTAAATTCCAACACTAACTATCTAGAGTTAGTGCAGACCCTAGAGGTTAAGGGCTCAGTCCCACAGACTGGCCTAATTTCGGACACCAGTAGCAAGTGCCAGTACTTTTGATCAAACGCCTTATAAAGTTGAGAACACCCACAACACCATCCTCAGGTGCAATAATTCACCAGAATGACTCACAGAACGCAAGAAAACACCTTACTTAGATTTTCCTGTTTATTATAAAGGATACATCTCAGGAACAGCTAAATGGAAGAGATGTATAGGGCAAAGTATGGGAGTGAGAGTGTGGGGAGGGGGTGGTGTGGAGCTTCCATGCCCTCCGCAGGCATGCCACCCTCCCAGCACCCCAACGTGTTCACCAACCCAGACGGAGGTCTAGGGATGGACGGAGCTGAAAGCTCTAACTCTCTGATCAAGGCTTGATCTTTCATGACCAGCCCCATTTCTGAAGCTTTTTAAGGGCCCCCAGCCACCAGTCATCTCATTAGGACACAAAAGACACTATTTTTTTTTTTTAAGATTTTATTTTTTTCCTTTTTCTCCCCAAAGCCCTCCAGTACATAGCTGTATATTCTTCGTTGTGGGTCCTTCTAGTTGTGGTATGTGGGACGCCGCCTCAGCGTTGTTTGATGAGCAGTGCCACGTCCGCGCCCAGGATTCGAACCAACGAAACACTGGTCTGCCTGCAGCGGAGCGCGCGAACTTAACCACTCGGCCACGGGGCCAGCCCCGACGCTATTTTTTTTTAAAGATTGACCCTGAGCTAACATCTGTTGCCAATCTTCCTCTTTGTTTTTTCTTCTCCCCAAAGCCTCCCAGTACATAGTTGTATATTCTAGTTGTACGTCCTTCTGGCTGTGCCATGTGGGATGCGGCCTCAGTATGGCTTGATGAGTGGTGCTAGGTCCACAACCAGGATCCGAACCGGTGAAACACCGGGCCACCAAAGCAGACCGCATGAACTTAACCACTTGGCCACGGGGTTGGCCCCTGAAAGACACTGTTATCACTCAGAAAGTTTTAGGGTTTTAGGAGATCTGTGCCAGGAACTAGGACAAAGACCAAATATATTTATTTTTATTATACTTCATCATAGTTCTCAACTAAAAGCTACCTGATGGGTCTCAGACTCTCATCTTCATGTTGTAAAACTGACAAAAGCTATGCTGCCTTGTACGGTCTTTCTACCTAGGTTCTTAACCTGCTTCTCCATTGACTCCCAGAATTTGGTAAATTGCTTAAAGTAAAAACTAATCATATGCTTGAGCCTCCTCGAAAGTCTACACCAAAAGATCTCCCGGTTTCTTTGTTCTCAGCAGCATCCTCCAACCTGCATAAAGCCTAGATCCCACCTCCTCTCCATTCCCAGAATCAGCTGTAAAAAGGGCTGAAAAGAGTCAGCACACTTTTCCAAAATTATCCCTTCTCCAGAGCTTCTGCTTCTCTAGTTTCTGTTGCCTCAATGTCCTCTGAAACCTTCAAAGAAATGATTTTTATATTTTTCAACTTTTTTTGTATATAATTTTTTTTTGGTGAGGCTCTGAGCTAACATCTGTTGCCAATCCTCCGCTTTTGGCTTGAGGAAGATTGTCCCTGAGCTAACATCTATTCCCATCTTCCTCTATCTTATACATGGGTTGCTACCACAGCATGGCTTGATGAGTGGAGGGCAGGTCCACACCCAGGATCCAAACCCACGAACACCAGGCCACTGAGGCCGAGTGTGTGAACTTAACCACTTCACCAGAGGGCCAGACCCTTTTGAGCCATTTCTATTATTCTCGGTGAGACTGTGGTTTGCCACAAGCTATTCCATCCCACCTGCAAGATAATCCCATTGATATGGAATCTGAAGTGAGTTTGCTCACCCGTTGCACAGCAAGCCAATCTCTGACACTGGGTGTAGTGGAAGAAAGTAGGAATTTTATTATCGCACGGCACTGAGCAAGGAGAGAGGGCAGCTAATGCTGAAATCCCAAACTCCTCGAAAAGCTAAAAGGAAGGGTTTTAGGTAGGGGAGGGGGAGTATATGGCCTTGCTGGTTGGAGCTTTCCCACCAGACTGTGTTTGACCTTGAGACACTTACAGAGAGGAGGGAGCCCATGACCTTGCTGGTCAGCAGCTTTCCCACCAGTCTGTATCTCCTTGCAGGGAGGAGATAGTGAATCCAGGTGCTTGTTCTTGGAGGTGTCTGTCTCCAAGGAGGATAGTGGATTCTGGAGCCAGGGAGTAAGCAGGGAAAGAGTGCTTTGGTTTTAACCTCAAATATCTTGGGTTTAATGTGGGGAAACTGATATCAGGGCCGGTATCACCATTGCTATTTCAATTGCCCCCAAATTTTTCATCCATAAGAATAATATGTAATGAAAGTGGTACAAAACTGGCACATACCAGATCAAACTTATTTATAAATTTTGATGTAAAACTAATTATTTTTTTCAAATAAAATCTAGCAACACATTAAAAGTATAATGCAACATGGTAAAGCAAGAATCATGGCAAGAATGCAAAAATGGTTCAAATTTACCATAATAATAAATAAGTTAAGGGAGAGAAAAAGACATGTTTATCCATACAGATGGAAAAGTAAAGATTATTACAAAGGCAGCTTCCAAGTGTGAAAAAAATCTCTTAATAAAATAGGAATATTTGGACACTTCCTTTGTATAATAAGCCAAAAGTCAGCACTGTACTAAATGTTCAGAGTTGTGAAAAAGGTAAAAATTCCCAGGATCATGATATTATTTAATATTCTTCCAAAAGTAACTATGCATTGAAATTTATTACAGAAATATATAAAATGTAAAAATTGGAAAGAAGAGGTAAAAAAAATTACTTTTTTTGTAGAGGATATAATTCTTTATCTGGAGCTCTCAAAAGAATTAATGAAAAACTATTAGAAAGAATAACAGAATCTGGAAAATGGCTGGTTACAAAGTTAATATGCCAAATCAGCAGCTTTCCTTTATACAATCACCAAGCACTTTGAAAACAAAATAGAGTAAAAGATTCTATTTACCAAATGGTAAAAGTTGTCATACGAAGGAATAAATATAACAATCAATTTTGAAGATCCAATTTTTAAATTTTAAAAAGCTTTAAAATAGCAAAGAACATGAAAGGAAGCTTGGCTAATGAGAAGATATATTCTTTTAGTCCATCAAAAATGCAATATTGTAAACATGTCAATCTTTCTATAATCTATAAATTTAACACAGTCCCAACAAAAATGACCACACTTACTAGCTTTAAACAACACATTTAGGGGCCAGCCCGGTGGCCAGTGGTTAAGTTCACATGTTCCACTTCAGTGGCCTGGGGTTTGCCAGTTTGGATCCCGGATACGGACCTACGCAGCGCTTATCAAGCCATGCTGTGGCAGGCGTCCCACAGATAAAGTAGAGGAAGATAGGCACAGATGTCAGCTCAGGGCCAATCTTCTTCAGCCAAAAAGAGGAGGATTGGCACAGATGTTGGCTCAGGGCTAATCTTCCTAGAAAAAAAAAAAAACAAAAAACAAAACTACCCTATTATCTTATGGAGGTTTGAAATCTGAAATGGATCTCACAGGGCTAAAAACCAAGATGTTGGTAGTGCTAGAGGACATCAGCCCATCCTGGAAGCTCTAGCAAAGAGTCCATTTCCTTGCCTTGTCCAGCTTGCAGAGGCTACCTGCATTTGTTGGCTCACAGCCCCTTCCACTTTCAAAGCTAGCAATCGTATCACTCTTGCCTCTGCTCTCATCTTCATTTCTCTATCTCTGACTCTAAATCTCCTGCCTCACTCTTTCAATTATAAGGACTCTTGTGATTACATTTACGGCCCTCCTGGATAGTCCAGAATAAACTCCCCATCTCATTATCCTCAATCACCTCTGCAAATTCCCTTTTCCATGTAAGGTAAAATATTCACAGGTTCTGGGGATTAAGACATGGCCATCTTTGGGTATCATTATTCTTCCTGCCACACCACTCTCCATGAAAGGAATTAAGGGTCCTTAGAGGAATGGCTGATTCCAGGATTTGTTGTGCCAGAAAATAATAAAGGACCAAAGAATGATGGGGGCCTTTCTAAAGGGCACAGAGTCAGCTTGAAGGGATGTACTCATTGCTATTGCAATGTCACTACTCCAGGCCCTTCCAATGAACATAGCTAGAACACACACACTACTCACACGGACATTTACGTTTATTTCTATAGATCTAGATCCAAAGAACCATGAGTTCACAGAGATACCTTCAACTCCAGTCCAATATCACAAGATCCATCCTAAATTTCTCCCTTTCTATATTTGCAATTTCCTTCTCCAACAGTCAGAAACCTGGCTTTCACTATGCATATGATATTTACTTCTTTGACCAATCCCCCTGAATGTAAGCAATCTCTCACTTTGGCCACCACCTCCTCCCTGCTTGGACACCTTCCTTGCCCGGCTTGGGCTCTGATTGCCCATGGCAGGCCAGCCCCCCGCATGGATATCTTCCTCACATTCCTGGAGCTGGACTATACGAATCAGTGTTCCAAATGGAAAAATAAACTTGCAAGAGGAAGCACAAAAAATATGAAAAAAAGAGTGCTAAGAAGGAACTAATCTATCCCATAAATCTAGAATGATTATTAGATATTGGCACATTAACAAAGAGACAGATCAATAGAAAAGGATAAAAAGTCCAATTGTTAGAAAACCCCCAAATAGTAATTTAGTATATAATAAACGTGACATTCTAAAGCAGCAGGAACATATGAGTAATTCAATAAATAATGTTGGGACAATTGACTAAATATAAGAAAACATAAAGTTTCTGGATTCCTACTTTACTTCTTAACCCAAAGCAAATTCCAGGTAGATTAAATTTAAACTGAAAAATAAAACCATAAAGTTGTATATAAAAGTTATATTGCATATAAAACATACGTGATCTAGATATAGACACAGCATAAAAAGATAGAGGTGGAGATATAATATATCTAGCTAGCTTTGGATTTACCGAATATATGGAGAAGAACTAACATTCTTTTCTTAAAAATTATTTGACATTCTTAGCAAATAAACAGCACTTGTAAATTAATAAGAAAAAGTCCAACCACCAATGGTAATATGAATCACTTATGACTATATGAAAAAACTATGCAAAGTTACTCATCATTAAGTAAATGAAAATTTAAATCACGAATAAAAGTTTTCATCTATCAGCATAGAAAAAAATAAAAATATTTCATAATACACAAACTGTATTGGCAAGAGTGAGAGTATAAACTGGTGCAAGGGTAACTTGACAATTTCAAATTGTTCAAATTAAATATATACATATATATCACTTCAGCAATGCTGCTTTTTAGGAATTTAACCTAAATGATACACATTGGGCAAAAATGAATATACAAAGGTGTCCATTGCACTATTACTTGTAAGAAAAGAGAATACTGTAAACAATCCAAATACCCACCAAAATTTGACTGTTAAATACATTATGACTTAACCATCAAATCAAGCACTACGGACGTGCCATCCGACGGCACAGGCCCAGCACCTTGAGCCTGAGAAGTCTGCCAAAGGCAACAGAAAATGTTTGAGACCTGGGGAAAAAAGTTTTCTAAATATAAAAAGAAAACTGCAAACTCAGAATTAAATAAGGTTTAATTGTTTATGAAATGTAACAACGAATAAAGCAAGTGCAACTCAACCGTATATAAATGTAATGAGGTTTAAATCAAAGAACAAAATGAATTATTCATCTGTTGATTGATGCCTCACTCCTCAGAGGCAGAGAATTGAGTTTATCACCCTCTTCCATTCGAGGCAGACTCTCCCCACCTGCCAGGCCATGGCCCTTCTCTTGTTTTGCTTTTCCACCCATGGTTTTCCTCCTAGTTTCCTTCCCACAGTAGGACTGCTCCTAATATGTTTCATTTGTCACTCTCCAACAGGTAGTGAATTTTGTGTTTGTATTTGCTTTAATTTTCTGTAAAAGCACGCTGGATATCTCATTCCTCTTTAAATTTTAATCACTCAACACTACTTTTTTAAGATCTGTCCATATTGCTGTATGTATATGAGTTGACTGTTTCTAACTGCCGCATAGCATTTCCTGGTAAATCTATTCACTTCCCTGGTGGTGGACCCCTAAATAGCCTCCCCCTCTCCACTCCTGCAAACATGCAGAGTGAACAGCTTCTAGGACCCGGTGGGAGCGTCAGAGGGAATGCTGGATCATGAGGCATCTGAACATTGAATTTGCCTGTGACCAGACTGCTCTCCATTCACATTTCCCAGAACAGTGGAGTCGAGGTCCCAGTCTCCTGTATCTTAGGTCAAATTTGATGCTAATCAACTTTTGACATTTTGGCCAGCAAATGTGGGTAAATTCATACCTTGTTCCAATGTTCATTGAGCTGTTAGGAGTG
The DNA here is from genome assembly GCF_041296235.1 of Equus asinus. Classification (NCBI taxonomy): domain Eukaryota; kingdom Metazoa; phylum Chordata; class Mammalia; order Perissodactyla; family Equidae; genus Equus; species Equus asinus. The sequence continues at coordinate 66,351,274 of NC_091791.1, read as the reverse complement.
ACATACACCTCTTTGTCCCTTGGAGTTCTCCTTTTGTGAATTGTCTTCTCATAGTCTTTGCCCATTTTTCCTTTTGGATTTCTTATCTTTTTCCCACCGATATGCACAGATTTCCTTGTACATTCTTGCTATTGATTATTTGTCAGGCATTGCTAATTTTGTCTACCAGACCTTTATGGAATAGAAATCCTTCATTTTGATTTTGTCAGACCTATGCATTGTTTTTTCTCTTGTGGTTGTGTTTTTCCAGGCCTGTTCACGATATCCTCCCCAGCTTAAAATAAACAGAGATATTTGCCTGTATTTTCATCCATATATTTATCTTTCATCTTCCATATTAAGGGTTTTAATCCATTTTGAATTCACCTTTGTTTATGTTGTGAGATAGAGATTCAATTTTATTTGTCTCCACATAATGAATAATTTTTCCCACAATCATCTTTTTTTACAAAAATCTCACCCCTGATTTGTAGACACCTTTATCATATATCATCTCCATATATGTGAATCTGTTTCTGAGCTCTCTGTTCTGTTCCACTGCTCTGTTCCTACATTACTAACATACCTTCTTTCTTCTTATTACTATTGCATTGTGATATGCCTAAACTATAGTAGGATAAATTCCTCCTCTTTGTTTTTAGTGTTCAAAATTGATTTGGTTCTTTCTATACTATACTCTTCCACGTGAATTTTTAAATAAGATGATCACTTCCTCAAAAATTTGTGATGAGTATTTTTTTATTTGGAATTGCACTGAATATATAGATTTATTTGAAGAGCATTGACATAGTTACAAAATTCTCTAATCCAGGAATATGGTTTACATATATAATTGTGCTATTTTCACTTACACCCTCTAATAGAGTTTTAAACTTTTTCTCCATAAAGCCCTTATGCAATATTTTTAGGCCAAATTCTAGATATTTTATAGTGCTTATTGCTATTGTGAAAAATTATAATATTTCATATCATATCTTCTTACTGGTTATTGTTGGTGATTGTAGAAGAATGTTACTTATTTTAGTAAGTTGTGCTATTTACTTTTGTAAGCACATGCATAGACTATGTCTGAAAGTATATCCAAGAAGTTTATGAGAATTATTGCCTCTAAAGATGAATGCTTGGGGATCAGGAGCAAAAGGGAGACCTACTTTTAATTGTATACTCTCTGGGACTATTTGAATTACTCTTTCAATGAAAAACTAGAATATATATGTATTTAAGCATAGAGTTACTGTGTGTGTACTACCTCTCTCTATATATATGCTATATGTAGATTATATCTATCTATTTCTATATCTATGTCAAGAGAGCAGAGATTCAGAATGGGCAAACGTGAGAGGCTGCATAACCCATAAGTTCTCCCCTTGGTGGAGAATGCTTCACCAGCTACACTAAAGATATAGTAATGACCAGTAGTCATTGTCTTCTTGAATTCAGGAAGCTTGATTCTATTCTAACTTGAGAAATCTCTCCTGCTACCTAGTTCATTTTTTCAAACATTTCTTCATCTAGCAAGATAACAGAGAGAAATGTATGTGAATAGGAATTACTCTCAAATCTCTTGAGTGCTGGCAATCACCAAAGCATTATTTGCACACTTCCTTCTCTAACTGTCTCCATGGCACAGATGGACAGTTTTTTATAAAAGTTCTATGATACGTGTGTTCGAGAACTATCCACTTGTCTCACCTGTTAGAGTTTCATACTGGGCAATCTGGAATTCCAGTTGATATGTGCCGAGTGATATACACAGTATGAGGGATGAGGACGTTAAATGCTCATGAGTCATCTCTTCTTTTTGAAATGAATGATGGAATACTAGTGTTCTCATCTGCTCAAAAAGGGGACTGGACATTTTAACAACAAAACTTTATTTCAAAGAAGTCTTAGGTGGAATGCCAATTGTGGTTGAAACGATGGAGTTCACCAAACATTTCACCTAATCTTTCTCCTTTGCCAGCTCCCTTGCAATTAGGTGACACCACGTGACTAGTTCTGGCCAAATAGGAGTGGTAGCATGTGACAGTTGTTCTGGGCTGGATCCTAGAAGAGTCAGTGTGTGCTCCCTACCCTGCAGTTGTCTCTTCCCCTGCCATGGCCCCTGAAAAACCATGTGCTCCAGATGGTGCAGCTTCAAGAGGGCAGCATCTCTATCAGCCTGGGTCCCAAAGGAGCTATGTGGAACAGAGCCCCCAACAACCCACTATTGACTTGTAGCATGAATAAGAAATAAACTTTTGCTGTATTAAGCAGCAGGTTTCTTAGCAGCATACAACAGTATAATCTAGAAAATTAACAAAACATATGAATATTGTCAATTTCTGAGTGAAGGAAGGTGAAGATAGAAGTCCCACAGCCTGACCTGTTTGTCTAGTCTTCAGCATCTCTTCCACCTTCCAAGGACATTAAGTCAACTCTGTATAACCCTAGAAATGTGCACCATGTATTTTGAAAACCAGTGGACTCATCCCCAAATATTTAGAGTTAAATAACCTACTTCTAAACAGGTCAGTGAAGAATTCTAGAGAGAAATCTAAAAATATTTGATTTTTAGATGAAACAAATTTCCAAATGAAAATGAAAATATAACTTACCAAAATTTGTGTAATTCGGTGAAAGCAGTGCTTAGAGGAAAAATTATAGCATTCAGTGCATACACTAGAAAAAAAGAAAGGTCTAAATGAATAATCTAAGCTTCCACCTTTGGAAACTAGAGAAAGAAGAGCAAATTTAACCTAAAGCAAGGGGAAGAAAAGAAATAATAAAATTAGAGCAAAAATGAATAAAATTAAAAACAGGCAAACAATAAAGAAAATCAATAAAACCAAAAGCTGATTATTTGAAAAGATCAGTAATATTAATAAACCTCTAGCCAGGCTAACCAAGAAAAAAAGAGAGAAGACACAAGTTACCAATATCAGAAATGATAGAAGGGTCATCTCTACTGATCCCGTGGACATTAAAAGGGTAATAAAGGAACACTAAAAACAACTCTATGCCAAGAATCTAGCAACTCAGATGAGAAGGGCCAATTCTTTGAAAAACGTGAATTACCAAAGTTCACACAAAGAGAAATAGATAAGCTGAATAGTCTTATGTCTATTAAAGAAATTGTTCTTTCTGGAAAAGAAAGCTTCAAAGGGTTTCACTGGTGGATGCTACCAAAATTTAAGGGAGAAATAATATCAATTCTCTATAACCTTTTCCATATTGAAAACAGATGGAACACTTCCTCACTCATTCTATGGGCCAATATTACCCTCATATCAAAACCAGATAAACACATTACAAGAAAAGAAAAATACAAACCAATATGTTACATAAATATAGATGGAAAATCCCCAACAAAATATCAGCAAATCAAATCCAAGAATGCATAAAAAGAATTATACACCATGACCAAGTGAGATTTATTCCAGATATGCAAGGCTGGTTCAACATTTGAAAATCAATCAGCGTAATCCACCATATCAAAGGCTAAAGAAAAAATTCATATCATACCAATTGAGGTCAAAAGCGTTTTACAAAATTCAATACCCATTCACAATAAAAAGAACTCTCAGCAAACTAGGAATATTAGCAAAATTTCTCAACTTAATAAAGAACATCTATGAAAAACCTATAGCGAACATCATACTGTATGATGAGAAACTGGGTGCTTTCTCCCTAGGATTTGGAACAAGGCAACAATGTCACTTCTCAGCATTCCTCTTTCCCATTGGACTAGAAGTCCTAGCTGGCTCAATAAGACAAGAAAAAGAAATAAAAATGTACTTATTGGAAAGGGAGAAATAAAGCTGTCTTTATGCATAGATGACGTGATTGCCTAGGGAGAAAATCCCCACAGGTCTCCAAAAAGTCCTGGGACAAATAAGTGGCAGAGCACAGTCACAGGATGCGAGGTCCGTATACACAATCAGTTGCTTTCTTGTCTACCAGCAATGAGCGATTGGAATTTGGAATTTTAACAAACCAGTCAGCTCAAGAATCCCTTTGCATCTTCCAGTTTTAATACTCTATAATGCTATATTCTAAATATCCCATCACTGTGTATTCTATGTCCATGATTCTTTTGTATCCCAGAAATCAGATAAAGTTGCCTAATATCCTTTGAGATCCAAATAAATTTGGCTGAAACTACTGCCCACATCTAGGGTTCCCTGCATCCTTCGTGAGATCTCCAGGAGTTCTGGAGGAGGGGTCTCTTATCCATGACTTTTTGGCTCACATGTGAAAGAACCCTAACTCAAACATATGTCAGATACTATGAGGACTGGGAAAGGACCATTGGATTTAGCAAGGGCATTGGTGACCTTGACAAAGTGATTTCAAAGGGCTGAATGAAATCTTCCAGGACTCAGTCTCTGGTTCTCTTTTGTTTTCAGTCTACTCTCACTGTCTTGGAAATCTCAGGGATGGAATTGAGGAAAGCTCTCATTTTGGGGTTTTAAATTCTATGTATAGGTTAACGGTTCCCAAATTCATATCTCCAACCTGGACTTTTATCCTAAATTCCAGACGTCCATACCCACAGGCTCCTTGATAACAATAATCCGTAATCCTGCCTCACAGCTACCCCTTCCAATAACTTACATGGGTTGTGAGGACTCCTGTAATAGCTTTCTAATTGGTCCATCTGCTTCCATCCTTTCCTTCTTCACAATCTATTATCCTAGTGTCCAGACAGATTCAAAATTACAAGAACAGCTCCTTCCTCTGCTCAAAACCCTGTGGCAGTTCCTTATTTCACTCAGAACAAAGTCTTAATAAAAAGCACAAAAACTCTACACCATCTGTACACAACCTCCATTGCTGTTCTGATCTCATCTACTACCTTCTACAGAGTAGTTGCTCACTAAATATTTCTTGGAAGAATGATTCAATGAGTGGGCAGCAAAAGCAATAAACGCTCTCCACTGGTGGCTGATATTTTTGCAAGTTACATCTGTCTAGAAGATTTTGCTTTCCTTGAATTAGATCATGTATGGATATTCTCACAACCCTACCTGAAAAGAAAGTCAGCTCCTTCCTTTGATACACATACGTGTGTACACACACACACCCGCACATCCACAAGACCTTGTGTACAAGGCAGACACTACTGAAATTAAGAAGAAAGAAGGACTTGGGATGACAGCGTATCACAGTAATACAGAACAAAAATTGTCAGATATTACATTTCTCTTTTAAAGAAGTCTCTTGGTCATTTCTGGCAATGTCTTGTTTGGCCAGCCTCCTCTCCCCTTTCTCTTCCCCTCCTCTCCTCTATTCTCTCCCCATACCCAAATTTCTGATAATCATTTCCCCACACAGTGGTTTAGCTTCTTTTTGTTTCTTCCTCTCTTCGCAATTCATACTCTTAGAGTTTTACCTTCTTCACCCGAGCAAGTTACTATTTTCTTAAACCAAAATAATCGTCTCCCTAAGAGGATTTTTTGCATCAGATGTTAAGATGATGACTATTCTTTTCATCCCATCTCACTTTCTCTTAAGTTTTAAATTCAAAGTTCTAAAGCCAACGAGTCTAGACGTTATTTCAGGTATCATGTGTTCCTTTTTTTTCATTATTTTTTAATCAAGATATAATTAACATATAACATTATATTAGTTTCAGGTGTACAACACAATGATTTGATATTTATATGTACTGCAAAATGATCACCACAAAAAGTCTAGTTAACATCCATCACCATACATAGTTACATAATTTTTTTCTCGTGATGAGAGATTTTAAGATCTGCTCTCTCAGCAACTTTCAAATACACAATACAGGATTATTAACTATAGTCATCATGTGTTCTAAAACAAGTGACTTTGCAATTCTGTCTTCCTTTCCAAATGAGATGTCTTGGGTGGTGATCCACTGTAACCATCATAAGAGCTGATCTACAGGTGACGGAGTGTCCACAGTAGATTTCCTCTTACCTTGTGCAGCCTCAGGTGTCCAGGAAACCCCTTCACCTGCGAATTCTCTACGTAGTTAATGCGCAGGGGAAGGGAAGAGCATAGGCAGTGGGGCCAGCTGTGGGAGTTGAATCCTGGCTCACTTTTTATTGTCTGTGTGATGTTGGGCAAGCTCCTTTACTTCGCTATGCCACAGTGTCCTCATCTTTGAAGAGGAGGTAGGAGCAGTGCCTACATCATAGATTTGCTGTGAGAACCCAATGAAATAAAACACACAAACACTTAGAAAAGTGCCTGGTACACAGTAAGTGCCCAATAAAGGGTAACCATGGAGACCTATATCAGTTTCTCAGACAGGGTTGGGATAATAATAGACACTCATCTCATTGGGCAAAGGGGGAACATCAGCCCCAGGTCCTCCCACTGTAAGCTTGGTGCTTTTCTCCCTGTTGAGTATCACATTTAGCTGAAACACTTGCATGTCATGTTGGTTTAAGCTCTCACACTACTGCGATCTTGGATAAGCTGCTTTCCTTCTCGGGGCTTCGGTTTCTCCACCTACAAGATCAGCAGTTGGGACTAGATTATCTCCAAGGGTCCTGCTAGTTTTGACCTTAGATATGTACAACCTGAAAGAAATAAAAAACGATCTGTGCTTCCTCTCTAAAGATGAACTTCCAGGCCAGAGCCTCAGGACTGACTGGATGGCTCCAACACACAGATTTCGTAGGGCTTAGAAGACTCTTCTGGAAGAGTTGACACTGAATGATGTCATGAATGTTGTAGAGCAGGGCAAAGCCTGGTGCTTTTCAAACGTGATGTGAAGAGGAGTCACCCAGAGATTTCATTAAAACGTAAATTCTGATTCAGCAGATCTGGGATGGGGCCTGAGATTTCGCATTTCTAACAAGCTCCCAGGTTTGTCAATGCTGTTGGTTGGGGTTTAACACATGCTCCCCGAGTGCTCCAAAGAGCATTGTACACCAGAGAGAGGTAGTAGGAGAGCAGTCATTCCTGCACCTCCCACGCCAACCACGTTTCCCTGCCCTGTGGTGAGCGCTGCCTTGAGCACCATAATCTGTATCCAGTACTGTGCAGCCAACCAGGCCCTTAATTACATTTCCCAGCCAAGGATCTGTCCTCTCACAGATGTGGCACGGTGCTCTTCAGGGTGGCACTGTCCAATAGAACTTTCTGTGATGATGTAAGTGTTTGGTATCTGCACCTTCCAATATGGCAGCCACATGTGGCTGCTGAGCACTTGAAATGCGGCTGGTGAGACTGAGGGACTGAATTGGTAATTTTATTTCATTTTAATTAATATAAATTTAACTAGCCATATCTGGCTAGTGGCTACCATGTTAGAAAGCACAGCTTCAGAGGGCACTTCCATATTGTGGTTCCCTGGAGAGAAAATGGCCTTTAAATCGTAAAGACAGATGGCAACCCCTCCAATTACTATCTGAATGGCCTCTGGCAAATAACCAAACTCTTGGCATTTTCCTCATTGGTAAAACGGGGATGAGCACACCTAATTAGTGAGATTGATTTAAGAATTTAAGTTAATATATATAAAACTCCTGGCACCATACATAATTCATAGTGGATGGCCCCAAAATAATAGCTCTTATGTGCATTTTGTCACCTCCAAAGAGTGTCAGGTCTCCCAAACCCAAATCTTGGACCCCACTCTCAATATTCTGTGGCTTCCCTCATGGTACTTAAAGATGGCCTGGGTTCACTCATCAGAAAGGCTCAATGGGAGAAGACACAGTCACTCCCCCAAATTGTGGGATGTTGGTACCTGAAGTCAGAGAGGGGCAGCTGGCTGATTAAGGTCACACAGCCGGTTAGCGGCATGAACCCTAGTCCTCTGAGTCCCAGCTCAAGTCTTTCTTTTATATTGACTTATATTTAAAATTAAAACATTGCTATTTATTAAATACTAACTCCACGTCAAACACTGAACCAGATCCTTTATCTAGGTGACCACTCGCCTTCACAATGGCCCTGAAGAATAGATGGGTTAGAATTCTCATTTTTCTAGATTAAGAAACTGAAGGCCAGAGAGTAAGTAATTTGACCTAGATCACACTGCTGTTTAGGGTCAGAATGGGGATTTGAACCACATCCCTCCATTTCTAAAGCTTCTCCTCTTTCCACATTGTTTCCTTTTCATTAAGTGTCCTCTGTACGGTCTCTTCCCCTCCCTGGACTCTCTCCTCCAACCCTTTCCCACCCCAGGACACACACAGAGCCAGCATCCATTCAGCTTACCAACACTTCTCCTGAAGGACAGAAAGGAACCATCCATGCAAGATCTGGAAGAAGTGTGACCCAGACACAGGGAAGAACAAGCACAAAGCCCTGGATGGGGGCAAGCCGAGTGTTTCAGAACAGATGGTTGGAGCAGTGTGGCTGGAGCATGGAGGGCAAGCGGGAGTGAGAGAGCAGGATGTGGATGCAGGCCTTATGGTATGGAATCTGGACTTCCTTCCGAGTTCAGTGGGAAGCCACTGGAGGGTTTTAACAGGGAACAACATGAGCTGATCTATATGTTCCAAAGAGCATAATGGCCTGATGTGGAAGAGCGTAAGGGAGGGGAAACCAGAGGCCAGGGCAATCCATGAGGAAGCTGTTGAAATGAGCTGGTACAAGGGTGATGGAGAAAAGAGAACCAAGACAGGTACATTTAGGAAGAAGAACTGACAAGTTTATGTTTGGGTTGCCATGAAGAGAGACAGAAAGCAGAGTCACACAGAGCTCCTCGGATTTTTGGACTGAGCAGTGGGTGGAAGTGTTGTCATGCGCTGTGTAATCACATTAAAGTTTCCAATTTCAGCCTTGTCATCAACTCACTGTGTGACCCCCCTCAGGGCTAAGGGATGTCTGAGGGTCTTAATGGCCCTAGTGGTTCTTCTATGGTCCCTGCCCTGATCTTAATATACAAATGAAGCAACTAAGTACATCCTAACGAGAAGTATCTGCTGTGCTAATCCAACTCCAATGGGTTGAACTGGATCTAACATCTAATATCTGCTGATCATTAGCCTGACCATAACTGTGTATTAAATATAAATTGAGATTTCTGCTCGAGATCCCAGTTCATGGACTTAGTGTTATCTGGACGTGGCAGCTGAGGCTGGATTGGCAGAGAGGGGATGTGTTCTAAGGGGCTCTGTGGACTCCTGGACTGCAGAGCACACCTCATCAACCCACAATCCAGTGCAGGACCAGGAAATGGACATTTGTCATAAACCCTGAAGTTCAGGAGCTGGTCTTTAAGACCAGCAAGGTCCACACAGCAAACAATGCGGAGAGCTGAAAAGGGCATGCAGAACCCAGCAGTTACCCCGAAAAGCTTGCTCCAGGTGGGGGCCTTGGTACAGCAGTGCATGTGCAGAGAGAGCTGCTTGTCTGCTGTGCATTTGCTCTTCTCTCTGATGGGAACAAGCCTTCCTGGGGACACTCTCCCCTGGGATGTTTGAACATCTAGTTCCAGAAGTCACTTAATTCTAAGGTCACCTTCACATATACAGAGACCTTCCTTGACTCCCCAAACTAAAGTGGCCTCCATTGTATTAATCTATTTTGCTGTCTTCATAGAACTTTCCAGGAACCAAATCATCATGGTTATTTAGTCATCTACTTGGTGTCTGGTTGACTGCCCCCACTAATGACTACCCTCACTAATGTGTGAGTCCCCATGAATGTGGGCTGTATCTGCCATGTCATCATCAAATCCCCAAAGCTTGAGACAGTGCCCACTACAGAGGCGAGGGTGAGAAGTCATTGCTGGGGTCACTGATCCCACCAGGGCAGTTGAAGACATTTAGAAGCCCTAAGCCCTGAAACACTGAGCCTCCCAAACATAATGTAAAATGAATTAATTCTCATCTGTCAAGCATATGCAGGAATGTCCAACAATGACATGATTTTTCATTTGAAGCATACTTCAAAGAGCATACTTCAATGCTCTTTGTAAAATTATCAAACATCAGATTCTTCCCAAAATGGCTTTATATTTTTCTAAGTTTGTTTGTTTCGTTTTTGGTGCCCCTTCTTTGTGGAAGCCCTGTTAAGTTCGAAGTCTTCCATCCAGAGAATTTAAAACCTAGAATCAAGCTGTGTACAACCTATCTTAGAATTTAGAGCTCGGAGCAGGGGATCTCATCAGGACCCGTGGACCTGGGGGAGGTTCACAGGCTCCATGAATCTGCTGAAATCAGATGCAAAATTGTGAGTTTATGTCTTGGGGGAGATTCCTCATCTTCCATCATATTATCAAAGGGTCTACAACACCAAAAGGCCAAGGACCACTGAAGTCAACTCATGGCATTGAAGACACTCCTAATAGATCTGAGGCTCCTAAAAACTAGTGACGTAATCAGTGCAACCACTGTGGGAAATTGTTTGCCCATGGCTCCTAAAGCTGCAGGTACACAGAAGCAATGCTTCCACCTCCAGGTTTAACCCATCAAAAATGGTTACGTAGGCACTGAAAGCAACGTGGACAAGAATGGCATAGCAGCTTTATCCATAACAGCCCAAAACTTGAAATTGCCCAAAGGTTTATCAATGATAAACGGATACAAAAATTGCAGTACCTTCATACAATGAAACATCATACTCTAGTGAAAATGAGCAATCAGTAGTTGCATACACAATATTGATGAATATCACGCATACATTGAGTGAAAGAAGCCAGACACAAACGTTGCATCATGCGCAGTTCCACTCCTGTGAAATATGAAGAGGCAGCACTAATCCACGCTGCTAACAGTCAGGAGAGAGTCTCCCCTAGTGAGGGGAGTAACTGAAAGGGGGCACAGAGGGAGCTTTTGTTTCTTAATCTGGGGGCTGGTTACGTGGCTGTGTTCAGTTTGAGAAAATTCATTTAACTACATCCTTATGCTATATGCACTTTTCTGTACATGTCACACTTCAACAAAAAGTGGAAAGAAATTGTAGTATCTGCAATGAAATCTAAGCTCTTCAAATTTGAGGCATTTGAGATCTTCCCCAAACTGACTTCAACTTTTGAGCTGAGGGCCTCCCAGAGGCCATGCACAGCCCTTATTGCATGGGGTTGAGATTACCTGGCTAAGGGGCCTGTCTCCACCATTTGACTGGGGCCCAGCGATTGCAAAAAGCCCCTCTTCTCCATCTGACATGCCTGGAGCCTGTCCCCAAGAAGGTGCCCTGCCACATTTGCTGGAAAATGTGCTGCTAACAAGATCTCTTCTCAAGGACATGGAGAAAGCAGGACCCGGGAGTCCTGGACTGGTCCCCACCCTGGCTGGGAGTCACGGGGCATTTGGCTCCTTGGATTGTGGAGAGGACCTGAACGAACCCACAGTTGGAAAAGCACCTTGTGCACCCACTGTAAATCGGCCCACCTGTGTGCAAGGTTAGAGCATTGTTGTTATTGTGGCTAATGATAATAATAATAATTGTCATAATTTAAAATAGCATATTTTGTTCCCCTAACTGTGAGGACCTTTTGAAGCCTGGGGGAGTAGTGTGCAGATGACTTCCAATTTTTTCCAATTTGGCTTTAGAAAAATTCCACATGAAGAGATAGATTGGTCTGGGCAGGGATGCAGACATTACACACAATAAAAAGAGTCAAGAGTAGCGGGGAGAGTTGGGAGCCCCACTTGGCTTTCAGTCACCAGTTGCTGCGTGCCCAGAGCCCGCGCCGGGTTTCCGAGGAGGGCGGTGGACAGAGCACACTGTCAGCGCAGGCCTCCAGTCTGGCTCTCAGACACAGATGGCGCTATCATTCTCTGATCCTGTGGAGGAGGGGGAGGCAGGCTCGTCATTATTGGGCTTGCAAACTGGCCCCCCGGTTGCCTCTGACAGGTGGGCAGGAAGCTCCTGGTCACTGGGGTTCTGGGGCGACGCTTGGCTGATTGGGGGCCATGTATTTTGGTGATGGATGTCAGCAGGAGGGGACAGACCTCCGTCTGCCCTGTGGGGGGCCTGGAGGCTTGTCTCAGAAGACAGATGCCAGGTCCTGCTTTCCCTCCTGAATGAGCCAGAAGTGGCTCTGAGCATGAGGGGAGAGGTGGAGGTGATGGGAGGAGAGAGACCAATGGGTAGCCCAGGATCAGCCCCAAACCTCAGCACAGGCCCCAAGGTACAGAGCCCAGCAGGTTCACCCAGTGTGCCAGGCCCCCAGAGACACCTGTGGTCTGATTGAAGCAACAAGCACTGGCCCCAGGCATCAGGAGGCATTCCTGGGTCGGCTCAGGGAAGATGAAGTATCAGAGGTGAGAGGTAAAGAGGAAAGGAGGGAGGGAAGGGGAAAGGTAGGCAAGGAGAAGGGACGGAAGGCGGGAAAGGACAAAGGACGAGGGAGGAAGGGAGAGAGGAGGAAAGCAAGGCAGAGAATGAGGGCAAGAAGGGAGAGAAGAAAAGGAAAGAGAGGAGGAGGCAGGAAAAGGCTGGACTTGTAGGCACATGGACCATATGACTTGAGACAGCTCACTTACTCCCTCTGCCCATCATTTTTCTTCTTCAACTTTAAAATGGGAGAGGGAGGGGAGAGCTTGTGTTTACTGAGCACTTACTATCTGCCGATACCACTCTGAGTGCCCTACATGTATTACCTCGTTCATTCCTATAAATGGGATGTCACTGTCATCCCACTGGACAGGTGAGGAAACAAAGGCCCAGCGAGGCGAAGAGACAACTCAGGGTCCAGCAGTTATCAACCTACAGCACTGGGATTTGCACTCAGGCACCCTTGTCCCAGATCCCCCATCTGAGCTGCCACACTACACTCTGTCAGCTCAGGGCCGGGCAACAGCATCCCCCCACCATTCATGAGCTCCTAGGGTCCCATGAGCAGAGGGGATAATGACACACACTGGGCTCTTCCACACCTCCACGCCTCTGCATGTGCTGGGTCCTCTGCCTGGAGCCTTTCTCTGGTGGCCACTCCTCTGCCTCCTCTTCCAGGACCCAGCTCACCTGCAGGTCTCCTCCACAAAGCCTCCCCTGAGAGCCCAGGCTCAGTCTTCTGTGCCCGCATAGTCCTTCTGTGCCTTCTGACAGTGCTCTTACACTGCAGGAGGGTCATTTGCACATCTGTTCCCCACACTGGATTAGTAGATGTCAGAATAATGGATCCTGTCTTGTCCTCTTTAATACGGCACCTAGCAGAGTAGTGAATTGATGAATATGTGCCCAAGGTCACAGGGCTAGAATCAGAACCTCGACCTTCAAATGTCCAGTGTCCATCAAACTGCTCCTGCCTGCCCTCTCTTGGAATCATAGAAGCAACATCAGATTCTCGAACTGAAAAGAGAAGCAATAGGCCATCATGTCCAATGCCCCAGGTTTGCATATGGGGAAACTGAGACCCAGACAAGGCAAGAGCCACACCCAAGCCCCCCTGACACCCTGCCCACCCTTCTGCAATCTTGCACAGCTGGATCCCGTGGCTGCCTGCAAGGGGCTAAGGAAGTGCTCCCGTTTGGCTACAGCTGTGTGGTTTTGTGGAGGATGCAGCTGAGAATCTGTCTGCGCTGGCCTCCACTCGGAAGGCTCTTTGTCCATGGGAAGCTTTGTACTAGAATGTGGTATCAAAAGATTTGACCTGGACTGAGCCAGTGGCCACTTACATCTTCCCATGTTGCCCCACTCCCACCTGAGCTGGGCTTACTCAAGGCAGACAGGCTGCTGGGGAAAACAACAGTGCGTGGGCATGTGATCCAAACAACTATACCTATTCACGCCTGGCGTGTGTCCCGGTGCCATTAGCCATGTTACTTGCTGGCTCTCCTTCAACTCTCAGAATAACTCTAGAAGAGAGGCATTATCATCTCTGCTGTAAAGATGAGAACAAATGAAATTCAGAGAGGGTGAGTAAGCTACCTAAATTTATGCAGCTGGTCACTGGATAAGCAGGAATGCAAAACCTGGCCTGTCGATTGCAAACCCATACTTTTCTCACTTGACAGAAATCCCCATTCCCACATTCTGCAAGAGAGACACTGGCCCCCTTTATCTGAGCATCACAGACCATATTGCCATGAGCTTCTTTGTACCCTGAGAAGGGTCCTCATCCATTTTACAGATGAGGAGATGGAGGCACAACAGAAACAGTGACAACTCCTTTTGGAGCCAGCAGTCAAAGCTGGGGCCCTGACATGCTTCCCAGTTTGCCCCCACCCCTCACCAACCTCTCCTGCCTGAGTAACAGATGCCTCCAGTCCGCGTAGAACCAGGACCATGACCCACCAAGCCCATCCCTCAGGCATCCGTTCCACCTGGAGACCATTCGCCGAGCCCTCACATTCCTCTGGGACAGACAAGCTCTGATGGGTCCCTACCATTGCCCCTCCCTCTCCCTCCCCTCCCAGAAAACAGAGATCAGAGCTCAGAGCTCAGGCATGACCAATAGCTGTAGCTCGTGTTTGTGTAGCTCTTCATACGTGCAAACCACTTACACGCACTCTCATTTAGCCCTCAAAGAGCTAGGTGATGGGAGGAGTAATGACCCTGTTTCACAGAGGAGGCTGCCAAGGCCAGGGAAGTTGAGCAACGTGCACACCTGGTAAGTTGTAAGTGGTGCCGGGCTTCCCCAAGCCCATTCATGTCCTCCTCTCCTTTCAGTCCCTTGCCCTGCCCACCTCTTTGGGGGTGCTCCCTGGATCATACATGCCACTCTGAATTTCCGTCTCAGGGCAACGAACCATGCCACCTCACCTCTTCTACCACACCCTACACAGTTACCCTGACAGCAGACATTTCCCAGGAGGCTCAAGAGTATGAACTGCCCTTTCCCAGCAGGGTGATCCCTGAGAGACACTGTTGCTGTCACCACCAGGAGCCCTGGGTGCCAGCCCCGTAGTCCGTCGTCAAGATAGACAGCAACCTACCACCGGGCGTTGGGTGCTGCCCCAGACCCCCTGTGCCTTATGCTGATGAGAACGCCACAGGTTTCACAACAACCTGCCACTGTTTGCAAAAGAACCTCTCCTCAGAGTCCCCTGTCAGCCAGGAAAATACTCACTGGCCAGCCAGGACCATGGCACCAGCTGCAGCCAGGCTGGGGGCTGAAGATAAGGTGATCCGTGTTGGGCGCTCTCTCTTCATCTCAAAGGGGTGCAGTGTAAGCTCCCATGCTCACCATCATTTGTTCAATTGAAACCCTGTTCACCAAGGCCCAGTGAGGATCTGGATGCCAGAGGAGAGCCCAGGCTGGAAGGTGGAAATGCTGTGTCAGCCACAAACCAGTGAGCATGCAGAGGCCAGGCACGGGGGCCCCTGCAGCATCTCCCAGAGTGTGCACTGTAAAAACATGCAAACCTCCACTGTCAGGGGAGGAGAAAAGCAGAGGCTGTGGACAATTGGGTTAGGGAAACTGAGTTGAATAAAGCTAAACAGGTGACTGCAGGACTTTTCAGAGCCTTTAAAATTCTAACGTGCTTCCTACCTCTCCAAGAAAAGGATAATGTGCAATATTTTGTAAACAAGTAGTTTTTCAGAGGATTTCAAAAGAACAATGTCTGTGGAACACCCTTTAGAAAACACTGAGGAAGAAGAAAGCAGGAATAGCTACGTGGAAAGATGGCCTTTAAATTAGTGCTTAATTAATGGTGTTGGGACAGGCAAATAGGAAGAGGAAATATACTACCAGATGAAGGTTCAGTGTTTGCAAAAATGTGGCATTAGAAATGCACAGGTTCTGTTCAGGGAGTAAGGATTCCCCCAAACACATTGTCCCACAAGCTGGTGTCCCGAGAGCAGTGGCGTGTTTGTTTGGTTGCGTGTCTGGCTTCCCAGGAAGATTTTCTTTGACCAGAGTGTTCCGCCGCAGAAGGGAACAGCTGTTGTTTTTCCTGCCCAGCATCCATTCTCCTTGCTTCTGGTAATAGAACCTCAATTTTCTTTGGGGAACATGCTCTCTCTGCCCCTAGCCCATGGGGTCTGGGGGCATTGTAAGCCCCAAGTTTCTCGCCCTGCCCCACAACATACTACACCTCTAACACCATCCTGCACCCATCTGGGATTGGCTTACAGGTGGGCTGATGACTCGTGGTCCAGTGAGATTCAAGCCAGGACTGCTGTTGGAATTCTCGGGCAGGAAGCCCAAGTACTGCCTGGGTTCTGAAACTGGGAGAATGCAAGACTGGAGCTGCTGGAGGCCATTTCTGCCACCTCATAGGGAGAGTTTGACTGAAAAACGAAACCGCCACAAAGGTCAGCAGAGCCGAGAGATGGGGTAAAACAGATTTCTGTCAACACCCTATGGGCCCCGCTCCAAGTCATGCCTGAAGTTGACTGTACCTCTGGGACCTGGACTTTTCGTTACTTGAAATAATAGATTATCTTGTTTCTGAAGCCAATTTGAGTCGGGATTCTGTCACTTGCAATTGAAGTAACAATAGTTGAAACCTGTACAGACTTTTTTGCTATTAACCAAATTGTTCTTCACACATATCATTCATTTATGCATTCAAAATAAGATATATTAGGCACATCTCATGTACATGTAACCTGTGCAGGTAAGGCTGCCATGCACAGCTTCAGGTTGTGCACTACACAACTCAAGGGGTTCCCTTTTATGTGGCAGCAGGCTGGGGCCATGGGGACATAGGAAGATATAAATCAGCCCACAACCCAGTCGCACCCACTGTCCCTTTCACTCTCTGAAATGGCGGCAACCTTCCTCCTCTCCTTGTGGAAATCCTTCCCATCCTTCAAAACCCAACATAGCCACCACCTGCTCCGAGAAGCTTTGCCTGATTGCCTCACTGGCCACAAAGTGTGACTATAGAGGAAACTCAAGGGTGGAAAGGTGCACCAAGGGTGAAGAAATGGCCTGGGAACCTGAAATCTGAGCCCAGCTCATGCAGCCTGTTTTCCTTAGTGCTTTCTCACGTGGGCTGAGGTGGGAGGATCAGGTTCTGCGCACTCTCACGGGATGATCTGCAGAGTGCCTCCGGGACACCCCAGAAAGCTGCCTTGAGTTAGGGAAGGACAGCCGTGTTCCTGTCTACACCTCTAGAGTGACAGGGAAGGCCTCTCTGTCACCTGCACCACCCACACCCAAGCTCTCATCAATTCTGGAGGCAGGGCCTGTGGTGGCCACCCAGACAGCTGCTAATTCCCCAGGGCATCAGGCTGTATTTTCCTCCTGTCTTGCTGCCTGTTTTTCCCATGGTTGGGGGAGGTTGGGGAGGGGGGTAACCTGTTGGGGGCAGAGATGTCACATCTGGCTTATCATTCTCCCTGAGGTTTCAGGGCAGAGGGACTGCCCCAGTCACCTATCCTGCCTTCACCCTGGGCCCCCCATCTCCCATTCAGGCTCACCATCTTCCTTCTGGGAAAGAGGGAAAACACCATTCCAGCCCATAGGATTTTTCGCTTTCTTTCCCCCTCCATTGGGACACAACATGCCTCCAGTCCAGCTCACATGTTCCAAAGCCTTCCAGATTCCCTGATGTCTGCATTTGCATGGAATCCAGTCTTCCACACCCCCTCCCTCCCTCCCAGCCCTGCCTCAAACCAGCAACCTAGGTAAATAGCAGCGAATAACCCTCATTAACATTTCATAGGTGTTGTGTTATGCTCTTTTCCTATAAAACATGATACAAAAGACAGCCTAAAAAGAAACAAAATGCCTTCTTGTGTGTTATTTACAGCAGGCCTCTTCTAATCTAATTTTTTCTCCTCCCCCCTAGCCTCCCCCCACCCCGCCCAGTGCTCTGCAACTTTGCAGGCATTTTATTAAAATGAACACGTTGTTCCTGCAGCCCAGCTCCCTCCCTTGCAGGCCTGGGCATAAATAATTTATCTGAAAGCTGATTTGGCTGGCTACGCTTCCATAATTGAAGGCCGTCCCCCACAGTTTATTGGCAAGCGTGGGGGGCCCAACCGCTCAGCGCCCTGACCCCAGATGGAGCCATTCAAAGGCCCACTGCGGGCCCCTTCTAAGCTGGGGAGGCCCTGCTCACTGATGTTCACTCTACCCTGCCCCCCTCTGCAGCACCGCCCCAGCAGCCCTCAATCTGTCAGGAGGCCGAGCTTCCAGGCTCTTCCCTAGCCGAGCATCCTCAGCTGGCTGCAGACATTCTCACGTTGTGGCCTCCCGTGGTCCACAGTGAGCCCTGCCTCTGCACTATCCTGCCTGCCTGGCACCCTCCTTGGCCAGCACGTGCCCTGGATTGTCTCCCCAGGGCCGGCCTTGAGTGAGCCCTGGGGTGCAGGATGGGCTTGGAGACCCCATTTTAAATACTAAGGAGAAGCCAGAGTAAATAAAGTGATCCAGACCTGAACTCCTGCCCTCGAGTCTTGGCCCATGCCACCTGGCAATGACCCAGCACTTTCCCTCTCGGCTCACCATCCATCTTCCCGCAACCGTCAGCACCCCTCACTTGGAGGAGGGCCTTGCTGATCTTGGGACCTCGCACACTCGACTACAGCATTCTGCACTTGAACTGCCTGTGCTCCCAGCTAAGGGCAACTCCTCCACTTGCCCACCCAGCCCTTTCCCATCTTTCCTTTCTCAAGGACAACCCTCCAGCAATCCTCCCCTCGTTAGCCTGTGTCATCAATTTTCCTCTCTCTCCTTGAATTCCTCTCAAGTATAAAGATGCACATAGCACCGTGGCTCAGCTACTAGATTGCCATGTGACCTTAGTCAAGTTACTTAACCTCCCTTTGCCTCAGTTTCCTCATCTTCAAATTGGTGAGAGGAAACAGTAAGTACCTCATAGTGCTGGTGGTAGATTAAGTGAGTTAATATATGCGAAGTACGTAGAAGTGTTTGTCCATAGAAAGTGTTACATAAATGCTTACTATCAACATTATGCTAAAAATAAAACCTCACCCCCGCTTCCCCTCCAGCTATCATCCCAATATTTTGCTATGCGTTTATAGCAAAACCCCTGCAAAGAGGCATCTATATGCTCTGTCTCCAAGTGCTCTCTCCTCATTCTATCCTGAAGCCACTCTGATCAGGCTTTCCCAACGCCACCCCCCCCTCCCCCCCCGCCCCGGCAACGGCTCCAAGCACTTCTCGTCACGGTCTCTGGTGACCTTCACCTTGCTCAACCTGATGCTCACTTTGAGTCCTCTTCATGCAGACCCACAGCAGTTATCCGCCACAGTGATTCAGCGTCCTCTTCAAACAAGCTCTTCACTCTGTTGGGACACGGCTCACTCCTTCTTCTCCTGCTCTGCTCTGGCTTCTTGTCCCTGACCTCTAAATGTTGGATGCCACAAGGGCTCAATACTATGGCTTCTTCACTCCCTGGGCAGCGCTGTCCAGTGGAAATATAATGCAAGCCACATGCCTGATTTTAAATTGTCTTGTAGCTATGTTAAAGAAGAAAAAAGGAACAGGTGGAATTAATTGTAGTTATAGATTTCATCGGATCTAATATAAGCAAAATATTATCATTTCAACGTGTAAGCGATATAGGAGTGATCAATGGGATATTTTTCATTGTTTGTTATACGTCTTCAAAATCCGGTATGTATGCAAGCCTTTTAGCATATCCCCATTCAGACCAGCCATGCTTCAAGTGCTCAATAGCCGGGTGTGGCTGGCGGCCAGCATCCTGAGCAGTGCAGCCCTAGGAGTCTGCTCCATTTTCATAACATGAATGCCATCAGCACTACCGGGACTCAGACATCTTTCTCACCAGTCCAGACCTCTCCATCAAACTCCAGATTCTTGAATCCACTTGGTTGCCTCAAAGACATTTCAGACTTAAAGGGTCCAAAACGAACTCCTGCGAAGGCTCTGAACCACCCTGACTCCTCTGGTTCTCTCGAAACCCACTACAATCCTTCACCGAATTCTGTGGGTCCACCTTAAACACAGATCCAGGATGCAAGCCTTGGGGTCTTCCTTAGTCCACTACTTGTCCATGTTCCCACCATCAGTCCCAGGATTACCACAACAACCTCCTGTCTCGTCTCCCTGCTTCCATCCTCAGCCCTTGGTTCATCCTCCACCAGAGGATTATTTTAGAACAGAAGTCAGTTGCTGCAATTCCTCCACTCAGACCCCCAACTCCCTCAGACCAAGAGTCAAAGCCACCCCACTGTCTCCTGGTTCACTCCCCCTTCCCGTTCCTCCCACCTGGACACGCCAGACTTACTCCCAACCCAAGGTCATTGCACTAGTCCCTTTATCTGCCTAAAATGCTTTTCCAAAACGTCGGCAGAGCTCACTCCCTTCTTGCCTCAGGTCATTGCTCAAATATCATTTTCTCCCCGTGTCTTTCCCTGTCCACACTACATACAGCTGCAAACCAAACCTGGCCCCCACATGGTACTCCCTACTCCCCTTCTCTGCTTCCTTGTTCTCCACGGCACTTAGGACCAGCTGTAACAGTGTAGGCTCTGTTTGTTTGCTGTCTCTCTCCCCTATGAAAACAGAAGCCCTGTGGAGGCAGGGCTATTTTGTCACTGCTATTTTCCCTTGCACCAGAATAGTCATTGCCACAAACAATGTGCTTGATAAATTTTGCTGAATAAATAAATGAATGAATGCTTGGGAAGAGTCAGAGAGGGAGGGAAGAGTGAGTCAGAGGCCTTTTTAACAGTGGAAATAAGATCACAGCTGTCTTTGCTCCACATGTAGGGTGTACTTTCCCCTCCAAATGTCGTGGGAGCCCAATCTGCTTCTTCAGAAAGGTAGTTGATGACAATTATCCCCGAGGTGTCAAGCCCTACCCTGTCTTGCCCAGCCCATGCCACTGCATGGAGTAATAGTAATAATTGTAACCACCAGCACCAACAGGTTTACTGAGGCCTAAGCACCTTCCATTCTTTATCTCATTTGAATCCTTACAACAACTCCCAATCATGACCCAGGCCAGTAGCCAAAAGGAGTCTGAGCCATGCTCCCATCCCATCCTCCCCATGAGAGAGGGGTCTGGAGTCATCCTGTGCCCCTGACGATTAAGCCCTCTGGCCAGGCGTTGTCCTGTTTCTTGGTTCGCAGCTGCATGGAGGGAACAAAGAATGTTAGTTCTCTTTGCTCCTAGCCAGCCCTCGCCGGAATCCCATCCAGCTTGCCTGAAATCCTGCTTAGTTCTTGCTATTCCGTGCCCTTCCTTGGAGAGTTGACCCTGATGTCGGCCCCCTGGTTGCTCTTTGGGATATAGTTTGAACTTAAACAAGCCCCACTCTCTCACTTTCATTTCAGAACCAAGACCTGGTTTCCAGTCCCGTGATGACATGTGTCACAAAACATGGAGGTGTACCACCTCCGTCTTCCTGCAAGGAAGGACTCTGTCCCAGCTGCTGGGAGCGCAGCCTTCAGCTACCAGCCCCCTCAGGGCTGCCTGAGTTTCAGAGAGCTGCCTTGCCCAAGGTCATGACCTTCCTAGGATGGCTCGTACCCAATGACTGAGGAGGTAAGGTGTAGAAGGCTGGCTGGGTGAGCCCACGTGGTGTCTCTGGTGGGCATCTGAGCTCAGTGCTGCGTGGTGTCAGCCAAGACTGTCACCAAGCCTGCATCACAGCTTGACTTCTCCTCTGTCGCAGCCTGCCTCCTTCCTTCCCTCCCGCAGGTGCTCGTCCCAAGCGCACTCTAGCATGCATCCTACACAATAAACTCCTTCTCAGAGATGGCTTCCTGGGGAACCCAACCTGCGTTATCCACCCCCAACCAAATCTGACTCACACGTTCTCCTGGACGAAGTGAAGAGGCAGTGGGCCTTTCTCCCTGGCTGCAGTGCACAAGCCAGCCAGGCCCTGCAACCCACACAGTCAACTCCTGGCTCTGATCCCCCCCCCTCCTAAGGCCTCCAAAGGCCCACACAGGCTGCAGGCTTCAGGAACAATGATCAGTAAAGACTTTTTAAATCTACCATCTTTGCTTTGTCATTATTATTTAAAATTCAGGGACTATGATTCCCAAGGTCTATGGACACTGGGGGCCCAGAAATAAGATGTCCCTGTCACTCTGAGCCAGGAACAACTGGCCTAAGCCTTGGGCAGCCCCTTTTCCTCCAGCAGAAACTATCACGCCCTTTGCCTCGACAAGAGATATCAGCCGACCCACAGAGGTACAGGAAGCCAGACTGCAGCACAGCCACCCAGGACCTGGAGATCACAATGAATTTACGTTTCTAATGAGTGTCCCCCTCTTGCTGGAGGAGAGGCTTACACTGAGATTGCCGGTAAATGAGTCTGCTAAGACCAGTGTGAATGAGTAACTACATCTGGGAGTCTGTCCAGTCTTCTAGATTTTCTCAGGAGACAGCACAAGCCTATGTTGAGGAAAGAAATAAAGTCAGGAAAAAGTAGACAGGGCCCTCACTCAACAGAGGACGACTTTCACCAGCCCAGCAGTGCACAGAGTAGGACTTCCATTGAGACGAAGGACCACCATCTAGCAGCAAGCACAGCTGTACCAGAGAGGCTTCAGTGAGGCAGCTCACGAATATTTACTGAGCATCTCCCCTGGGCCGGGGGCTACTCATTGGGGAGCTGCTGGGGCAAGCAGAGATCAAGGAACCTTGGCAAACAGCAGGGCAGGAGGCTAGAATTCCAGAAAACACAGCCAGCTCCCAGAGCAGAAGTAAGCACTATGTATAACACACAGAGAACGAAGGAGGTAGGGCCAGGTCGGGATACTAAAAGTGAGGGAGGCTGCTGGCCTTGAAGGCCCAGGCACCTGAAGACTCCATGCCCAGTGATATGAGGTCCCTGTCACTCTGCTCCAGGAACAACTGATATGAGCCCGTGACAGCCCTGGACAAGCCAGATCTTCTGGTCTTTGGCTATCAAGTGAGGTGTGACACAGAGTCCCCAGAAACACGATGGTATCCTTAGAGTGTCACCTTAGGGTATCCCTGTGCAGTCTTTGTGTCTCATCCACCCGCTACACAGAGCAGCCGGTTTTAAAAAAGAAAACATCCAGTAGGCTGCAGGACCAAATAACTGGCTTGACTCATGGACCAGGAGCCCATCGAGAGCAAAGACGCACCTCTCCCTTTGCAGTCCCAGCAACTAGCAGCATTTTTTTGCAGTTAAACAAGCATAGCTGGACTTGCCTTCACCTGCTTGTTTCCAGTTCTCCTGGGATGCAGTGTTGGACTGGTGGGCACTAGTATATTCTATGCACAAGTGCTGGAATATCACTATTTCAAACAGCTTAATGATCATTGTACATGTGCCCTGAGCAAGACTGCATGAATAGCTAAAATGTCAAATGTCTTTGTTTTATAACTACTACTTTGTCAACTCTGTAGGTCTCATAAGCATGAGCCATGTGCCAATTAGAATCTCTGATGGTCAAAGTATAAATGTTTTTGTTTCATAAAAATGAAAGAATGAGTTCTTTATCACTTCAACTCTCTCTAGAAGAAATAATCTTTTAAACACTTAAGATCCATAGGCAGGAGGGATGGGTTGTTAAAGGGGGTCCTCCCTAAAGATTGCTTCCTTGCATTTGAATAGAACAAATCCAAGGGCACAGTTCTGTAGGGCTGAACTGGAATGCCCCACCAGAATGAAGTCCCAGAGAGCCCTGATGTCACTCTATTTGTCAAGGCTGCAGGCACACACACATCAAGTCTGAGAGAGGAAGGATCTGAGGAGTGATGGTGTCCGCAGGGGCTTCCGAGATAAGATATGGAGTCTTTATGGCTCCCAAAGGGAGGAACCCCAGCTACAGTCTCCCCAGCACTGAGGATTGGAGAGGTCAGCAGTCAAGGGCCTACGGAGGCAGCTGCTCTCTGAAGACCCTTCCCTAATGAGCTATGCCTCAGCTACAGAAAGACAACCACAAAGCTTGTGTTTCCAGCACAGTCCAATTCCAGGAAATTTCATTCTCTTTCATCAGGGAAGTGTATAAATATATATTTGTGTGTGTATATGTGTTTGTGCATGTAAGCATGTACACATAGATGTATATACATATATACATGTGTGCATGTGTGTGCATCATTCTCTTTCATCAGGGAAATATATTCACATATGGATACACATATGCGTATATAAATATACATATATATGTCTATACTTGTGTACACATGCACATATATACATATGTATACGTGTGTATATATACCCATGTATGCACATGTGTGTGTATAAAATATGACTTGAGTTATAGACACATCTGTATTTTTACCAAACAGATAAATAAATAAACATGAATTCACCCACCAGGAAAACTCAGTTGGATCCGTGTCCAGTTTTCACTTGGACAAATGCCCCTCGTCAGTTAGGGGCGGGCGTCGTCCAGAGCCGAGCGGAGGGCTGATGTGGGTCACCAGGGGAAAGGGGAGAGGAGCTGCAGGTCCCAATACATGGGCCCTGGGGACAGAGCGCTCGGGGGCAGCCTCCGTCCTGTGAGTCACTGCACTTGGTGCCTGTGGGGTCAGAGAAGCCTGCCTTCTCACCTCATCTGCTCACTCACTAGCTGTCTACCTGGGCCTCAGTTTCCCCTATCTGTTCATTGAGAATAGCCATATTGACTTTGTGGAGTGGTTGGGTGGAGTCAGTGTGACAGTGACCAAGATGAAGACAATTAGTGGTGACGTGCAGATGAAGTCTAGAGTGAGGAGTTGACTCCAGAACACAGTGGGTCACTGAATGACCTAGAATGGAGGTCTAGCCTCGCATTCTCAGACCAGAGGCCTTTTCAACATAACGGGGATTTCAAACTGAGAGACACAGGTATAGTATGGAGGTCCCTGAGTGCTATGAGAACGTTTTTAAAATAATATTTTCATTTCAAAAATTGAAAAATATAAGTGAGATCTTATTGGGGTTGTGCCTGGATGATCACATTATCACCAAACAATGCCTCAGGAACTCAGAGCTTGCACTTACATTTGGGTTTACTCTCACGTTTTTGCAAAATGAAGGCCAAATGACTTCATGGGCTACTGTGCAAACAAAGGTTTAGTGATTGTTCAAATAGAGACAAGTGGAGGCAGGATTGAGTCATCAAACAGTACAGGAGACACTGGTCGGCCACACGCAACTGGCTCTGTGTGGAAGTGGGCAAATTTGGGGTCGTCACTTGGAAAGCAGATTCAGAGTGAACAGCATCTTGGTTTGTAACAACTTGCAAAACAGCACTAGCAGTGAGGGCACGCAACTGGAAACTGTCCTCTAAATGGTATATACTTTTATATTTTTCAAGTTATGTTATTTTGGGGTGCTCTGTTAAATTGATTGGACCATCAAAATCCTAGATCTGTGGTTAGATTTTGTCCATTGCAACACATGAAAAATAACAATATTGGTAAAATTCCTACATTAAAATACTAATAATATTGATAATAACTCTAATGACAACCCAGCATGCTCAAACATCAAAACAATCTGGTTGATAAAAGCAGAACTTAAAATGGTAATACATCGTTCTATTATTAAACCCAACACTGGTTATTTTACTCTGAGCAGAACATCATCTGTCACATTAAATTAATGCCGTTAATTTGAATTTTAATGGTTTTGTAGTTTTGTTTGCATTTAATTTGTAATTGTGTTTTGGTTTTATAGCTGTGTAAAAGCCAAAAGCATAAGGAATTTATACTAACTTTTATGTTTGTATATATTTAAGTAACAATATGATCAAAACAATTTTAGTCAATGGTAGGGGTCTGTGATAAGTTTTTTCCCTTTAAAATGCATATAGTAGTCAGTTTTGAGAATCACTGAGACTGCACCATAGCACACTGCTAAATGCGCAGGGTACTTTAATTTAAAAAGTCCTGGCTGAGACTGGATGTGGCCCAATACATTGTAGGTGTGGGGGAAAAACTCCAGGAATTTAGAGCTGAGGTTTTCAAAATACTGAGCCAGCGAGTCACCGTCTCAGATGCTCAAGGAGCCTAAAGGGCTGCCAATATCTTTTTGGTCTCTTTCGGCTGTTCCTTTACTAAAAAGTTCCAAACAATTCCATGTAATTCAGTAATAAGCCATTGAGCACCCAGAGGTTCATAAGCTCAATCATACATGACAAACTTGCATGTGCACACTTTGCTGAGGGGAAGGTCCATGGCACTCGCCAGCAATAAGTCCACACTCACCACTCTCAGAGGGTCATGACCAAGCCCAGACGCTGAGGGCAGTGGGTGGCTTCCCTGTGCCTGATGCCTTGGCAGGCACTTTCTTCATTACTTTCCTTCTCCACATGAAAGCTGAGGAAACAGAGGCTCAGAAAGGCTGTATCGCTTCCCTGAGATCCACGGCTGAGTAAGCGTCTGAACAGGGACTTGAGCTTGTATCCATCCACAAGACTCCAGAGCTGGGAGCCCTAACCACTCAAATACACTGCCTCCTTCTCTCCCAGTGGCTGTAGGTGAAGGTGGAAGAAAGTAGAAAGTGTGTACCCTGAGCTCAGAATAGGTAATCTCCTACCTAAAGGACTTGTTCTTCCATGTAACAGGATGAGAATGGGAGTCCTTCAGCTGAAACCCCAAAGCCAGGGGCAGCGGGTGACAAACACCCCCGTATTCCAAATGGAGTTGCCAGAATCCCTCCCCGCTGGTCTGCTGGGAAGTGTCTGCACCGCTCCCTCCTCCCCTCCTCAGCCCCTGAGGAGCCTATTTGCGCAGAGAGAGGGAACTTTCGTGTTGTGCAGAGCGCTGTGACTCCACTGCCCCTGCACCTCGGCAAGCTCCTGGCAGGGGGGCCAGAGTCCTCTTGTAGAGATTAGGGGGCCTGCAGAGAGGGGAGACTAGTGCCTCATCCCCCAGTTGGAGGCTGACTGCACTGCAAAAACCTCAAGTCCTCTCCAGGCAGATATTTCCCGGAGAGTTTATCACACATGCCTCCAGGTTTGGGGTGGGGGGCACCGCTGTGAGAGTAGGGATTGAGCCTGCCCTACCCAGAGAACTCCAGATGAGAGGTTGGACAGAGGAGGGTAAGGCCAAGGGCAGCTGCAGAGCGTGCAGGCCCACCTTTGCTGTGGAAAGAGAATGTGACATTCTCCAGGGCCCAGAGGAGGCCATAGAAGGTAACCAGGGGGGCTGGCCCCTTGGCACAGCAGTTATGTTCACACGTTCCACTTTGGCAGCCTGGGGTTCTCCGGTTCAGATCCCAGGTATGGACATACGCACCACTTGTCCAGTCATGCTGTGGAGACATCCCACATACAAAGCAGAGGAAGATGGGCATGGATGTTAGCTCAGGGCCAGTCTTCTTCAGCCAAAAGAGGAGGATTGGCATCAGATGTTAGCTCAGGGCTAATCTTCCTCAACAAAACAAAAAGAAGGTAACCAGGTTCTAGCACTGTGATGGGGACCCAACCTAGAGGTGGCAGAGGACCGCCAAGGGAACAGCCGCACCCCACAAATATCCAGCATGGGGTGCCTGCTTAGACAGAGGCCTTGAAAGCAAGAAACCACTCAGGCAGCACTGGTCATCGGAAAAGATAGGCCCCCTTTCGTTTGCCTGGGTCCTAGAGACACCAGAAGTATAAAGGCAGATGTAATCGTTTCCTAGAACTTCTTAACAAAATCCCACCAACTACTTGGCTTAAAAGAACAAAAGTTTATTCTCTTACAGTTCTGGAGGCTAGAAGTCCCAGACCAAGTTGTCAGCAAGGCTATGCACCCTCCCACAGCTCTTGGGCAGAATCCTTCCTTGCCTTTTTCTAGCCTTTAGTGTTTTCCAGCAATCCTTGGTGTCCTTTGGCTTGTAGATGCATCACTCCAGTCCCACAGGCATCTTCTCCCTGTGTGTCTTCAGGTCACCTTCCCTCTGTGCATGTCTGTTTCTGTATCCAAATTTCCCCTTTTTATAAGAAAACCACTCATATTGGATTAGGACCCACTCTAACAACTTCATTTAACTTGATTACCTCTGTAAAAACTCTATTTTCAAATAAGCTCACACTCTGAGGGAGTCAGTGTTAGGCCTTTAACATATCTTTTTGGGGGCCAGAGTTCAACCCATAACAGTGGACATGAAGGAAGAGAGAAAGAACAAAGAATAACCCATGCCCAGGCCACGGTAGGCCTCCAAGTGCTGACAGGGTCAGGCCTGAGCTACAGGGAGAGAAAAACTTTTAGCTGGATGTGGACGGAGGCTGTACATAGGCTAGACTGGACCTTTTTAATATCTGAGAGTAAAATTTGTTCTGTGCCTGAAAATAATGGGGAAGCTCTGGTACGCGCCTGCGATGTCGTCAAGGGGAGGGGAAGGAAATCCAGCCAGGCGTGTTTGAAAGCATCGAAGGGAGAAAAATAAAGCCATTTCCTGTTCGTACCCCATCAAGTTCAGCCCATTCAGTATATGGTTGTATATACAAGAGGCAACTAGGGACCAGGCAGCACAATATAACATCAAGTGAATTAAATTAATTGTTGAAGAAAAAAAATGCACAGAGAGAAAATGCTAAGATAGTCAGAGAGGAAAGACTTGGAGTGAGCACCTACAAGAGACAGGTCTGGACAGGCCTTTGAGGATGCAGCAGATTCTGCCCAGTGGACAGAGGGAGATGAGGGCAGGACCTGTGCGAGCAGAGGCACCGGAGGCAGAGCCTGGGCCACAGCTGGAGACAGCCTGGATTCCATCCCAGGAAGGTCTATGACCCTCTTAAAGAACTTTTATGTCCCCCATCCTGGACAGCGGATGCAGATTTTATGTGTGTCTCCAGGAAGCTAAAACTGTCTTCAAACACAAAATTATAACGATCAGATGTCTGTCTCAGGGATGGGAGCATTTCCTCGAGCTGAAAGAGTGCAGCAGACAGTGCCAGAAGTGGATTATAAATAACCCACTACCACTTGGTTCCTTCCCACTGCCGAGGCTCCTGGCCCTGCATCTCTTTCTCCCACTTGGCAAGATCCCAGATTGGTTTTAATTAACAGTTTTGCTTTCTCGGCTGCATGTGTCCGGGTTTTCCTGGATCCAAAAGATGCGCTTCTGCCTCCTCTTGTCTCTTGGCTTTTGAGCAAAGTAAGGCTCTTTGGAGACTTAGAATGTTGGAGAGAATAGAAAGGTGCCACTCACCTATCAGAAAGAAGTGAGTAGAGGGAAGTATCAGCTACAAAGAAGAGGCCCAGAGCCTGGCGCTTTGCAGAGAGGTTCTTGGCCAGGCGTCCACCTTCATGTCTGAACTCCATGGACCACAGGAAATCCATGGCCAGGCGTCGCTAAGCCCCACGTTCTGCAAGCTGAGACCTGAGCTGTAAGAACTGAACTAGCCTCCTCCTTTGTTCTCTCTTTCAAGTCAGCTAGGCAGCACCCTCTGAATGGGACGTGTGCTGTTCACACCCACTACCTGTCAATTCCCCCACCTCCAATGCTGGCTCTGGCTTTTCTCTAACACCCTTCTCCCTTCCAGGTCTCCACTTCCAGAGTCTGACCCTCCCTCGGAGCCCAGGACTCACATAGCCTTGCCGGAAGCTGCCTCCCGGGGCCTCCCCCCATCCCCACCCTGAGACCCCATCTCCCCTGCAGACCCAGGATCTTTTGTCTGTTCATCCTACCTAGGGATTCCTTTCTATCAGCTATCAGAGCCTTGTTTCCCAAAAGGGGTACCGCCGCAGACAAGTTACGCCTGTTGTACTGCAGAAGAAAGGGGATGATTAGGAGTAAATGAAGTAGAGAGCTCCGCATTCCATAGCCACCCCCCCCCCCCCCCGCCCCCGGAGAGTAATCAAGCATGGTGCATATGGAAGGCGCCAAAGATCCCTGCATGATGACCCGTGCTAACCCCCTTTGATTCCGTACTCCCCAGGCTCCTGACCCCAGAACTGGTGTGACCATAACATCCACTGACTGCCCCCGGGCATGGGGAGTGGGACCTCAGGGGCTCCATCTGTGGAAAAGCCACACGAAGGTCTGTTGTGCAGCACAGCCCACCCCCTTGCCCGGCAGGTCCTTGGGGTGGGGGTGGGGGTGAATACATGCCACATGTCTGATTGGTCTGTTCCTTGACACCATGCCCTGTACCCACACAGCTCATAGACTCGGGAGAATTCAACTGGGTGCTGAGGCAGAAAGAAGGCATGGGTTCACCCTCTGCCTTTTTAAGCCCACCTCCCACTACCTGCCATGTGTCCCCTGCCTTCTCCACAATCAGAAGGACACTGGACTTCTCCAGGAGGTGGTCAGTTTTAAATAACCACAATAAACCTCCCAGACAATAAGGTGTGGTGGGAAAACCTTGGGCTTTGGGGCCAGACAGATCCTGCTCCCTCACTTTTGGTGGGTGACCTTGGACAAATTACTACACCCCTCCCGCCTCAGTTTCCTTGTATGTAAAAGAACCATTGTCACACCAGCTTCACCAGGGTGGCATGAGGCCTACCAGAGATACTCCATGGGTGCGAAGGAGCTGCAAATCTGGCACTTGGGTCGGGGTGGGGTCTAGACACGTTGTGGTTCTGTATCCTGTCTGGTGGCACATCTCCTTACGCTGACCCACGGGGTGTGCATTCCAGTCTTTAGTACTCCCCTTAGAACACGGAAGAGTCTCACTTGAGTTAGTAACAGATTTGGTGGCATTAGAGCTGATCTGGGGCTCAGTAGCAGGGGTCTTGGTGACTTTCTGGGAGCTCCACTGTCTGCTAGGCTTGCTGGAATGGACCAGACCAGAGTTGTGGTAGGAGCACGTTTGAGCTGTCACCCAGGGGGCTACCCTGTGGAGGGCACGGCCCTGGAACGGAGACCTGAAGATCACCTTGGTTCTGCCACTTGGTCTCCGTGGGCCTGGCATTGTCCCTCCCTCGAGCCTCTGCCTTGTCTTCATACACAGTTTTCTCCAGGAATAGCCTTTCTCACCCAGGCCCTGGAGGTCTGTCTAACTGCCTTGGTGAGGGGAGGGAGCTGCAGGAAACAGAGAAGCTGGAAATCTCTTTCTGGCATGGAATTCCAGAGAGCTATCCCTATTGGGAAACAAGAAGGACCGATGGTCTCTGATAAAGGATACGGAGGATACATAGTGAATCAGAGCAAGTGTTCCCAGTCCCCATGTCTGGGTCTCCCTGGGCCCAGGGACTGGGAGGAACTGAAGGGAGTTGTCAGTAGGTCCCAGAGAGATGAACCCTGAACACCCTCCACAGGAAGGCAGCAAAACTCCCAAATAGATTTGTGGTATCAAGAAGAGGAAGCCTGGGCCCCAGGGCCCAGGAAGAGCTGGGGAGGGCACAGTCCTAGAAAATAAGTGGCTGCAGGCTATTTCTAGGCACATGAGGCCTCAGGCAACTTCACAGTTTTTTATGCCCCAACAGGTAGCAGAGGCAACAGATCAGTTCTGTAGGTACCTGAGACTGGCTAGAAAGGAACAGAGAATGCCACCAAGGTGAAGGGGGTTTGCAGAGAGAGCAGCAACACCTCAGCCCCAGCCATGGGGAACACATCAGGGCCAAGTTGCCTGAAGGACATACCCAGGAAGTCAGGTGGCCCACTCACCCCAACACCTGCATAAGCTCCCAGAACTCACACATTGAAGGCAAGGCCACAAACGCACTGGGTCCTGCATGTATCACCTTGGTGGAATAAGAACCAGACACAGAAATTGAATTGTTATAGGGAATTCCACATCTTGCACACCTGAGCTTTTGACCAACATTCCCACCACTGCATCTAGTGAAGTTTCAGGAGCATCTCATTGTGACTGTGGAAGACACCTGGTATACTGGGGACTAGCTGGGAGCACGGAAGCCTCTCACCATCATCTTCCACCCCAAGGGGCCTGGAGGGGAGCAAGCCGGTTCTTATAGGGCCTCACGCTGAAACCTCACTCCACCCTCTGACTCCCTGAGGCCTGGGGCTTTGTCCCCATTGGGTCACATGTCCTTGATGTTATGGATTAAACGAGATGATGTGTAATGTACAGTCCTTAGTGCTGTGCATGGTACAGATTAGGTATGCCCTCAGTAATCATGGCTCTTGTTCTTATTATGATCGCAGAACAGACGCCTTCTGACTCTTCCCTCTCCTCGGCATATCCCTCACTCTTACGGTCCCCACCCCACACTGTCAAAAAGGGCCACTGCTAGACGGTTGATTTGTGCTTGGTAGGTGATTGCCAACATTTCTCATCTCTCCTGGCTGTCATTTTTCCCTGAGGACAAGTCATGCTCATCACAACCCCCATCCAAAGCACCTAGTGGCAGGGAAGAATGGACCCTGAGCAGACATGGGGGCAAAGTCCCAGCTGGCCCATTCAGGGGCAGGGCCGGTTCTGCCTCTGGTCCCTCACTATCACCATTGGAAGATGCTGACCTGGAAGGACTCCCAGATGAAAAGGCTCTCACATCCTCATTCTAGGGATGGAGAGGCAGCTCAGAGGAGGTGGGGCATGTTTCTGGCCACACACAGGGCAAAAGCACAGCCCAGACTGGAAGCCAGACCTGGCCAGCCCAGCTTAATGCCTTTCCACCCCCTGCTTTGGCCCTGGCTGGACCCACTGAGGAGGAGGGGAAGGATTGCTAACTTCTCACATCTAATGACTGTATCACTCACTTCCTTGGAAGGAGTCCCAAAGGGGCCATCTTGGGAAATCAGGAGGCAGCAAAGCAGCCAGATAATCCCTCTGCGTGCCCTCCAGAGAAGAGCACCACGCTAATGGATTCAACTTGGCCTCCTTCCCCAGGCTCTGCGGAGCAGCAGCCCAGACCCTGCAGCTGCCTGACCCCTCGCAGGACCTGGAAGCCTAGTGAGGCTCCATCGGGTGGACAGGTGGGAGGGACATTGTCCTGCCTCATCTGCAGGTCCCATCATGGGAAATTCCAACCTGGAGGCATGTCACTTGTTTTCATTAACACTGCCTCTGGACCTGCCCTGTGCCAGGCATGGAGGGGCTACCGGAAGAAAAAGCGGGGGCCCTGCTCAGGAGCCAACCCACACAGGAGCCCCCTATTTCTGTAGATGGCTGCACCTCCATCACTCCCCTTCCTATTCCTTCTCTTTGCCTTCCGTCCTGTCCACACACAAGTCCTGACCATCTTGCCTCAGTATCCCTGCAGCCATCTGCACACTCGGTGCCACAGTATCTGGTACCTGCAGGCGGAAGCCCACCTCACCCTCCTCTCTGCTCCTCCTCTCCTGCACACACCTGCCTCTGCCAGGTGGCCAGAAGTCTGCCATCCAGGTGATATCTCCCCCTGCATGATCACAGGCACTCTAAAGAGCCCTAGCCACCCACCTTTGTGGTGGCGATGGAGTCCAGATGAGCTTGTTCCAGGCCTGAGGCAGGTCACGTTCTCCTCCAACACTCTGCTCCACTCCCCACCCACAATGGGTGTTACTGGCTTGCTTTTAGCAGATCAAGTTTGGGGCTCTGGCCTCTGCCTCCTTCCTCTTGGAGTTTGCTACCTGTGATGGATCCTGCTCAGGCCAACCGTGAGCCTGACGGTGCAGTGAGAGGTAGACCGCAGAGGAATGTAACCACAGGGCAGCAGGGCTGGCCTTAAAGGTGATGGGTAGACATGTGACTACTGATGCCAGCCAACGGTGTAAAAGGCAATGACCCCCAATGGAAGACCATGAAGTCATGAGAGGAAGCAAAGCACAACTAAATCCAACAACACAGCTATCTCTCACAATTTAATGTTGAGAGGGGGAAGCCAGACACAAAGGAGGGCCGAGGTCTCTGGGGCTGACCGTGTTCACGAGCCCAGACCGCAATTAGCAGGGCTGCTCAACATTGTGCGCTGCTGTCAGAGAAGAAGGGGCTGTCCCTCCCTGCCCTGTGCCCCAGCCCCGAGTGGCCTCTGCAGGGGATGTCTTTTCAGCAACCACCCAGGGGCTAGTCAGTGCAATTCTTGGGACGAATGCAACCTGACTGGAGGTGGTGAGGGGGAAAAAAAGGGAGAAACTTTGCTTATTGCCCTTCCAAAGCCAATGAGGCCCAATGCCCTCTCTCCTTTGCTATCCATTCTCACTCCTGTCCATTCATTTACATCCACCCACTTTGTTCTCCACCCTACACACCACACTCAACCCTCATCACTCCTTTAGTCATTCATTTATTCACTTTCTCATTCACTCCTTCATTCATCCTTTCACTCCTTGATGGGCTCTCACCTCATTCTCTTCTCCCTTCCTTCAATCATTCCATTGACTCCTCTCTTCTTCCAGTCCCTCATTCAGTCCTTTTCCTCTTCACATACTGTGGTAGGCATTTCCATGTTCAAGTATTTCTAGCTCTCCCCCTTCCAGGCAGGCAGCAGACTTTCACTTGCTGGACCCCTTAGGACAAATGATCAGCTCTGGCCAATGGGTTACCCGTGGAATTGACATGCATCTTCTCTGAATTGAGCCTTTAATAGCCAGTGTGAGGTCTTCCAGGGTATCTTTTTAACTGTCACAGTGACCAGAAATATTCCAGACAGTAGCTTCTCCAAAGAGCCTTGGTTCAGAGGGAAGAGTGTGTGGAGCCAAGCTCCCCGCCAACCACAGCTGCCATAGAGGTACCCCACTCCCATCCCCTTCCAGGGAACCAGCTGTGGGAGTAGAGCTGATTGACGGCTGCCAGCTGTGCCCTCTGAATCTATCAACGTGTTGATGTCAGGCCACACTTGCTTCCCTAGGGCTGCTCCCCACAAATGATCCATGACTGGGATACTAGAACAGGGCCATTCCTTCCCAATGTGGGATTCCACCAATGGGAAACTTTGGTGTAGGGGCTCCCTTGCAGCCTGGTGCAGACTTTCTCAGAATTGCACTGTAGTCAGGCTCTTCCTACCCAGTCTTTCCTTCCTTCTCTCCTTTCACAGGTCTCAGACCTGCACCACATTGAAGGACTCCCCACCTTCTCCTGCTCCCCTCCCTCTTATCCCTCACAGGCATTCCCTAATAAAGGCACATCTAACCCCATCTGAAGCCTGTCTCTCAGAGGACCTAAACAGACCCCCAACACACAAAGGACAGGCAGCACAAGCAAAAACCAACACGTTACTCTTTGTTTGTTGCTGAAGCATAACCCAGACTTATTCACTCGTCCGTTCTCTCATCCAGCCATTCAACCTACACTCAACAACAGGCAGTTTCCCCACCTGCCACCTATTCATCGACTCCACTCTCCCATCAGCAAATGCCTGCAGCTCTGGTTCTTGGTGTGTAGATTTCCTTGGTAGCCCAAGTTCCTGAGAAATGAGGGCCCCTCTGTCTGCCCTACTCTCAGCCCTTTCTAAAGTCTATGGGACACTGTCAAAGTGGAGCACAGGACATCAATCCTGCTAGACAAAAACCACTCAGGTGAAAACTTAAACAACATCAATCCAGTCCCAGGCCACGAAGGGGCCTCGCCTTGTGTTGGAGATGGAGCAAACATATGTTGGCACAGACAGCCAAGCTGAGATTTGGAAATGACACACAGCAAGGATTAATGCCATTGAATCAGGCCCTCATTCCCAACCCCTTACTTCTTCCAAGTGATGGGCTTGTCTAGGGCCCCATCACACGCTTCTGGGGCTTCATGTCCCTCCTCACTAGCCTGTGAGGTATGTTTTTATAGGATGAGTACTGAGGAATCTAGCCACCTTTCCAAGGTCCCTAGGACCTGGATCCCCTCTCTTTCTGCCACCCTTTCCTGGGGGTGCTAACTGGGGTCAGACAGAAGATCAAAGAGTCAAATGAATAACTCCTGACACTTCTTGCCCTGTTCTACCCTCCGTATGGCCTCTGGAGTGTTCTCCTAAAAGATCCATTCATATCCCATTAAGACCCCTCAATAGGTCTCGATACCTTCAGGAGAAAGCTGAACAGCTTAGCGTGATCTTTCACGGCTCTCCTCAGCCCAACACCAGCCGGCTGCCCTCCTGCCCATGCCTCGCACCTCCCCCTACGAACACTATGCACATCCCGCCGCCCTGGGCTGCCGCCCTTTTGCCAAGGGAACATGGACTTGGGGGACATTCTGCCTTGACTTTGCTCCTGCTTTCCCTCTGCCTGAAGTACCTTTCCCACTGCTCTTCCACTTGACACAATCCTCCTTGTTCCTAAGGACACTGCTCAAGTGTGAGATTCTTTGTGACCCCTGACTCAGCCGCCTTGAATTGAATGCATTGGTATGGCCTCTGTGGGGCGTGGTTAGTCCTGGAACAATCCCTTGCTTACCTGCCTGGATCCATCTTAGACATCGAGGTTGAGAAAGAGCTTTGGATTCAGTGTCAGCCTGGTGTGGCATTGCATCACAGTCCTGCCACCTTGAGAAAGCTACACTACCTCTATGAGCCTCTGTTTCTCCATCTACAAGATGGAAATAATAACACTAACTACCTCACAGAGTGGTTGTGAGGACCAAAAAAGATAAACAGTCTACAATCCTGTTTTGTTTCTATGTTTAAGTATGCATAGCCATAGTCACAGGAAATGGTCTGGAAGAATATATACCATGGTGCTAACAGTGGTTGTCTATGGGTGGGTGAGATTTATGGGGATCTTTTCTGCCTTTGTTTTCCCTAGCTGAGTTTTCTGTACATATTTCTTAAATAACAAGCATGAACGGCTTTTGTAATGAGAAAAAAAAAGAAATATATTTCAGAGGAAAAAATGAGTATGTGACATGCCTGGCTTGCAGCAGGTTGCCTGCCTCCAGGAGGGCCATGGGCTCATCTCCTTGTATTTGTGCATCCTCAGTGCCTCCCCCAGTGGCTGGTACCTAGTGGGCGCCAATGAATTCATCTGGTCCCACTCCCTCATTGAGGAGATGGGCAGTCTGAAGTCCTGAGAGGGAGGGACTTGCCTAAAGCCACACACAGCATGAGTTTCTGAGGAGAGGCTGAACGTCAGACCTCCAGTGCCCCAGTCCAGGCTTTCCTCCCACTGGTTGGGATCAGGCAGAGAGGGGTGATTGACAGGAGCATCAGCCTCTTCCCTCCTGCACTGCCTGCCCTCCAGTTGGGTCACCAGGCCCCATCCTGGCCCAGGTTAGGCTGGTTCTACTTCTCAAAGGATTATAACCTATGTCCCTGAATCTGACATCAAAGATGGTAAGACCCACCAAGGTGTTAGAGTTCGTTACAGGGGCAAAATCAGCGAGATTGGCCAAGGCTGGTGTTTGAAGAGCAGAACAAAAGGGAATCCAACTCACAGACCCAGCCCTGCCTTCTCCTGCCACCACCTTCCTCTACCTCCTCCCACTCCTTCCTCTCCTCTTCCTCATTTTTGCATTAACCTCAGGAGGACCCACTTAAAATAAAAGCCAGTTTCGCAAAGTTCATGGGGATGTCCATGCTTGAAAGTTAACATTTAACTTTCAAGAACAGCAGAATAGCTCTCCAGTGTCATTGAAACAAGGATGGCTGCGGGATTTCACCCTGGGTCTCTAATCCCCCTTTTCTGACAAAACCCTAATAAAATCTCAGGAATTCCCAGCATCCAGGGAGCTATGACCTGCCTGGATCCTCTACTTCTTCAATCCTAAGGAAATGGAGTCATTGTAATATCAAGACCCCTCCCTCCCTGCCTGTCAACCCCATAACGTTGAAAATGGCTGGGATGGGTGGAGTGCTGGAGCAGGTGAGGATAGTTTCTCTAACATCTGGATCTTATTGCAAGATAGGAAACCCACAAATATGGTTATTACATATTCATGATCAACCCCCAATAACTTCAAAATTCCGGTACTGCACATCTTGAATGTAGTTTGACCAAGCCCTGGTATCCAAAGGAAGCAAAGAGCGCCAGAGCACCCTATGGCACCCGTGTCCTTTGTATTCCTTCTAGAAGCTTCAAATTGCCCAGAGCCCAGCACTGGAGGGCATTGAGACTTGAGGTCCTACAGAGAGAACCAAGGAGTTGGGAAGATTTCCCATCTGAGAGCAGGTATCTCTCAAGCAGGGCACATTCTGTTTAGAGCCCTTCTCTTGTCAGTGAAAGAAAGAAGGAAAAGGAAGGGAGGGAAAGAGAGGGGGGGAGAGAGAGAGAGAGAGAGAAAGAGAGAGAGAGAGAAAAACAAAGAAACAAAGAAAGAAAGAGAAAAAGAAAGAAGGAGAAAAAGAAAGTTTGTTGCAAGGGAAGAAGATGAATTCAAGTGAAAAGATCTGTGGAGGGCTAGATTGTGTCCCCTCAAATTCATATGTCAAAGTCCTAACCACCAGTACCTCAGAATGAGACTGTGTTTGGACATGAGGTCTTCACAGAGGTAATTAAGTTAAAATGAGGGTGGGCCCTAATCCAGCATAACTAGTGTCCTTATAAGAAGAGGAGATTAGGACAGACAGGTGGAGAGGACAGACCACGTGCAGACACCGGGAGGAGAACGCAGCCATCCACAAGGCAAGGAGAGAGCCTTCATAAGGAACCAGCCCTGCCAACACTTGATCTTGGAATTCTAGCCTGCAGGACTGGGAGAAAGTAAATTTCTGTTAATTCAGCCCCCAGTCAGTGGTGTTTGTTACAGCGGCCCTGGCACACTAGTACAAGATCGGAAGTCCACTGTTACTTACCCAAGGACATACAATGACTTCATTGTAACCAGGTGGACATTTTTCCCTTCATGGGCTCCTCCCTCCATAAAGATATATATAATAAATATTAATATATTAACAATATATATTGATATTATTATTATTATTTTACAACTGCATTGGTATAAAGATAAATATATTGATACGATATACTAAAGCTTTTCTTCAACCTAAAAGTTTATTTCTCTTTTCTGATTTTAAATGATATTAAAACCTTTTTGTGGGCGCCTGACAGGCACTGTGCCCATTGGAGCAGTTCGCTCTGCACGCACCTCTGGAAGCACCGTCACTGCATCCACTCACCACCCGGCAGGCCAAGACCCAGCCCAGGCACTGATGAGAAGCAAGAGCCAAGCTCTGTGTGATGGTGCTGGCCCAGCGTAGGTGGCTGGCCGGGGCCTCTAAATGCCTGCCAAGTGAATAAAACGTACTCCACCTCCAGGGCTGCATTTCCTTCCCAGCCTGCCTCCTGGTTCCTCGCCAGTGACCCCGTGTCCGAGAAGCACGGTTTGTGTGGTTCCTGGCCACATCTCTGACTGTTTCAAAGGGCTTTTTCTCCTGGGTCACAGCAGGCAAAAGCAGCAGGGAGAATGAACGACTGCCTCTCTGCAGGCTGTCTCCTCCATTCCCCCGCCCTGACCCCAGACCCTCCCGCTCCACTTTCGCTCTCCCACAAACCTCCAGGGATCCCAGAGCAGTGCTGGGAGGAGAGACCTCAGCCCTCTCCTCTGCAAAATGCATGACTGGACAACATCAGTGGTTTCAGACTGTTTTCCCCCTGCCACAAAGCCTTTTCTTCCAATGAATTCCAACGTGAGAAAAAAAAAAATAAATAGAGAGCTGTGCTGGTTGAATCAGGGGCACATTCCCTAAGGGGCTCCCTCAGAACCCCAAAGGTCCGAGGGGACACTTTTTGAAAACCACTGGGCTGGATAATCTCTAGGCCCCAGAGTGGGAAGGAAGTGGCCTAAATTCCACAGCCAGTGTCAGCAGAGTATTCCTACTCTTGGACCAGGGAGACTAAGGCCAGCACAAGGGCGGGAACAGGAGGCCAGGTGAGTCGCTAGGGGTGGTGCCCCAGAGGCGTAAGCAGGGGGATCTAGAGGGAGAGTGGGACATTGTCTTAGAGAGTGCAGAGGGTCTGACTGTCTGCATACAGTGGTCATGGGCACTGAGGTCATGGACACAGCAGTCATGGGTACAACAATCACGGACACTGAGGTCATGGGCACAGCAGTTATGGGAACAGCAGTCATGGGCATAGAAGTCATTGACACAACGATCATGAACATAGTGGTTATGGCATGAGTCATTTACACAAAGGTAATAGACATAGCATTCATGGATACAGAGGTTATGGACAGAGCAGTCACGGACACTGTGATCATGGTCGCTGTGATCAAGGCCACAGGGGTCATGAGACAGCAGTCATGGACACGGAGGTCATGCACACAGTGGTCATGGGCACAATGGTCTTGTGAACAGCAGTCATGGACACTGCACTCCTGTACACATCAGTCATGCACAGCCCGCAGGGGCATTTCTGTTGAATCCATTAGCAGACTGGCGGCAAGTCCCCAGTGCTCCTTGGGAGCTTTCTGGCAAGCTAATCCCCACATAGCTGAGACATTAAATCATTGCTTCTTCTGCTGTGGGCTGCCCAGGTACATCTGGCTTCATTTAGTCTCCCCCATTGAAAAGAAACACATGTGGGCCTTGGCGCACCTCTGAGGTGGGAGTCTGTGTGTAAGGGCTTCTGGAGAAGGCAGGGCTGAGGGGCTATGAGGAGCAATCTAAGAGATCCCTTTCAAAAGTGTGTTTTTTGGCACACTTTTTTGTCCTGTGAGATGTCAATTAGGTTCTGTGGAAAAAAGGTTTCCTCTGTCAAGTAAATTTGGCAAACTCTGCATTGAACAAAAGTAAGCAAAGAATTGTGGGACCTCTCAGAGCCTTTGATAGGTGACCCTAAGTGGAGGAGAGAAAGTACAGTGTTTCCCAAGCATCTTTTGCTGGAGTATCAGGAGGGGTGTTTTCGGCTGCAGGTGAACAGGAAGTCCAGTTCTAACAGGCTAAACTCTCCAGGAAGGTGTTAGCTCAGCGATAGGAAGTCCAGAGGCAGCACCAAACAGTCAGCGGAGCCAGAGCCCTTCCAGCTTCCCCCTCCAGTGTCCTAAGAGTGCTCTCCTTGGGAGAGTTACCTTCACGGGTCCAAGATGGCAGCTGCAATTCCAGAAGACACCACAACAACCAGTAGCAGAGGGAGATGCTTTGTTCCCAAACATCTTTTATGAGCGAGGTAAACCTTTCCCACCAATCTCCCAAAAGACTTTCCTTCACATTTCATCGGCCAGAAGTGTGACACGTGCACCTGCTTTTGACCCATGGTTCCCAAACTGTGGGCTGAGGCACCCTAGATTGCCACAAAAAATTCAGGGATACTGCAGGATATTTAAAGTTTTCAAGGGAAACACAGCAATTCTGGACACCACATGAACTACTAGTTCACGTCCCTTCATAGTTTCCACATTACATCACACTACATTCCTTTGATGGTATCATATCTTTAAGAAGCATTTTTCGGTGGTTGCTGTAATAAAAAACAAGCACTGAATGAAAACCAGTGTGGAACAGAAAATGAGGGTGGTGATGTCCAGTCCAAAGCCAAAGTTTGAGAAGTTGCACAGTGCCCAACAGGTGCACACAGCCCATTAGTACGTAATTGTAGTTATTTAAAAATAAAATTATTACTTTTTTCTTGCAGTTCATGTATATTGCTAGTAAGTGGTTTGGGCATAAATACTTATTAAGTTATTTAAGCCTAACTAAGCAAAGTGCTAGTTATTTCTTTTAGCTTAGGGCCACTGTGAAAAAAATTACTAAGGCAGGGCGCCCATGAAAAGATAAAGTTTGGGAACTTCCAGCTTAGGCTTATCATGGTTCACTCCTTGTGACAGGGACTGCAGCTTGAACCTGCCTCTCCTGAAGCCCTTGAAAGGTGTATGCGTGAGCAAACCCTTACAAAGAAAGAAGGGGAATGTGTTCTGAAGACAACCAACAGTGGCTCCTAACCAAGGGCATCATTCCTGCCAGTGCAGGGAACTGGTGCTCAGTGGAGCACACTTTCAGAATTGCTGATCCAAGTGAGAGATTCTGTTCTGTTGGTTCCTTTCTTCCCACCTGCATGATCACTGCCTGGAACTTGGTGATCCCACACCTACCCCCAGAATGCCTATCTTGTCTTGGAAGACTCCAGGGACAGCTGATGGCAGCAATTCACATTCCCAATCCTTTGGCTTCAACAGCTCTGCTCTATCCTA
Organism: Equus asinus; assembly: GCF_041296235.1. Lineage (NCBI taxonomy): Eukaryota > Metazoa > Chordata > Mammalia > Perissodactyla > Equidae > Equus > Equus asinus. The sequence goes on along the minus strand of NC_091791.1, from coordinate 66,309,681 downwards.
CTCACTTCTCTCCACCCACTAGAGCAGATTGTGATCTTGCAGCCCCCCAGACATGCTCAGACACCAACTCCCATTTTCCTGCCAGGCCTGGGCTGGGCACCTGTGCTCTGAGAGAGACCACATGCCAGCCTGTGCTACCCAGACTCCTGCCTGGGGTACCCACTGGGGCTCCCCTTGGCCTCCTGCGTTGGATCCAGCCTGAACACCATTGAACATCTTCTACTGGTTGGGCCCAGTTCAGCCCTCCTGCCTCGCCCTGCTTTCCTCCCCATCCCACTGTGCTCCAGCCACTGGCCTGGTTCCTGCCCCAGGATCTTGGCACTTACAGTTTCCCCAACCTGGGAGGTGCTGTACACCCTGCCTCCCTCTCATCCTGAGACAGCGCCACTCACTTGCACTCACATTGCTCTGTTGTATTGTCATCGCAATTTGAAAGGATCCTGTCTATTCCCTTTTTTGGCTGTCTGCCCCATTAGAGAGGGAGCCTCAGGAGGATGGAGCCCCAGTCTAGATCACACCTGTTCCTCTTTCTGGAGCAGCGTCTGACACCTAGACAATACCTCTTCAATGAGTGGCCAATCCTCACCACAGCCCCAAGAGGTGGGAGTCCTGGCCCCATTTCACAGACGAAGCAGGGGATGCTGTGGGGGGTCATGCCACAGCCTAGAGACAGCAGAGCCAGGCTCTTCCTCCTCTCCCAGCCTAATCTGGGTGTCCCCTCCCAACTGTCCCGCTGACCCCTGAGCCTCCGGTCACCTTTACAGGGGAATGCAGAGGACAGCAATCTCCAGGCCGAGTGCCCTCATGGACGCACAGGCAGAGGCCAACGTGGGCACAGGAGATGGGCAGGCCTGGCCTGACTCAGCCACTTCCTTTCCTGAGGCTCAGGCAGACACCCTCCCACTGTGGGCCTCAGTTTCCCCATCTCAGCAATAAGGGTACTAGCTTGACTTAACACATCACTGTTTCCCCTCCTGATACCAGAACCCTAACTCCAAGAGAACATGCTGGATCCACAGCAAGAGGAAATGGGAGAGGTCTGCCCCCACCTGCCCGCCTGCAATCCTCGACTCCCTCCTCAGGGGCCTGCCTTACCCTCGGCCGCTCCCAGAAATCAGCTGCGCTTTGTTCCAACCCCTTCAACTATACCTCTGGGAAGACGAGGTGAGACACGACCAGCCCTTTTTAAAGATGAGGACCCCAAAGCCCAGGGGGACCGCCTTTCCTGAGATCACACTGCAGGAGGTAGCAGAGCCAGAGTTTGAATGCAGATCTGTGGACTGCCAGCCCCAAGCTGTGATTGCCACCATCTGTGCGGTGTGCCATCCCCACACCAATCCACAGACTCGTTCCTGCATCCTGCACACCAGCTGCCCTCTCTGAGTTACTCTGGATGCCAAACCGCCCGATGCAGGGACCATTTTCTCTGTAAGTGGTACGTATCAGATGGACAGGGCTCCCAGTGAGTTATTTCTAGGGCTTCCTGAAAATACAGAGCTCTAAAGAGTTTTCTTTAAAAAAGGGGAAAAAAGTACCTCCAAGAGGGGCTAGAAGAAAGAGGACATAGAGCTCATTTGGGTCACATTCCTCATTTGAACCCAGAGGGGACAGTGTCCTCTCCCACAGGTGTCTTTGCCTGTCCCCAGGCCACTAGGCCATGTTAATGTAATTTTGGAAACACTGCTGGCAATTCAGATGGTTCTTGCCTCTGCTTTTCTGAATGATCTGGGTTTCCTCTTGGGGTCGGGAGGAGCTGAGCTGGGTCTGCTTTTCCTTTCCTTCTCAGACGTGCTGCGCTGGGCTGCAGGGCCTTCAGGGGCTGCTATAAGCTGATTTCCATGCACTTTAGACCCTAGCCAGGTGCACAAATGCCCAGTGTGTCCGTGGCCCAGGAAGGCCCAGTGGTCCTGCTGATTTCTGCATTCTCAACAAGGACAGCCCATGCTGGACAAAGCACTATGTCATCAATCACACCAACCATGGGCCTTTCCCTGGCCTGAAAAGCCAGCTTGTTACCATAGAGGTTCTCGGGGAAGGAAAAGGGGCTGGAGGCCTGTGTCTGGGTTTCCAAGGCTGACCTGATGACCAAGTGCTGTGTGAATTTAGACAGGTTATTTGAGCTCTCTGAGTCTCCAAGATCACTTCCTGGTTTTACTGGAGAGGAAATAAATGTGCCTTCCTACTTAAAAATACAGTTACTCCATAGGAGTCTGGAAATGGGGAAATGGAGTCAGGGAAATAAAGCTGATTGCGTTTTTTATCCCAGATTGGGCAACCCTGGGGCATGGCCAGACTTCAGTACAGGTTTCCTGCCCTGGTGCTGAGTCCTGGAAGAGAAGCCAGAGACAGGCAGGCGGTTGGAGTGAGGCTTGTAGAGACCCTCCAGTGAGGGCCGTAAGGGAGCAAGGTGGCAGGACTGAGGGCAGGAAAGACCTGAGGGCCCAGCCCTGTCTTCAAACCTCTGGGGACCTGTCCCCGATAGAGGGACTCACAGGACAAAAACAGGATAAACGTGCAGAAGCTAAAAGGAGGCAGTTCCATAGAAGGGACTTTCCAGTGTCTGAGCAGCGTGGAGTAGGGGGAAGCAGACTTGAGGTTTGTGCCCCACACCACCCCATCCCCTGTATGTGCAGGGGGCAGCTGGACACGTGATGCACGTGAGGTCCATAGCAGGGATCCCGTGGTTGACACTGATGCTGTCATAGGATGCTGCAGAGCTGGAACAAGTCACCCTTAAGTTTCTCCCCGAGACTGGGAGAGCTTGCCTGTGGCTGGCCCAGGCTGACAGTGCTGTACCTCCTCTCCAAAGGGCTAAGTGACCATGCTCAGGCCGGGGCAAATGAGCCACACGTGCCTAGAACTAAACATCCCCATCCCCAACTCGCAGGAGCCTTTCCCAGCCCTCATGCCCCACCCAGGCCCTCAGAAGACATTCAGAAGGACGTTTTATGCTCCCGCTTGGTTCTGGACTCTGCCATGAGTGAGAGAGACACTGTCTCTGCCCTAGGGTAGCTTCCCTGGCCTGGAGGTGTGAATAACTACAGGTGGGGTGCAGTCTCCATCCCACTGGGGTAGAGAAGCTGGGAAAATGAGGAAACAGTGGTCTGTGCCCACCCCAAGCCTCGTGAACCCTTTGATGCTGTGTGGGGAGGGAGGTGCCTAGGCTGGGAGGAGTGGGGCTCCTCACTCCACAGGCTCCCACTGATAAGGAGAGGAACCAGCCCTTGAGCCCCAGTCTGTGAGACTCCAGAGCCTTCCACTGGCCAGGCTGCCTCATGTCAGGGACAAAGCCCCATTGGCTGTGGGCGGGACAGGGAGGGAAGGGAGAGCAGATGCACACATGCATCACCCACCAACTGGGGACACGTAAGGCCCAGGCTTTCTCTACAGGGTCCTGCTGGTCCACGGAGTCACTACTCTTGGGACCGGGAAGGGCCCCCTGGCCTACCACATGTTCAATCCTCCACATCATCTCCATGGAGCACGCTCTGCTGGGGCAGCAGCATGTCCCACAAAAAGTGCGGATTTGCATTCTAGCTCTGATATGGATTCGAGGTTTGTTCAATCTGACCTTCACCTCAGCCTCCAGTCTACAAGAGCTGTCCATATACCCACATGGATGAGCTGTAGAAAGGCTTGAAGGAGGGACCAGCCATACCAAGGACTAGCCCAGAACCCAGGACACATTCAGTAGGTGCACAATGTGTCACACCTTCACACACACAGACTGCCACCTGTCCAAGGACAGGGAGCTCACTCCATTGACGGGGCCGCCATTCCAACTTTTTTCTGGATTCTGTTGGGTAGTGACGTCATCTGACCATAAAAAGAGGCCTCTCTTTTCCATCTTTTGGCAGGACATACACTTCTTGAAGAACAGTCTTTCCCTTCTGCCCCATGACCTCCCTGCAAAGGTGCAAAGATGGGATAGAGCTTGGCTCCCCCTCGTCAGCGTCCCCCCACCATCCCAGGCTAAACGTCCCTGTATCTTACAGTCCTCCTTCAGAGGATGTGGTTTCTAGGACCCACACCAGCCTCAGCACCTTCTTTTGGACTTAACACCTGTGTGCCCCCTCCACCTCCTCCAGCCTCCACCACCACGTGTGAGTGAGGCTCTCAGCCCTGACCCCCACTCCATGCACAGCCTGCCCAGGGTGAGGAGAGAACAGGGGTGCGCTGAGCAGCACCTGGGAGAAGGTCCGTGGGGGAAGCTGAGTGATTTTGCTGTGCCCTCAGCTACTGGGAAGATGGAGTCACCATGCGCTCTGAGAGCCCACGCATGCTCCCCGTGTCTGGAGCCAGGGCCCCAATTCTCCACACAGCCATCTTTCCAAGCAGCCAGATGCTCTGCTGCCTGCCTGTGCTTCATCAGAATTCAGCAAAAGGGACATCAATAAATAAAGGAAACACTGCTTAGCTCTTTCCTCCTAACGACCGCCAACGTGCAGGCGCTTAAAGAGACCAGATTTTTCCAGAGGAACAATGGGTGAGAGGCGTCCAGACCATGGAAGAATTTTCTGTCATATATTATTGTTAGTTGCATTTTTTTTTTAAACAAACCAAAGCAGAAGGGACATCACTGAGATTTCTATCAGACCCAGGGGGCCTCCTGCATTTCAGCTTTTGTTTATTTGTTTGTTTTTGTCAATACATTAGTGTCTGAAATTTGAAACATGCTTGCTTGCAGCTAAAAACATTCCCCTGTCGGAGGGCAGTGTTTGAAAGCAGTCTTTTACATTTCCTTCAGCTGGGCCTCTATCCTGGCTCTTTGCTAAATACGGGATTCCTTATTCGTGACCCCTCCCCCTCCCGTCTCTGTGTGGCTAATCGCCCTGTCAGACAGACGGAATTGTTCATGCTCAAAGCGGTTAGCAACGCCCCAGGCCAGATTGGCTTCAGAGAAATGTGCTCTCACCTTTTGGGCAGAACACCAGACTCCACTAGGCTTTCTTAGGCAGAACCCCGTGGCTCCAAGGCTTAACCCTCCGGGAACACTGAGCGGGCCAAGAGTGTTTTCCCAGGGAACAAAGGGCAGGGAGTAGGGTGGCTGAAGAGCTGTTTCTAGCTCCCCACTGTGTGCTGTGTGACCTTGGCAATACTCTTTCCCTCTCTGACCTCCTGCAGCAGGCAAGGGCAGGGTTGGACCAGAAGCAAGAAAAGCATTGAGATGGGCAAACAGCCAGGGCCCAATTTGTACTGGGACCCAGGACCGCCTTATGCCAGCCCTCTGGCGCAATGGCAGCCAATGGTTCCCTCAGGCTGGCCTATTCCACCACGGTGAGAGGACAATGGGGCATCCCTGAGAACAAGCCTGGCCCATCACCCACCCTGACTCATCTCCGCAGACTTTGAAGGCTTCCGTCCTGACTATCGGGTGGCGCTGGGCGGGGGGTTGGTGGGAAACAGGCAGAGTCTGCCCCGCATGGAGGTGGAGGGTACTCAGCTCTCACCTTTGAGGTGCTGATAAGGCAACATAGGCCCAGAGAGGGTCTGCCATCCCTCTTACCCAGGCCATAGGATCACCAGATAAAACACAGGGTGCCCAGTCAAGTTTTAATTTCAGATAAGGAACAAATAAATTTTTTAGGTAAGTATGTCCCAAATATTGTATGGGACAAAGTTATCTTAAGCAATTTTCGTGGTTTATCTGACATGCAAGTTTACCAGGAGTCCTGTTTCTGTTTCTGTTTTTGCTTAATTTGGCAAATCTACTAGGACAAGGAGCGTATAGGCATCAGAGCCGGGCCCCGAGCCCAGGCCCAGCCCCAGCCCTCGCGTCTTCCCCCAGCAGCTCTGACCGCCTCCCTTCCCGCACCCTCTGCCCCTCAATGGCACAAATGAACGGATGAGTGAACAGATAGCGGGGCTGAGCTGTAGTCCCTCTCAGCGGCTCTCGAGACTGGAACACACAGAGGCGCACAGGATGCTCGTGAGGAGCAGCAGCAGCGCTTCCCCGCCCTGTGGCCCTCCTGCCCTTCAGGCCTCAGGACCCGGGCAGCAGAGACACAGGTTCTCTTCAAGGAGGGTCTGATCAAGGGTGGGGTGGGACTTCTGCCGTGGCACAGTCCTGTGCCTGAGACCCCTGCCCCCCTCCCCGCAGTGCCTCTCTGTCCTGGCTCAGTTGCTCCTTTGCAGAGTCCATAGAGCCAGTGAAGCGGAGAAGGGTGGGGGAAGGAGAGGGTTGCTAGTGAGCACTGGGCCATGTCCTAAAGTGCCAGCCAGATGGCCATCTGTGCAGTTTGGCCTCCCCAGGCCTGCCAGGGAAGGAAGTATGAAACCAAAGCCAGACAAGGGTGGGGATCCAGCCAAGTGCCTCTCTGCAGGCTCCAAGCACATGCCACTTCCTCACCCAGCAGACCTGCATTTGCGCATGTGCACACACACATGCACACACACTCTGCTCTGTCATCTAGCTGGTCAGTGCTAATAGTTCTGGAAGGAGGGCCGCTGCTCTGCCCTGACCCATTCAAGATTGCAGTCCACCCTCCAGAAGTACTGGGGATGCTCAGAAGACTTTACAAAGGACCTCCGGAGTCCAGGGCACTGCACACTGTGACTGGCGGTGAGTCAGATGTGGGAGAAATGTCCCCGAAGACAGGATGGTGTCATGGGATAGCCCAGAACTCAGGAGTGGGCAGGCTTGGTTCTTTCTAGAATCATCTAAGCTCCCCAGAGACGGCCACAACCCCTTCCTCTTTCAGCCTCAGTTGCAGCATCTGTAAAATGGTGACCCTAACCTGCCCACCTCATTAGAAAGGAAAGCTCCTTGTAACTAGAAAGGGCTGGGCAGAACTCACAGTCTCTGCGTTCCACGTGTGCTTCCAGAGTTGAAAGAAGGCTTTTCTATTTTTGTTGAGTGGGCTGTGTCTCCACACAGCCCAGGGTCTAGGGCTTATGCAGACAGAGCCAAAAGAGCTCAGATGTCAGAGAAGTTGCTACAGGCTGGTCATGTGTGTCACACCAGTCTGTCACCTCCCTCGTTCAGCCCACTGGACATCTATTAATGGAGCCCCTTGACTCTCACCGAATTTATTGTCAGCTCCATCCCTGTGCCTGTTCCCATGCTCTACAGCTAGCATTCCAGCCTTTGCCTGGGTGCGTCGGGGGCCACATAGCGCCCTGTTCCCAGGCCCGGCGAAATCCTCTCTCTGGGGGCATCTCCGCCAGACCTGGCTGAACCATGTTCCTGAGCCAGGACAGGATTAGAGGCCCCCACTGAGCCGGAGCTGGGGATTTGGCACGGAAAACCCCTCCCTTCCAGCTGGGCAAAAAGGAAGGGAGCAGAGCCCACAGCCCCAGGGCTTCCTGAAGTAACTGCGCCAGAAACCTCCTGCTGCCTGAGCTTCTGCCGCTGGAGCAACCTTTCCTCAGCCCTTCATTGCTCAGATCCGGAAACAGGCTACCCAGCAACCAGACACCAGGTCGGGGCACAGGTGCCTGCCTGGGATGGCCAGACATGGCTTCTGGCCCAGGTTGCTCACCCCACCTCACCACCCACCCAACCTGCTCTTCCTGAGGGCTTAATTTCCTCAGCTGTAGAGCAGAGCCGGCAGACAGAGTTGGTTCAGTGAACCTTCAGGGCTGAACGGGTCTTGGAGAAGCAGAGTCTATGTGAAGAAGGGGTTTCGGGCAGGCGCCGCCAGCTCCCCTCTCGTTTCCACTCTCCCTTCAACACGCCCGCACTGACTCTTACACCCCGGCCCTCACTGCCCACAGGTCAAAGGGACAGAGGAACAATCTGAAGGGCTCCCAAGGGCCAAGGCTGGAATAGGGTGATCAAGAAAGTGAATAATGAGAACATCAAGTTATAACTCATCAAATAAAATAAAGATCCATGAGTCCATACCAGTTATAAATAAATAACTGAATAAATAAATAAATGAGAGCAGCTCTTCCTTACATAAGAATTCCAGTTAATAAATGTAGAATGAATGAGAGAAATAAAAAATTTGCCATTACAACACCACATTAATAATTATTGCAGACAAGATGCTAAAATGAGTGGATGAAAATTTGAGGAGAAACAGAATATTTGAATTGTCTCAAAGTATCTCCCCAAAGATATTTATCAATTATTAAAGGAAAACCACACACAGTAATCTGCAGTGGAGACACCCAGCAGATCCCACCTTACCCAATGATCACGGTTAACATCATCAGTGATAAGACACGTTGCTGTCACCAGGCACCTGATATGATACACTGTGAAGGGTACATCACTTACATGGTATTCTTGCCAAAAATATATAACCTCAATCTAGTCATGAGGGAAAAACTCAGACAAATGCAAATTGAGGGGCATCCTGCAAATTAACTGCTCATTACCTTTCTAAAGTGTCAAGGTCACTGCCACAGATTGTAAGGGACTAAGGAGACATGACAACTAAATACAATGTGGTATCCTGGATTGGACCCTGGAACAGGAAAAAGACATTCATGAAAAAAACGGTGAAATTCAAACAAAATCTATAGTTGAGTATCTCCCAGTATTAATTTATTGGTTTTAATAATTGTAAATTATATAAGATGCTAACATTAGGAAAAGCTAGGAGAAGAGAATACAGGAATTCTTTGTACTATATTTGCAACTTTTTAATTTTAAATAAAAAGTTAGAAATAAAATATCTGCCCATTTTCCATTCTCTAGGGCTCTTCCTTGATGCCAATCCATGGATTACAGTGTTTCCTCCTATGGATCAGTCCCTTAGAAAATGGCGGGCCCTCTCTGCCAGGTGTTTTACATACACAATTTCATCTAGTCCTCATAATGACTCTGTGAACAAGGTGGTAGCAGCCCCATTTTACAGATAAAGAAACTAAGGTCCAGGGCCACAAACTAGAAATTAAAGGCACCAAGAGTCAATCTGAATGGAGTCTGTCTGAATGCAGAAACTACGACAAGTGAGGCCTACGCTCAGACACAGGAGCTCCCAGAGGAGTTTGCAAGCGTATGACGGGGCATTGAGGATAATGCCTTTTGGTCCTCGGAAGCATGGCATTCAGATGCCAGCTCCCCTGATCCAAACACAGGGCTGGTCCTTTGACAGTAGGGTAGTGGTTAAGAACAAGTTTCTGGACTGCTTGGGTACAAATCCCAGGTCCGCTACTTATCCATTTGTTCTTTCAAGCCTTATTTAATCCCTCTGTGCCTGAACTTCCTCCTGTATGAAATGAGGGCAATATTTAGTATCTACCTAGAGTCTGGCTCGAAGGGTCACGCACTTGGAACAGTTATACACACTCCACAGGTATTAACCATCACTTCTTGTCTTCACTCTCTGCATCCGTCCTCAACCACCTGCAAAATGCCAGCTTACTGATGGGTTCTTCTAAGCTAAACAGTAAGTCAAGGCTGAAGCAGAAACGAAGAGAGCACTATGGAGAGAGGATTAGAGAGAGGAGTCATCTGGCTGTCATTGTCAGCATAAAATCCTAAACAAGGTAACAGCCAAGAATCATCTAGGGCCGTTGTGGAATTGGAAAAATGTCACGGCAGGAAAGGAGTCCTGGAAGAATCCAGCTCCCTATTAACTTGCATGTGGCCCACAGGCAGAGGCATCCAACTGCCCCAGGTGTGACCAACCAAAGGTTAATTTTTAAAAAAGAAAGAAGAAAGAGAAGGGGAGGGAAGGAGACGGGAAGGGGACAGGAGAACAGAAGGAAGGAGGAAAAATTCTCACCTAATGACCTTATCAAGGAGTCTTCGAATTCCTGAAATTTTGAAACTGAATCAATAAATCTCAGAATGCTGCTGAACACCAAAATCTGGGCAATGTTTGGCTCCTGCTGGCTCAATGAAAGCACTATTTTTTAAATGCATGGAATGATTGAAACGAAGCTGAGTCCCACCTTTGCTGGTGTAAATCTGGAGAGGGAATTGATAGAAGCCCTGGAGAATACCGCCTCAGTTTCTCCAGAGTGCTGAAGTCTGGTAAATACCAGATTCTCATCAACCTGATCAAAACCAATCAGTGACTCACACCAGGTCTACATGGAGGTACTTTTATGGTAATAAGACTGATTAAACTGATTTTCAGACTGCAGAAATCTATAATTTTGCATAGCTAATGGGTTGGCCTTAGCTACTATGTTTTGAGGATGTATATCTTGCAACCAAAGGCATTGCAGACCTCCTGTGACAACTGCAAACACCTGGATGCCAAGAGACAGCCTCCTGGGAGGACATAAGGTACCTATCCTGTCCTCCTTGTTTTGGGTGGGCTTTGCAACAGACTGAGATCTTGCCTGCATTTGCCTCTGGCCATTCTTTGCTTCAGTGGCCTCAGCTATAAATTGGGAAAGTTGAATGAGGTCAGTGGGTTTCAATCATGGGTGCACATTAGAACTATCTGAGAAAATTTTTTTAAATACCAATGCCCCTACTCTGACCAATTAAGTCAGAACACCTGGAGTGGGTCCCGAGTGTTAGTCTTCTTAAAAGCATACCAGTGAATGTCTCCTTCCAGTCACGGTGGAGTAATTGGTACTAGAAGAGTTCTCTCTCTGTATCAGCTTCCTATTGCTTCTGTAACAAATTATCAAAAACTTAGTGGCTTAAACAATATAAATTTATTATCGTACAGATTTGGAGGTTAGAGTCCAAAGTGGGTCTCAGTGAGCTAAAATCAAGATGTCGGCAGGGCTGCATTCCTTCTGGAGGCTGTAGGAAAGAACCGTTTCTTTGCCTTTTCCAGCTTCTAGAAGCCACCTGCTTTCCTTGGATCATGTTTCCCTTCCTCTGTCTTCAAAGCCAACAATATCAGGCCAAATCCTTCTCACACTGCCATTTCTCTGGTTCTCTCTCTTCTTCCTCCCGCTTTACTTTTAAGGACCCTTGCAATTACCTTGGCCCATCTGGATAATCCAAGATAATCTCCTTATTTTAAAGTCATCTGATTAGCAACCTTAATTGCATCTGCAATCTTAATTTCCCTTTGCCATATAACCTAACATATGCATTGGTTCTGGAGATTAGGACATGGACATCTTTAAGTGGCCGTATTCTGCCTTCCACGTCATCTAGGATAATTAGAAAAAGGTATGAAAAATATGTAAAAGAACTATTTTGAGACATTGTACAACAGTCATCACAATACTATAGTCACTGAGAAAAGGGAAACAAAGGAAGTGAGCCCTGTGATTCTAAAGATTTCTTCCCGGAGGCATTTATGGACTTGGCAAAGGTTTGTGGGGATCCCAGCAGAGCTTGTAGTCTCCATGAGCTAAGAAGAGAGAATTAGAGTTTGAGAAGGCTGAGACTGCTGGATTTGGTGGGACAGAGAACTGAAGAGGAAGAAGCTGGGCAGAGAAAGAGCTCCAGAAATCTGCATAGGGCTGTCCCGAGTCTGACCAAATGCTGAGCTATGAATGTGTAGGGAGATACTACAGGAGGCCAGGGAAAGAGCAACAACTGGGAAACTGCCAGCTAAACAAAACCTGAAGCCCAGCAGGGCTGAGAGATGTTTGAGTTCTAACCAAAAAGAATGGAGAGGCCTCACTAAACACTCAGGGCATTCAGGAGATCCCCACAAAGGGCACACCTTAGTAGCACAACTAACTTAGCCCCAGAGCAAAGCCTACTCTAGAATCTACAAAGCTTGTAAACTATTCTCATAAGTACAGGATGACCTGAAAGTAAATGAACTGGCCGCCAGAACACAACTCAGTGCACTTTACGGGAAAAGACAAAGTCCAGACACTCAACAGCCTCATACACACACGCCAGAGTCTAATAAGAAATCACCACACAGACAAAGCAGAAAATGCAACCCCATCAAAAGAATAAGTCTATAGAACCAAACCCAGATATCGCAGAGGTGATGGAGTTAGCATAAAATGACTTTAAAGAAGCTACTACAAATATTTTCAAGGATTTAAGGAAAACACAAGCATAATAAAGAGAGAAAAATAAACTGTTAAAAAATATCTAGAACTCGAGAGCCCCAAATTATAATATCTAAAATGAGAAACTTACTGGGCAGGCTTAAGGGCAGATTAGACATTGCAGAAAGGAAACACAAGTAAAATTGAACAGAAGGCAAGAGAGACTATCCAAATAAAAGCAAAGAGAGACAAAAAGCTAATAAATTAAACAGAGCCTCAATGACCTGTAAGACCATATTAGATGGTATACCATAAGTGCAATTTGGAGTCCTGAAAGAAAAAAAAGACAACATAAAAATTATTTGAAGAAGCAATAGCTGTAAGTTTTCTAAATTCCGTTAAAAATATCAATTGACATAGTCACAAAACTCAACAAACTCCAAGGCAAGATAAACACAAAGAAAATCACATCAAGGTACTTCCTAATCAAGTTTATGAGAACCAATGATAAAGAGAAAATTTTAAAAGTAGTCAGAGGGTGCCAACCCCGTGGGCTAGAGGTTAAGCTCAGCTTGCTCTGCTTTGGCAGCCCAGATTCAGTTTCCAGGTGCAGACCCACACCACTCATCAGCGGTCATGCTGTGGTGGCGACCCACATACAAAATAGAGGAAGACTGGCACAGATGTTAGCTCAGGGTGAACCTTCCTCCACAAAAAAAAAGAAAAGAAAATAGTCAGAGAAAAAATACTCATCACATCCAGGGGAACATAACTAAAAAATGCAAAGATTACCCAGCTGAAACTATGCAAGCCAGAAGACAATGGGACAATATCTCTATAGAGAGGAAGGAAAAAATTATCAATCTAGAATTCTATATCAAGTGAAACTATCCTTAAAAAGTAAAGGCAAAATAAAGAATTCTCAGACAAATAAAAGCTAGAGAATTCATTATCACTAGCAAACTTGCATTATAAGAATTATTAAATAAAGCTCTTCTAGCTGAAGAAAAATATGAGATGGAAATCAGGTCTACAAATGAATGAAGAGAACTGGAAATGCTAAAAATGTGGGTAGACTTTTTAAAACTTCTGTGTTTTTTCATTTCATTTTTTATTTCTTTAAAAGGTAGTTGACTACTTAATATAAAAATAGCAATGTATTGTGGGGTTTATAATGGATGTATAAGTAAAATATGTGACAACAATAGGACAAAGGACCAGAGGAGAAAAGAAATTATGCTTTTGCAAGATTCTTACGTTAGACATAAAGTGGTATAATATTAATGGAAAGTAGATTACGGTAAATTAAACACATATATTACAAACTATAAAGCAATCACTAAAAACATAAAACAAAGAGGTATAGCTAATAAGCTTACCAGAATGGAACTCTAAAAAATACTGAATTGATATAAAATAAGGCAGGGAAAAAAGTGAAATAAGGAAGAGATGGGAAATATAGAAAATAAATAACAGGATGATATATTTTAACCCAATCTATCAATGATCATATTAAATGTAAATTGTCTAAACATTCCAATTCAAAGGCCCCAGATTGACAGACTAGATGAAAGAGCTAGACCAAACTCCATGCTGTCTACAGGACATCCACTTTAGTTATAAAGATGCGGATAGCTTACAAATAAAGGATAAAATGAAATACTCCACACAAACACTAATTATAGGAAAGATCTATTACTACATTTATATCAAGTAAAGTAGATTTCATAAAAAGGAATATATCCAGGGATAAAAAGGAATATTACATTATGATAAAGGGGTATGATAATGATAAATAGTATGAACAATTTTATGCCATAAATTCAACAACTTAAAGAAAATATACAAATTCCTTGAAAGGCACAAACTACCCAAACTCACTCAGAAGAAATAGAAAGGCTGATAAGCCTATATCTATTAAATAAATTGAATGTGAAGTTATAAATCTCCTTACAAAGAAAACACTAGACTCCAACAGTTTTACTGGTAAATTCAATTTTTAAAAATTAAGTAGAAAAAAATACCATTCTTGTCAAACTCTTTCAGAAAACAGAGAAAGAGAAAACCCTTCCCAATTCATTTTATGAAGCCAACTTATCCCAATACCAAAACTAGAAAAAGATATTATTAAAATAGAAAACTATAGACCAATGCTCTTCATGGGGCAAAAATACTTTCAAAATATGAGCAAATTGCATTCAACAAGATACAAAAAGGATAATACATCCTGATCCAGTGGGATTTACTCTAGGAATAAAAGGTTAGTTTAATATTCCAGTACCAGTAAAATCATGTGATTATCTCAATAGACTAAAAAAAAAATCATTTGACACAGTTCACTGTCATTTATGGAAAAACTCACAGTATAATGGGAATATATACATTCACTTCCAGGCCACTCTTGTATGCAAGAGCCCAAGGCCTCCATCTCCCCTCTGAATGGACCCCTCTCCCCTGGATTTCAACTACGCTGAAGCCCAGCAGTCCAAAGTCAGCTCCAAAGAAAAGAAGACAGCCCTGAACACTTTGTGAGACCATTTTCCAATTCAGTAGCTGAGTCTTGGAGCAGCTCAGAAGTGGTCTGACAACTGCTAACCCGAGGCTCCAGAGACGGCAGTTGCTTGGGGATTCCAAAGCTCTTCCTGTTGACATTCTGGAATTTTCACCGCGCTTCAGAACTGTTCACTGACCCACAGAGTACCAGAGTGTGGCAGACCTCAGAAATCTGGATCAACCCTGTCCTTTATTCATAGGCAAGGAAACTGAGGCCCAGACACTTCCAAAGTCACACAACCATTTGGAGTCAAGGGCGGAGCTCCAGCCAGAGTTCCAGATCTCTGTGCTAAGCTTCAGGACTGAGAGAGATGGAAAAGCAGCCCCGCCCGACCACCCAGCACAAGAAGATCCTAGCATGCCCCAGGTTTCCCTTTTTATTACCAACATTTCCAAACTTACTGAAAGGTAGAAAGAGTGTAATTAACACCCACAGATCTATATGTATCACCTAGATTTAACAACTGCTAACATTTTGCACTATTTGCTTCATCGTTTCTCTGCTGAAATATTTTAAAGCAAATTACAAATAGCATGACATTTCACACCTGAATTCTTCCGAATGAATTTCTACAAAAAATAAGATCATATTCCTACGTTAATTACAATATCATTAAGGTACTTGACAAAATTAATCACAATTCCTTAAAATCTAATGCCCAGTCTGAATGTGTAGCAGACGCTGCTGGTGCCCCTCCCATCTCTCCTGGCTGTCCCTGGGGCAGCACCCTGACACACCAGTGCTTCCTGCTCAAGCCCCGCATTTCCATCTGAGGGCAGCTTAGCACTGCAGGACCCTGTTCCCTCTTCAAGAGACAGGTCCAAGGGTCCCCAAAGCAACTGAAACCCCAAGGCCCACAGCGAGAACCCACTGCTAGTTCAGCCTGCATTGGCTTGCCCCCGTGCCCATTTCACTCTGCAACCCTGACTGCTTCCCAGGACAACATCCCACGTAAATATCTTGCACCCCAATTCCTGTCTCAGAGTCCATTTTGGGGGACCCCAAACTATGATATTCAAATCTTTCCAATTATCTCCATCACTGTGTGTTTTCAGTAGGTCAAAAGCAAGAGCCTTAAACAACGTGTTTTGGGGAGTCAGTGTTGACCAGAAGGTACCTTCATTTCTGCCACTGGGCCTGGGCTGCTTGACCAGAGGAACTGGACATCTCTTGGTTTTGCCCACTCATTCTTAGCCCCCTTTCTACAGGAGCCAACCCACCCTGACTCTCCACTCCTGGCCCTGGGGTGGGCAAGTGAGCCAGGCCTGGGCAGTCGGTGTCCCCCACTCCTCTGGCCACAGGTATTTGTTCAGGGATGGACACATGACCCTGGTGAGCCGAGGAAAGTCAGCACCAGGATTTGGCTGACACCATTGCAGAAGAGACGTTTGCATCCTGTTCTGCTGATCAGGCAGAATGTGAGCCTGGAGCTGCTGGGAACCATTTCTGCCACCATGTGGGGACAGCCAGCCTGGGAATGAAGTCACCACAGAGGAACGAAAGCTGAGAGATGGAGCTAAGAATCCCATATGGCACCTGGGTCCAATCACGCCTGACTCCTGGCATGTGAGTTGATAGCCTCCCTTTTGGCTTAAGTCAGGCTGAGCTGGGTCTCTCTCCTTCCCAGACAAAAAGTAAGTGCTGACTAGAACAAAGTCTAAGAGTTCTCCCTCTGCTGGGAAGCCCTGAATCCCCAACTCAGTGGCTCTGCACGTGTGGTGCTCCAGATGTTCACCAGGGTGGTGCAGAAGACTGCTTTGAATGGATGCAGGACTCACAAGAAAGCCAGGTCAAATTCATCCATCATCATCTCTTGCCTCCTTCCAGCCCATCGTCCACACTGCCTACAAGAATGACCTGTGCATGCCTAACACTGTGCTTTACAGGAAAGTAGAACCTTGACACTGGGGAGTATTATATTCATTATTTCAACAATTTGTGAATTCCCTGAAGGTCCATAACACATCGTAGTTTATACTATGCTGAGGCCCAAATTTGAGTTAAATGCAATATGAGACTGGTGAAAGGAGGAAGTCGCCTCCCTGACGGGTGAGCCTAGCCTACCACCTAGCATCCTCCTCCCTTGAAGGTGAAATTACATGGGAGAGGCCTGCCACCTGGGAATTCACAGAAGCCTTATAATAGTACCTTTAGTGGCGCCCTGGATTTCCTCTGGTCGGAATAGTAGCTGCTTCTATGCCAGACATTGTACCAGGTGTCCCACATGCATACCACTTATGACTCCTCAAGACAATTCGTGGAGAGATACCATTGTTTTTATCCGACAATTGAGGAAACCCAGGCCCAGAGGGTTAAGAGGCTTCCCAAAGTCACAAATATTTGTGAGGGAGCTGGTATTCAATCCTAGGTCTAGAAAACATGCTTTTCCCGTAACGCCTCTATCTTTTCCCACTAACTTTTAAGTAGGGATTCAACAAACATGTATAGGATTGTGGACAGAATTTAAACTATCTGCACGCTGACCCTCTGGCCAGTGATTGGAAGGTGAAGCCACAAGGACACCCCCCACGTACACATAGAGAGCACGTTCAGAGAAGCGGGACTTCACCCGCTGGTGGCGGTTCTTCTCAGTAAGTCTGCAGTGGTCACTGAGTATCTCCGCTTTTTGACCAAGAGTTCTAGGTGATTCTTGTGATTAAGCACTGCTGACAGCTGTGCCATGGAGACCTATGAAAGACAGAAAACAGCCATGACACTTGTCTGAGAGTGGAGTGGAGGGCACAGCAGCGCCTGTTCACTGAACAAGGTGAGTACAAGTGAGGCACGGGAGGGAGGGACCAGAAGAAGCAAGGAATTTTACTCCTGCCCACAGAAGCAAAAAGCATTTTCCTTTTCCTCAAACCAAGCAATAATTTCGAGTGTTTCACTGTGAGAGACCGTGGCCAGGACCATGGGTATGTGATGTTGAGCTGTTCACACTATTTGGGTAAATGAGACATTTGCATCTTTTATGACTATTTCACTTCTCTGCATCCTTTCTGCTGCAAAGTTGATGAAAAGAGCTTTCAAGACTTCAACTCGAAGCTCAGAGAGAAGAAAGCCTGGGGATGCCTGAAATGTCTGCTGCTGACACCTGCTGCCCTGGGTGGGCCAGGGCGCCATGCACACATATGAGACCTCCCAAAGAGGCAAGGGCCCTGGGAGAGCCCTCCGCGGCAGGTCAGGGCAGGTTCACCTGGAGCTAGTCACCTAGACAGGGCAGGAAGGCTTCATGTCCCTGGGCTGGGAATCATGGCACTGTGGACAGGTGTAAACCTCCGTTTCCACATCTGAAAATGGAGATGATAATTCTATTTCCTCAAGTCTTCTTGTGATGATTCAGTGGCTATAAATGATGCATATAAAGTGCCTGGATTTAGCTAAAAATCTTCACTAATATGCTATCTGTTGTTAGTAATTTCACCTCCTCTAAATGCAGATTCCACCTACAAAGATCCATTCATTTTTTACCTGACTCAGAGCACGTAATTACAGTGTGAGGGCTGGAAGAGCCTTCTTGAGATGCCCGATGCAGTCAAACTCCTTTATTCCACAGATGGAAAAAGCAAAAGAGACCCTTGGAGGTTCAGACACTTAGGAAGATCACACAGGAGTTGGTCTACAGCCCAGATAAGCCCAGCCCACCTAGCTCCCGGTCCCCACCACCCCACCAGCATGCTTGGCACTTTCTCATACTGCAGACATGTTGAGTCCAATGAGAATTTCGGTATATTTATAAATAAAAAAAAAAGAGAAAGAAAGAAAAAAAGATTGATTTTGATGTTTTGAGGCCTCGTGAAACCAGCAATTTTAATCAATTTTTCAAAATTGCTAATTTCATCCATGCAAGGAACTCACACACAAACAGAAGGGCTGATTGAAATTTAAATGGTGGCTGGCTTGTTAGCTGCAGGCACCAGGCTGGGTATTTTCATATGCAAGTCTGCAACTGTGTCCCGGCCTGGCAGCAAGAGGAAGCAATCTCAGAGAGACACTCGAAGGCATTAAGAATTCAGGCAGCCAAAATGAGAAGCAACAACATGAAATGATAAAACAAAGACAGATCATTATTAGCACCAACATAATGTGTTCCCGTGTCCTCCAATCTCATTTAGAGCCCTGCCCGTTGTCTATTGAAACCGTAATTAGGCTGATAGGAAGCAGAGGATTAAAGTAACTTTCTCCCCAAATTGCGGGGATTTCAAATGAGAGAGATGGGGAGGAGATAAACCTGAGAAAGATTTTAATATTCTGGGCTGCAGCTCCCAGGATAGCACAGGCTGACAAACAATGGCTGGTTCCTGCCTGAGGTGGCCTGGGTGGAATGTAACATCGCTGCCTGCCCCACATCGGCGATGGCACGTCCACCTCCTTCCCCAGCCAAATCTGCACCTTCGTCCTTGACACCTCCTACTCGGCGACTCCTTCTCGGATCTGACTCAGAAACCACTTACCAATCTGTCCCCCTCGCTTACTGCAGCCTCTGCCAGACCAAGTTTCATCCCAACAAACCTGCCCCAGTTACTGCTACAACCTGCTGTCCTGCCTGGGGGATCCAGAGGGGCAGGGGCTACCCCCGAACCCTCACTTCAGCCTCTGGTGCCTGTAGATGCCAGTTTCACGCTTCAGTCGGGTTCCTCACAGCCACCAGGGTGACCTTTCTCATCCCTTCTCTCTTCAAACCCATTCTGGGGCCCATTCCTGACCCACAGAGTCAAGTCAGCTCTGAGGGGGCCTTTCCTCATCTGTCTCCATGCTGCCCCTCTGGCCCCTCCTGTCCCAGTCTCTGGTCACACGATACCACTCACCCACCCTACTATGCTGCACACTTCATCCGTCAGGCTGGCATGCCCACTACTCCAGACTGCTGCTCCTTCATTTAGCAAAATTCTACATGCCCTTCCATACTCTCTCCTCCGAGAAGTCTTCACCAGAGCCCCATGGGAGTCTGTCACTCCCTCCTCAGAGTGCCCATGAGACCTCTTCAGACATGTGCCCTCCTCCAAGGTGTAGCCCTCAGTGTCAGTGACCATGTGGTGACCCTCCACTGGACTTTAAGCTCTGCAAGGCGAGAGACCAGTCTGTGGTCATCCTCATCTTGATGGAACCAAGTGGTTGGCCAGAAACAGGGAATTAAAATTCAGCTTAACAATGATCAGCCTGCACGTGTTACTTGGGGCTCCAGGGGCAGTCAGCCTGGGAACTCTTACTGCCTCTGCCTGCATCTGCAGATCTCATCAACCTGGAGAGGGTTTCCTGCGTGAGTGTGTGTGTGTGTGTGTGTGAGAGAGTGTGTGTGAGTGTGTGTGAGTGTGTGTGTGCCTGGGTGGGCGTACATGCATGAACACAGTGTATCCTGATGAGCTGGACAAAGAGGAATTCTTACTTCCTGGGTGAGGTATTGATACAAGGTGGGGGAGAAGGTCATCCTCAGCTGGGACCAGAGGAGCAGATCTGCATCCGAATTTCCCACAATCATTTGCACAAAACTTAATATTGGGTCACCTGGTCCCTCCCATTCCACATTCTTAGATGCCTCAAGAACTGATTCGAAAGTAGCCAAAGGGCAACACCCAACGGTCATTCACAAGTGTCCACTGAGGAACTGGGAAGTGCCAATCATGATGCTAAGTGCTCAGTCCTTCCCTTCCTGGCCTCAGTGTCCCCACCTGCAAAATCTCAAATGGCTGAGGTTCTGTGCAGCTCAGACACTGTGACAACCAGTTACTGCCTCTTCGGGGCATGACTGCTGCATCCCACCACCTGGGCCGGCAGGGAACAAGTTCTGTGACTGATAATGGTGATCGCAGCCTTGAGAAGGGCCCACGTGGGACCCGTCCGAATGGCCTCCACATGCCTGTGTTGGGCCTTCAGGGGCAAAGTGAGGGGGCTGGAAGGTGCTTCATCCCCACTTGACTGATGTGGAAACTGAAATCCAGGGAGGTAAAAGCACGGACCATTTCATCCCTGGAGAGATCCAGACCAGACCCCTCCTGCCGCCCTCTTTCTTTCGTTTTTCTGTATAAAACTGGTCCTTGTCTCTGAGAGCTGTGGGAGATGGCAGAAAGCAACTGAGAACTCTTGGCTCGCTTTCCTTTTCCTCTGCTTTAAAAGACAGAATTTCTTTGCTCAGAGAAAAAGCATGTGC
Source organism: Equus asinus (assembly GCF_041296235.1). Classification (NCBI taxonomy): domain Eukaryota; kingdom Metazoa; phylum Chordata; class Mammalia; order Perissodactyla; family Equidae; genus Equus; species Equus asinus. The sequence goes on along the minus strand of NC_091791.1, from coordinate 66,289,156 downwards.
AAATATGAGTTTTCTGTCTCTGCCTGATGTGTATGTGGGTGAGCATGTCCACATGAGGGGAATATATGTGTATGTGAAGGCAATTTGACATAGCTTGTGTATGTGGAAGTAAGTGAAGTCTTGTAGGTACACGCATGTGCATGTGAGTACAAGAGCAGGTGTATGTGGCGTGTCACTGTGTGAGCAGTGCTGTGACTGTGCACTCATACATATTAGTGTGGATGTGTGTGCATAGGTGTGTAGGGTTTTCAGAGTGTGGCCGCGTAGCTGTACGTGTGTGTGGTGTGTATATTACCTAGATATGCTGTTTGGGATTGAGAAGAATAAGAGGGCATAAAATGCACATCCTCCCAAGATGAAAACCACATAGCCTGATCCCAATGACAAGTGTCGATGGCCTTTCCCGAGACTTCTATCAAATATCATTTAGCCTAACTTGTGCTTTTCACAAGACCCCAAAGATCAGACAAGTAGCATCAGATAATGTCCCATGCAGGCTCTCACTTCCTGGATGGGTTCGTTGGATTCACGACACCAAGGGAATCATGATGCAATTTTCTTAGAGTTTTATTAGAGGTAGATTTGCCTAGCGTTAGGCCATCTCAGAGGCAGCTTCTTCGTCTGTAACCTGGGCGGATGAGGCCTACCTGGTGGGGCTGCTGTGAGGATGAAGTGGGATAGCGGACATGTGAGACCCAAGGCCAGCACCTGCTCCATAGCAGATCTCAGCCCACGGCAGCTGTGCTTCATTCTAACAGCTGAGGGGACACGCTTTGGCAGCCAGACTTTGTTAACGCTCACTCCTCTGGTGCTGGACCAAACAGGCTTTGGCAGGGTCACCCTCACCCAGCAGCCCCTCATTGTACATGCCCCATTAGTTGCAAGGTACCCCAAAGTACAACAGGAGTGTTTCCTCTGCTGAATACCTCTGTGACAGCTTCTTGGCAGGAGCAGAGCGCAAAGGCTAACATATGTTAAGAATATGTGCTGCAGGCATCCCACCTCAACATGGAAGCAAGAGGAAACCTCACCTCCTCTGGGACTTTCCTGAGCCTGCAGCCCAGAAAGCTGACTTTCCAGATGCCCGCCCAGCCTCACCCAAGATACCCCTGGAGAATCTCAGCCGGGGACAAACCTACTTGATCATCTTATCTGCTCTTCTCACAGTTCAGGACACCTCCGCCACGTCCTTGCCCGGTGATCGTCAAGGCTCAGCTTACACACTCACCAACAGGGCACTCACTACCCCCAGAGGAAGTCAATTACCCTTTCTCTGAATAGGACACTGGGAATAAGACTGTGAAAAAGACACAGCCACAGCCCTGAAGGACTTCAAGTTAAGTGAAGTTCTACCTAATGCCGTGGTGAGGGCAGGGATTGCAGGCATACTCTCCCTTCAGGGCTCCAGACCCACTTTTCCAGTCTGTCCTCCAATCCAAGGAAGGGCAGTGATCAGACTTAGGGCGGGCCACAGTCTGCAGCTTCTTGGTGCCAGTAAGGGCCTCTCCCTGCCTCATCATAATTTCACCTTTACATCAAATACCCAGGAGCTGGGGGCAGGTGAGAGTGTCACACCTACACAGCCATAGTAACATTTGGCCGCCAAAGCGCTTGTCTCCTGGGGAACATGCTGATCTTCTGAGAAGGGCAGAGCTGGGGGCTCCAGGTCCCTGGAACTGACATTATTTGGTCATTTTGTGGATGCGCAACTCAAGGCTCTGAGGGGGCATGTGATTATTTCAAGTCATCCAGCTGCAGGGCTCTCAGTCCTGGTTTTGCATCTAAGTCATCAGGCTGTCGGGCTCCGGGTCTGGTCAATGAGGTCAGGTTGGATGGTGGCCTATCCAGGAGGCCCAGTTCAAGAGTGGTTTTCAGTGGGCATGCTGTTGCTGAGAATATCTTCTTTAGCTGCTCCATTGATGAGTTCCATTTCCACTCATCATCCCAAGAAATTCATCATTTAGACTAAAAAGCCTCATTTACGGAATCCATACTAGGTGTCCCACCTGTGTTCAGGGCTGCCAGGAAGAGGGAAGTGGAGGTGGGAAGGACACAGGAGAGGTTATATTAACGTTAAACAATGCTAGATGCTGCAGCAGAAAACCCCCAAAATCTCAGAGACTTAACAGGATAAAGTCTGTCTCTGGCTCATATTATATGTCCCATGCAGGGTGGCAGGAAGCTCTGCTCCACACAACCATGCAGGGAACCAGGCTGGCAGAGGCCCTGTCATCTTGCAGCTGTACCATCTGGATCACATGGCATCTGTGGCTGCTGCAGAAGGGGAAGAAAGGGATGAGGATGGACGCCTGCCAGATCTTACCTGCCTCAGCCAGGAAGTGACACATGTCACTTCTTCTCACAGCCTACAACTAGTCACATGGCCCCACCTGCTAGCAAGGAAGGCTGGAAATGTAAGCGATACCATGGAATCTTTGGCGAGCACTCACTGTCTGACTCAGACATTATGAGCCCAGCCCTCCAGGGACTTAGCAAACTGACCAGGGAGAAAAAGCAAAGGTCTACTAGGAAAGAGAAACTGGTCCATGGATTTGTATGACACTGGAGGCAAAGGAAGGAGAGGTCCATAAGAAAGACAATCAGGGAAGACTTCCTGTAGGAGGTTGACCTAGAAAGAGGTATTTATTCAATACCAAAGGGGGAACAGATAGACTCTGTTTGACTAGTCTCTGAAGAAGGAAGGTGGAATCCAAGAAGAGGGACTTTGGCCAGGTTCATCAGGCCAGAGAATGAGGCCCTTGGAAGATAGCCTGAGGAACTAGATTGGGACGGTGGGCAGTTAGTACAAAACAGGCGTTTAGGGAAGGTGGGGCCTCCTGGGGAGGGATTGGCTATAGGGGACATGTGAAAGGGCTCTCCTGGGAACCCTGGAGAGAGGAGATAAAGACAGAAAGGGCGGCACTGACCAGGGGTCACACAGGAGAGATGGCTTAAATGGAGCCAGCCAGTCCCCAGGACAGTCACCCAACTAGTGAAGGAAGTACAGCTGAGCCCATAAAATCCTGACCTCCATCCCTCGCGAGAGTTTCTGGAAAAGCCGCAGCATTAAACTCAATGAGACTGTCTGTTCAACAACGGTACTGAAAATGAGATGATTTGATTTCCAGAGGTAAAGTACATCTTGAAGTTAAATTCTTGGCTCTACTTTTAAATCCTCTCAAGAGGGTTAGAATAGCTGGCTCATCCTGCATGGGCGGAGTTGGGCACTCCCTTCCCCTCCCAGCCACTTCAGAGCATGTAGGGACAAACAAGGTCTCTCTTTCAATAGCACATTTCTCCCCTTTACAGAGGTCAGGTCCTGCTTAGCTTGGAGGCAGGAAGGAGAAAAGGTCTGAGGACTCGGATTCTGGAAGGCAGGAGGGAGCAGGCCCATCTCCTCTGCAGAGGGTTCTCTCCAGCTTCACATGGGCTTCCGTTCTGTTATCAGTGACCCTCCTACACCAGGACCTGAGGTCATAGGTGGGAAAGTGGGGTGAGGGGACATGACCTCATGACCAGGGATGACCTGGGGTCATTTGCTTGAAGGGTACATGGTCAAGCTTCAGTGGTCTGACTGGCTGATCAACATCATATGCTTGGCTCTGTAGGGTAAAATGCCAACCAACAGCGGGTCCATGGGACTAAAGTGAGGCCCAATTTTCTAACTTTCAAACTTACCACTGAAATGGGTCACCTTGGGAAAAGAACTGGGGTCTCCATCACTGGAAAGCCCATGCAACCACCGGTTTCTCAACTGCTATAAAGGAGAGTCAGACGGGACCAAGGCTAAAGTGCAGGCCACTCGGACATACTAAGGGACCTGTTTAGATCCTAGTCACCAGACAAGTCTGCATGTTGTTGTGGGGTGGCTCACCCATCTCGGTTTGCCCAGGATAGTCCCAGCTTTAACACTGAAAGTCTCACATTCTGGAAAACCCTTTAGTCCCAATTGGTCACTCTACTTTGTAGGCCTTGTAGGTGACAACCACAAAACTCACATTTAATCCTTTAGGACTGGGTAATCCAAGGGTAGGGGGACCCTATGACGGCCCCGGTTACCTGCCTGGAGAGAGTTCTTAGGCTGCAGCACAGGGAGAGGAACCCAAGGAACCTGGTGGCTCCCCTGATTTGAAGAGTTGGAGCTGAGAGTGCAGTTGACCAAGGCGGCTAGAGAGCACAGGAGAGAGTGCTGGAGAGGGGGCTGCAGAGAGTACCCCGAGAGCTGCAGGGGGTCCCCTACCATACTCAGCAGAGTTCTCATCATCAGGTGCCTGTGAGGAAATTCGCTGAGATGAGGGGAAAAACTACCTGAAAGGATTAGAGGAACAGAACACGAAGTTTACACGGGATGGTTAGAGTTTCTGTTCCCATCAGTCAGGCTGGAAAATTCACAAGTCAGAGGCATTGTGGATACCACTCTAACGCCCAGTCCATATTCAAGTGTTCCTGCAAGTCCAGAAAAACGTCTTTTTGTTTTCACTTACTTTGTTTGAATCACGTCCAGATTCGAGCCTCTCTTTGTATTTGATTTTCATGGCTCTAAATAGATCAGCCTCTCTGCCCCCCGACCCCAGCCCCCTTGTTTCTCATGCTCTTGACTTGGTGAAGAACACAGGTCAATTGCTGTTGAATGTCCCATGTTGGGGGACATTTGTTCTTTGCTGAACGAAGAACTTTGTTGACTTTGTTCTTGTGGTCGTGCTGAACTGGTTCCACTCTTGTTGGTGTCTCCTACACTAAATGCTGGATCTGCAGGCTTCACCAGATTCAGGTTCAATTCTTTTGGCAAGAACCCTTCACGGTCGTGTTCTCCTCCTTATTTTTGAGGTATTAACACTCTATGGTAACTCACAGTTGGCTCCTGGATTGGTCACTCATTTCATCTGCTATTAATGGAGCACACCCTGGCATGCTAACTCTAATCTCACTTCTTTCCACCCCACACAGTAAAGCATGTTAGAATGCACACAGGTCGGAATGGTGATTGTATATGAGCAACCTTAAATCCATTCTTTATTTTTAAAAAAATCTTTCCAAACTTTGATCCTTTTTCTAAACTTTAGTAGTCATAACAAATGATGGTGACACGTGGTGCCTCACAACCTGAACCATTGGATTACCCAGTCCTAAAGGATTAAATGTGAGTTTTGTGGTTGTCACCTACAAGGCCTACAAAGTAGAGTGACCAATTGGGACTAAAGGGTTTTCCAGAATGTGAGACTTTCAGTGTTAAAGCTGGGACTATCCTGGGCAAACCGAGATGGGTGAGCCACCCCACAACAACATGCAGACTTGTCTGGTGACTAGGATCTAAACAGGTCCCTTAGTATGTCCGAGTGGCCTGCACTTTAGCCTTGGTCCCGTCTGACTCTCCTTTATAGCAGTTGAGAAACCGGTGGTTGCATGGGCTTTCCAGTGATGGAGACCCCAGTTCTTTTCCCAAGGTGACCCATTTCATTGTTGAGTGGCTAGAGTCCGTAGCAAGTTACGGCTGGCCGGCTGGTCCACTTCTTGGGGTCCTGGTCACAGGTCAATGGACACAGTCATTCCTGGTCTGTCCACTTGTCAAAACTGCCGGGAGGACTTCTCTCCTGGCCAACATGGACAAGACAGCGGGCATCAGGGCTCCTTGGGCTCCACTTCCTGTGCTGCAGCCTGGGCACTCTCTCCAGGCAGGTAACCCAGGGATCACGGGGCTTACCTCCCGTGTTCCCATCTCTCAAGGATCACAACTCTGTGCTTCCTGATGCCTACTGTCATGAAAATGGTGCTGTCATATATTTTGTTTATTTTCTGTCTCTGTTTCAGGCGGGAGGGTCGATCCAGTCACTGTTAGCCCATGTTGGCCAGAAGTGAATTCCTCTCAATGGTTTTAACAGGTGCACAGAGCAGGAATGACTGTGTCCATTGACCTGTGATGAGGACCCCGAGGCTCTGAGAAGTGGACTGGCCTGCCAGCCCTGACTCGCTGTGGACTCTGGCCCCAGGCTCCAACTTCAGGGCACTTTCTGCTGGAGCAGCATCCTCAGGTAGGCTTTCCTGGCAGGCATCATGTCCTACTGGGACTCACCAACCAAGTCAGGTCCGCCCCCCAGGAGGAGGCACTTTCTAGCACTTTCCACTGGGGTCTGAAGAGCTGGCACTAGCCTGTGCTAGTTGTGAGTTTGTCAGCATTTTTTTCCTGTTATCAACACTAAATAAGATAAACACTTGTCTGACTTGAGGTTTTTGGCTTTCCTGGCCTGTTTCCCATCTGTCTCTCTGTTTCCTTCCCTCTGCTCCACTCCCTGACCATCATTCTCACCTCCTACCTCCTCCAACACTGCAATGCCCTCCCCACTAACCCCTCACACACTCACACACACACGCTCTCACGCTGGACTGTGGTCTTTGTTCCAGGAAGCATGTAGTTGCTTTCCTTTCTTCTCATTTCTTTGCTTTCTTTGGCCCTTTTCTCCCATGTCATAGCTCTTTCTGAGCGTCTTTCTCTTATGGCAAAGACAGCCGGAATTCCAACTCCACCTCTGCTCCTTGCTGTGTGACCTGGGATGAGTCACAAAACCTTCTAAGCTTTTATTCTCCTGAACTATAAATCCCCATCAGGTATTGAGAACGTGGGACCAGAGACGTGTCCCAGAATCTCTTCCTGCTGGCCACCAGAGGTGGTGTGCTGTGAGGCAAACCTGGGCTGGGGGTCTGAGCACATGGGCTCCAGCCCAGGCTCGGCCACGCCCTGACTGTGTGGCCCTGCACAATTCCTGAGACCTCCCTGAATCTCCAGTTTCGAAACTGTAAGGCAGGGACAAGAATCCCTGCACTGCTAGCCTTGTGGGGTGGCTGGGAAAGCTCTCTGTTTCTTTGGGGGACTTTCATACCAGACACAAACAGCTCACGGGGCTCTGGCTGCATGTGGACATGTGTGGCGGTGAGATGGCCCCAATCAAGCATGCTCAGGGAAGGGAGGGGACTCGTCGGGAACACAGATCCTGGCATAAAGCCTTGCTCTTACCTGGCTCACACCATCCATTGGCCCAATTTACCTGACACAAAGAACATAGTTCATCGCTAAGAGCACAGTTTATAGCATATAATTATTTTATCTTTCTGATCATGTTTACTTTAGAAAGTTGGAAAGATACAGCAGAGTATACTAAGGAAAATTTAAAATAGCCCATCACCCCTTCATCCAGAGATAACCAATAAACTTTGGTTTGGTTTATTTTCTTTCTTTCAACTTTACATATATATATATATATATATATATATATATATATATATATAAACACACACAAGTCCACATATTTTGAAATTATATACAGGAAGGAAAACATATAGATGCGTATGGTGGTAAGAATTTCATAAGCCACATAGGCATATAGGCAAAAAATATCATTTTCATTATTTTCCTTTAAGTGAACTTCATTTCTATCTTGAGTCCCGTTCTCTCTGACAGCAGAAATGCTCATCTAGTCAGTTCCGGGTAAATTCAGTCACTTCAGGTTTTCTCCTCAGTGAATGCAGATTTCCACGCAGTCAGCTCAGAACTTTTCTCCCTTCATCTCACCATTCCTGAAAGGCTGGTCTAAGCTGCCCATGAGGCTGGGACGGGAGCTTTGGGCAGGGGGAGACAGGAGATACCTGGTCAGCTGTCCGATGCTGGTGCTTGGCTATGGTCATCCACGGGGCCATCTGTGTCCCCACCAAACCCAGCCACTCAGTCCCTCATCACATTCAAAAGGCCCCTTCATGGGCCGCTGCCTCCTGGGTCACCTCTCAACTAAGACACACCTTGCTTGAGGGAACAGGGAAATTCGGCTGCCCCGGGTGTCACACCGGGCCGTGGAGGAGGCCGAGGAGCCCAGGTGCACAGAAAGAGGAAAACACGGTGCTTACCACTTCACCAGGCCAGCTCATCCTGTGCCGTGGACTGTACTCCTATGCCTCTATGTAGCTCCCTCCATCCCTGCTTACTAATTACAGGACCAAACAATTATTTGGTGCTCACTAGGGCAGGTGCTGTTCTAAGGACATTATGTGATTAACTCAGTTCATCCCTACAACCACCCTGTCAGATGGATACTGTTATTATGCCCTGTTACAGAAAGAGAAACTGAGCCCCAGAGAGTTCAGGCACCTCATTCCAAATCACGTAGCTGGAATGATGCAGAACCAGGATTCCCCTCAAATAGGAGGACCCAGAGCTCACACTAATCATGAGCAACAAGCCACTGTCTCCATGTCCCCTCTGCACACACACATGGCCCACATTTCAGATACTGCCCCGAAGATTCATGGAGACAAATGCAGTTTCGCCTAGTAAAGCAGAGTGGGTGATCACACGCCTCTCTCCCAGGGCTGGTGAGGAGCGGAGATTAGATAACATGTGTAAGGGCTCAGCGTGTGCCTGCATGTGGCACTGGATAAATGTCAGCTATTAACAGTATTTTAAAATGTCACCACCCCATGACCCAGAGCAAAGGACAAGGGCCACGTTTCCCAGATCAGGCCCAGTTGAGCGTGACAGAAGGAGGGCCTCGGGGGAGCCAGCCACCAACGAGCAGATTCTCCCACCCAAGGGAGCTGCCCAGGGCTTTCCCTGCCGGGCCATGATGTGAGTAAGGCAGGCAAGACAGCCCTCCACCCATGGGTCTGCCACAGCACTGGAAATCCCACAGTCACGTGTGGGGTCCTCCTCAAGGCTTTGCAGTCCCCTATCAGAACATAAATGACACATCAAGGCATCCAGACAAAATTGTCCTGGGGTGTGCAGCATCTTTCCTACTCTCCCACTGAGATGAAGAAAAAGGGACTCCGGTATCCTGGTTCCTAATCCAATCACAGTCTCCACCCTTGGCTCATGCATTCTGTCCTTCTTCCATGTAACTCACGAATATTCTGAGAAACTATAAAAATGAATCTGCTGTAGAATTTGCCCTCCAGGGTCTCACAGTCAGGGGGGAGTGAAGAACTGCCCAGTTCTGTCACATAGTGCTTCTCCTGTCACTTCCTCCCTTGTGTCCTAGGATGCTGAGGGAGTTCACCCCAAGGGGAAAGCTCCCCCCAACACTGTCTCAGACATGGCCTGACTGGGGAAGCAGTTGGAACCAAGGCACAGGGGAGGAGAAATATGGAATGGACGGAGACGGTCATCCTGGAGCAAGGGAGGAACGGTGAGGAGTTCAGCTGCAGGGAGGAGAGCCAAGAACGCCACGCACAGGGGTTGTCCTATCAAACACTCCAGCAAGAAAATCATCAGGATTAGAGAGCTGGGCTTTAGAGAGAGGCTCCGCCTGGGGAGAAACTTTCAAGGACAGTGCATAAGACACTGGAGACTGACAGCTCCCCCACATTCCTGGCCTCATGTATCTACACATGACACTGCCCATCCAGACAGGGGACCAGGAAAGAGGGCCGAGGCCCTCGCCTCCCCAAGTCCATGAGGTTGACTAGCACACACAGCCCTCGACTCTCACTATGCAGCCTCTTACGCTTCTGCCAGCTCCTAAGAGACACCCCTGGCCTGGCACCTGCCCTCTTTGCCTGAGTGCCCTGGATAGAATCGACTCGCCTCAATGTGTCCATGTAGCACGTACACTGAGCTGAGCTCCCTCCACCTCTGCAGGATGGAGTTGCATGCCTGCAGGAGCGGGGACAGAGAAAGGCATGGATGGAGGCTGTGGATGAGAGAACCTAGGACACCCCCTTGTGCTGTTGAGGCGGAAACCAGGCTCATGAGCCAGTCTGCCTGGGTTCAGATCCAGCCCCGCTACATACATCTGAGTGATGTTAGCAAGTTCTTAACCTTGCTGCACCCCCATTGTCTCAATCTTAACTAAGAACTTTGGCCCACATCTCGCAGGGATGTGGTTTCACATCATGTGAGATTGCTCTTGCAAAGTACTGGGCAGGGAGGTGGCCTTGGCTCGTGGGCATTCCCTCCTGTCCCTGTGTAGCATGAACACAGAGAACACACATGTGAGTCCTCCCTAAAAGCTGAAGGCTCCTCACAGATTCCCTCCCTACAGGCAGCTGGCTGGGCATCAGCAAAGAGGAGCTCCAGACCCACCCCACACGGCTAGGAGCAGCTGGTCCTCTGTGTGGATTTGGAAGTGCCAACCATGCACCCGTTTTACAGCTGGGGTGAAGCAGACAGAGGCCAGTTGCTGGGCCTCGTCCAGCCCCAATGGAGTCGGCCTTCCCACTGCTGCTGAGAAGTGCTCAACAGAGAATACCTGGAGTCCCGCCAGAAGCTGAGGCGGAGCCTACTTGGCACCAGCTCCTGGGAAAGAAAGCTGCAGGGTGCAGCCAATTCAGATTCCCAGAAACTAGAGACCCGGGTCTTCTGACAGGGCCAGTCTGCTCTCCTGATCCTCCAGGTCTGGGAGGGGGCGTGCGGGCAGGCAAAGAGGGACTGTGCGTGGGACATCCAGGGCTCAGAGAGGCCATCTCAGAGCTCCCGAGAGCTGAGCTCTCCTGCCATCCAGGAGGCACAAACCCAGCTGCCTGCCGGTGCCAGGCCCAAGCAGCTCGCCGGCTATGTGAGGCTCTGGCCATGGGGCGTTGGCCAAGGCTGACCCAGGCATGAGGGTTTCACAGCAGGAAGGAAAACTGCCCTTGCTGTTCTGCAGAGCCTGGTTCCATACCACGTCTTTGTCCTTAAGGAGAGCTGGATACAGATCATTGTCCCCATTTGATACCCAGGGAAGTGGAGGCTCAAAGGGCAGAGACGAATTGCCAAGGTCACGGTAACAAGATAGGACCCACAGCCAGTACTCTGTCTTCTCATGCAGTCAGTCCACTCTAGTTCTCCTGACCAGGTGTTAAGGCCACACTGAGAGCTTTATGCGATTAGCTGCAGTGGCACATAGTGGAACGAGCACCTGAAAGGGACTCAGAGAACCTGAGGTCCAATCCTGGTTCTATCACTGAGCAGCTGTGTGGCCCTGGGCAAGTTAATTCCCTCTCTGATCTGTCTCCTCATCTGTTATATGGAAATTACACCCGGACCTGCCACACAGACGGGGCTGTCTCAGAGAGTGAAAGAGCCCAGGCACAAAACGGTCCTGGCCACAATCACTTATTGGTGCTCAGTGTTCCTAAACAGAGGTAGGACCTGCCCAACCAGAGCCAGCTGGGACCAAAGCCGTGAGAACAAAGGCAGAGCTCTCCACTTGCTCAAGGGAGTGGATAAACCCAGCCACTCACTGTTCTTTGCATCAGTTTTGTCGTCTGTAAATGGAGACAATAACTCTCAGAAGGTCCTTGTTACGATTACAGAGCATGTATAAAACATCCTCAAGAAGAGTACTTTTTAGCATGGATGTTACCCCATTTGAATAGCTAAGTCCCATGTGACTTCTTGAGACCGTGAATATGACAAACATCTTGTGGCACTGAGTTTAACATTTAAAAGGTGGTCATAGGCTGTGACCACCCCATACCCACTTCATCAGGCAGGTAGATAAATATGATTATCTTCAGTTTCCTCAGTTTCAAAACTGAAGACTGAGGCCCACACCTTTGGGGATGACTGACCAAGCCCTGAAACTAGGGTTCCCTTGTCTCAGGTGAGAAGAATGGACTCAGGGGTGTACCAACTTCATGCAGGCAGGGAGGAGGACCCCAGGGTGCACTGACCTCATGCATGCACAGAGGGGGCCCAGAGTACACCAGCCTCGTGCACACAGAGCAGGGACCCAGGGTGCACTGGCTCACATACACAGAGAGGGGACCCAGCGTGCACTGGCCTAGTGAACACAGGGAGAGGAGTCCAGGAGTGAGATGACCTCATACAGACAGCGAGACCCCCAGGGTGCACTGGCTTCATGCAGACAGGTGCAGGGGAGAGGAGCTCTTCAGAGCAGCTTCACAATGAGCTAAGCGAAAGACGGAGAAACACCAAATCCCCCAAGTCACAGAGGGAGCCCCAGCCAAAGCCCCTTCCCCGGCCCCCTGTGGCTCCAGCCCATCTGGCAACCATCTAAATGGGATAGGAATGTTTGCAGGCTGCAGGCCTGGGCCTGGAAGCCTGAGACTGCCCTGCCTCCCCAGGGCATCCGGTGGCCTGGTGTGGTGGATCCAGGATGGCAGGATCCTGTGAGAAGACCCAGCTGGGCCTGGCCCCTCCCTTCTCCCTAGGTAGAAATCAGGCCTGTTACTGCGCCTGATCAGTTCTGGTATTCTGACACTGTGAGACGTCTTGCGGGAGGGGAGCAGGAGAGGGCTGGGTAGGGATGTGAGATCCTGGGGTAGTGGGCGGAGCTGGGCAACATATTGGCTTCCTGGTGTGTCAATCATCACTGCTCTGTAATGATGAGGAGAGGAGCCCAAGAAGGAGGGCAGGTACCTAGGAGGCTTTACAGGAAACGGATGGCTTCTGAGAGCTTTTGGGAAGAGCAGAAGGGCTGGTAGCAGGGTCGGGGAGAGGTGTGGCCCCCCAGTGGTCCCAGCTGCTGTAGAGTAGCTGGACCCAGTTCCTAGGCCTGCCTGAGGTGAAACACTGGTGCAGAAGACTTCACTCAAGTATGGGACAGCTCTGACAGCCAGGGATCCAGCAAAGCCACCCCATTACCCTCGCCCACCCAGGTGCTCAAGGCGGTGACATAGGAGTCTGCCTTTGACAGCACCTCCCCCTCGCCTGCCCACCACAGCCACTCCTTCATCAGGCCCAACTGACTTTCCCGACTGTCTTTTGAACCCATCTACTTTTTTCCTGGCCCCACTGCCACCCTCCCTGCCCACCCCACAGCATCTCCAACATGGGTACAGCCCTAAATTCCCACCTCGTCGTCCAGCTTTTCCTCCTGACCCCTATAATCCATCTATCACTACCCTCCCTCACCCTGCAGGAGCCTGCCTCTCCTCTGCCAGAAGGGCAGGGACTACACTGCCCAGCATAGTGGGCACCCGATAAATATCTGCTGAGTGAATGGACAGAAGGAGGAAATGGAGGGAGGAAAGAGCAGCAAGGCCTCCGCACCCGAGGGCAGTTAGACAACCAAAGGGGCAGAGCAGAGGGAAGCTAGGGGGGTGGGAGTGGGCCCCAGGACAGCCAGAACATTTTGCTGTCCCCATTTTTATTTTTTAAAGATTTTATTTTTTTCCTTTTTCTCCCCAAAGCCCCCCAGTACATAGTTGTATATTCTTCGTTGTGGGTCCTTCTAGTTGTGGCATATGGGACGCTGCCTCAGCATGGTCTGATGAGCAGTGCCATGTCCGCGCCCAGGATTCGAACCAACGAAACACTGGGCCGCCTGCAGCAGAGCGCGCGAACTCAACCACTCGGCCACGGGGCCAGCCCCTTGCTGTCCCCATTTTAACCGAGGTGGTTAAAATGCTGCTGGGCAAGTCTGGGTTCTCCCCTTCTCAGAGCCCGTGAACCAAACGTTGTAAGGGGCTCCTGAGGTCACCTGGTCCCTTTTCCTTCTGTGGCAACCCTCTCTGCAGAGGCTGCATGGCAGTCAGGGCTTCTGCTCAGCCACCTCCAGGGACAGCATGCTCACTACCCATCAGGACGGCCCATACTCGCTAGCCTCTGCCTCCCAGGATTAAACAATCCCAAAGAAGATTATTAAGAGTGCTGGGCAAAGCCCAATGACACACTCAAACTGACCACCAGCCTCAGAGTAGAGGTTGGCCCTCTAGCCCCCCAGGTTTCCACCCCCTGGGGACCTCGGCCACTGCTCTGCCCTGAATCAGCACCCCTCCCCAGTTCCCCTTCCTACCCTGGCTGCCTGCTCTGGCCTCACGCCAGCTGGTTAATGCTGCTTCTTAAGTTTGGAGCCCAGAACTAAACACAGCTCTCTCAGAAGCCCTGGACGGAAGCTGGTCAATTGTGGGGGAAGATGAGGAGGAGAATGAATGTGAGCCCATATCTGTGCCAGGGATGGGGCTATCACCTGGGAATTTAGATGTTCTCTAGAGCTGTCGCTGGGTGTGGGGCAGCTCAACCTCAGGCAGAGGACGGGGCTTGTCCTGTGCCAGTGCTGCAGTTCCAGCTCCTGTTTTCTAACCCACCAGAAAGCTCCATCTGGAAAAATAGAGAAGAGCCTGGGCTACAACCCTTCTCTGGTCCCACCTCTTCTCTTCCACCCAGGCAGGCAGTCCCACCACCCCACACTCCCTCCCATTGGAACAGACTCCCGGGGGGACACTGGACCTCCCTCCAACTGGTGTGAGTGGTTAATAACATCTTAATGCATCATCCTTCCAGAGGGATTAGCACTGGCAGGATCCAGGATTTGAGCCAAAGCAGCAAAGCAACGATGACGGGATTTCAGGCCAGCAGATTGGGGCTGAAGAGAGGAGCTGGAGCCCTCCCAGCATCTTTGAGACCATTCCAACGTTATCAACATTAGAGACGCAGGCCTGAACTTCGTCAGCTTCGCCACTTGCTTGCTGTGTGGACACATCACTGAACCTTTCTGACCCAATGTCCTCATCTGTACAATGGGGATAATATTTCCACTCTCATCCGGTTGTTATGAAGGGCAAGTGAAATAATGAAGGTCAGCCACATGGCGCAGAGTGGGTGCTCCATCGCATTTCTTTTCTTCCTTCTTCTACGTGTCAAGCATGCAGGCCACTTTCCTGGAGGAGTGGACACAGAATGGACCCAGACAGGATGTGGGTAAAAGCATTGTACTTGAATCTTGGTTATTTCCTACAGCTTAAGGTAATTGGCCTGTGAAACTGTCCCAACCCTCCCTCTACTTTTTGCCCCAGGGCAGTCTGAAAATTGGAGAAAGCATCACAGAAACTAACAGGGTCTTGGAGATCAAATGGTTCCCACCCCCAGGCCCTCCCTCCACATCCTGAGACATTGTAGGCTGGAGGCCCTCTGGAGTCATTCGCAAGACCAGGAGGCCAGCAGTTGTGTCCCCATCCAGTCAGCACTGAGTCCAATGCTCTGTCTGTTACCATCCCAAAGCTCAGTAACTTAAAACAAACATTTCTCGTCATCTCTCATGCTTCTACGGGTGACTAGGCTCAGCTGGGCAGTTTTCCCTCCAGGTCCCAGATGGGATTACAGTCAGATGTTCTATGGGGCTGAAGTCACCTGAAGGTTTGACTGCTTTGGACATGCAAGATGGCTCTCTCACACGGCTGGGCTGTCCTCTGGGAGCTCAGCTGAGGCTGTCCACCAGAGCATTTACACGTGGCCACTCCCTGTGGCTTGGCCATCTCATAGCATGGCAACTGACTTCCCAAAGGGAGGATCCCAAGAGAGAACCCCAAGGGAGCCAGGCAGAAGTTGCAAGGCTTCTTATGGCCTAATCTTGGAACTCTTGGAACTTTACTTCCACTGCATTCTGTTGGCCAAGGAGACCTGAGCCAAACCCAGATTCAAAGTGAAGGGAATAGGAGTCCAACCCCCGATGGGGGATGAGCAAAGTCACACTGCAGAAGAGCATGTGGCATAAAAAATGTGTGGGATGGGCATCTCTGGAAAATGAAGTCCCTCACGCCCACCAACCTTTTCTTCCCAGGCAAAGGAACTTGCACCAATGGGGGAGGGGAACGAGCGCTGTCCCAGGAATCAGATGGCTCTGGGCCTTACTTGCAGCTTTACCCTGGAGACAGCCAGCTGTCACCTACACTGGCAAGGCAGCAGGTCTGTCCCAGCCAGCTTTGAGTGCCTCCCCATCTGCTTGAGGGGTGGTTGTGAAGACGAAATGAGTTCATTAGTTTCTCCATTCTAATCTAACAAGTGTTTATCAAGCACCTTGTTTATGCATTCATTCAACAACACTTGACTGAGGGTCTACTGGTACCAGCCCAGAGAGGAAGCCTAGGGGACACACAGTTTGATGGAAGGCACACGCTTGCTCAGACGGTTACTGCTTAGCACAGTAGCCCTGGCGTGGACAGTCAGTGGGGTATAGTCAAGGAAGAGGCTGGCTTTGATTAGGGAAGGAGAGATTGGGGAAGGCTTCTCTATTCAAACACAGACCCTACCCTCCTCTTGAAGAACCCATACAGGTCTCCAGGGAGGTAAGGAGGGGAGAGGAAAGATACCCCGGATGGAGCAGGGGCTGAGAAAGTATGACAAGATTAGGAAATGGCAGGCCCCGTGGAAGGCTGTGAGGCAGGGAGGGGAGGCGTGGCATGGCGTGGGCGCAGGCGTGCAGCTAGGCAGTGGGGTGGGGGTGGGGGCAGAGATCAGGGGGCTGCAGGCCACAGAGAAGCCGGGACTTTAAACCAAGGGAAATCTTTGAACGATTTTACCACAAGCGGACCATCTTCCAGAAAGAGGGAAAGAGTACATTGTGGAGAATGGACTAAAAATACAACAAAATGCTATTTATTTATTTGCTAGGTTCCAAGCCTTGCTCCAAGCTGTTTATACTCGTTAACCTATTAAACTTCATGACAACTGCCTAAGGTAGGTACCATTATTCCCATTTTACAGATGAGAACACGGAGGCCCAGAGAGAGAAAGTTTCTTGCCCACACCAAGCAAGGATGTGGCAGAGCTAAGAGCAGAGCCAGGAGGTCTGGCTCCAAGGCCAGCCTGATTCCTCGTGGGGCTCACTCTGCTTGGCTGGGATACAGGTGAGCAACCCGGCAGGGCCTAGAAGACAGGACAGGAGAGGAAGGGCCAGGGTTTCCTGTTCTCTACTCCCAGCACCTCCAGCGCTGACCCAGAGCCTAGCAGGGAGTAGATGCTCGTTGAGCACGCGTGAGCACACAAATGAGTGAGAGGAAAGGACCCCAGTGCCCGTTCAGTCTCCACATCACAGGGATTGTAACCTTCCTTTCTTGAAGCAACATGACCTTAGTGATCGGGCTGCTCATCTCAGCAGCCGCACCCACCACTGGCCCTGCTCACTGGTGCCAGGGACACTGATTGAGAAATAAGACACCAAGCCAGCCTGCAGACTGACAAGCAAGGCTCCTCAGAGACCTGTGCGGACAGATGCAGGCTCGTCTTGCACTGTCTGCTGCAGCATCCAGGAATCCCTAGACTGGTTGTGCCTCCTCCACCTTGCACCCCAGCCCACTCCACCATCGTCCCCCATTCACCTCTGTCCCCTCCTATCCCCTACTGAGAGGGCTAACTAAAGCACCTAAATGAAGTCCCCCATTTTAGGGTTCAGAACAAGAGTCCCCTGCTGGAAGCTGTTTGCAGCCAAGCTGGGAAGGCATTGCTCTGTTGCACACACAGACAGTCTGCTGGGAACTTCCTGAGGGGCTGGTGCTGAGAGAAGCAAAGCAGATGCTCACTAGGGACAAGTTGCTCTTCACAAACAGTTCCAGTCCTGGTATTGGCATAGGGAGTTGGAGGCCCCCAACACATCACCTCATGAAATCCTCAGTCGCCATCCCACCCATCACAGCTCTAGTGACAGCTCACCTCTCTCTGGCTCTGTCTCTCCTGCACTCCTTCTGCAAGAAGTGCCAGTGGGGGCCCAACGCATCATGCCCTGGCTTCTCCATCAACTGCTCTGTGCCCAGAGCTTTTGCACACCACCTCGATCCCTTACCCCTGGCATCTAGCCCTCCTAACAAACCAGGGCTAAGAGGTCGGCCCCTTGCAACAGATAAGGGAGCCGAGGACGTGGAGCCACTTGGCTCAGTGGATACCTGGCCAAGTCAGGATTATAAATCCAAGCGCTATGCTCTGTCCCCCTTCCCCTTTCCTTCTACACTCCTGTTTGGGACCTTCATATGGGCCATGTCTTATTTTAAAAACCTCTAGAGAGACACCACTTCTGGCCGAAGACCTCACAGAGAGCCAGGCTTTAGGCATGAGAAACGGAGGAGGACACATTGCAGAGAGTGTCCCCAGCGAGGGGAAAGGTACAGACATAGTGCTTGGTGTTGGTGAGCAGGGAATGCAGGGGCAGGCCAGAGCTTCCCTCCATTCTGAGGCCAACAGAATGGAGGAGTGATGGAGGGAGAGTGGGGGTGACCTTTTCATCCTTGGCCAGTCACTTGGACTAGTGACCGGACCCTCACGAAGCATGGCCCAGCACAGGGTCTATTAAAAAACCTATTGTTTGTTCCTTCAGTCCTGGGGGGAATTTATTGCATGGGCCATTCATATATTATTTCTTCGAAGCAAATTTTGTATCCACAAGCAAAAACAGTCTAGGAGAAAAGACAGACCTGGATTTTACAGCTGAGCTCAGGAGGCAGAGTATAAATATTCAAAAATGCAAGAGACAAGTTCCAGAGTCTCCCACAAAAATGCATGTCCCCGAGGCTAACCCTTTTATATTTGTAAATACACTTGGATAAGATGCCACTGAGCATCCATCAGACCTATTGAGCTCCCCTGTCATGTAGGTCTGATCCTGGGACACAGTTTGGCTCCAGGACTCTGTCCAAGGTCACCTGCTGGGGACACTGATGGAGCAGCAGGAAACAGTGTGGCTGCAAGGAACAGCAATGGAGCTCCTGAGCCCAGGTGTCCTCGTGTCTTGCCGTGGCCAGCACACAGCAGCTGCATGGCTGTGGGATCCTGGCCAAGTGTCTCCGTCTTATGCACTTGTTCCCACTCTGGGTCTCAAAGATTCCTCCAGGCACCAAACTTCAGTGATTCTTATCACACACAGCCCTGGCCAACCCTGAATCCTCAGAGAGATGTCCAGGACTGAGACTGTGTGGACTGGATCCCAGGACATCAGTTTGGCCCAGAGATCAGGGCAAGGTATTTCAGGGCCTGGCCAGGAGGGGAGTCCAAGTGCTTGAGGCTGGGCCAGGGGCTGGCCAGGGGTGGGACCCATCTTGTCCAACCGGCCATTTGAGCTTCAATATTGCCTCCCCACAGCCTAAAGGAACCAAGTTAATATGGCCTTGGTTCTTGAATCTCTAAAATAGTTTTATTTCTTTGTTTTATCCTAAAATAGAGTTACTATGTGTGTCAAGCCCCAGCAATTATGTGTCTCCACCCATTCTTCCACATGGTGGGTGGAAAGGCTACCAGACAAGAGTCAGGGCTGGGGTGAACCTTCTCAAAGATCTGCCACTGGCTGGCTGGGGACCACAGGCAGATCATTGGATTCTCACAATCCACAAGGAAGCCAAGCAGGGGTTATCAGCCCCACAGATGAGTCAGAGCTCCTTCAGCTGCCAGAAAAACTCAAATGAACCAGCTTTCTCAAAAAAGAGAGGTTTGGCCTCAGGAACAGTGGGATCCAGGCACTCAGACGCCCCAGACTGCTCTCTCTCCATCCTCCACATGTGTTTCTCTGAGTTTTGACTTTATTCTTCCAGTTTCAGGTTTCGGGGAAGATGAAATACTGGCCACAGGCACTCTGGCTTATATCTAAACAAATTGGTACAAAAAAGGATAAAAAGTTCTTCTGGACAAGCTTGAGTAGCAAAAATTCTGGGAAGGGATCTGATTGGCCTGGCTTGGAGCACATGGCCACCATGGAGCCCAGGAGGAGTTGAGGGGCAGTGATTAGCAGAGAGCAGGCTTGAGGTCAGGGCAAAGGTGGTAGCCACTGCACCCTAGTTGGCCAGGGAGGCTGGCTGGGCCATGAGGAGGGTAAGGAAGGGGTAAATGCTCTGGAAAGTGGTAGATGCTTTTCAGGGCCAGCAGGTGCCACATTTGGCAAGGAGGAAGCTCCTGTCTCCTGGGTGCTGGGACAGTCCATCTCCCAAGTGCCCTAATATTATATTCCCAAAGTGGTGACCAAAGTGATGGCACCTCATTTTCACAGTTTCATCATCTACAAGGTCCCCCAGAGTCTGAACAGAGCAGACCAAGGGAGAGGCTGCCCTCAACCTAGCCCCATCCAGACTATGAATGAGCAAAGGAAAGGTTTCTGGGCAGACAAGGACACTGTCAAGATCGTGCAGCTGAAGGGAATGACAGGTACAGAGGCAAGACACAGCAAGCACTCTGAGGCTAGCTCCCCAGAATTTTCCTGCAGACTCTGCTGCTGGTCCTAGGGCTGACACAGCTGGATCCCAGCCCTGCTAAGGGTCTGTGCCTCTATGCTGATGTGTCCTCATCTGGTGGAAGTGTGACTGCCACTGGAACACTCATTTCTTGTTCCTTCCACCATCTAACGAAGAGTCACACAAATTCTTCTCTCTGCTTCATGTTAATACTTTCTCCTGGTCCTCACTGGGTCCCAACTCACCAAGGCAGTGGGATATAGTGAAAAGACTGTGGGTCTAGGAGTCAGGAACTTTGTTTCTATTCTGCCTCCAATTTACTGTGTGACCTAAGGAAGGAGTCATACACTCTCTGGGCCCTACTCATTTCCTTTGCAAACCAATGATGTTGGGCTAGTCATAATTCCAGCCAATCAGCCCCTTACAAGCTGGCACATCTACAAACCAGCCACAGGCAATGAAAATAGGCAGCGATGAAAGGGAGAAATATATTATAGCAACACTCTAGTCCACTCCTGCCAAACCTCTGGGCAGGAAGCATCTCAGCTCAGGACATCCATAGACCAGGTTGGTTAACAGAAGGAAGTACCTCTCTTTCAACAAGGGTTCTCTCCTGGGGTTTGGTGCAGCGAGCAATCCCCAAAGATATAAATCACAGGGCCAACATACTTCAAGCCGTTCTTGCTCTAAGATCTCCATTGTAGAGGTGACAGCATCAAGCCCCACTGAAGGGAGGTGACTTGCCCAAATCACGTAGCAAGTCAACGTCAGAGCCGAGGTGGATCCTAGCATTCCCAAGATTTCTACTCTGGGCTAAAGCTGATGCTGCCTTCGGGATAGACCATGATATAATCAGAGAGCAAGCCAGCCGTCCCTGGAACAGGCTCCCTCTCTTTTTTCTTGCTCCACAACACACACATGTGCCCCAGTCAAGGTGAGCCCCCGCCCGACACCTTTCTCCTGCTGCTCCCCTACCTGGCTTGCCTTTTCCTGAGTCTCTGTTTGTGCAGATTCTCTCTGTAGAATCCTACTCAACTTCTTGACTTTCAAGGCACCTTCCTTTACTCCTCCAGCTCTCAATAACCTTTTAATTCCCTCACTCAAAGCCCTCAAGTGAATTTGCATCACACTCAGGATGAAAGCCACAGCTCTTTCTGTGCCCACCCAGCCCTGTGGCTTGGCTTCATCCCTGCTCTTTGGCTTTTCTGCCACTCTCAGCTCCCTTCTTCCACTCCAGCCACACTGGCCTCCCTGCGGCTCCCCAACCCCCCGGAACACATTCCCACCTGGGGCCTTGTCCTGCTTTCTCCTCCTCTGGTTCTCCACTCGCTCACCCAACACTTCACTCTGTCCCCAAGTCACCTACTTAGAGAGGCCTGCCTCACTCCCCCATTACATATGCCTTTGTGCCCCTCAACTCTCTATTCTAAGGCCAATGCATTTTCTATCAAAGTGATTGCCTGAAATTGTAAGTAGTTAGTTAGCTAGCTAGTTTATTGTCTGTCTTCCTCACGAGAACACAAGCTCCATAAGGGCAGACACTTTTCCATGTCCCCCTGTGTACCCGTCGCTCCCAGAGCAGTGCCTGGCCCATGGGGGCCCTCAACTTATACGTCAACGAATGAATAAATAAATGAACTGTTGTAATACAATAACATCTCAGAATTAGAAGGAGCTGGGATGCCCCTAGTGTGTGCAAGGCAGATCTTTTTAGGGAAGTCCTTGTCTACATAAACAATTTCAGTCATTCAAAATCAGGGTGTCGGCGCCATTCTGGTGACCCGATCTCATGCAATCCCACAAAAGAAATGTCATGTAATGAACAATTGACGGATGAAACTAGGAAAACAATTCCATTTGCGACAGTGTCAAAAAGAATACTTAGGAATACATTTAACAAAAGAAGTGCAAGACTTATACTCTGAAAACTGCAAAACATTGTTGAAGGAAATTAAAGCTCTAAATACAGTAGTCCCCCCTTAAAGTGTATACGCAGGTTTACCTTCCGCGGTTTCGGTTACCTGCCACCAACTGTGCTCTGAAAATAACACTAGGTCACAGTGCTTATGCCATTCACCTCACTTCATCTCATCACGTGGGCACTGTATCATCTCACATCATCACAAGAAGAAGGGTGAGTACAGTACAGTAAGATATTTTGAGAGAGAGAGACCACATTCACATAACTTTTATTATATATATTGTTATCATTGTTCTGCTTCATTGTTAGTTATTGTTGTTAATCTCTTACTGTGCCTAATTTATAAATTAAACTTTATGTGTGTATAGGAAAACGCATAGTATATATAGCGTTCAGTACTATCTGCAGTTTCAGGCATCCACTGGGGGTCTTAGAATGTATCGCCCCTGGATAAGGGGGGACAGCTATAAATGGAAAGACATCACATGCTAATGGATCAGAAGAGCTAATATTGTTAAGATGGAAACACTCCTCAAAGTGATCTACACATTCAACGTAATTCTTATCAAAATCCCAACTAGCTTCTTTGCAGAAACGGACAAGCTGATCCTAAAATTCACATGGAAATTCAAAGGACCCAGAATAGCCAAAACAACCTTTAAAAAGAACAAATTCAGAGGATTCATACTTTCCAATTTCAAAACTTGCTTAAAAATTACAGTAATCAAGACAGTCTTGTACTAGTTGAAGGATATACACACAAATTAATGAAACAGATTTGAGAATCCAGAGATAAACCCTCACATTTACAGTCAATTCATTTTCAACAGCGTTCCAAAATAATTCAATAAAGAAAGAATAGTGTTTTCAACAAAATGGTGTTTGGACAACAAGCAGAAGAACAAAATTGGATTCCTATCTCACACCATATACAAAAATTAACTAAAAGTGGGCCAAAAACCCAAACGTAAGAGCTAAGACTATAAAACTCTTATAAGAAAACATCGGGATAGGTTTTCCTGATCTCAAAATGGACAATGGTTTTCTTAGATGTGACCCTAAAAGTACAGCAACAGAAAAAATAGGAAAATTGGATTCCATCAAAATTTAAAACTTTTTCTGTTTTAAAGGATACCACCAAGAAAGTGAAAAGACAACCCACAGAATGGGAGGAAATATTTGCAAATCATATATCTGATAAGGGGCTTATATCTAGAATACATAAAGAACTCTCACAATTTGATAATAAAATGAAAAATAATCCAATTAAAAATGGGCAAAGGATCTGAATAGACATCCCTCCAAAGAAGACATACAAATGGCCAATAGGTTCATGAAAAGATGCTCAACATAATTAGCCATTAGGGAATTGTAGATCAAAACTACAAGGAGACACCTCTTCGTACCCTCTAGAGTGGATAGAATAAAAAAGTCAGATAGTAACAAGTGTTGGTGAGGATGTAGAAAATTAGAACCCTAATATCCTGCCGTCAGGAATAGAAAATGGTACATTTTCCAAATTGCCACTTTGCAAAAAAGTCTGACAATTCCTCAACCAATTAAACATAGAGTTACCATATAACCCAGCAATTCCAGTCCGGGGTGTAGACCCAAGAGAAATCAAAGCATTTGTTCACACAAAAGCTTGTACACAAATTTTCATAGCAACATTGTTCATACTAGCCAAAAGCTGGAAACAACCCAAAGGTCTATCTATGGACTAACGGATAAACAAAATGTGATATTTCCCTACAGTGGTATATTGTTCAGCCATAAAAAGGAACGAAGTACTAATGCATGCTACCACATGATGAACCTTGAAGAAGTTATGCTAAGTGAAAAGACAGTCACAAAAGACTAGATATTATATGACTCCATTCATATGAAATGTCTAGAAGAAGGAACTCTATAGAGAAAGAATATAGATTAGTGGGTGCCTAGGGATGGGGGAGACAGGGGAGATCAGGGAGTGATGGCTAAAGAGTAGAGTTTCATTTCGGTGATGAAAATGCTCTAAAATTTATTGTGGTGATGGTTGCACAATGATGAATATACTAAAAACCATTGAATTATACACTTTAAATAAGTGATTGTATGGTATGTGAACTGTATCTTAAAAGCAGTGCCATTTACAAAAGAAAGGAAATGCTGTGCTGGCCAAATAGATATTCTGCTCAATAGATTGCCCCCCAGGAACTGGGCCCCAGTCAGCCTTATAGGCATGAGTCCTGCAGCTTACCTGACCCAGCTGACGTGCAGGGAGAGGGCCCCAAGCAGAGAAGTTGGGACCAGGACCAGCTATACATTTTCTGGAAACTTCGAGGAAGGCACTAAACTGCAAAGCATGGGGTGTGGGCAGGAGCCAGGCTTGTCCAGGTCTAAGGACATGAGCATCTCAAGAGCTCTTCTAGTCCTAGATGACAATCTCCTGGGGCCAGTTTGATAAATTGCAAGATTCACCTGGAACGCATGCTGAGAAGATTATGAATGAGAGGATGTCCAAGGTCCACCAAAAAGAGTGTCAGGTCCATTCCCAAAGGTTGCTAGGGACAGGGAGTTTCAGTACCAGAGCCAGGCATTTGCCACTGCGATTCAGTTCACCCTCTTCTGGTAGAGGTGGAGAAACCAAGCCACTGAGGACAAGGGAATGACCTGAGGCCTAGAGCCCAGGATGGATCAAGTTCTGGCCTCTGAAGCCCTCAGTCATCTAGTGGCATTGACCTCTCCAGCCTCACATCTGATCACGCCCCTACTCTCGCTGACACTGTAGCCAAGTGCATTACCCCTGGATGGGGCTGAGCCAGGACCTGAACCCAGATATCTGGCTTAAGGGTACGTGCCCTTACCTACCATGCCACATCTCAGACAATGCTGAGGGGTGTCAGACCCTTCCTCAAACCTGTTATCAAACCTACAACTGCTTTGCTAGAGAAGTATTGTTATCCCCATTTTACAGATGACAACACTGAGGCTCCAAGAGGTTGAGTACTTGCTCCAGATCACACCATGGCTCATACCTGTAGAGCCAGGATTCTACAGCAGGTCTGTGTGACTCCAGCACTTACCCCACAGTCCCAAGCCGTCTCTAACAAAGGACAGCAGCTTCTCTTTCCTCCTGACAGTCCCAGCCAAGGCAAACCAACAAAAACAACGTCTGAAGGAAAGAAAACTTGGAGTGAAAACCCTGAAGCTCTTCAAGTTCACTGTCAGGGCACTGAACAGCCTCACCCTTCAGTGGTTCTCCCTGAATTCTGCACCTCCAGCTATTGCCATATTCCTTTCCCTTCTTTCATAGCTAGCGGTCCAGGGAAAAACTCGTTGACACCATTGTCTCTGCTTCTTCACTGTCTTCTCATTTCTCACCCTAGTGCAACCCGGCTCTGTCCCCACCTCTCTGACACAAGCATCACCAGGGGTCCTAATGCAAATCCAATGGGCACTTGTTGGACCTGTTCATCCTGGACCTCACCATAGCCAGTGACTCTGCTGACCAGCTCCTCATTCTTGAAACTCACTCTTTCCTGACTCCTTTAGCAAATGCTTTGTGTGCTCCATGTCACATCCCCTTGGTCCTCCTAATTTCAGGGCAACAGAGGAGGGCAGTTGTGTACCTGCTGCCTGTGTTTCATCTCCACTGTGCTGAGGTCACTCTCCACCTCCCCGCCTCAGGGTGTCCTCAGAAGCCAGGCCCCTCCACTCAAATGCAGGCACAGCCAAAACATGGAGGAGTCAACACCCCCAGGGGCAACCATCAACCCATGGAAAATGGGAGCTGGTGGACGAAAGCTCCATCCTTGGGAGGGAGATTTCTAAGGTATGTTCTTCGCAGTCTCTCTCTTTGCTCCCTCACTTCAGCTTTCTGGACCACTTTGCAAATCAACTACCTGCACCCAAGTCCTTGTCTAGGCTCTGCTCTGGGGGAGGCCTCATTGTCTTGTATTCCTTTACCTTCTGACCCATTCATTTTCTGTCTCTTCATGAACTGCTCCTTTAAGGGCAAACCCTTCACTGGTATTACTACCCAGCACCTCCACAAAGCCTGGCGGTGCCCTTCCACCCCGCACATTAGCCACCACCTAGTCCCTCCACCACCCCGGCCTCTGTCCATGCTGCCCTCCTGCCTGCAGCACAATTCCGTCTGTCCCGTAACCACCTGAGGAGCACCTGCTCACCTGGTAGCCCACAGACCAAGAAGTGCCCCTCCACAGAGCCTTTCCCAACCCTTCCCCACCACGAGCAACAGCCCCCCCAGCCCCCCGTGCAGGCGGGACTGGGTAAGGGGTGTTCCATACAGCACCTACGGAGGGCCCTTCCACTGTGCGCTTGTCTCCTTTCACTGTAATGTAGACTCCCTGAGAGCAAAGGCTGTGGAGTTCTGTCTGTGCCCCCAGGAGCCAGCACAGTCCTGGCCCATGGTCCATGCTCAATAAATGTGGGTAAAAGAACAAGCATTCAAGCAAACCTCTTTGCTCCTCCCTCCTCACGCGTGCCGCACCCTGCAGCATTTGGGCAGGAGTTAGGGCCCATGGTATGTGGCTTTCCCTGTACAGAGCTGGCCCATTGTTGGCCTCAGCAGGGAGAGATGGAAACTGAGCCACTCTTTCTGCAACTACTCCAGTCCCAACATTGCAGGGCTTCAGCGAACCTTATAACATCCCAGGTCTCCTTAACGGGCAGGGAGCAGGCAGGGAGCCGAGGAGAATGTCCACCTCCTTTCTCAGGTCAGTACCTGAGAACTGGGGCTCCCCACATGCACAGCTTCTTGTGGGATTTTCCAGACAAGCCTAGGGAAGGCTAGTGGCCCCACCTGACGGCATCGGCAGCTCGTGATGCCAGGAAGGATCCAGGGATGGCCTCGAGTCGGCCAAGGTGAAATGATCACTCCATCCATCTCACATATCAGCTCAGCGAGCATTTGCCCAGACCCTTCTCCATGCCATGCCCTGCGCTAGGTGCACAGAGAACAAAGGACTGGACAAAAGCAGGCTCCTGTCCTAGGGCAGAAAAGACACCTAACCCCTGCCCTGCACTTCTGGTACAAAAGTTCCCATTGAGAATAACAATAGTAAATAAGAAGGAGATCAGCTAACATGTATTGAGTGCTTACTGTATGCCAGGGTCTTCTGAGCATTTTGAAAATATTAAATTATTTATTCCCCACAATAACCCCACGTGGCATACTAGAGCCAGCTCATATGACATGAATCAGTTGTTAAGTTTTCAGGAATTTTACAGGATGGGTGTTAAATACGGCTGTTATTAAAAAAGTTAAATTAAATTAATTCATAAATAAATTCTATTGAAAACAAAAAAACCCCTCAAAACTCCTCACTTCCCAACTATCTTACTGCACTTTATTGTTACCTATGCTTTTTGAGCTTATTCACATCTATTATATCTGTGTGTGTGGTGGAAATACTGTATGATGGTGGCTATTGGAGCATCTCTTCCCAAGTCTGCTTTTGGTGACATTACACGGAAATCGTCAAAGGCTACAAATCAGGGCTTGATTCATTTTTTGTTTGATTTCCTGTGCTTAAGAAAGTAATGGAGAAAACATTAATCATGCAAATGAAACTTAAAGGTGTGTCTATGTTTGCAGCTGTTACCTTGTGAATAACACTCAAAAAAAAGGAAAATATTTTTCTATATTCAAAGCTGATCATCCGATTCAACGAAGAGGTCACTCAGGCCTTCCAAGAATGAGTGAAGCTTGTATGTATATCCTTCATTGCCTCACTTTCCCTTTACTCATTAACGTAAACAAAGTGCCAACCTACAGGTTGAAACTATACCTGAGGAGCCAGCTGTCAAGTGTTTCCTGGTGCACCCTGCCTCCGAGGTAGTGCTCTCTGGAAGCCCATTTTCAGAGGGCAAACTGGTTAGGAGGGGGCAGAGTGGGACTCCTACCAGGCAGCCTAGCCTCAGAGTTCAAGCTCATAAGCACATGGAAGGAGAAGGAGCATCCTGGTGGCCCCCAGTTCTCCAGACAGTCCTGGGCCAGCCCCCAGGGAGAGTCTGCTTCTAGTACCTGCTGTCAATCCCCAACCCCAGACAGGAGGGAGCTGCCCTGACATAGGTGCACAGGACAGATGCAGGGATCTGGAAGACATGCCAAGGGCAGTGTGGGTGTCTTGAGAGCCAAAAGGAAAAGGAAGCCTAGTCAGGCAGCATTGGGCCTGGGCTGAGATGACATTTGTGGGAACAAAGCCATGGGCACAGGCTCAGGACAGCAGAAGCAGGAGGCGGGGCTGCCTGAGACCCCCTTACAGAACCTGTGGGTGTAAGCTGGGAGGTTGTTGCCATGATGCCAACCAGGCTCCAGAACTTTCCTGCCTCCTGCAAGATGGACTCTTTCAGGGTCCCATGGTGAGCCCTCAGCAAGGGGTGCCCTCCCAGTAAGCCTGTGAGCAGGCAAAGACAAAGAGAGCAGGTCCAGGGACACTGCAGGGATAAGCAGAGCCAGCCTGGCACCTTCTTCTCATGACAACAATGGAGCCCAGCTCCCCGCAGCCTCTGAGGTCTATCCCTCGCTGCTCAGATCCCTTTCCAGCCTCTGCCACAAGTGCATCCAACTCTCCAGCCACACAGATTTCCCACTGTCCCCCAATAAGCAGGGCCCTTTCCTGCTTCTTTGGCTTTACACAGGTTGCTTCCTCTGCTGGGGCAGTTAGGAAGGCTTCATGGAGGAGGGAGTGTCTATGCTGGATACTGAAGGAGTGAGCTAAGGTGTTGGGGAAAGGTATTTGAAATAGTCCCTGGCTCCCTCTTCCACTTGCACACAGCATCTGTAGCATAAACAGCCCTGCTGTGAGCCTGCAAGTGCTATGACGGAGGGTGCCCGGTCTCTCTGGCACACGTAGGCGCTCAGCAAACATGCAGGCTGCATAGCTTGGGCGAGTTGCCCAGCTTGAGACTTGCAGTCGTACTAGCTGTGAGCCCCATGCATTCACTGATGCAGAACTATGTTTTACCTACAAAACCAGCAATTTCATATGTTCCAAACTAATAGCCTCTCTGTGGCTCTGTAAACGGGGTTAATTGCAGTACCATTCTCACAGGATTGGAGGCAGTGAGATGAATGAACACCTGTGCAGACACCCTGCCAGCGCCTCGAAAAGGGCACAAGGGGGTGCTCACAACAACTGTTCACACTTCATGGCCCCTACTATGTGCTGGGCAAGGTCCTAACTCGTAGGATCCTGCAACATTCTGCACAGTCCTATTCTTAGCCCCACTTCACAGAGGAGCATCCCCAGTTGGGGGGGACTGGACAGGTGGAAGTCTGGAAGAGAGCCGGAGGAAGAGTCCAAATGCCCGAGGCACTGGCACAGGTGGCAGCTGGGCTCCTGCAGGAAACCCTGGTGCCTCTGGCCACTGAAGGGGGAGCTCAGGGAGAGTTCTGTGGAGGCTGCCGCCTCTGGGGGGATCTGCTGTCCAGCACTTTGTGGGTGGCTTGTGGCCACCACTGGTCCAGTTGGCAAGGCCAGGAGTCAGACAAATGAACTAGAAACTGGAGCCTACTGGTCACCTCTGGGTCTGTCTGTCATCATGCCTGATCACCACAACCTTCTGGGAATGATGAATTCTTCTTCGCCCCTTCCAAATCTCATACAATTCTACTTTTGGCTGACCCTAACTCAGAATCCCGCAAAGAAGAGGATTCTGGGAAATGCAGGTCCCTTCCTTGGCCAAGCCGACAAAACCCAATCCAGCACAGATGGTGATTCCAGGAATAGCATCATGGAGTGAATCGAGGGGGGATGGTATGGGCCTGCCATGCACGCTTCCCATTCCCCTTCTCCTGTTAACAGAAACCCACACTTCTGGGGAAAGCCCATTCCTCAGCATGGCATTCAAGGCTCTGCCACCAGGCAGCTGGCTCACAGTCCCTTCTCCAGCTGCCTCCACCCACCAGGCTCCTGCCATCCCCCAGACACACAATGCCCCTTCATCATCACAACTTGGCACAGACTGTTCCTTCAGCCGGAAATGCCCTCCTGGACATCTTCCTCTCGCCCCGTGTGGGCCCTCCACATTGCTTACCCCTCTCCATTCCTCCTAGCCTCCATCTTGTCCTGGTATCCTCTCCTTCCCACAAAGCCCAGTGGCTCAAGGGAGGCTATTTCATCCTCCCCATAGGTGGGTCCTATTAGTCTAAGCCAATCACCACAGGGGATTGACATGGTGACTTATTGGTTCAGGGCAAGTTCTTCTCTAAAGTTGCCCCAATCCAATTATAATCCATACTCGAGGGAGTGATTTCTCCCTCTCCCACTTGTCCTTATTCTTACTCACCCCCTCCAAATTCGTGCCCCCATACAAATATCACTCCTTTTGGGAAGTCTGTTCCAGCCTCTGAGTGGAGTCCCTCCCTTGTGTGCCCACAGTGCCCTGAACCTCCATCTATTCCAGCACTTTGGTACATTCTTCATTCCAGTCCCTGAGGTGTCAGCTCCCCCATGAGTTACCGAGCTCTTTAAAAGCGAATCATCTCACTGAGCCTAGAACAAGATAAGTGTATCAGTTTAATCTCATTCATTCCACATCCGTTCAGCAAACATTTGCTGAGCGCCTCTGAGACGGTGAGCACCAAGAGAGTATCAGTTTTGCATATACACATTTACAGGAGGCAGGGTGGATGGAGCGGATTCATGGATGGAGAGAGAAAGCGAGAGACTGGAAGGCAGGAGTGGGACGTCATCAGAGGCTTGACTTGAATGATAGGCAGGACTTCACTGGGTGGCAGGAAGGAGTTGCCCTTGGGACATGGGGCCTTGACCTCCTCCTGTATGTCTCCTCCTGGGTGTGTGTGCAGGTGACTGGATGGAGGGGACTGAGAAAGCTTTGGGAAAGGAGCAGAGTGCTGAAGCTAGACTCGTCAGGACACTTCTGCGAGGCTGCCTCCTTCCCCACAGCTTTGAAACAAGTGTGAGCTCAGAGGAGTGGCACACTCACTCATTCATTCATTCAGCTGGCATTTACGAAGTGCCTCCTGTGCACCAGGCACTGTACTTGGCACTTGGGATTAATCCATGAACAAAGAGTCAATTGACATTGCTCTGGCTCAAGGTATCGGGAAGTCCTTTCCCTGAGATCTGGAGATATTCGTGTTCACCCTCCAAGGTAAAGACAGAGATCTTAGAATCAGAATTGGCTTTCGGTGTCATGAGTCCAAGCCCAGACACAGAGCTAGGTGACTTCTGGGGGTCCTTCACATGTCTGGGAGTCCATGATAAGCTCGAACAAAACTATTCTACCCAGATAGGTCCTGTCTGCACCCCAAATCTCCGACAGAGTGCTCCCTGCCCCTGGACCCATGCCCTTATAGCTATGAGGTATGCCCCACACACAGGATGAGCCCTGAGAATACGCCATACCTGCGTGAAAGGCCCTTCATGAGCCTCATGTCAGTCAGGACTCATGTTGCCAATGACAGAAACCCAATTTGAACTCACTGAAGCCAAAAGGGGATTGACTCACTCACAGAATCCAAAAGAAGACTGGATGACCAAACTGAGGAAAGACAGGATGCAGCAGGGTCTCAGAACAACAGGAACCAGAAATGGACCAGAACCTTCTTCCCCCATCTCTCTTGACTTGACTCTGGAGGGCCTGGGGATCCAGGTAGAGGGGGCAGCAGTGGGTTCTGGTGCACAGTTCATCCACGCAGCCACATGTATCAGCCCCAACAAGGAAATCTGGAAAACCTCTGCTCACTGCATGTGGGACATCTCCCTTCTTCTAAGCATCCTCCATCCTCTAGAAGTTTCTGTTCTACTTGCTCACACCACTAGACTCCTGCAGATGCTGCCACGTTTTTAGAAGACTCCATTTCTCTTGCCTTGGTTGCCTGCTTGGAGAGTGGGAGTGGGAAGGCACCTGATCAGCTTCCCTACACATTGGGCCAGCGTGTGCACCTGTTTCTGCAGTGCCCAGGCTGCCCAAACAATGTCGATGCAAATGACCCATGATCAGTCTATAAATCAAAATTGGGGTGAATTTATTATGAGCCAGATCTGATGACTAGCTCGGGGCCCTCCTTCTCTAAGGAAAGAAGGGCACCAAAGAGGCGGACATTGACAGAGGGTTATATACCATCAAAGAGCATATATCACATATGACAGGAAGGTCCCTTTTACAACAGTCACGAGATTGCTTTCCTGGCACAGTAATTTGGTGAACACAGCAGGTCAGAGGTCTCAAGGTGGGTGGTCACAAGGTGAGTGCAGCACGTCAGCAATCAACCCTTAGATTAGGGAGAGATGCTTATCCTTAAGGAAATGCCCATGTAGGGGAAGCTACATCCTTATCTTTAAGGCGTTGTTCTTGTCTTTCGGACATAGTAAATGCTTAAAGCAGATATACAATGCATGCTCAACGGCCATGTCAGGCCCTTTTGGAAAAACATAAATTCAGGCCGAATTAGTTTTACACCAAATGGCTTCCTCATATACTCCAATATATCCTATTGCTTGTCATTTATTTATCAACAGGAACTCTATCTTCTTCTTTGTCCTGCTCAGCTTGGCTGCTTAAAATACAGATTTCCCATGTCACTCTCCTGCTCAGGGACAACAATGGCTCCCACTGCTGCCCACTCTGTCTGGATCCCCAGGCCCTCCAGAGTCAAGCACCAGACCAGGCCCCTCAGCCCTACGTCCCCACAGCTCCTCCATCACTCACTCATGCCCCACTTGACACCCTGCTTCCTGACATGTCCTCTCCTCTGTCCTCCACCTGCCCCATCCCGCCTGTCACTCGGGCACCTGATGGCTGCCCCCTCCTCAGGAAGTTGATCTCTATATGCTCTCACCGCCTTGTGATCCCCCACCTCTAGCCTCCCGAACTCTTCACCTAATTAAAGGCTAGACTGGGCAAGGCCGCCTCATGATCCTCACCTTGAAGTTCTCACACATGGTGATGGGAATACCACTTTCCTGAAACTTAAAATTGAGTTAGGAAAATAAGATTCTCTTTACTGGGTCCTTTTCTCCCACCTTTGCCTCCAGCAATTAGCATGAGTTCAGCATAGACCCTTTGAGCAGTTATGTAGCTCGATCACAGGTTAGAGGGCAAAATTCAAGAAGATAAGAAGACGCTATTTGGAAAACAGATGCAGATAAAGAGATTTTCCTTCTCTAGAAATGGCTAATACACAGCACACATGCCACTGACGTCCCCTATATCACCTGTGGCAGACATCACCAATGGATGTTTTCTCCAATGAGCTTGGACCCAGCCTCAGGATCTATAGGCATGACCAGTCAACTGGAGCTGACAAATGAAGTGAAACTCATTTGTCAACCGTGGTATAGTAAAAAAACATATTTGGTCTTTGTCTGCATTCCTGGCACAGAGCTTCAAAAACTCTTAGATTTCCTAAATCATAGGAGCGTCTTTTGTTATTCATAACAAACACCTTTCGTTCATACCTGAGTTTATGCTAATGAGATAACCCATAGTGGGCTCTTAGATAGTTTCAAGAGAGATGCTGTCCACACCAGAAAGCATGTGATTAGAAGGCTGGAACTTTCAGCCTCATCTCAACTTCCAGGGAGAAGAAGGGGAGCTGGACATTGAGTTCAATCACCTAGCCAATGATTTAATCAATTGTGCCTACTGAATGCAACCCCAAACAAAAACTAGAAAACACAGCTCAGACAGCCTCCAGGTTGGTGAACATACTAATGTGCTGGGAGGGTGGCGCACAGGATTCCTTGAGGAAAGAGCTTGGAAGCCTGCAACCCCCCACCAAAGACTCACCCTATATATCTCTTCATCTGGCTGTTCACTTGTATCCTTGTAATAAAATGATAATTGTAAGTATAGCACTCTCCTGATTTCTGGGAGTCGTTCTAACAAATTATTGAGAGTGAGGAGGTCATGGGATCCCGAATTTGTAGTTGGCTGAGCAGAGGCAGGTAGCTTGGGGATACCTGAGATTTGTGGTGTCTGAAGTTGGGGGCAGCCTTGTGAGACCAAATGTTTAACTTATGGGGCCTGTGCTAGCTCCAGGTAGTTAGTCTCAGAATTGAGTGGAATTATAGGACACTCAGTTGGTGTCAGCAAGTTGGTGTTGGAAAATTCCAACTCCACCCCATACAGTGCTCTCAGATTTGTCTAGTAAGGAACCTCTAAAGACACAATAGAGTGGCCCACAGAGACTGAGAGCAAGGATCAGCATCTTTGACCCAGGCCAAATCCAGCCCACCACCTGTTTTTGTAAATAAAGTTTTATTGGAACACAGCCAGCAATGCCCACTACTTTACATGTTGTCTATGGCTGCTTTCAAGTTACTATAGCAGAGCTGAGTAGTTGCAACAGAGACTGTATAGCCTGCTAAGCCTAAAATATTTACTATTTCACCCTTTACAGAAAAAGTTTGACGACCCCTGACCCAGAGCAGGAGGAGATGCTATCTAAGCCAACTTTATAACCCCTAAATCCCTTTCAAGTCTTCATGTTTTATTTTAAAGACTCAGGTGAATGTTTCATTCTCTTCTGTTTTATATGTCTATGTAGACACGTTTCACATAAAAGTAATTTTTAAATTACCACCAGTCAAGTAAATATACCAAGAAGATGCTCCACATTTTAAAGATGCTCCAAATTTGGGTCAAACCACAGTTTAGGAGCTACCACCCACAACGACAAATTCTATTTGCTTGATGAGTGGGAGTTATTTTTCATTTTCCAAGAAGTTTGTGAGTCCAGGATGGAAGATAGAGTGCTGGCATGAGGCTGAGGCTGAGGGTGTTAGAAGTTTAGGCACACATCAGGAGCTTCCCACTTAAGGTTCTTCTAGAAAAAAAATTAGGAAGGACAAGCAGATCCAAACTGCAAGTTTAAGCCCTGACTCAGACATTCATTTTCTATGTGAGCATGAGCAAGTCAGTTGTCCTCTCGAGGTTTCTCTGATGGTCTCTAAGGGCTTCTCAGACGCTGCTGTTCTTGACATCCAAGGTGTTGGGTCCAGATAGGGCATCTTCTGTTGAGTTCCGTGGATCTTTGAGATGTTGCCACTTATGTGTTCTCATGAAAATCATTTTCAAACTGTGTCCTGTGGGACCTAGGGTTTCCACAAACTTTAGAAGACTACTGGGGTAGAAGGTGGGGTCCATGTGAGTGGGATCCCAAGTCCAGCAAACCTTAACCATGATATTCCCTATCATGTGCTTTATAGTTTGAGAAAAGGGATGTGCTGGTAAAATAAGGTTTGAAAATCATAGGTGTAAATGACTCACTCAAACTCAAACACTTATTGGGTCAGACAGGTAATAGAAATGAACAAATCATGCCAGATATGGACAAAAGGGAGTAGTGAGGCCTGTGGCAAATTGTCTAAAAAGAGCAGGTGCCCTGAGATCTAGCCATGTGGGACAACAAATTTCAAGTATGCCCAATTCTTCCCATTTTTCAGTAAATCTGGAATTGTATGCGATATTTCCCAATTATTAAGATGTGCAAGTCAAACAGATTCATATCTGTGAATGAGATGTGGCCAATGAAGTCAGTCTGCAACTCCTGGCTTGGGCATTGACTTTGAGAAAACTCAGCCAAGAAGGGATGCTATTTCCTTGAATTCATTCATAGGACAATATGGGGCAGCAGGAAGACCCACCAAAAAGACAGGCATTCCAGTCCTTGAGCTGGCCATTACTAGCTGTGTGAACTCAGATAAGGCTCTGAACCATCTTAGCGAGTTTCTATACAATTGTGAAGACAATAGCACTTTCCAGGTGAGTATCAGGAGGGAAGAACAAAGGACACTGCAGGTGACAGCACCTCCTGGCACATGTGGCCCAGGATGGGCACACACAAAGGGTGTGTTTAGTCTTCTCCTTTGCTGGGCAGAGAAAGACTGCTCAATATGAATGGTACAGAGGCATGGCGGGGGGGGGGGGGGGGGCGGGGCTTTCCAGGTCAGCTACAGGGGTGCTGCCAGCCCAGAAAGCCCCAGCTCCACTACTAAGAGGGATGAGAAATGACTACCTCCCATCTCTGCCCTTCAGTGCACAGATGAGATGTGTGAACCCATCAGAGAGGAGCTGGGCACCAGGGCCCACGGCTGTCTGGTGGGATCATCAATAAGATAGATGCTCCTAATGGTTCCAAGAAGGATCATACAGCTACTCATTATCAGGGGTTGAAATAGCTAATTATTCGTTTCTCTGCAGCTGTCACTCGCCATGCCCATCCAAACCATGGGGCCCCACAGCAGTCCTTTCTCCCATGGCCAACAGGGGGCTGCGAGCACGCATGGCCGGCCTCGGGGCTGGGGGCAAAGTCTTCTTCCTGCATTAAATACTTATTAAAGTTGATTAGAACTCAATGCACCATAAAATCTCTTTCAAGTCAGTGAAATGCCTTTGGCTACAATTTTTTTCCCCTCAATTCTATCCAAAAGGAACTCCCAAGCTCTCAGAGAGTATTGGAAAAATTAGATGAGGGTTGAGGAGGAGAAGTGTGGCGCTGCAGATTGGGAGGAGGGGAGGAGGTTTAGAACAGTTACGGGAGCAGATAGCAATGCCTGGAATGAGGGGCATCCGGGACAAAAAGAGAGTGTGGATTCAGGCGGGTAGGAAGGCTGTGGGATACACGTATTTTTAGAAATACTATTATCCTGGACCTAAAAATATGAGACATGGCTTTCTTTAAGAGCGATCTAGGTCCTATTTACATTTCAGAGCAAACAGCATATTGTTTTCATCAGGGGGAAATAAGCACTCCTGTTTACCTTATGTTTCCTTCAAAATATTTGCATTTCAAAGCCTTCTGAGCTTTAAGTTTCAGAGCTGTTCAAAACATGGCACCTGGGCTTCTCCCAGATGGACTGAGTTTACAGCGGAAATCCATACCACCCAGCCAGGATGGCACCCCAAAAACAGGCAGCGACCCCTTTAAGGCCTATGACGCATCCCCAGGAGCGCCGCAGCTGGGACCAAAGCTGCTGGCCAGATGAGAGATGCAAGCACCAGGCAGCCCAGGCACAAAGCTTCTGTGTGGGTTCTGCGAGTCTTCCTCTCGTGGGGTTTTTTCATCCTCATTGTGGACTCTGGATGAGGGAGGAGATGCTGGTCGTCACAGAGCCTTGGGGGTCTGTCCTGGAGAAAGATGGAACAGGCAGCCCTGGAGCCCTCCAGAGAGGTTACAAAGGAAGCCAGACTGAAGGGGCAGAGCAGCAATCCCAAGGCCAGAGGGCTGGACCAAAAGACATCAACTACCTCGTCTTGCTTCAAAACTTTCATTCATTCAGCAAACAACTCCTGAGGACCTACTATATGCTGGGCCTCACAATGATGAACAAACCAATCAGAGCTAAGGTTACTAGAATCTTACTCTGTGCCAGGAGTGTTCTTAGCTGCATATTGGAATTGACTAGGGAGCCTTTAAAAATTCCAAAGCCCAAGCCACTCCTCCGACTAGTTAGATCTGATTCTTTGCAGGTGGGGCCGGCACCATTAGTTTTTAAAACTACTCTTGTGATTCCAGGGCACAGCCAAGTTTGAAAACCAGTGTTCTAAGTGCTCCACATATATGAACTCATTGAATTCTCAAACAACCTTCTGAGGCAGGTAAGAACTATTATCCCCTTTTTAATAATGAAGTACAGAGATGTTAATTCAGCCAGAGCAGAGGAGTGGAGCCAGGATCTGAACCCAAGTGTCAGGCTCCAGCCACTGCACTCCCAACAGCTCTACTGTAGTGTCCCCTGGTACCAGTTGCTGTCCTCACCAAGAGTGCTCTGGAGAGAAGCTGGTGGAGAATTGAATGCAGGGTCCAAAGCAGAAGCACATAGTGGAGCAACGTGGAAGGCACCATGGGTTATCCAGACACCAGCCATTCCCAACTCATCTTTACCTGCCTCCCACTCACACAGGCTGAAAAGCCAGACTCCCTGTCCCAGCCTCCCTTGCAGCTAGGGTTCTGGCCAAGGAGATGCCATAGGAAGGTGGCCTGGACCCTGCTGGGAAGGGCTTTCCTCCAAGGGAACAAGACAGGTGGGTGAGGAGTGCTTCTTTCACCTTTTCAAGCCAGCCTCATCCATCTACCCGGGATGTTGCTGTGGGAGGATGTGTCATCTGGAGCCACTGAAGCCATCTTGTGACCATCAGGAAACAGCTGAGAAAATCACAGAGACAGTGATTAAGGCTGTAGAAGCAACCATTAAACAGCCCTCCCTCTAGACTTCTCATTAAGGAGATAACTAAAGAGTCTTCCTTGCTCTCAGGTATTCAGTTCCTTGCACCTGCATCAATTAGAATGAGACTCGACTGTGATTAACGGACAGCCCCAAACACAGTGGTTTATGCAAGATAGAAGCTTATTTCTCTTTCATGTAAAAGAAATCTGAAGATAAACAGTCCAGAATGATAGCGAAGCTTTAAAGTCATCAGAGAGCCAAGCATCTTTTCTCTTGCTGCCTGCTATTCTTAGCATGTGACTTCCACTCACATGGATCAAAGATGGCTGCCCAAGCTCCAGGCATCATGTTTACATTCCAGCCATCATGAAGGAAGAGGAGAGGTAGAAGAAGAATGCACTCATCCTTTAAAAAACGCTTCCCAGAAGCTCTTCTGTTTATGTCTCATTGACTAGAATTTAGTGACATGGCTAGATCTGGCTGCAAGAGACATTGGGAACGATATTTATTCTGCGTAGCCATGAGCTTAGCCAAATGGAGAGATCCCATTGATCAGAAAGAAAGGAAGGATGTCTGGGAGCAGTAAGCAGCCGCTGCCGTACAGCCGAGGCCAACCTAATAAACCCAGGTGGTCTGCTGACGCTTGGATGAGGAGAGGCTCAAGGATGACTTCCCTGATGAAGAAGGAAGAGGACTTCACAGTGAGCCAGGCCAAAGGAAAGGAGAACCGCATTCCAGACAGAAGCAACAGCTTGGGCAAAGGCATAGAAGTGA
This sequence comes from Equus asinus, assembly GCF_041296235.1. Classification (NCBI taxonomy): domain Eukaryota; kingdom Metazoa; phylum Chordata; class Mammalia; order Perissodactyla; family Equidae; genus Equus; species Equus asinus. The sequence continues at coordinate 66,250,459 of NC_091791.1, read as the reverse complement.
GAGAAAACTTGGAATGTTTGGAGAACTGAAAGAAATTCTGTGGCCAGATGACAAAAGTACAGTTGGTAAGAGGGAGGCAGGAGAGGCAACAGGAGCTGGAGGGTGCAGGCCCCTTTTACCACGTGGAGGAACTTGGGCTCTATTCTACAAGCAATAGAGACCCATGGGAAAGTGTTCAGCAGGAAGTGGCATGACCAGGGTTGCATTGGGGAAACTCATTCTGTTTTCCCAGGGTGGAGGATGCATTAGACTGCAGGAAGGTAAACCTGAATGGAGGGAGACCCAGTGAGAGGCTCCTGGAGGCCAAGAAACAGGTGATATTGGCTTGAAGCGACACAGTGGCAGGTCCTGTCTCACGCTGGATGGTGTCAAGCAGAGACTCAGAGGGTTTGTCTGTAGTGAGATTCCAAGCTTGCACCAGAATCTAAAACCAGGCAGTGCTTCCATCATTGAGAAAGTCCTACCACAGAATCTTATAGAGAGAGAGAGATGATCAGCTGCATTAAACCTGTGCTTAGTGTTGTATTTGCTTTATACACTAATGCGAGCTCCTTCCTTCTTTGTGGACCATTAACAGTTGCAGACCAGCACTCTGTGGACCACACTTTGAACATCACTGGTTTCAAGGCAAGAGGACCCTGAATTCCTAATATAAGGCTTCCCTCTTGGACTGGGGAAAAGGCTGATTTCTCTGTGTCTGATGCAAACCTTGCAATTTCTTAATTGCTCCAATGTCTGGTGCCAACCCAACACACCGCTCCAGAGGTTACCTGTGGCCCTTGGCAGAAAGACAGCTGCTGACTAGCCTGTCCAGGAGTGACAAGCCCCTAGGTGACCAGCCTGTGAAAGGAGGCTGGCCTGGGGTCCCCCACCACCCACGTGGAGTCCCGGGGACTTACAAAGCCTCTCCCGCCAACCTCTTTCCAGGAACAATGTGACTGCCTTGGGGAAGGCAGAGGGAGAAAACTTCCCCAAGTTCACTTCCTGGATAGAGGCCAATGTGAGCTGTGGGATTAACTCCTGCAGAGCATCTCAGTTCTTAGGCCATTCTAACAGGAAATAATGAAAGTGTCCTAGGAAGTCAGCCAGCAAGCAAGAGCTGCCCTCAGCCTGAGGGGCTCCCCCAGCCCAGGACCAGGCCACTTTGAACACCACACTTCCCACCTGGACTGAGACTGTGCATACCAATGCCCCCTCCCGACTGAGAGGTCTTTGAGGATAGTGTCTGTGCCCATCATCTCAGCTTCCCCAACACCCTTCACCCACCTGGCCCAGAGTGTGGCCAGAAGTATCGCTCTCATGTGCCATGCACTCTTCAAGCAACTTTGCACATATTAACTCACTTAATACTGGTCCCCAAGAAGTACTTGCTGAGTCAATTTGTTGATTCACCTCAAAGCATCAGTGATTAAAGGTTTTGCCTTCGAGGACTCAACAGCTTGGTCCACACACCCTTCCAGGGAGGGCCAATGTACAAGAGTGAGCTTCAAGGAGAGGAAGTCCCTGATTTGAGCTCAAAAATAGAGGCAACCAGTTCCTTAAGTAGAGGTTCATCCCCATGTCAGCACAGGCTGCACTGGAATATCCTGGTGGCCAATTTAACTGTCAAGGTATCTGGGTGAGGGGCTCCAGATCCTTTAGGCAGGACTCCAAGGAGAGGTGGGGCCTGGAGATCCCACTGGAGCATAGGGGACAGACTCTCAGAGCAGGCTCTTCCAAGAGCATGCAACCTTGAGCTGCTCATTGGACAGATGGCAAATCTGAAGCCAAGAGGGGACAAGCAACCCAAGGTGACAAATAAGACCCAAGATGACACCGAGGATGGTAGGGCTGAGGCCAAGTATTGTCCCCAGCACACTGCCCATCTTCATGCATGGCTTCTCCACAGTGCCTAGAACAGCGCTACACAAGGAAGGAGCTGGCACAGTTCTGCTGAATACAAGGCCTACACGCTGGACTCAGCCCCTCGCTGGGGCCCTTTGGTGGTACTGACCAAGGAGTAAGGCTGGGGTGTCCGTGATTCTTCCAAATACCACCCTGAGAAATCAGGTCAGTGTCTAGGAAGCAAGCCAAGGGACATCAGAGGGCAAGGCCAGCCACCCTCCCAGCTGGCTGATCCCTCAGTCAGAGGCCAAGGCACCCACCCCCAACCTGGTCTCTCGGTCCCTCTGCTGTAGGGGAGAGCCAGCCCTGGGCACTTCCACCCTGGCTAGGTGAGCCCAGCCCTCCACCCAGTCCCTCTTCTCCAGCGTCACATTTTATGTAAAGGAGATTGGGACTTAGGAGGGGTGGGCAGCCAGTCACAGGCCAGAGAGGCAGTGAACGAAATTCTTTGTTTAAGAAAGGCGTGAGGCGTGGGTCTGCAAGCCCGGGAGAAGCATGTCATTTTGCTGGAAATGCGATTTTCCCTAACAAGGACAGAATTCTACATGACATGTTGAAAAGTGTATCTCTTTGAGAAGCTGCTCTGTATCTCAGAGGCATCGCCAGTACAGAACCATGTAATGTGGCAGTTGCCATGGCAACGCCTCATTTTCCATAGACAGGAAAATCAGAGTGGCTAAGTCGATTGAGAGGCCCCAAACAACGTCTCAAGAGCAGGCTGAGATGTGGCACAGGCTTCACGGTGCCTGGGGTGCTCTTTGGGGGTCTTGGGGCCACCTTATATATGCTTCATGGCCAATCTCCAGGAGAACGTGGAGTGCCTCCTCCTCTTTTGTCAGAGGCTTGGAGATTACAGAATAGAATCTGCCCAAGGCCACCAGGCAAGGCAGTGACAGGGCCAGGGTGACCAGGCAATACCCACAGCTCAGGTGACATTGGCCTCCATCCTCCTGCCCACCAGCGTCCTTTTCTACCGTTGATTCTGCGTCATTCCCCTGTTGTCCCGAAGACAGACATTGCCCCTTAGCACCAGCTGAGTTAGATGAAAACGTGTCCCCAGCATCTATCCCCACGTGGATACACGTGTTCACAGTGTGAGCTCTCTGATGGCAGGCCACACAACGTAGGTGCTCCATCCATGGGTGCAGTAACGTTCTACACACCCAAACCTACCCCGGGGATCCCTTAAGCTCAGGGGCCATAACTCTGTCAACCCACAGCCTGGCACACTGTCTTGCAAGGAGTGAATGTGCATGGATGTGACACCTTGAACTCAGCACACACACACACACACACACCCCACATGCTGCCACCAAGACTCTGGCCCCGCTCACCAGCATTATGCCCGTACTTCACCAGGCATCAGCGCGTGAGGCAGGGTAGCCCCTCTCCCTGCTACGCATGGTGCTGTACAGTGCGCGGGGGTGGGGGCAGGATGCTCAGAGGGAATCAGCTCAACTGGGACTTGGAGCCCACAGAAGAACCCTTACCCCTGTGGATTCCTGAGTCAACACAGGTTGGCCCCGGGGTCCTCTCCACTCTCCAAATTTCAGTGTCCTTGGCATTCAGGGCTCCCTCACATATCTGTTGGTTGTGTACGTCACCCGCCTCCCTCCCAGGAGGAGGCTGGCAGCTAGCGTAGGGGCAGGAACAAGAAAAGCGCCCACCCTGTTCTTTCATCTCCAAACACGAGTTAGCATGGGGGACTGGGGAGTTACGGTGGGGGAGAGGCACGTGCCCCTTTTCAACTTCCCAGAGGAAAAATTTTATGAAACTGTCAGAGATGTAATAGAACTGTCAGAAGTACAGGAAATCAGCTACACAGATTACAAAAACATATGTCAGGGACCTATTGGTTTCATGACAGTGTGAAAATCACAATTTTTCTGTCAAGATAGAAAATAGAAACAGAGAAAAGCCAGGAGCACTTTAGCATATACCAGCTAACAGTGGCAAGTCTGACCCACTGTCATGGGGAGAGACCCCCAGGAGCAGGAACAAGTGATCTGGGCTCCCCTACCCCCAGGAAAAGCATCCGGGGGCCTTTAGTACCCTCTGTCTGAGAAGGTAGAACTGCATTCCTTTCACGCCACGTCAGCTCCTCTCCTTGCCCCCACCTCCACCCAGTGGCTGTCCTCCCAGGACAGGCCTTTCATGCTTCAGAGAATCCCAGACAGTGACCAGGTCACATGTTGGCCTGGCTGCCCAGCAGTGGAAGAGCCAGCCACAACCCAGGCCTCCTTACTTTTCCCTTGTGAGGTCATGAGAAAGCCAGTGTGGGCCCCTGGGGAGTGTGGGAGGAGGGTGGGGCAGGGGGAGGGAAGCCACAGTGGTATAAAGGTTACCCGCAGGTCCCTTGGCCTCCAGCTACTGTGCGTGGGGGCTCTGGAGTCCTCTTTTCTCTAAGGAGCTTTGCATCCCAAGCCAGCAAGCTATGCAATGTTTCCTGGGGTTGTAACCAGAGTCTGAGTGGAAGCGTTCTCCTGGCAGTTACAGCCCAGAGAAGGTGAGAGATTTTGGTTGACAGTGTAGAAACACCTCACAGGACTGGGAAATGCAGAGACACACTTTGTGGTCAGACAGACCTGGGTTCAAATCCCAGACCCGGAGTCCGTGTGCCCTGGCCAAAGCATTTGACATCTCTGAGCCCCAATCTCCTCGAATGTTCATGGAGATGAGAGCACTTCCCTTTCGGATCTGCCAGGAGGGTTTTATGAGATGGCAGATGTACGCTCAGGTTCCCAGCAAGTGCTCGCTCCATGCCTAACCCCTTCAGCAACCAGCTGGGCCAGCCCCCAGCTCTGCACACCACGCAGTGTTGACAAGCATTTTACGTCTAGAACTTTGCTGGCCATTTGTCCCCTCTTCCGTAAAATGGAAACCACAGACAGTTCCACCCTCAGGCTTTCCCCTGAAGCCAGAATGAACTCCCTCAGGTCCTGAAGCTCTTCCTGCTGGCGTTAGACCAGCCTTCCGGAAATCAGACTCAGAGACAGGATTCAGCTGGCCGGGGATTTATCAGGGAAACCCCCTTGTGAGAGACTGTGGGGAGGGAGTTAGGCAAGGCTGGGCGAGCCATCAGACCCCAGTGCTGGTCGGACCATGAGGAAAGGAGACAAGGCGGCACCACGCAGGCTAAGGAAGATTTGGCAAAACCGAAGCCTGTGGTCAGAACACGTCCCTTGTCTCCTGGGACATCCCTGCCACACTTGGTCACAGACACAGCTATGGAGGTCAGAGCAAAGCGGCTGGGGCCCGGGGTGCCAGGGTGGGTTCTTCCCGGGAGGGAGGAGTGGGAGCCCCTCTTCACCACCCTTACAGCACCCCTCCCACACGTGCCCCTTTTCCTGCAACACTCTCCTCCCCTCTTGGCTTGACTAATCCCAGCTTGTCCGGTGAGTCTCGCAGCAGACGTCCCTTCCTCCAGTTAGCCTTCTCTGATCTCTGCCGCCTTGCCTATCCTGGCATCCCTGCCTTGTGCTGCAATGGCATGAGGAATCCTTGTCTTCCCGGTATGCTGAGTCCTGCTCGTGGTTGTGCCACAACTCCTGCCCTCCGGAGGCTGGCCACTGTGCCAGAGCTCATGAATATTGCTGAATGGTGAGGACAAATAAATGACCCAGGGTCTGGCAAGAATATTTGAATTTGGGAGTGCTGATTCTAGAACCCCTTACTTGTCCCACTGTGAAGCCCCCTCACAAAGGGGGGATATGCAGATTGCTAATAACGGGAAGGGCACAGGCACCAACCACTCAGAATGACTGTAGACATGGGTAGATAGTTGCCCTGCCTCTGCCTGAGCCCAAATCCAGAGCGCTGGGCTCCATGCGCTCGTGCACCAGAAAGGAGACAGGTACTCAGGACCCTTCCTGATGCTGGCTCAGAAAAGATAGGTGTCCCCATCAATGAGCTGGGAGGCACTTAGAGTCACCAAGCATCACCCTAAAGGGATGTCTGGCTCATCTCCTTGACAGTCCTTGCTGCTGTGCCAAGGGTGAGTGAGTTACCAGCTAGCTGAGATGTCTATCCCCTTATCTTCTAAATGGCCAGAGCAGGCCCAGGGGCATCTGGAGCCCCCAGGCTGGTCTCTCTTGCCTATAAGCAGCCTTGCCTGCTGACCCTGGTATACTGTAAAAAGTTTATTCTTCTCTATGTGCCATGACATTACAAAAAGGTCAGGAGGCACCAGTTCTAGTTCAACCCCATTATACAGATGAGGAAACTAAGGCCCAAGAAGAGAAAGGACACTTTCTGGAATGAGAAGCTCTGGGTCCTTGTCCCAGGGCCACTGCTGGGTCCACCATCACTGAACACCTCAGCTCTGCTCCTACTAACCTCAACCCCTTGTTGGCTCCAGATCCATCTGGGCCTTCATCCCTAAAGCAGCTCTCCTCCTGCCGCCGGGGCCTGGAGCTCCTGAGGCCCTCCTGACGGCCTCTGCAGAGAGTGAGCTCGTCTCTCCGGCAGCTGTCTCTACCTTCTCTGATTCCCTCTCATTGGAGAAGGTATCATGCCGGAGTAGGATGTTCAGCTAATAAATATGTATGCAGGATTTTTATTACTTAATAGTTGTAAGGTTAATCGTCGTGGTGAACGCCTATATTTAATGTGTCAGTGGAGCTGCAAAATGCCAACTGAACGGCTTTACCACACATTAGTTCTACTCGTGAATCTACAAATAGGAACCTTGTCAGAAAAGTATTCAAACCAAGATCAGTATTGATTTTGGTCCTCAGGAAAGGCACTGGACTGTGACAGTTTAAAATGATAAATGTCTAGAGAATTATTTGCCCATATTGATAAAAAGAAGCAGATATAAAGCTGACAGTCTCAGAGGCATCGCCACTGAGTGAGGGCAGCACATCTAACATTGTTAGGGCTCAGAGCTAATCTCCCCTTTGACACGGAGAAGATCCTGTCGGATCTGACCCTGCCCTGAGACTCGGCTTGTAATCGCAAAGGAGGCCCTCTCTGAGGTGTTCAGTGCGTGGGCTCCTGCCCGGACCACCCTCTCCGAGGTGTTCAGTGCGCGTGCTCCTGCCTGGACCACCCTCTTTGTGTTTTGGAAGGTAGCATTCTGCAGGGACTTGAGGGTCTCTCATTTCATCACTCCCCTCCTGCCGTGGCTCAGAAAGCAAGAAGGGAGAACTCAGCCTGGCCTTAGTGCTCTTGGCCCAAATGTCACCACCGCCCTCCCAGCCTCATCACTCAAGGCTCGCCCCTGGAACCTCTGTGCTGGGAAGCCTGGTGGGTTGCAGCTCTGTGACTGCCCCTCAGAGGCTTGGCTCACACCGTTTCTCTCGGGTGGAATGCACCCCTATCCATTTTAGCTGTATGAAGCAGATGCCCTCTTCACGATAACTGGACCCCCGCGATTTCTTCATTCTCTACTCCAGGGCCACTGAGATGTGAGCAAGAGCGGAGACTCATCAAGATTCTCTCCTTGACTAGAGTCCAGTTAGCCTCTTCTGAATTCTCTTCCTGACTAGACCTCGACTTTTGGGCTTCTGCGTTCATCTCTGCATTGTCCAATTTTAGCAGGAATCCTGCTGGGTCAGTTTAACGGGAATCCCCCACCCTTAGGATCTGATCAGTTTCCCCATCCTCCACTGTCTCCCAGGTGAGATCTGATCACCTGACCTGCCTTCAGCAAGAATCCTGTTAGATCAGTTTAGCTGAACCCGCCTCACCCCTGAGGTTTCCTCTTAGTAATTTTCCATCCACTGACCCCCACCCTACTCCTTGGCTTGCAGTCCCACTTCTCCTTCTTGTACTCATCGTTGATCTCGCTCTCTCTCTCCTACTACAAAATATCATTGTAGGAGCCACCCCCACCACCGCCCCGAAAGAAGTCTGCCTTGCCCCCTTTCATAAGCAGCATGAGGGCACTTTCTGTAACACTGGACACCCCAGCTGAGAGAACACCCCCCCCCAGGCTCCCTGCCCTGCTGTATTGTTCTTCTGAGCCTGTTCCACCACCTGGTAGATACGTTGATATGCTGGTTAATTTTCATCTGTCTCTCTCAAACACACAGTAAAGACGGACACTTGGTTCATTTTGTTCATCACCTTGGAACAATGCCTGGCACATGAAAGGTGCAAGATAAGTATTCATTGAGTGAATGAATGAATGAGTCCTTCCAGAAGTCTTCCAAATACCCTCCAGCTCAGTGATTATCTATTCCTCTCGTCTCTTCAAACTGACTCAGGACCTTTCCAGTTCTCTCATCTCCCACTCCTCTGCTCAAAAACCTTCCATGGCTCCCTATGGCTTAAGGACCAGGAATGAACTCCTCAGCTTGAACCACAAAACCATGCCCCACTTAGGGCCATTCCCCAAGCCCAAGATCTTTGCCTCTTCTGAATCTCAGGCTAGGTTTCCACTTCCTGCTTGCAGCCGAGGACCTGGCTGCCCTCCCTCTGCATAGCACCTCACGACTGATGTTTCTGATAGACATCCCTCTTGGTCCAAGTGTGGTTTAATGCTGTTTTGCCATCATGGATGGCTCCCAGTTATGCAGCCAAGGACCTGTCCTGCCCTGTCCTCACCCCAGGGCCTGAGCCAGCGCAGCAGAATCTAGCCCTTGTCCGAGCCCATTTGTTTCATGGGGACCTTAGTCGTGAGCCTGTCGCAGGCACTCATGTTCATGTATGTTTCCACCAAATGGTGTACCTGAACACTATTTTAAAATACGCACTCGTGGAGCCTTCTCCTTTCTGAATTTTCTGCTTTCCTTTTCCTGTCCCTGGTCTCTGTGTATCCTTGCTTCACAAGTGGATTGCTGCATAGCAGAAAGCAGAAGTTGCCTGAAGGACACCCTGGCTTTTGCTTCCACAAAGTATAAATCTGTTAGAAGAATATGGAGGATTTGCAGAGAAAGAAAGAGGGAGAACCAAGTTCTCAGCAGGAAGGAAGGGATCTTGGAAGAATTGTGAATGGGGAAGGATTTCTCCCCAAACCAAAAAGAGATTTCCCCAAGCTGGAGGGAGGAAAGCAATGAGAGCTGTTCCTCAAGGAGAGGGGCCCTGCCCACGGCTTCCTGGTGCTGCCCCCAGGGAACAAGTAAGAGCCCAGAGCAAGGGCTCCACCAGGCCTCATGGGGGTCATGGACCATGGGCAGCCCCAGAAAGAAGCCCATGCCCTAGATGGTGCTGGAAGGCGGCTGCACCCTTCTGTGGATGGGGCCACGCAGGCAGGGCAAGTGGCAGGTCCTGAGGACTGGGGGTGATGAGCAGAGCATCCTCCCTCTGATGTCTGGGCACGCTGGACTGTGCCCACATCTGGAAGGGAGAAGGACAACCTGGGAGAACTGAGGTGAGGGGCTCCTTCCCGCCCCACAGGATGGGCTGTAGAGGCGGCCGTGAGCGCTAGGAAAGAGGGACAGGTGACATGCCTAAGCCAGTTAAGTGAGTGGACGAGGATTCACAACCATGGTAATGGTACTGCTGCCTCCCCCGCCAGACTAGTGCTCCTGAGAGCAGGCCGTCACTCCTTCCTCTCTGCCACTGCGTACCTGCCCAGGTTGGGCCCAAGAACGGGTGGGACTCTGCCATGTCCGGAGGGCCAGCGCCCATGAACCATGGGAGATGTTTCATGCCCACTTCCCATCCAGAAGAGACAGTGAGCATTCGTCACCAGGGGATCCCCAGGAAGAACAGAGGGATGAAGAAGGAAAGAGGTGGGCCACTGTGCCAGCCAGGGGGCAGCAGGCAGCCCAATGTCGCCATGCTCGCTCCAGGGCCTCCAACACCAGGGCGGCAGGGAGGAGAAGGGGCTGCTGTGGACCTTCCTCCACAGGGCAGTGGGCCCCAGTCCTACTCAGCATACTCACGTCTGCCACCTAAAGCTTCTCCTTTGAGCCTTGGGGAAGATCTTGACATTGCCCAGAGCAGGAGTCCCTGAAGAGGCCTTGAGAGATCCCAGAGTCAGGCAACTCACAGTACAACTCTGGTGCTGCGGCCCAGAGAGGGCAAGCTGCTCACTCAGCATCACACGGTGGCTTAGCAGACCCGAGATGCAGGCCAAGGGTCTTGCCTCCCAAGAAGTTATTCCTTCTAGCACCCCAACATCTCACAGGAGTGTGTTTGGGCCTCCATGGAACTGTCAGACTTCCACAGCCGAACAGTTAGCTCATCAAATAACCGCCAAGGGACACGTGGCTTCAGCTGCATGATGAGAACTGCACAGGGTGTCAGAGACTTGGGTTCCAGCACCTCTGGCACTTCCCCTCTGTGGGCCTCCAGGACTCAGCAGGCTGGTTTTCTCAAGTAGGAAGGGAGGGTCATGGACTAGGTCAAAGTAAATATCAGGGCGGCATGGGGAGCACTGTAAGAAAAGAGTTTGGACTCCCACACGCCTGCTCCCACCAAGCAGCTTGCTTTCAAATGTCTGTCATCTGGGGCCTCTGCTTAGAGTCACCCAGAAAGTTATCCCACTACTAGATAACATGTGACACTCCCCCGCCCCCATCCCAATGAGGCAAACTCCTTAAGAGGTCATACCGTGGCTCTGTGGGAGGAACTTCACATGGGCAAAGGACCCCCCAATAGCCTTTCACCAGGGACACCCCTAGCTTCTGAACTATCGACTAACCCAAGGCAAAGTTTTGAGAAGAGCCTTGGACAGCCAGTGCCTGTCACAGGCAACACAGGAGCTCTGCAGATGCTGCCGAGCCCTGTGTGAGAGGTGGTGGTGCCGCCTGGGAAGAGACGTACCATCATTCCTTCTTAAGGGCCACATCCTGAGCCTTTGACCTGGTCAGAAACAGCTGCCTCAGCAGCAGGCTGTGCCAGGAGCTGCTGCCAAGGAAAAGAGGCTAGATGGAGTCCAGCAGAGACCAGAGAGAGAAATCTTGCCAGGCAGGTGGCACGAGGGAAATGGGCATTCCCATGGTCCTGGGTGATCAGATTAGCAAACTCACCTGGCCTTTCCTCAGCCTTCTCCAAGGCCTGACCTGAAACACAGATGGAGAGTCAGACAGGCAAAAGTTTCAAAGACCCCAAAGCTGGAACAAAGGGAGCCCTGGAGCCTGAAATGCCCAGAAAATTAGGTGGCAGAGATGATAAGTCTTGTCATCATGAGAGCATGTGGCCCTCACCCCAGGGGAAGACGGAGAGACAGCAGCAGGATCAGAGACAAATCATCAGGAGTCTTCAAGTGGCTGAGAGCAAGAAGTCAACAGCAGCAAGGCTGCAGCTGGGCTCCCTGATGGCTGAGGCAGTTGATGGACACTGGAGGAGGTGACTGAGGCTCACACAGGTCAGAGGCAGGGAGCTGGACACCCCGTCGGGACTGACAGTTGAGGTGGGGGGCCTGGAAGAACTCAGCCTGCTGGTGCAAGACCAGGAGAGCAAGCCCCCCTGAGCCACAGCCCCTCTGCCAGGAGCTTTCCTGAGGAAGCCCAGCCACCTGTGGGCCTGGGGCTCAGGCTTCAGTCGGCTGGCCCCCAGCCCCATCACTGCTTTTTAGGGCTATACTTGCTCCATCTGTGTCTGACCCTTGGATCCGCACACTCCCTCAAGTCTCACTCCCTATCTGCACGGACCCAACTATTTTCCTGAAGGGAAATCAGCAAAAGAAAGTGAGTTACAAAACACCCCTTAAAAGGGGTGACCAAATATGATTTTCTGAATCTAGAGCCATTGTCGCATCAAGCCCACAGAGCTTAAACAGCCTTGGAGGCCTTTGGGAGCCCAGCTCTTCCAGTAGCAGGGAACTGCTCTTCACCTCTCATCTTCCTTAGAACTCTGCAGGAAAGTCCATGAAAGCAACGCTCCCATGTTTGGAGTGAGGAGAGGGGTCTGACTCCTGCCTACCCCCTGTCCCTAACCCTGCTGTGGAACCCTGGGGTTCCACAGAACAAAGTTTGGAAACCAATTGCCTTATCCAATCCCCTCATTTTACAGATAGGAAAATGGAGTCACAGAGAAAAGGGGATTGATCAGGGCCACAGAGCCAGTCTGGATAAGAGTTTAGGACCTAGGACACAGTAGGAAGGGAAGAGTCCTGGGAATTCTTTTTCTAGTATCAGAAAACCATAGCCCATCAAATGTGTGGACAGAGGACCCAGTAGTCCCCAAACAATCCTGGGCAAGTCCCCTTCCTCTTGGAGAAGCTGAGCACTCTGTCTGGTACACAAAAAGTCCTCTTGTTGCTGCAGGTGCTGCTCTTCCCCCACGAGGCTCCCTTCCTATATCCTTCCTTCCCTTTGCTTTCAAGACAGAGCAGGCCCAGCCCCAGACAGTCCCCGGACCCGGGCCAGCGCCCTCGCTCCCTGCTCATAGTTACCTTGTGATAGATGTTGGCGTTGCTGCTAAAGGTATCTGCTTGCAGGCTTTATGGTCATTTTCCAACAGTCCAGACCTTTTAAACTCTCTTGTGGGAGCAGGTTAAGAAGATTATGCAGATGGATGGACCCTGGTGCAATATTATGTCAAGGATGGAGATGTAGGGGCTACAGACAGGCCCAATTACCACCAAGAGGAGGCTGCCACTGCCAGCGCAAGACGGAGAAGCTGCGCAGAACCCTGGGCTCCTAGAGCATCACGCGCACACATACACACACTCACTCACACGCTCACTCCTCCCCAGCCTCTCTAGTGAGTTGTCTGGCTACAGTCGGACTCTGTTCCCATGGAAACCTGAAATGTCAGCCACATCTGTTGGGATGCCAGGAAGGCACAGGTCTGCAGGGAGGAAAGGAAGACCTGCTCCCAAAGTTGCTTGATGGGGATAGGAGGACTAAGTCAGACGCAGAAGTGGACCCCCAAAGGACAGCCCAAAGAGTGGCCTGAAGGGACCAGCATGCTCTGGTCAATCCCTGACAAGGGTGAGGTCAGCACATAGAGGTGTTGACACTGCAGTCCTGGGCACCTCCTAGAGAGGGTCATACACTTGGCTATGTGCTTCCCTGCAGACAAAGCAAGGAGGAAGAAACACTTGCATACAGACTCACTTCCACTAGGTAAAAAGAAACTTCCCATGATCAACCCTCCTTTTCCCGGTTCTAAGAGGGAGAGAAATGCCCCTCCACAATCCCCATGGCAGCACCTCTCCTACAAGAGGCACAGTAACCAGCTTATTAGGGCTGGTTCTGCCTTCAGCACAAGCCAATGCATAACGCCAAAGTGGAGCTCAATGAGGCAATTCTGCCCGGAATAGAGCAGGCAGCAAGGGAAGGGATAGCCTGACTGGAAATCAGGGCAGAGCACAGGCACTCCTGCAGCACAAGCGGACGGCACAGCCTTCAAGCAATCCTCCAGGAACAGCGTTTCCTCTCCTCCAGACTGCAGAGAGCTTACAGTTGTCATCTCTGAAAGGAGCCAGCAGGGCAATCTCATGTGCCGACAAGCGATCGAGAATATGCTCTCATATCCACAAGCAGAGAGTCCAAATTACCTGTGTAAAGTACCTGGCACAAAACGGGAGTCCAAAACAACAATAATTATTAACAGCAGAAGAAGTACATACAGGCTTGGCTGCCACGGCTCCCCCGGCCTTGGTCTTTGTAACTAATCCTAAAACCACCGTGAACGGGGTAGAGGCTGCTGCTGTGCTGACAGCCCATGTCTGGACTGGCTTGGGACTGGGTGCAGCCTGGGCTTGAGGGGGAACAGCCACGGGGAGCTGGGGGACAGGGGCAGGGAATGAGGACAGGATTGGCCCTACATTTTCCATATGGATTCCATCCCCTGTCTGTGTAGAGGGGCTCAGGCTACCCCTGTATCTTCTAAAGCTGACAACTGGAAGCAGGTAAGAGAAACAGATTCTCTGTAGGTGCAGGAAGCAGAAATCCAACACCAACTCACACCACCACCTACTATGACTAGAAGCTTTTACTGGCTAAGCATCCACTAGTGTCAGGCATTGTCCTGAGTAACTCTTGTTCATCCTCTCCGCTTCTCTCTACAGCCTGCAAGGGACATATAATTACCCCCATTTGATAGGTGAGGATACTGAGGCTCAGAGCAGCAGTGTGACTTCCCCAGGGTTACCCAAGGAGGAAGGAAGGGTGCAGGCCCAGTACCTTGAGCCTGCAGAGGTGCCCAATAGACCAAAAGACTCAGGATCAGAGGGCCCAGCTTTGGAGCCAAACACATTTGGCCTGAATGCTGGTACAGCTGCTTCCTTAACTGTGACCTGAGCTGAGTGGTCTAACTGCTCTGAGCCTCTGGTTCTTCCTCCATAAGTTGGTGTCAGTTATGCCTGGCTCCAAGAGTCATCGTCGAGACTAACGAGATTGTGCAGGAAGTACACCCAGACCCCGGCAGTGCCCACTGACGGGGAGACGGGATCACCCCCCAGGAGTTAAGGGCCGGCCTGTCTGGTAGACCACCAGACACACAGGGTCTCAAAAGGTCTGGCAACAAACAAACAGCTGTGGAATGAACGTGGGCTTTTTCCCTATTGAAAAGCAGCATGTGCTCGTAGAACACATGAGAAACCAAAATGCATTTTTTTAAATGTCATGCCTAAGTCCCATTTCTGAAAGATAATCACTGTTCCGCCTTTTCTTTTAGGTAAATCAGTTGAGTCCTGTGAATCCTTCATCTCCCAGCCAAGATTTCTGCCACTCATATTTAGCCAAAGACTCCAGACAATGGAGCCAGAGACTGTCCCGAAACGCAGGCCTCCTCCCGCGCACGCATGTCAGAGTTAGGGCTTCGGCCTCTGCCCTGCCTGCTCTTCGCCACCCGCCGGGCCTCAGCCCTGCTGCAGTCAAAACGGAAGACTTCTCCTCTCAAGAATGGTGGCCGCTCAAGCAATGGGGACTTTAGAGCTGCCATGTGCAAAGAAAGTGACCAACCAGATAAACAGAAGCCTTGGAGTAGAGTGAAGGGGTACTTACCCAGCTCACCCAGAGATGCTTCTGAGAAGTGGTCCTGACCCCCTGGTATTGCCTACAAGGCCCTTCATGACCTGGTCCCTGCCTGTCCCTCACCCCATCCTGCCATCTCCTCTATGCTCCAGCCACACCAAACATCCACAAGGTCCCCAAACAATCAGTCCCCCTTTCCTGCTTCATTCCCTCAATATAAAGTATTCTTCTCCCATCTGAGTGGCAAACTCCTATTCATCCATCAAGATCCCACTCAGGTGCCAATTCTTCTAAGCCAGGAAGCTTTCCATAATCCCCCAAAGTTGGTGAGGTGGCCCTGTTCAGTGTGCCCGCAACCCTGGACTTGCCTCCACTACCATGACCAGGTTATCATCACAGCCTGGTCACTTGTCAGACCAGGAGCTCCTGGAGGGCACAGGATGGTATTTCTGACAGCAGGGTAGTTCTGCCACCACTCATTAAGTGCAGTGGGGAGCTGTCTGGCCCCAATTCCTAATAATCTGCCTTAAAGGTATACCTATACCTCCCAGTATCTAGAACTGGGCCTGAGAGAGAGTCAGACTTACTGATTGTCCAGGGTCGGGAAGGAGAAAGCACCTGAAGGAGAGGAGGACAACAGGTAGGCAAATAATGAATGCTGAATGGGTCTGGGAGTTGACAGCTTGGGCCCACTGAGGTGATAAAGGAGCACCAACACCACCACACTGAGAAAGCTGTTCACAAGCAGGGCTGGGCAGCTCCCCACAGGACTGCCACCAATATCCCTCCCCTTCTTCTCATCTGCCTCCATCTAAGAGCTCTTGGAGAGACACTGGAACTGCTGAGGCCTCTGGCCTGTGGAGGAGCAGAAGCCAAGGTGAGAGAGTGCTCTCCTCCTCCAAGCCAAGTGGAAGAACAGCCTCCAGGAGAACCATTCCTGGAGACATGGATGCCTGCCAGGAAGGACACTGGCCCCTCACCCCCAGCTGGCTGCTGGCTGAATGCAGAAGTGTGAAGCACGGGGTGGAGGAGTCCTTCGAAGGGCTTAAAATACGTCCCCTGGAATTTGAGGTGAGTGTGAACACAGGAAGTGGTGCCTTACCTGCCTGGTGATTGTCACCAAGGCCTGTACAGGGAAAAAGGACCAGACCTAGAGGACTGAGAATAAGATGGGGAGCCACTGACCCCTTCCTGGCTTTCCCAAGTCCTGAAGAGTACAGAAGAGGACCTCAGGGCTCCACCACATGAGCAGAGAGGTTAAGGACAGGACAGGAGTCATGGGCTGCCCGGGTGGCTGCTGCCCAGACGAGGCCACACCTGCTCAGCCAGGGAGATAGAAGCATGCACCTCCAGTGGCAGGAGAAGGAGGCTCAACTGGTCCCTCCTGGGAGCACTCTCAGGGATGGAGGGGGCCAGGGCAAAGCTGGACACTGCCCCTGAGGAATCCAGACTCACCTTCCACTTGGAGGCCACCACTGCAGACGATGCTGCCACTGGGAGGTGCCGACACAGCAGCAAGGAGGAGCCTTATGGAGCTGAAGCAAAATCAGTCCCTTTCACTGACAGGAGATGAGCAAAGCAAGAAGGCCTCTGTGCCTCCAGGTCCAGGAGACACAGGTGGGAAGAGGAAGAGTTGCAGGTGAGAAGGCCATTCCTCATTCCCCACTCCAAGAGCCAGCCTTGACACAGCTGAGACTGGTGTTTCAGACCAGACCAGAGGAGGGGCTCGCAACAGAAAGAGGCCAGAAGTTGTGGGACTTCCCATGACATTGTAAGGGACAAAGAAAGAGATTCCGCAGAGCGAGAGGGGTGGGAGAAAAAGAAAACCCCGCAATGACTTCACTCCACTGAGCTGAGAACCTTCACTAGTTTCAGAAGGAAGAAAGGGAGGGAGGGGAAAGGAGTATTGCAGGAGAGGAAAGAAAGAGAAGGGAAGGCAGACTTGGCATCAGAAGCCAAGACTGGGAAGTAGGTCCCTAGGTGTCCCCATCCGGCTGGCCTGCTACTGCCACTCCAAGCTGAGCCCCTCAGCAACTGGACAAGGGCTCCTCTGATCCCCAGAAAGTGGGCCCTGAGTCCCAGGAAAGGGCCTGGCCAGTGTTCTCAGCCCAGCTGAATGTCAGGATCACTGGGAAAGTCTTTTAAAAATATCCACCCTTGGGGCTAGCCCCGTGGCCGAGTGGTTAAGTTCTCGTGCTCCGCTGCAGGCGGCCCAGTGTTTCGTCGGTTCGAATCCTGGGCGCGGACATGGCACTGCTCATCAAACCACGCTGAGGCAGCATCCCACATGCCACAACCAGAAGGACCCACAATGAAGAATAGACAACTATGTACCGGGGGGCTTTGGGGAGAAAAAGGAAAAAATAAAATCTTTAAAAAAAAAGAAATATCCACCCTAAAACCTGCCCCAGACCGACAGACCCTGGCTTGAGTTGTGGGCTGGAAACTGAGCCTTTAAAAGCTCCCAGGTGATTCTCAGGTGCAGCCAGGGGGAGAACCAGCGGACAAGGCAGTTTTTAGAGCTGCAGCAACACCACCTGGGAACTGGTAGAAACACAGATTCTCAGGCCCTGCTCCTCCCCCACTGAATCAGACACCCTGGAAGCAGGGCCCAGTGATCTGCGTTGACAAGTGCTCCAGGAGATTCTAACTCAGGTCAAAGTTGGAGACTAGAACGTATCTGGAGAGGGAGGGAAAGGGAGGGTGAGGGAGGATACAGACAATGGATGGGCTGAGGGGTAAGAATCATGGGGGTGAAAGCAGCAAGGCCTCTCCAGGCAGCACCCCAGGACCCTGACACCCCATCCAGGCCATATCCCCCTCTCCCCAGCTCTTCAGCTCCCAGGATCCCCACCGGGAGCCACAAGCAGCCATGTCGTGCACTGCAGAGAGCCTGCTTTCCCGTGAGCACAGGCTATTCATGCACACTGGGTTTCCCAGCCGGGCGGGAAGTGAGGGAGCTCCTTGTGCCCCCATTAACCAGCCCTGAGTAAATCAGCTGGTCTCCTCAAAGGGCAATGCCACACAAATGGAAACTAACAATAATAATTTACTCTTGTCTCCAAGCTGGAGTCATTCTAATCGCCCATGGACAAAAGAGAGCGATTACAAGTCTCCCAAATTGGAGGAGCCGAGGCTCTGCCCCTCCCCCAGCTAGGCGGGCTGCAGGAGGAGGGTGCAGGTGGCAGGGGTGCTGTGCACCAGAGATGTGGAGCAGAGGGTAGGGTACAGGGATGGGTGACTTCTGGATGGTGAAGCAGACAGCGATGTGGGAAATGGACTCACTGCCTCACTCCTCAACCCCTCCCACCCCGACCCCTGCTCCACGCTTGCTGCTGCTGGGGTCGCACAGAAGCTCAGCCTGCAGTGGTTGAACTCTTGGCTTCATCTTTTATCCGGCAACCCTCTTCTATACCACCTCCTCCAGGAAGTCTTCCAGGCTGCTGACTAAGGAGATGGGCTGAGCACACAGGTGTGGAGCTACACATGGGAAACAATTGGGTCCCATGCAGCAGTGAGCCTTAACCTTGTTTTACAGGTGAGGAATCTGGGGCTCAGGGAGGTGCAGTGATTTAGCCAAGGTCACACAGTAAACTGGAGAGAGAGCTGGATTAAAACCAAGGTTTGCAAGCACAAGGCCCTTCCCAGATGCAGAGCCAGAGGAGCACACAGGGAAAGGAGCTGTTCTTTCTAAGCACTTTCTCCCCAAGTGTCATCTTTTCAACTATTTTTAAGGTAATAAGTTGACAGGGGAGTTGTTTTGACTGTGGCAAAAAGTCATTAAAGAAAACAGTGTAAAAACAAGCCTGTAAGACATACTAAGCAGACAGGGCTTGAGGGTGGGTGCTTTAAACATGCTCTCTCCCCCAAGCAATAAACAGGCCCCAGTCCTCCCCACCTGGACCTGCCCCCCAGCTCCCTCCTGTCAGGGTCTAAAGTGGCTCTCCTCTCTAGGAGCCCCTCAATCTCCTTTTACCAGCTCCCAGACCCACTTATGTGAGACTTGACAGCTCCCCATCTAGACTGCAGACTCCTAAAGGCTTAATTGCTCTTTCATCAACAGAGAAGGGCTGCTTCTTCATCAAGCAGCCAACAACCCAGCGAGTCCTTGTGGAGCTCCTATGGGGTACCACGCTGTGCGGAGCATTCAGGGATGTCTGAGGATTTGATGGATCCTTTGGGGTCAGAGGGGGACAGTTCAGATGCTGCCTGGGCTGGGCCTCATGCCAGATGCTAGGCTTCCAAAGAAAGTAAGACCTAAGCGGTCTGGGTGCTCCCCTAACTCCCTGGAGAGGGCGGGCAAGGAGAGAACCTCGGGCTGCCAATGGCCTTCCCACATTGCCTCTCAACAACCTGGTCCCAAGGTGCCATGGCCTCAGAGTGTTCCAGACTGGTGCTTCGGCACCTCTCCCCTCAACGAGGATGCTCCACTCCTTTATTAAGCACTCACTATGTGCTGGACGCTGTGTTCCACGCAGGAGAGCAGACGCGATGCACGTGGTCCTCGACCAGGTGGAGTTTACCCTCTAGTGTTACAGCCAGGTTAAGCCATCCTCACTCTCATTCCACCCTACCCTAGGGACAGGTGAATTTCAGGGTAGGTGTGAGCAGGTGATGATGGCTCCACAGGTCCAGCTCCCACCAGCTGTCTGTTCCCTCCCTGACATCTCCTTTGAGTGGGTTCTAGCCTATCCTGCCCTCTGAGCCCACCTAGGTGGCCCCCCTCCCACAGCAGTCTGCTCTGGGAGCCAGCTGCCTTGTCTTCCACCATGCCCCTCAGATACCATTTGGCTGTCACCATCGGGCTCCATGAGCTGTAGCTAAGCCAAGTAATGTCCCCATGTCTCCTGGGGACAACTAAGGCAGGGGGTCCATGGGTGGTTTTGATGCCTGAGCCCAAAGGAGAGTTCTGAGGGACTCAGTGGAACCACAGCCTCTCTTGGCATTCAGGGCAGAAGAGAAGAGCCCTCCTTGTCATCATTTTGGAAAGAAAGGCTCCCTGGGGGCGAGCCTCTGGGTGGTCACAAACAGGACCGTCAAACCAAGAGGCATTTATTCACCTAAGTAGCTCTGGTTTAAAAAAAAAAAAAAAGTCATCAATTGTGCAGAACACTCAACTCTGTCACTCACTTCTGCCTTGAACCCCAACACCACTGGCTGGGCTCAGAGAAGGGAAGGGACTCGTTCAAGTCACTCAGCAAGTCAGGGCAGGCGGCTGCGTCTGCTGCTGCTCCCTCGGCTTTTCCAGGCAAGAGAAGGCATTAGCCTTGCTGCAGGCACCCAGGGACCTCACTACGGATTAACTACCTGAGGCCGTGCCTCCCCCTCTACCAGCTGACACTGCGGCAACAACTGTAGTTAGGATGAAATAGAGCTGCGGAAAAACCAGCAGAGCCGCGGCCATAAACCATCTCTCTCTGCCAGGAATCACTAGGTGCCTCGCACGGGAGGGGGAGATGACAGTCTCAAGATATGGCAGCTAGAATGCAAGAGAGGAAAGTGAGGGGTCCCTTCTAGGTGCACACTGCACCCTGCGAGGTTAGCAGGGAGACAGGGAGAAAGGATGTTTTGCTAGACAAAGGCCAGGTGCTGTTCCCTAGACTGCAAGGGTGTAGGGGGCAGGGCGCCCAGTCCGTCTGCATGCAGACCATACTTCCCCCATGACATCGGCTGTATTTCTGGAGGAGAGCCCCTTAGTGGCCTCATAATGGAAAAGTTAGGGCTCTGCTATGCTGATATGTCCATCAAATCTGCCCCTGAGGGGAAACATGGTGCCTTCCAGAGCAGAGAACAATGGACACCCAGCTGAGGGTGTGCATGTGGACAAGTGAGCGTTCTCCCAGTCTCCGTCAAAGGAAGAGATCAATTTAGAGAATTAGGGGCCAGCCCACTTTGCGTGGCTTCTAGGAGGCATGTACAGTAAATAAGGATTCAAGAAAAGAAGTGTTGCATCATTCAATTAATTTCAGCCTTGAAGCGCAGTGGCTGGGTGGGGAGGGATTGTAGGGGAGTGTAATCAATACCAAGCATTCAGCTTGCTAACGTGAAGCACATTTCATACAAAGCTGGACATTTTTCTCCTTGTCATACGGAATTATCTTAATTATTGTTTCACGGAACAGCCTTATATAGCATCATCTAGTAGTCCAGGAGGCGGCTCAGAAACTCGTCACTGGAATAATTTATGATTTTTCTTTCTAACATCTTGGTCTTGTTTGATATGCTTGCCATTTCTCCCTGACAGGGAGGTCGATTAAATCACATTTATATTGTAAACGTATGCATTGCTTTTTACCCAAGGCACTGGATGAAGAGATACAGGGGCCTCGAGGGAGGGAGAAGCCAATCCACTTTCATATTGCAAATTTCTGCTGTTCAGAAGAAATGAATGGTTGCCAGGGAGAACTGGGAATTATTTGAGGATGCAAAATGTTATTTTAGAATCCTTTTGAGAGGGTTTTTTCCCTCCCCCACCTCCTCCAGCATTTTCACTTCTCAGGCTGCTAATGGAGGCCAGGACCAGTCTCTATGCAAACGCCAAAGGAATGCACTTCATGGCATTCTTCAGCAGATCGGCCTGTGCCAAATTTTGTGCTGGCCGACCTTAAGCAGGCTGCCTCTTGGCCTCAGTGGAGGATGGGGAACACGTAGAGGAAAAAGGAGATATTCACATTTTGCCAGGCATTTCATCCTCCCCTCTGGGGCTAGATGGGGCCACTCTGGAAGCTGGTAGTTGGATTTGGTGGGGGTTTTTGTAAATAGCAGAAAGCACTCAAAATGAAGAGGGGAAAGGTCATTAGCAGGGACCAGGAAAAAGGGGTGCTGCACCATCATTAACCTAACCGAACTAATTAGGAAACATTCAGGATTTATAAATTATGCAAGACGCTCAATTTATACTTTTTCAAATTCCTACCATAACATAGATAATGAGGGAACATTTACAGTAACAGCGTAACCTAATCAAGAAACCCTTTCATTAGCATGAAATCTTCCAACACGGTGTTTGCGAGCACAACAAATGGAATTATAGATGCCAGGGGAGGCCAGGGGGGAGGCCGGACTCGGGGAGGGCAGGAGCGGGATGCTGATTTCACATTTGGTAAGTTCTGTGTCTCTAAGAAACCTCCTCCTCCCACCCCTAGTATGAAATTGAGCTTTCCCAGGGCTCGGTCTTGCAAAAGGGCCAGAGAGATCTAGAAGGTCCCTGTGACTTTGGGGTGTGAGCCAGCTGGTGGGTGATTTACAACAGCTCCTCAGCCTTGGCCCTCTAATCCTGGAAAACTGATAAGCACGGTGCAGATGAGCCCTCTCCTCAGGTGGAAATACCCCTGGAGGTCATGAGTCAGTCCTGCAGGAGGTGTCGTCCTCCATCAATATTGGACAAGTGCCTGAAGTTGCATTCGCAGTGGTGACTTTGTCTGGTAAATCTCGCTGCTAGGAGGACAGAGGCAAGGAGCACAATCCAGGTGCCATCAAAGAATCCCAGGACTCAAAGGGACCCCACCACATTATCCACGATCAATGGAGCCAGTTGAATCCCTCGAGTAAGAACGCACTACCTCTGAGGGAAGTGCTTTCCATGCTGAATGGTTATAAAGCCTTTTAAGGCTCTCATACAGAAGTGGTGAAAAGCTGAGGCTTCCAATGACCTCTAGGACTGCTGACCCTTCCAGCAGTGAGTTAAATGCTGGCTCCTGTATCAGTCAGCTCAGGCTGCCATAACAAAATACCACAGACTGGGCAGCTTACACAACTGAAATTTATTCCTCACAGATGGGAGGCTGGGAAGTCCAAGATCAAGGTGCCAACAAGGTAGGTTTCATTCTGAGGCCTCCTTCTGTGGCTCACAATCGCCCGCCATCTCACTGTGAGCTTACATGACCTCTTCTTTGTGTGCACACAGAGAGAGTGAGAGAGAAAGCTCTTTGGTGTCTCTTCTTATAAGGGCACTAATCCCCTCAGGAGGGCCCCACTCTCACGACCTCATCTAACCCTTATTATCTTCCAAAGGCCCTGTCTCCGAGTATCACCACAGGACGGGTCAGGGCTCCAACAGATGAACTTGAGGAGACACAGACATTCAGCCCATAACACTCCCCGAATGGTACGTCCACCCAGAACATGTGAATGTGACTTTATTTGGAATAAGGATCTTCATAGATGTAATTAAATAAAGGATCTTGAGATGATACTACTCTGGATTATCAAGTGGGCCCTAAACCCAACCAAGACACGGAGGAGCAGGCAATAAGATTAGTGTCGTGAGTCTACAAGCCAAGGAATACCAAGGATTGCTGGCTGTTACCAGAAGCTGGAAGAGACAAAGAAGGATTCTCTTCTAGAGTCTTTGGAGGAAATGTGGCCCTGTCACCTTGATTTTGGACTTCTGGCTTCCAGAACTGTGAGAGAATAAATTTCTGTTGTTTCCAGTCACCCAGTTTACAGTAATTTGTCACAGCAGCTCCAGGAAACTAATATTCTCTCCAAGTGTATTAATCAGGGTTCTCCAGAGAAACAGAACCAATAGGACAGAGAGAGACACACGAAGAGATTTAGCATAAGGAATTGGCTCACGCGATTACGGAGGCTAAGTGCCACAGTCTGCCATCTGCAAGCTGGAGACCCAGGAGAGCTGGTGGTCTAAGTGCAGTCTGAATCCAAAGACACAAGAACCAGGAGAACTGATATTGTAAGTTCCAGTCCAAGTCCAAAGACCTGAGAACCAGAGAGCCGATGGTGCAAGTATCCAGTCCAAGGGCACGAGAAGATGGACATTCCAGCCCAATCCGTCAGGCGGAAAGAGAGAATTCTCCCTTCCTCCATCTTTTTGTTCTGTTCAGGCCCTCCATGGGTTGGGTAAGGCCCACCCACACTGGGAAGGGCCATCTGCTTTACTGAGTCCACCGATTCAAATACTAATTTCTTCCAGAAACACCCTCACAGACACACCCAGAAATCGTGTTTAACCAAATATCTGGGCACCCTGTGACGCAGTCAAGTTGACACATAAAATTAAGCATCACACTAAGCCTCAATGTCCATCATCCACAACGGCAACAGTAACAGCGCCCTGCATGCAGTAAGTGCTTCATAAATGTGAGCAGCTGGCATTAGTGGAGCTGAGATCTGCCTCTACGTTCTACCCACTGGTCCTGGTTCTAAACCTCTCGTGCCAGAAGGAGCAACCTGCTCCCCATCTTACCTTCAGAAACTGAAGACGGGGGTATTTTACGCTCAGAGCTAGGTACCCCTCATTCTTTCTACTGCTTCTTATAAGACATAGTTGTACAGTACCTCACTATTCTGATAGTTGTCTCTTGGGCAAACCAAGGCCAAGCAATGAGATGAACATGGGTGAAATGGAGTGCAACCATTACATCCCTTATTCTAGAACCATTCATTTATTCACTCGTCATTAATTCATGCATGCACTCACTCATTCATTGAACAAAAAATTTTAAGGATCTCCTAAGCATCAGGACCCAAGCTCGGAGCTCAGGATATAGTAATGAAAAGACAGAGTCCCTGCTCTCATGGAGTTTTTAAACTGGATTGCACTCTACTTCTACCCACCCAGCCAGGACCCCGTTGTGTGGGAAAGGGCCCAGTGGGGCAAACCCTGCCTTTGTTCTGAGTTCCTTAAGACCCAAGGGCCTTGTATGAGTCCAAGCCCAGGGATCCTTGATTCTGCTTTTCATCAAAGTCTGGCTTCCCCACCACCACAATCTTCCCAGTGCAGTGGGGCTATTTCAAATGCCGTCATGGAGATTACCTTTGCTACAACTGTTCAGAGCAGCATGAGCTTCAGTTGCCTGCTCTCTGGTTCTCTGGTGTGGGGAGACTCACGTCGGTGCTGGGAATGTTCTCTCCCACATCATTGCCCAGGTTGCTATGTTCTCTCCAGGAATTTGCAAACCGCAGCCTGTAAGTTCTGACAGGAGAAGGCCAGGAACAATGGTGTCCTGCTCTACCTTCACAGCCGTGTGGCAGGGATGGTTCCTGGGTTTCTCCTCTTTTAGTTTCACCACTTGCAAAGAAAAGAGAAAGAAGCAAAATGTTTCCAAAATTACTCCCAAATGTGCGTCTAAAAATGTTAGGCCGACCCTGGCTGCCAGTGAACTATTCATAGGGTGGCAATATTATGGAGCTTGGTCAGTGAGCATAAATCTCTGGTTTGAGGATGGGGTGATCATGCCCCAGTTTTGGCAAGCTCTCACGAAGATGTTCCTAAACATCCAGCTGTTTGGCACTAGAATGGCATGTCTGGATAATAAGCCAGAGGTTTGGGGGTCAGGTCAAGATAGCACAAATGAGGGGCTGAGGCATTGCAGTTGATGGAAGAAGAGCACCTGAGATCCACGCCCAGCCCAAATTCCCATAAGCCCACAGAGCCAGTGAGCGGAAAGAGACCTCTCCATTTAATAGATAGGGAACTGAGGCTCCCAGAGGCAAGAGGAGCAATGAGCTGAGAATGAACAGATTGTCGGATTGGATTATTTTTGAGGCTAGATGGAACAATTCAAATGCCACGCCTACCAGTGCGGACAGCAGGACACAATGGTCATCTCCATCCTATGGCAGGGCAAATAGAGCCTGCAGAGGTGATGCCCAGTACTCATCCTGGTAAATCAGTGTAGAATCAGGTATTTAGACTCCAGTCCATTGCTCTTGCACACAGCCCCGTAGCAGCCTCTTCACTCCCCAGTCTGGGTTGAGCTTGAATACGTGCCTAGCTCTGAAGGAGATAAGTAAAGTCATGCATCCACATCTAGAAGTCACATCTGTCAACTTAAAAAGCAAATTTGCCTGTTATTTTATCTCAAAGTGAGTTTATTTGGGAATAGGCAAAAGAATTGCAATTCAGAGTGTGCATGTTATGGCAAACCATTGGCAAAATCGGCAAACAAAGAAGGGGAGCTGCTTTTATAGAGAAAAGGGAGAGTAGGGAGGGGCTGTTCTAAAGAAAAGTTCATTGGGGGGAAGTAACAGTTCAAGGCAGCAACGGCTTCTCATTGGCTGGGCTGTTGCCAGGGGGAAAGAGAAATCTTCTTTCAGTAGTAAAGTAGTTTTGCTTCCTGTCCAAGTGCTAACTTTCAGCCTCTTCCTGATTGGTGTAACTGATGATGTATGATAGGGCCTGAGAGCTCCCCCTACAGGCCTTCCAACTCCAATTTAGTTAAGGTTCCTTTTATTAATTTCCACACATCTTAGATATTTCATGACCATAAGCAAAAATTCAAGGAGAAATATATGTTTTGATTGCATCACTTTAGCATCTAAGACTTAATAAGAGTAAGAGGTGAGAGTGTGGGGTGAGAGGGAGTACGAAGAACAAGAGAGGAAGGCAGAGCCAATGTGTGGGGAGAAGCAGAAATACCTTCCCTGAAAGAGCGGACTCCCCTCAGCTCCTTATTAAATACAATTACGCTTTAGTCTGATCTCCCCTGAGACTCCCCTGGGGTGAAAGTCCTGTTTCGGGCACTCCATGAAAGCCTTGTATCATTCAATAAACCTTTTCCAAGAGGTGCTTGAGCAAGCCTCTATTCTTGGCAATTAAATGAACCCAACTGAAGGTGTCTGCGACCATCTCCCCAACCTTCCCTTGTCAGTGCACAGGTTTCATCCTTTCTTCCTCCCAGATGTGCATGAGCATCGATGTTCCAAGGTTCAGCCCTCTCCTATGGTGTCTGTGTCATGGCCACAGAAACAGCCAGATCCACCCCAAAAGTCATTAGCTGCAATACTTTATTGACAGCAACAACTTACTCAGGTCAAACTCACTTGATGGTGAGATGCTAGTTGCTGCCCTGTGGAAGACACACTCTGTGCTACTGAATCTTTGTTACAGGCCAGGGATGCAAAGGTAGACAACATTGAAGATAGAACAGAGGGGCAAGCAGAGTTCACTGGGGACCAGAAGAGACACCAGACAGAGGAGTCAAGGAGGCCACTGAGCTGGACCTTTATGGAATGTCCACTGGTAGGAAGGGTGGGGGGGGGGGGGCAATGGGAATGGTATAAGGTAAGAGTACAGGGCCATAAACGCATCTAGATCATTTGGAGAATGCTGATATGTCCTACTGGTCTCAGCCAGTCTCATCAGCTATCAGTCATGGCCACTAATACCTCTAGTGTTGTGGATGGTAGGGGATAGGGAGAAGTCCAGACATATTTCTTTTCAAATTTCCTGCTTTGCTCCTTTCAATAAAAGGCCAATGATGTCATCAGATGTTATTATTGTAGGATGAGATATCCTGGGATGGAGCTTTCTCCACATTTCACAGATGAGGCACGTGTGGCCCAGAAAAGTGAAGTAATTTACCTGAGGTCACCCAGCAAGGTAATGAAACAGCCATGACAAGGATCCATTTTTGCTGATCAAAGACCCCTGGCATCTTCCACTAGACCCTTCTCAGTACAGCCAGCTGTGAAATCTTTTGATTCTTTCCCCAGTAGACTCTATAACAAGGTCTTCCAGGGCCTGTCCTTTTATTATTTTTAATGCTGTTTACATATGAGAGACAGACAAGATACTCAAGGCGGCCAGAAGGTACAAAAGGGCACCAGGTCAAATTTAAAGCCCCTGGGGGCCACACTGCTCTTTCCAGCCCTTTCTACCTCTCCACCAAACACCTCTGATTGCTAGGAAAATAATTGACTACCATCTGACTCCCAGCTGAGGGCTGAGGCTGGGTCAGAGAATTGATGGCCTCTCCTGGCGGTGATAGAGGGGCTAGAGGCAGCGAAGGTGAGAAATGAAATTTCACAGAGGGGTTGAAGTTGTGATAGGGGAGGGGACAAGCTGCAGAGGAGAGGAGACACCATGGTTGCAGGAGGAAGGAGAGACTAGATTGGGGAGCCACTGAGGGCTGGAGGCAGGCTTCCACAGGCAAGCGCGGGGCTCCATGGAGCCCATGGGGAAGCGAACAATCTCTGTTGGTTTCTACAGAGAGTTCCTTCTTAGAGGACTAGCCTTTCCCCCTTCTAAGTCTCCATGCCCTTGAAACTCAGCTCATCTCCCCCAGGAAGGCTTCCTTGACTCCCCTCAAGGCTGAGCTATAAACTCCTCCTCTCCTACAATCTCATATCATCCCTCTAGCTCAGCCCTTATGGCTTGATACTGGGACGGTGTGTGTCCGTGTTTCTATGTGTGTGTATTTGTTTACATAAGCATGTGTTTGTGTGTGTTGTCTGTGGATGTGTTATTCTGTGCTTGTGTGTATGTGCATTCATGTATGCATGTGTGTTTGTGCACATATGTGTATGTTTGTGTCTGTCTGCTTGTGTGTGTGTGCCAGTTCCCTACTGGATATGGAGTGCTTGAGGGCAGGCACCATACAGATGGCGTTTCTCTTTCCTCAGGGCCTGGCCCCCAGTAAAATCTCAACATATGCAGGTTGAATGAGTGAATGAATGAACTGAATGAATGAACTAACAAATGAACTATCTTAGGGACACAACTTGGAGGACAGGGACCTGCTTCGTTGACTGTCTGTCCACCCAGCTAGGATCGAGCCTCCTTGAGGGTAGGGATTGGTCCAGATTGAGCACCACTGTGAGCCCAGTGTCTAGAGCAGGGTTTCTCAACCTCAGCGTTATTGATGTTTGAGGCCAGATAATTCTTCGTTGTGAGGACTGTCGTGTGCACTGTGGGATGTTTAGCAGCATCTCTGGCCTCTACCCACCAGATGCCAATAGCAGCCCCGTCCCTCAGTTGTGACAATCAAAAATGTCTCCAGACATTGCCAAATGTCTGCTGGAGGACAAAATAGCCCCAAGTTGAGAAACTTGGGCCTAGAGGGATGCTTGGCACAGAGTTAGCACCAACTAATATTATTGACTAACTAGCTGACCTTTCAAAGCCTTACAGCTATCTCTGGCTTGCCCAGGATGACTGCCAGCCCTGTGGCATTGACACCACTGTCAAGGCTGAAAATACCAGGAGAGTGTGAGAGCAGGACTTCTGGTGCCCCCTCTGCAGGAGCAGTGGCCAGAATTGCAAGAGGACAAGCTGTGGAATCTGGGCTCGCTGCGTTCCCCCCTGCAGGCAGGAGCCATCTTTAACATCCTCCCCTCCCAGGCCTGAGATGTTAACCATGTCACTTCCTAACCATCTGCTCAGCACCCATGCACCTACCAGGCATTGGATTCCAGTTCCTGAACAAAGAATAACCGTCTCTCATGGCTCCTCTGTGGAGCCCATTTATCCAGCCGTGCCTGGGGTAACCCCCAGCTCCCATGTGAACTCAGTTAAACTAGACCAAATCTTCTGGCATTTTTTCCAAAATGGCCTCCTACATAGTCTCATGAAGATGCTCCCAAATTCTCCAACGCCCTAAGCCACAGTGGGTGATAAAGGACGTGAGCTGGAGGTTCTTTACTGGTGGGAGAATTACAACTGTGTATGTGCGTGTGTCCCATCTACCTGGGTCACAGGGCTGAGACCAGAAGCTGGTGAAGGCTGCTAAGACAGTGTCCCAGGGGTCTTGGTGAGAGATGGGGGCAGGGAGAGAGTTACAACTTGGCCAAGGCAGACAACTGCAGATATATAAGGTCGAACGAATCTGGGCATGTTTCAAAGATGCGACCACCCACCAAGAAAAGCAGAGAACACGAGAAGCCCAGAGTGCTCAGGGGCTTTCTTATGCAGACGCTGCACCAATTGGCATCAGCACCCTGGGCACTCTTACTGCAACCCCTATAAGAACAACAACGGTAATCATTACAGGGCTGACACAGAGAGGACATGTGAAGACGTGTTCAACTGAAGCCACTGTTTTTTTCTTTGACTACTTTGTTAGTGTCTCAAAGACAGTGACCTGGCACCGTATGTTTCATTATCCTCACAATGCCTTGCATGTAGCACAGAGTGAGTAAGTACTGTGCCTTCGTAGCTGATGGTTAAGACAATGATGCACGTTGACTTAGAAACGTGGACTTTCCGATAAAACAGTGTGGCCCCTTTGGTTCTCTGGCTTCAGAGCAGGTCTGCCTGCTGGTTGCCAGGAGACTAGAACCAAGAGGCAGCTCTGACCACTCTTCCATTCAACACATAATCCTGAGAACCCCTGGGCCACCCCAACCCTGCCATACACATCCATGCTTACAGGCACTGGGGATATCTGGTAATGAGACAGAGAGGTTTCTTTCCCTCCTAGAGCTAAACAAGACCCAGAGCCCTAGGGACACAGCCACCATTTGGGAGGGAGGGTGGATGGAAGAAGGGCCTGGAAGTCACCGGCAGGGTGAGTACACAGCAATCCTCATGCGTGGAATTGGTATACACGCCCATCCCTCTCCCTCAAGCTCCCTAAAAGCACAGCCTGCACACTGCTGGCCCAGGACTCCTGCTCCCACCCTGCTTGCTGTGCTCAGGGTGCAGACCCTCGGCAGTCTTCTCTAGCCTCCAGTGGACTGACCCGCCCACATCACAGGCTGCCCTCAGCCTAAGCCATGTGTTTATCCAACCAGAAGTCCCCTGCTGTGGCACTAGGGACTCGCCAGTGACCACAATAACCTACAGAGCCTCCGGTCCCTAAGATGGCCTTAGCTGCCAAGGACCCGCACACAGAACTATATCCCCTCTGTAGACAATCTGAATAGACCTGTAACAAACGAAGAGGTTGAATCGGCAATCTTAAAATGACATCACAAAGACGATCTCAGGCCCTGAGAGCTTCTCTGCCGTATTTGACCAAACATTCAAAGAAGAACTCATACCAGTTCTTCACGAACTCTCCCAAACAATGGAAGAGGTGGGAAGACTTCTCAACTCACTTTATGAAACCAGTATTACCCTGGTCCCAAAGCCAGACAGAGACATGACAAGAAAAGAAAGTTAGAGACCAATATCTCTTATGAATATAGACACAATAATCCTCAACAGAATACTAGTAAACTGAATCCAGCAACATATAAAAACGTATATTCTGCAACATAGAAAGAGAATTACACATCATGACCAATTGGGATTAATCCCAGGGGTGCAAAGTTGGTTTAATATTTGAAAATTGATTAACTATCATATCAATAGAATAAAAATGAAAATCATAAGATTATCTCAATAGATGCAGAAAAAGCATTTGAGAAAATCCAGCAGTCTTTCACAATAAAAATAGTCAACATAGGAGAAATAAAAGGAAACTTTCTCAACCTGATAAAGGGCATTCATGAAAAATCCACAGCTAGCATAATACTTAGTGAAAGACTGGATGCCTTCCCCTAAGATCAGAAACAAGATAAAGACTTCCACACTCACCATTCCTATTAAATATTGTACTGGAGGTTCTGGCCAGGGGAGTTAGGAAAGGAAAAGGAAATACAAGGCATCTACATTGGAAAGGAAAAAGTAAAACTATCTCTATTTGTAGATGACATGAACTTATACGTACAAAATCCTAATGAATCCACTACAAAACTATTAGAACTAATAAACAAGTTCAGTGAGGTTGCAGGACACAAGATCAATAAACAAAAATCAATTCTTTCTATACTACCAGGGAACAATCCAAAAATGAAACTAAGAAAACTCCACTCACAATAGCATCAGAAAGAATAAAATACTTAGGAATAAATTTAACAAAAGTACAGAAGTTATACTCTGAAAACTACAAAATACTTTTGAAAAAAGTTAAAGATAGATAGGAAAAAATTCCATGTTCTTAATTCTGTTACAATGACAATATTCTCCAAACTGATCTACAGGTTCAGTGGAATCCCAATCAGAATCCCAGCTGACGTCTTTGTAGAAATTAACAAGCTGATTCTAGCATTCATATAGAATTACATGAGACCCAGAATAGCTAAAACAATCATGAAAAAGAAAAGCAAATCTGGAGGACTCACACTTCTCAATTTCAAAGCTTACTGCAAAGCAACAGTAATCAAGACAGTGTGGTACTGGCATAAGGATAGACATATAGATCAATAGAATGGAGAGTCCAGAAATAAATTCATATGTCCATGGTCTTTCAACAAGGGTGCCAAGACCTTTCGATGGGGAAAATAATAGTCTTTTCAACAAATTATGTTGGGACAAGTGGTTAACTATATGCAAAAGAATGAAGTTGGACCATGACCTCACACCATATACAAAAATTAACTCAAAATGGAGCAAAGACCTAAATGTAAGAGCAAAAGCTAGAAAACTCTTAGAAGAAAACATAGGGGTAAATATTCATAACCTTGAGTTTGGCGAAGGATTCTTAAATATGACACCAAAAGCACAGCAACAAAAGAAATATAGAAAAATTGGACTTCATCAAAATTAAAACTTTTCTGTTTCAAAGGATACCATCAAGAAAGTGAAAAGACAAACCACACAGTGGGAGGAAAGATTTGCAAATCATATATCTGATAAGGGTTTGTATCCAGAACATACACAGAAGTCTTAGAACTCAATTAAAAAAAAAAAAAACCTACGTGGCCAGCCCTGTGGCCGAGTGGTTAAGTTTGCACACTCCGCTTCAGTGGCACAGGGTTTTGCTGGTTCAGATCCTTGGTGTGGACATGGCACCGCTCATTAGGCCACGCTGAGGCGGCATCCTACAGGCCACAACTAGAAGGACCCACAACTAAAATATAAACTATGTACTGGGGGGATTTGGGGAGAAAAAAGCAGGAAAAAAAAACCAAATAGATCAATTAAAAAATGGGCAAAGGATCTGAAAAGACACTTCTCCAAAGAAGATATACAAATGGTCTAGTGGCCTATTGGCACATGAAAAGATGCTCAATATCATTAGTCATCACGGAAATGCAAATCAAAACCACAATGAGATACCACTTCACACCCACTGGGATGGCTAAAATCAAAGTCAGATAACGACAAGCGTTGTCAAGGATGTGGAGTAATTAGAGCCCTCATACACTGACAGTGGAAGTATAAAATGGTACAGCCACTTTGGAAAACAGTCTGGCAGTACCTCAAAAGCTTAAACATAGAGTTACCATTACATCCAGAAGTTCCACTCCTAGGTATTTATCCAAGAGAAATGAAAACACATATCCACACAGAAACATGTACACAAATATTAATAACAGCATTATTCACAATAGTCCAAAGATGGAAACAACTCAAATGTCCATCAACAGATGAATGGCTAAACGAAATGTGGTCTACTTACACACTGGAGTACTACCCAGCCATAAAAAGGAATGAAGTACTGATCCATGCTGCAACATGGTTGACCCGTGAAAATGTTATGCTAAGTGAAAGAAACCAGACACAAAAGACCACATACTATATGATTCCATTCAAATGAAAGTCCAAAATAGGCAAATCTATAGAGACAGAAAGTAGACTGGTGGTTCGTTAGGGCTGGGGGTGAAGGATGGGAGAGCAGGGGGTGATAGCTAAAGGGTATGGGTTTCTTTTTGCAATGATGAAAATGTTCTAAAATTGACCATGGTGATGCTCGCACATATTTAGGAATATACCAAAACCATTGTCTGTTCTTCATTGGATAAATTGTGTAGTATGTGATTTATATCTCAATAAGGCAGCTTTTTAAAATCTTTTAAAAAACTATATGTCCTCTAAAACATTGGATTGGTTAGAATTTTAGACAAGACATCCTTCATCCTAACTCTCTTATTTCACAAATGCAGAAACTCTGGCCCAGAAAGGGGTGTTAACTGAATCCAGGTCACACAGCACATGACAGGGGCAGAACTAGAACTGTGCTCCAACTGCCACAGATGTGAGGCTGCATTGAGCCTCTGACTCAATTTTTCCATCTGTAACATGGGGGCTCCCTCGCAGCCCTCATCCCCCAAAACCCTAGCCCAAGTGCTAGAAGGGGAGAGGATGTACATAAAGTTTCCAGAATTTCCAGGGGAGAAGGAGCATGGTTTGGGGTGTCACTCTTATCTCCAGTAGGTCTGACAGCTCCCATCAGCCTGGGCCTCTGTCTCGGCCCTGCTGTGCCCTGAGATGGGAGCCCGGGCCAGATAGTAGGGAGCCTGGCTCTTTTCATCAGCATCTCATAGACTCACTGGGTTCCTGCTTCTGGAGAAGGGCTCTGATGGATTGGTGATGTCTGGAAGCACTTTACAACAAGCAACAAATCATGCTTAATTCCTCTTGTGTTCACTAAAGTGTGACTTTAATCCCAATGGACTCATTTAGGGTATAAGGTGAGAGCACCATGCACACCCAATCCCCTTGAACCACTCAGGCTGTTGAGTCTTATTCTGGAATAGCTGGGACACCCTCTTCTAAAAGTCTCCCCAGGAATTCTTTGTCAGGAGGTGGGGTTCTGATTAGAAACATGCAAGTGTCTCGGTGTCCCACTAGGGATGGAATGGAGGAGAGAGGCTTAGGGCTCTAGGTGGGGGTGGGAGGTCAATGTCAGCTGCTGCGAGGCAGCCACAGCCTGGCAGTCCTGCACTCAATGGGGAGATGCAAGGCTCCAGTAACTAGAAACCAGCTTGTGCTTAAGCCACAATGTCAGCTGCATGATCCATGGCTTCCTGCTGTACAATGCCCAGGCTCCCCAAACCTCACCGCCCTGCTCTGGGGCATGCAGGGGCTCCCTGTTATCCACAGGGCCCTGTTTAAGCTCCTCCAAAAGCCCTGTCCAGGCAACAGCAGCCTGGGACAGATCGTGCCGCACCTCTAACCCAGCGTGCAGCCTGAGCACACAACTTCCATTCCTGGGACCCCAGTTCCCTTTCTTAAAACCAAAAGAGGGACTTGGTTGAGCACAGGGACCAGATAAGTAACGTAAATGTGTGCAGTGGAGAGGACTAGGGGAAACCGGAAAATGCAGGCTGTGTCTAAAAGATTTTGAAAATTAACAAAAGTCATAATAATGATTAACATTCTATGGACCAAAGGAGGTATCTGCAGTGTGCATCATCTGGCCCAGGGCCACCAGGTGATGACCTCCACTCTAGACTTTTCCCAAGGTCCTTATAACTTTGACACCCTATGGTATTAAAAATAATCTATCACACAAGCTTTCAACCACCTGCTCCCACCTGCCCCCCCCACCCCCTCACTCCTGTGTCACAGGCTGACTTGTTCACCATTACCCTCTCTGCCAAGCTTGCTGCCAACTCTGCTTTTACACACATTGTACACACCCCTGCTCTCTGGTGCCTCTCTCCAAACCCTCCTACCCTTCCAGTCCCCAGTCAAGGCTGACCTTGTCCCACTGACCTCCCAGGGCCAGAGTGGCCATTCTCTCAGCTGATTTGCGCCGCTGTGACTCTGCAGGCATGGCCTCCAAGTACAGGTTCATCATCTCAGCTTTCTGATAGCACTCATGTGGGCTGTCAGCCATGTGATGGCAGGGTCTGCATGCTGGGGCATACACCAAGATGGCATTGAGTCCCGAGGCTCTGCTTCTTACTGTGGCAAGGAAGAAGGGGCACCAAACTCCCATCACTGCCCCACGTGAGCCATGGGTCTGCGTGGTCATCCACACGAGCCTCCTTCCCCCTCACGACAATCCAACAGCGTCTGTTCCTTGACCCTCACTTTACTTATGAGAAAATTGAGGTTCTAAGAAGACCTAATAAAGACAAAAGGAGATCTTGGTTTGGATCAGTATTTGCTTCCTTTATTTGGAAAAACAAAATGGCCATTTAATCTCCTCTTCCCCACCGGAGTAGGGAAAAAGAAGGCAATGGAGGAACAGAATTCTCACTGGGGCAGCCAAAGTCATCAATATCTTGTGTAAGAGGAAAATATGGTTAACAAATTATGACACATGAAAAAGGGAGTGGAAACAACAGCATCCGACTCTCCTCAGCAATCCCTTCTCTCCACAACATCAAAACATTTTGGCATCTTTAAGATTAAGACAGGAGACAGCCCCTGGCCTCTAATTGCTCCCAGTCAAAGACTGTAGCTAACATGTTATTAAATATGTAAATAATATGAAAGCCAGAAGAGAATTAATATTTCATATATAATGAAGTTAAGATGAATTCTCCTGTGTCTAATTTTCTGTTTTTAAATACATAATGCACTGTGGAGTCCAAAGTGATTCACAGTATTTTATATTGGTTAAAGACATTCGGGGTTTCTCTGAAGCAGCTTCCTAAATGATTAACCTGAAGATTATTAGTACAAATAGGATTTGTTTTTTAAAAAATTAATTTTGCAGTTAATCAGAATGAAGAGCACGGAGTTCTTTGCTGGTGGGCCAATTTTAAATGGGGAAAAGGAACCGAGATAGGGGTTGCAAATCCTGATGCCTACAGGGGCCTGGAAAGTGAACAAAGGAAGCAGCCTGGGTGGCAATAGGGAGAGGCGAGGACCGCAGCAAACTGCAAGAGCCCAAGCCCTGTCTAGAGGGAGAGCCAGTTGTCCTTCAGAAACAGGCACCAGAAGTTCAGATTTTCATGTGAAAATTACTGACATATAAAATTGGTTCCTAATCCAAATATTTTTAAACATCATGAATTCAAAAGAAGATGATCCAGGGGCCGACAAGTTGGGACCTCCAGGGGGAGACATGTGGCTTGAGGGAAAATTGCCACTGAGTCCGGGTCCTTCCACCCCTGGTTCAGTGGAACCAGTTCACTCTCACCTTGACTACGTGATAAACTGGTAAATATAAAATCTGATTACTCAGGCTTTTTGGGGGGCAATTTGGCAAGATGTGAAACAGTGCAAATCTTCAACTCAAAATTTATCCTAAGAAATAATTAAGAATTGGCCAAAATTTCCCTATAACGATGTTCTTCATAGTACTATTTAAAATAGAAATAAAAAAAAAATTGGAGCGAACCTTTAGGTTCAACACTCATACATGCTTATACATGAGTATAATGTATACTGTATATACATGAAATATATTATGGTATACTTAAAAACCTTACAACTATGCAGGCTTTGACAAATATGAATAGGTATTCAAAAACAAATTTAAAAGAGCAAGGATGAAATATATTTATAGTATAATCATAATATTGTTTAAAAAAATAGACGCACATTTATCTGCCCAGGGGAAAGATGGGAAAGTGATACGCCCAGGAATCAGCAATGGTTATCTCTGGGTAGGTGGCACAATTGCTGAATTTCATCTTTTTCTTTTTGTTTGTCTATATTTTGTGAATGATTTCAAATAACCTTTCAATGCTTCTATATAAAATCAATAAAAGAAACAAACTCAATATGACATGGCACAACTGAAAACCACCGGCCCGTGGGAGTTCACCCTTGCAGGTCCCAGTCTGCACTCTGTTGGTGACTGTGTGGGCCCATGAGGGCTTCCACCTCCCTGAATCTCACAGTTCTTGTCTATAGGATGAATGATTGCATTATGTGATTTCCAAGGTCCCTCTGCGATGTGAGACCACAGACAAGGGACTTCAGGAAAATGGCAGCTCGGCTATTTATTCATAAGAATTGATTGACTGCCAGATGCATGCCAAGCCTTGTGCTGGGCTCTGGGCCTGACCCTCTCCCCCAAGAACATCCAGGTGAGAGGTTTAAGTAAGCAGCACTCACCTCTGCCTTACCACATCATGTTTACAGGCAGGATTCTATAGAAGCACAGAGAAGGGGCACCTTTTAGGGACTAGTCGGAAATTATACCTCAGCAGAGTCATTAAAGATGAGCAGAAATTAGCCATACAGACACAGAGGAGACAAAGAAAGGCATTTCAAGAAAAAGAGAGAGTGTGTACAAAGGTATAGAGGTAAGCACGGGGTGCTGAGGTCGGGGTAGAGAGGCTGGGGCTGGGTCACAGAGATGCTGTGTTCCCTGCTTGAGAGTTTGGATTTTAAACTAGGGTAAAGGGAGCCCTGAAGGTTTTAAAAATTAAGGAATTTATATGGCCAGATTTTTAGAAATCCCTGTGGCAGCAGGAAGATGGATTGGAGGGAACAGGCACCAAAGAGCCTGTTGTAATTCTCCAGCTTGGAAATGGTGGCCATGGCGATGGAGAATTGAGACTGCAGGACCCACTGTGTGGGTGAGGCAGAGGAAGGAAGCTAAGATGACTCCCAGGATTTTTACTTTAACAGCTAGTGGATGGGTGTCCCATTCACTAAAACAGGAATTACTAGAGAAAAAGCAAATTTGGGGAAAAGGCCCATGTTAAGTTGTAGGAGCTTATGGAGTATCTGAGTGGATGTGTCAACCAGACAAATGGATGAATGTATTTAGAATTCACGAAAGGTCTAGATTTAAAATTCATCAAAGGACCACCTACAGTAGAAGCCAAAGTTAGGGATAATATGACCCAAGGAGAGAGAAGTGAACTGTGCATGGAACCCTGGAAACCACAGACACAGAGGGGCCAGATGGAGAAAGAGGAAGAAGATTCCATGAAGGAGGCTGAGAGGGAGTATTCAGAGAGGCAGGGGGAGAGTGTGGCAGCACAGAAGCCCAAGGGGAAGAAAACGCAAGGAAATGACCAGTGTCAAATGTTTCTGCAAGGTCACATAAGATGGAGCCATTGATGACTTGAAGAAGGAAGTAGAGTCCGTGGAGGAATGAAGACAACTTCCTCAAGAAGATTGAAAGTGTGTGGAAGGGGTGGTTGAGCAGGTGTGGGTAACAGGAGATAAGGCATGTGGAAGCAACCAGAAGTGCTGTGCCCCTCAGGGCCAGGCACAGAGCAGGACTTTGGGAAAGGCTGACTTGCTTCCTCCCTCGAGTGAGTTCCCTATGTAGAATCACACTCCTCTGTTTCCCGGAATTTTGCCACGGCGTGGGAACGATGGGTGCAGTCATTCCATCGGGATGCAGTCAGGGCTCATGGAAGGAGAAGGGGCTGCACTGCCAGTTTTCCAGCAGCCTGAGTAAATGACCTCATCTGGCCCTTCAGGACACATTTCCCAGCCTGTGCAAGAGCACTCACAGCTGGAGACACAGCCTCAGAAAGGGATCCCGCCTACAAAAACAGTGAAGGGTTTTCCATATGGGAGAAGCAGATCAAGGAGAGTGAAGGACAGAAACCGAGGGGTCCTAAAGGCCAGTGAGGCACCAACTCCTCTCTCCTGCCCTCAGTGCTCTCTGCCTCAGCTTCTGAATCTACTCCAGCTGCCCAAGAGCCATCTTGCTCAAGAACCATTGGCTTCCCTGGCATCCTGCCTAGGTGGCCTCAGAACGAGACCTTCAAGGGATCTAAGACAGATGCTTCTCCAGACTTCTCCCATGCTCTACTGTAATACTCCGCCAGCCTCTACGAGAACAGGTCACCCATGGAGCAGTAGAAAGAGCTCTGGACCTGGAGTTTCCTAGGCCTGAGCTTAGCCCAAGTTTCACATAGCAGCCAATACCGCTGTTCATCAAATGTGTCCAGCTCTCCACCTTCTGGACACATACTAAGATTGCCCATCCTGGCCCCTGAGCTTGCATGTGGTCACGTGATCAGTTTGAGCCAACAAGTTGTGAGCAAAAGTGAGATGTGCAACTTCCAGGCCACTTAATCTCCAGTATGAGACCCACCAAAGATCTCTCTTCCCCTCTGCCAGGGGACCAGTAATGCATCAGATGGCGGCTATTTGGACAGCCTGGGTTCCAGAGGGAGGTTGATGAGAAGCAGAGCCCCCAGCTGACCCCAGATGGATACATAACATGAGCGAGAATTAAACCTTTGTTGTCTTGTGCCCTTGAGGGTAGTTACAGCAGCAAAACCTAGCGACTGATACAGCTTGGCTCCAGGGCAACCTTGGGCAAGTGGCCTTACCTCTCTGAGGCTAGCATGCTCGCCCACAAAACCAAGAAGGAACAATCAATTGCCCTGAGAGATTGGTGAGGATTAGAGGAGAGGGAGCATGGAGACACATGCAGTAGGCCCTCACGCACAAGAGGGGCGCGTGGGGGGAGCTCAACCCTCCTGCGACAGAGCTCGGTGCCTCCAGAGCAGGCCTATTCCAGGATCCACAGAATTCTGACAGCTACACAATTTGTCCTCAGGCTTCCTCTTGGCCCTCCCAGAACACATTCACTCCTTCGTCCTTATGACAGCTGCTCAGAGATTTGAGAAATGGGGGGGAGGGGGGCTGTTGAGAGAGAAAGGGAATTTGAAGCTACTGTCTGTCAGGCTATCACATGCCAGGGCCTGTGCAGGCAACTTTACGCTCCTTGTCAATAATCCTTCTTCCTAGTTGGAGAGGTAAGGATGACTGTCCACCATGGGGAAAGAAGAGAGGGGTGCTGGCTATATTCTGTTTGCCACGGCCTGCCCATCCTTTCCTCACCCTCCCCTGCCCTCTCTGGCCTGGGAGGGGCCCCCATTGACTGCATTGGCTGCTCCTTCACCAGCTGGCAGGAGTCTGGAAGGGAGAAGA
This sequence comes from Equus asinus, assembly GCF_041296235.1. Classification (NCBI taxonomy): domain Eukaryota; kingdom Metazoa; phylum Chordata; class Mammalia; order Perissodactyla; family Equidae; genus Equus; species Equus asinus. Next base: position 66,210,496 of record NC_091791.1, on the reverse strand, counting down.
GAGGGAGGGTGGGTGTTTCTTCCCCACTCCCTTCCTGCTCAGGCCGCTTCCCCAGCATGGCTACAGGCACCCTCCGCTCTGTGTGCCCAGCTCTCACAGGGTTCTGCTAGCACTGTCCCCCATCCCCTCGTCCCTGCAGCCTTAGGGACAGTCATGACATCCCACTGTTGCTAGTGGCTGAGAGCATCGTCATCTGTTGTGTGTTCCCTGACACTGCCCGCACAGTGCGTTGTCTCTTCATTGGAAGCATTCTGTTTCCTGCCAGAGCCCTGAATTGACACCCAGGCCTCTGACGCCAAGCACCACCTTTCCTATTACCACCCTCTCCGCCCCCTCACCTCTCAGGGCCCCTCACCTCCCTTCACCCGCCTTCTGCACGTAACACAGTCTGGAGGTTCCTCACCTCCACACTGCTCCTCAGGCATGCAAACTTGGGAATGGGGGGCCCAGGAACAGCCCCGGGGCACAGCCTCTGCTCCTCTGTCCGTGAGCCTCTGCTGGGCTGCTCCTTCTGTCTCCTTCCCTGTCCCACACCTGGACTGGCAAGGTGCTGTGGGCACTTCCTCTACCCTGGCTGACCTCGGCACTCCAGGATGCCAGGATCCTGGCCAGGTGGTGGCAGGCTGAGAAAGACCCACAGACATAGCTGTTTGGGAACCATCAGAGCCAAGACATCCCAGGGTTGAAGGAGGCCAGGCCCTTTCCAGTTTGGACTTCCTTTGTTTTCCTCTGGTTTCTGCCGTGGCAAATGTGTCAGATCTTTGTCATCCTTAAACCAACAACATGCGTGGAGCAATGGCCCCCAGTGGCCATCAATTACCACAGGCCTGTCACCTTTGAAAACATCAGCCAGGCCCACAGCATCCCCTCCTGCCACCTGCACCCTGCAGCTGAGCAAACACAGAGTGGCCAGAACTTGCCAGGGTCAGCCAGTGGTGGCTTCATTCCCTCCCCTCCACAGCTCATTCTGAACCAGGGGACAGAAAGCTGGCCTCCTTGTGGGAAGGGCCCTAAATACCCCTAAGAAAGCAGGTCTCTGAGTGGCTCTGGGAGTAAAGATCCCAGCAAGAGACACCTGGGTCAGGCCTGTCTCTGTCACGCTCAGTGAGGGGATCTTGAGCAAGCCCTTTCCTTTTTTTTTTTTTTAAAGATTAGCACCTGAGCTAACAACTATTGCCAATCTTCCTTTTTTTTTTTTCTCCTGGTTCTTCTCCTCAAATCCCCCAAGTATATAGTTGTATATTTTTTTAGTTGTGGGTCATTCTAGTTGTGGCACATGGGACACCACCTCAACACGGCCTGGTGAGTGGTGCCATGTCCACGCCCAGGATCCGGACCGGCAAAACCCTGGGCCACTGAAGCAGAGCGCATGAACTTAACTGCTTGGCCATGGGACCAGCCCCAAGTCCCTCCATTTCTAAGCTTTGTCCTCATTATCCCCATTTCACTGACAAGGAGGCAAGTCTTGACTCTGGGGCTGGTGTAAGGTGCATGTGCAGAAAATGTAATAACGTGAATTTTTTCTGGAACATCCCCTGTGTGCCCAGCCCCGGGTTAAGCACTTTGATTCTATCATTTAATTCCTCTGCCACCCCATGAGGTTTAATGTAGTGAGACCCCCAGTGGGCAGAGGAAACCAAGACTCACTGTGGTTAAGCAACTTGTCCAAGGTCATGCAGTTAGTAAAGAATAAAATTGAGATTCAAACCCTGGACTCTCTGGTTCTAGACCTCTCATTATTTTTTTCTTTATGATTTTTTTCATCTTGGATCTCTATGGCTTTACTTTTTGATTTTTTACTACAGAAATTTTCAAACATACACAAAAGTAAAGAGAATAATACAATGAAGTCCCATGGCCCAACATTCAGCTTTAACAATTACCAACATTCTGCTGTTTCTGTTTCTTCTTACCCTAACCCCACAATTTGTGGTTTTTTTCTTTTAGAGAATTTTAAAACAAAGGCCTGGCACGGGATTTCACCAGTAAGTAGCTGAGTGCACATCTGCAGAGCCTTATTCCTCATTATCACTTGCCCACCCTGATTGCACTTCCGTAAAGGACTGTAAACAATCTAAAAGGCTGGGCTTTTCTTTGAAAGGGAGGGGAGAGAGAGCAGGGGCCCAGTGAGACCTGTGCTCAAATCTTGGCTTTGTCATTGTGTCCCCGCAGGCCTTTGGATATGTCGCTCAACTCTCTGACCACCCAGCTCGTCTGTAAAATGGAGATCATGGTTGGAACTTCACTGAGTTATCTTCTAAAGGAGATGATGACTGGTGGTGGCCCAGTACATAGGATGGCTTCAATACACTGGCTTCCCCTTCCTAGGCCCATTGTATTCGTTTCCTGGGGTTGCCAGAACAAGTACAACAAACTGCTTACCTTAAAACAAGAGAAATGTATTCTCTCACCATTCTGGAGGCTAGAAGTCCAAAATCAAGGTGTTGGCAGGGCCATGCACTTACTGAAAGTTCGAGGGAATGACCCGCTGTTCCAGGTCTCTCTCCTAACTTCTGGTGGTTGCTGGCAAATCATCAGCATTCCCTGGCTTGTGGCAGCATAATTTCAATCTCCATGTCCACCTTCACATGGCTTCCCCCTCTGTGTGTGTGTCTGTACTCAAATTTCCCTTTTCTGAGAAGGCGCCAGTCATTGCATTAGGGCCCACCCTACTCCAGTGTGGCCTCGTCTTAATTTGATCACATCTACAAAGACCCTCTTACCAAATAAGGTGGCATTCACAGGTTCTGGATGGCCATGTGTTGGGGTGGCAGGGACATCATTCAGCTCAGTACACCAGAGCTGCTGCCTGCTGCTCAGGCCTGAGCGAGGCTTCCCAGCAGGGCTGGGGACTACCCTGATGCTCACCTGAGACTGAGGAAGCTGACTCAGGGGGAGGAAAGAAGATGCCCCCTGATACCATTTGCTCTACATCAACTGTCCTGGTTCCCAGTTTCTCAGAAAGCAAGTGCTAAGCCCTGGAACTTTGGAGAAGGAACTCCATCCTGAGTGGGGTCTGCTTGCCACCTGCTGCCCGCTGCACTCAGAACAAATCCTGCTCCCTGGCCCTACCTCCCTTGCTGAGATCACCCACCCTGCCTTGGCTCCCCGCCACCCCTCACTGCCTTCTTCAGGTACCTGAAAGCACCGAGCCTGTCTGGCTCCACCCCTCATTTGTGCACCTTGTCTCTGTGACCTTTTGCCTGGGTAACTCCCATCATCCTTTGGGTCTCAGTTTCACCACCAGCACCCCATTCCGAAGCCTTCCTGACTCCATGCAGAGTCCCTCATGTTATTCTCCCATCCAGGACCCTGCTCTTTTCCTTCAAAGCACTAAATAAATACCCATTTATTTCACTGTTTGATGGCTGTGTCCTGACCCTCTTCCCCACTGTAGCATCAGGTGGGCAGTAACCAGAGCTATTTCACTTGTCTCTGTATCCCCAGGACTTAGCACAGTGTCTGGCACATAGCAGATACTCAATAAATATACGTTGGCTGAACCAATAGTGAAGTTACCCCTTCAGAACCATCAAATTTTGCAAAGGAGAGATTTCAAATGAAAGGAGAGAGTTCTCCTCATGACAGGACAGGCCCTTCCTCAAGAGGCACATGAACACCCCCTGTTAGAGAGCGTCTCCTCCCTGTGGCCTCCACACATGGCTCTGAGCCTGACCTCTGGCACCATACAGGAGCCCACGGACCTCTGTCCCTCTTTGCCTTTCCCTTATGTGATGTTGGCTCTCACACCACTCCACGTGGGTCTTCTCTTTCCCCAGCAAGGCAACCTCAGTTTCTTCTATTCGTCCTCATCCATCAGGGTCCAAACCTCAGCCCTTCTCTGCTCCATTTCACCCAAGTCCCTCCTCAGGTTCCACCTCCAGGTCCAAGACCACAGAGGGAGGCATTCCAGGCATTCAAGGATGAGGGAACCCCTCAACCTGAACCACCACTTGGTTGGCCTGACCCTTATCTCAGGCTGGCCTCCCATTGCTAATGTGTGGGATTTGTGGCTTGGACCCAAAACACAAAGTTAACCCTAGGGTTGGCCCTCAATGTGAAGATGAGGAGGAGGTGCTCATGGCCTATGCAGCTGAGGTGTGGGGGCTGCATCAATGTGTGACCTTCCCAAAGTGTAGCAGACGACAGCCTCACCTCCCCAACACCCAGCACAGTGCCCTATTGATGCAGCTTATTTGGCAGCCATGTGATGTAAGGGCTCATGTGAACCTTCCACCAGCTCTCTCTTTCCCAAAGAGAAAGACAGAGAGCACAAAGATGCCTACCCCTGAGGACAGACTCCATTCCTTACAATCCAGATTAGACCAGCAGGGCCTTGCCTGGGTGAGGTTCTCCATGTCTGGGGAAAAGGCCTGCACTCTGATGACCAGAAAGGACCTAGAGGCGTGATGGCCAAACTCAAGGCCTAGAAGGAAAATGCCTATCTAGATATAACGAGCTGGAAAATGCCAGAAGCAACATCAAATCCAGCCATCCACCTTCAGGGAAGTGAGGAACACTCAGGAGACTTCAGATCCTACTGGGGAATTGTCCTGGCCAAGTTTCTCAGTGAATCAGGCTGAGAACCAGGCCTTGTAAGCCCTGGGCAGTGTCTGCTCCATGCTCCTTTGGGAAAAGGCACTGGAAGCCCATGCCAAGGGGGAAGCAGGACAGGATGGAGGGACAGTAGCACCTAACCCTGTGCTGCCTCCTCTGAAAAGTACCCCCATTTCCTTTAGCCAAATGGCCCCGCTTCCCTGTGCTGTGAAGGCAGCCCCCAGGGCTTCTCTCTTCCAGCAAAGAAGTTGACTGTGGCATATGAAGAATCTAAAGAGCCAAGGAAACAATAAAGGATCAAGACTTGGACATGATCATCTCCATAGATGCAGAGAAAGCGTTTGACAAGATCCAACATCCATTCATGATAAAAACTCTCAATAAAATGGGTATAGAAGGAAAATACCTCAACATAATAAAGGCCATATATGACAAACCCACAGCCAACATCATACTCAGTGGGGAAAAACTGAAAACCATCCCACTGAGACCAGGAACAAGACAAAGATGTCCATTCTCGTCACTCTTATCTAACATAGTACTAGAGGTTTTGGCCAGAGCAATCAGGCAGGAAAAAGAAATAAAAGGAATCCAAATAGGCAATGCAGAAGTGAAACTCTTGCTGTTTGCAGACGACATGATCTTATATACAGAAAACCCTAAAGAATCCATTGGAAAACTATTAGAAATAATCAACTACAGCAATGTTGTAGGATACAAAGTCAACATAAAAAAAATCAGCGGCATTTCTATACTCTAAGAACAAACTAACAGAACAAGAACTCAAGAATACAACCCCGTTTACAATCGCAACAAAAAGAATAAAATATCTAGGAATAAATTTAACCAAGGAGATGAAAGACCTATACAAGAAAAAGTATAAGAGATTACTGAAAGAAACCGATAATGACATAAAGAAATGGAAAGATACTCCGTGTGCCTGGATTGGAAGAATAAACATAGTTAAAATGGTCATAGTACCTAAAGCAATCTACAGATTCAATGCAATCCCAATCAGAATCCCAATGACATTCTTCACAGAAAGAGAAAAAGAATCTTAAAATTCATATGGAGCAACAAAAGACCCCGAATAGCCAAAGCAATCCTGAGAAACAAGAACAAAGCTGGTAGCATCGCAATCTCTGACTTCAAAATATATTACAAAACTATAGTAATCAAAACAGCATGGTACTCATACAAAAACAGACACACAGATCAATGGAATAGGATTGAAAGCCCATAAATAAAACCACACGTATACGGACAGCTAATCTTTGACAAAGGAGCCAAGAACATACAAGGGAGAAAGGAAAGCTTCTTCAATAAATGGTGCTGGGAAAACTGGACAGCCCCATGCAAAAGAATGAAAGTAGATCATTATCTTTCTCCACACACAAAATAGACTCAAAATGGATCAAAGACTTGAAGGTAGGACTGGAAACCATAAAACTTCTGGAAGAAGATATAGGCAGTACACTCTTTGACATCAGCCTTAAAAGGATCTTTACAAATACGATGTCCACTCAGATAAGGTAAACAAAAGAAAAAATAAACAAATGGGAGTTTATCAGACTAAAGAGCTTCTGGAAGGCAAAGGAAACCGAGATCAAAATGGAAAAAAACCCACCAACTAGGAGAAAATATTTGCAAATCATACATCCGATATGGGGTTAATCTCCATAATATATAGAGAGCTCAGACAACTGAACTACAAAAAAACAAAAAACCCCATCAAAAAGTGGGCAGAGGATATGAACAGACATTTTCCCAAAGAAGATATACAGATGGCCAATAGGCACGTGAAGAGATGTTCAACATCGCTAATTATCAGGGAGATGCAAATCAAAACTACACTTAGATACCACCTTACGCCCATTAGAATGGCTATAATCACCAAGACAAAGAATAATAAATGTTGGTGAGGTTGTGGAGAAAAGGGAGCCCTCATCCACTGCTGGTGGGAATGCAAACTGGTGCAGCCACTATGGAAAACAGTATGGAGATTTCTCAAAAAACTAAAAATAGAATTACCACATGACCCAGCTATCCCACTACTGAGTATTTATTCAGAGAACTTGAAATCAACAATACAAAGAGACTTACGCACCCCTATGTTCATTGCAGCATTATTCACAATAGCCAAGACTTGGAAGCAACCCAAGTGCCCACTGACTGATGATTGGATAAAGAAGATGTGGTATATATATATACAATGGAATACTACTCAGCCATAAAAAAGACATAATCGTCTCATTCACAACCACATGGATGGACCTTGAGGGCATCATGTTAAGCAAAATAAGCCAGACAGAGAAAGACAAACACTGTATGATTTCACTCATATGTGGAATATAAACAAACACGCACAAAGAGAACAAGTTAGTGGTTACCAGGGGGAAGGGGAGGAGAGAGGGTGGGCACAAGGGGTGCAGGGGAACATTTATATGATGTTTGACAAATATTAATGCACAACTGAAATTTCACAGTGTTATAAACTATTTAGACCACAATAAAAAAAATTGAAAAATAAAAAAACCTGGGGCCAGTGTTTAAATAAACTGAACCACACCTTGCATCCTGGCCTGCACTGTTCTCTCCTTCCTGGTGCCAGCATTTCCAGACCGGCTCTCTTGCCCTGAGTGTGCCATGGGTGGCACCGGAAATCCTGGGCTGTTTTGGGAAAGACCCAGACCTCCCCAGCTGCACCCCACGGGGCAGATGTGGATGAGTTTCAGGCAGGCGTCATGGAAATGTCACTTCTGCCAGCTGCACCCTCTGCCCACCCACATGCAGGGGGCCCTTTCTTTCCAGTGCCGCCTGTTTGAAATGGGAGGCCAGCCCTGGAACTTTTCAGTCAGAGAGAATACCCACTGCTCCACTTTTGTTTTGTTTTGTTTTTCCTCTCTCTTTCTCCAGCATTAGTAATAACTGGCTCAGATGCCCGCATGAGTCAGCCTCAATGGAGAGCCAATTAGCTCGCCCACATGCCGCTGTTAACTCTCCCCTGGACCCCAGGTAGCAGGAAGCGGGAGCCCCTCTTCGTGAGCTGGGAGCCTGGCACATTCAGGAGCTCCTCCCTTGGCCCTTCTGCAACCACACACAACCACCCCATGCCCTTCACCCCCTGCCCGGATCAAGACCTCATCACCTCTCTTGACTTGCTCCCATCCTCTAACAGGTCTCCTTGTCTCTGAGAGCAGCTCCTGCAGGTCTCCCCCTCCCCAGCTGCTTGCAGAGTGACAGTCTAAAACCAGACCCACTATGTCATAACCACGCTCGAAAACCTTCCGTGGCTCCACATTACCCAAAAAGATAAAATTCACTCTTGCTGGACTTGCACTTAAGGCCTTCCCTAGAGTCTGGTCTCATCCTCTTTCTGCAGCCCTCTCCAGAGATGTCCCCCACAGGAGCCCTCCCCTGAACTCAACAGCTAACCCTAAACCCCCACCCCCAGCTCCTCACCTTTTCTACCTCCAGTTCCACATCTTTGAAAACACTCTCTTAACTGGTTAAATCCTGCCCCTCCCTCAAGGCCTGGCTCCCACCCTCCCCACCCATGAAAGACCCCTGCTCCCCACTGGCTCATTCAATGACCACGTCTTCCCTCCAGAACTTCCGTTGAGTCTCTGTCACTCTGCACAGGGCAAGTGCCAATTGTATTTTCATGTAACTATTTTTTACAGGCTTGACTGTCTTCTCAACAACATTGTAACTTCTTAGGATTAACTTAAGTATCCGACAGTGAGGGCCTGGTTAAATAAATTACAGAAGATCCGTATAATGGATGTCTAAGTAACCATTAAAAATAAGAGATGGGAGAAAAGATTGATAGGAAAAGATATTGGCTATATATTAATCTGGGGAAAAAAGGGTTACAAAACACGATGCACCCTAAGTGCCCATTTTTGTTTCAAATATATGCGTGCCTGAGAAGAGAATCTGAAAAGTTCTACAACAAAATGCTCAACAGTGTTTTTTTTATCTGGGTAGTGAGATTATGAGTAGTTTTTATTTTCTTCTTCTTACTTGTATTCTCAATAGTCAATATGTGTTGTACAACAAAACACAATAAAACATGTATTTTAAAGACCAGTTGAGGGGCTGGCCTGGTGGTGCAGTGGTTAAGAGTGCACATTCCACTTCGGTGACCCGGGGGTCACCGGTTCAGATGCCAGGTGTGACCTACACACTACTTGGCAAGCCATGCTGTGGCAGGCATCCCACATACAAAGTAGAGGAAGATGGGCATAGATAGTTAGCTCAGGGCCAGTCTTCCTCAGCAAAAAGAGGAAGATTGGTGCCGGATGTTAGCTCAGGGCTAATCTCCCCCCCCCAAAAAAATAAAATAAAAATAAATAAATAAAGACCGGTTGGTTATATATTTTAAAGCACTTTGGAACTAGGTAGGCTAGTTCTTCACGATCTTTTGTGTTCATCACAGGACTGGCATGCAGAGAGCACCCATTGTGTGTGTGTGTGTGTGTGTGTGTGTGTAAGGGGGGAAGAGGATTGAGGATTACAAAGATCTAGACCTTTCCATGCTCATCAGGCCAACCCCTTCCTTCCACAGAGGAGGAAGCTGCCTTGAGCATTTCTCCAGGCCAGGCCCTTTGCAGGGGCTTCAGTCCTAGACCCAAGGCCACAGCTCCGCAGCTGTCTTGTGGCCTTGGGAAAGCTGCTTCCCTCCCCGACACTCCCCTTTAGTTTTTTCATCTGTAGAATGGGAGAGATGATAGTACCAGCTTGTTTTAAGGATTAAAAGGAGCAGCACAAGTAAAATACAGCCAAGTGCACAGTAAACATGCAATGAATGTTTGCTATTGTTACTATAACACACTCACGTGGCCCTTACAATCCCGTAAGTAGGCACTGTCATCACCCCCATTTTACACTTAAGGACATTAAGAGGGTTAGAAAATTTAAAACACACACATGCTCACACGACAAAGAAACAAAAACCTGCTCAAAGCACTGGATCTAGTTGACGGAAGCAGCAGACTTCTACCTTGGCTCTGTCCATTCCGCAGCCCATACTGCCGGCACGAACCGCTATGATGAGGAGAGGGCGACGTGTCCCAAGGTCACACAGCTAGTTGAGGCAAAGCTGGGATCAAACTCAACACATGCAGTTACTTCAGAAAGTCATTTGCTTTTCATCCATCTTTTAAAGTGTTAATAAAATAATCAAGGTCATCTTGGGGCCGGCCCCGTGGCCAAGTGATTGGGTTCGTGCCCTCCACTTCGGTGGCCCAGGGTGTTGCCAGTTTGGATCCTGGGCTGGGACACGGCCCCTCTTGTCAGGCCATGCTGAGGCAGTGTCCCACATGGCAGAGCCAGAAGGACCTACAACTAGAATATACACTATGTACTTGGGGCTTTGGGGAGGAGAAGAAGAAGAAGAAAAAAGAAGATTGGCAACAGATATCAGCTCAGGGGCCAATCTTTAAAAAAAAAATTCTACTGTGAGCCAGGGTGCTATACTAGGTCCAGGGAGGAAACCATTCATTTGTCAGACTTTTATTGAGCACCTCATGTGTATAAGACACTGGGAACAGCCATTCTTTCTCTGCCTGGGAAACCAAGACAGGAGGAAGTCAAATGCCCCAACCCTACCAACAGCCTTCCCGCTTCCTGGAGCTGAGCCTCAGTTATGAGAACAATGAGTGCCCACAGAGGCGCATCGCCCCTGCTGCCTGAAAGGTGTCCACCCATTAAAACAAATATTGCGCTTTAAGAAGCAACCTTTGGTACTCGGGATGCAGCAATGCATCTTGCAGTCTGATAAATTCAGCATCTTGCTCTTTCTGATGACCAAGTCACCACACGATCCTCCGGCTCAGCGCCTCTCAGGAAGACAGGAATGCCCTCCCGGGGCAGGTAACTGCCATTTGCCCCCACACTGAATGGCCCCACAGTGCATGAAGTTCCTCTGTCTCCCCTCACTGTCAGCCCACCACTCCTTCTCTACTATTCTGACAGGATTTCTGACACTCCACTGAGGAGTGTCCACATACACAATCCCTGCCCTCTTCTGCTTATTGAAGTCTTATGCCCATTCATTCGTTTAACAAAGGGTCTCTGAGCATCTGCTTTGTGCCAGGCCTTGGCTTACAGCCTCTGCAGAAGAGATCAGAAATGAACAAAACTTGTCCCTACCTCCCTCCAGGCATGTTTGCAACCTAGGGCAAAGCCACTTCACCTTTCAGACCCTCAGTATCTTCCTCCACCAAGGAGGGAGATTAGAGCTGGAACAGTCTTTGGAGATGATCTAGCTCAAGGGTGAGCAAAACATGGCACTCAGCCCAAAGCCAGCCCTCCATCTGTTTTTGTACAGCCTGGGAGCTAACAATGGATTTTACATATTTAAATGGTTGAGAAAAAAAAAGAAGAATATTTCGTGACACAAGAAAATTATATGAAATTCAAATCCCAGTGCCCATAAATAAAGTTTTATTGGCACACAGCCACGTTCATTCATTTACCTATTGTCTGTGGCTGCCTGCCTGCCCCACTGCAACAGCAGAACCAAGCTGCAAGTGAAACCATATGGCCCACAAGGCTAAAAGCATTTTCTTTACAGAAAAAGTTTACTCACCCCTGCTCTAGTCTAGTGTCATATGATTTATCCACCTCCACCTCCTTCCAAAGGACCGAAGGCTGGCCCACGGAAATGAGATAGCAGCTCCAGGTCATGGCTGCACATAGACGGATGGGCTCTGGAACTTGGGGACCAGGGTCCTCTCCCAAGGAGTCAAGTTCATTTGCTGAGTGCACTCTCTTCCTAACCTTGCCTGGACAACTCTCTGGTTTCCACAGACCTCCTTCTGAGAGGCTGAGGCTGCCCTGGTGCTGGGCCTGCCGGGGCCCTAGGAGATGCGGCCCTGTCCCCAAGCCGAGCCCCAGGCTCAGGGCTGGGTTATTGTCCCGGGTTATTGGCCAGTGGGGCTCACATGCTCCTTGGGGAGCTCCCCCTGGGGACAGTCACCATCTGTGCTGCCCATGGCTGCCACGCCCATGGGCAAGCTCCTGCCCTCCTGTTTTCACCCCATTAAAGCTTTTCCGTTTCCAGCTTTATGTCATCAAGAAAATCAAATAAGACCTACCTCACCAAAGAAAATATAAGTCCTAACTCCTACGTGGCCATCTCCACATGGCTTTTGGCTTCCTCTGTGTGGGGACAACAGACCTCTTCCAGGTGGTTCCACAGCCAGAGGACAAGGAGGCAGGGGGAGGTACTCTGTCTTGCTCCAAAATGTGTTCCTGGAAGCCAGGGGTGCCCGATTCCCTGCTATGAGCCCTCTGCTCCTCTGTGCCTTAAATCTTAACGTCCGCCCCACACCTGACAACTCCAGTGCCCTGTGTCACCTGATACACACACTCTGCCTTAGTCCCATGTGCCACATCCATTCTCTTTGGGACAAAACTGCAGCCAGAGAGACAAAGGCTAGAGGTCAGGAAAGGCTTCCCTGCCCATCACATCAGGAACACCCCAGAGGTGGTTATTTTATAATCTCATCGGCTAAAGAAAGAGCGCCCTACACCCCAAAACACAGGCCCAGGGTTGGAAGGGGCTGCCTATGAAAGCCCAAGAAACGCAAGGACATTGCTCTGCCCCTTGCTGGGTGGTCTTGGGTCTGTGGTATTGCCTCTCATCGCTTGGGTGAGACCGGGATGCAAGTGAGAGGCGTCGATGGCACAGTGATGTGCTGGGCACTTACTGAGATCACAGAGGCAAGGGCCTGACACAGGTCCCAGCATAAAGCTGACAAGGTAAATGTCAGCCTCAACCCTGTTCCCCCAAACATATGTGTGCTTATCACACTGGCTGTGGAGACTTGGTGCTCCACAAAGTCAAACAAGCTGCCTGAGCTCAGATTTGAACCTGACTGACTCTGTCGCCTGTGCTTTTAACCACTTCCAGGGTACACAGAAATTAAACAAATAAATAAATGAACGGACAAGGCAATTTCAGGTAGGGAGGAGTGCTGTGAAGGAAGCAAGTCAGGTGGATATGAGCACATGGCAGAGATGACATTAGATTTGATCATCAGAGATGGCATTGAAGCAGAAAAGGAGCCAGTTCTGAGGACCCCTGGGCAAACACCTGCAGACAGAGAGAGTAGCAGTGCAAAGGCCCTGAGATAATATGGTGAATGTTTCACTCTATTTGAGGCCTCCCTTACAAGCTAGGGCTCACTTCTTTCCAAAGGATGTGAATATTTGCTTTGCCAGCCTCCCTGGCAGCTAGCACATAGCTCGTGTAGGCTTCTCAATCAGACACTTTGTACCCAGACTTTGAGTCAGAAGTGTATGTCACAAAGAAACAGGGGCTGTGCAGGCTGCGCTGCAGACTGGCAAAAGTGTCCCCCAGTGCAGTAGCCATATGCAGTCTCTAGGGGGCGGCTATGGCTGTACTCTAGTAGCAGAGTCCATGTCCAGTGCCAGCACTGTTGGTGGGGATGGCCATGGTGTCTGCCTGGAGCAGCAACTCAGATGCTCTACAGTGTGATTGGGGCCTTATTTCTAGCTGCATCACCTCCAAGCTTAGTTTCCCAGCCTGCCAGGAGATTCGCTGAACTCCATAATATGGCTTTATCAAATTTCTGCTTACAAACCTCAAGTCACCTTCTGTTTCTTGCTCCTCAGAACCCTGACCGATACAACCCAGTATGGCAGAGACAGTAAGTGCCAACCGAATATCCATGTGCTTCCTTCTATTGCCATGTGCCTAGTTCTAGCCAATAAACTGTAAGCACAAGAGACAAGTATCAATTTTGGACCAAATAAATGTCCCACCATGGCCACTTTGGAAGCTACATATTGAGACAGCAGCATCGTGAAATGGAGAGAACCTGGATCCCTGAGTCACTAGGTGGAAAAAGAGACCAACCAACCCACATCAGGCAGTGCATAATGAAGAAACAAACACATGGGAGGTGAGCCAGCGATTTCAGGGGGTGTTTGTTACTGCAGCCAGCACAGTCTAGCCTAACTATTACAGCAAGTTTGAGGATCAGAAAAAAAGACAGGTTGGGCCAGGCCGGTGGCATAGTGGTTAAGTTTTCATGCTCTGCTTCTGCAGCCAGAGTTTCACAGGTTCAGATCCTGGGTGTGGACCTACACACCACTCATCAAGCCATGCTGTAGCAGCGTCCCACATACAAAATAGAGGAAGATTGGCATGGACGTTAGCTCAGGGACAATCTTCCTCGAGCAAAAAGAGGAAGATTGGTAACAGATGTTAGCTCAGGGCCAATCTTCATCACCAAAAAAAGAAAGAAAGAAAGGCAGGTGGCATGAAGCAGAGGGAAAAATAGGGAGAATGGTCTGAAATAATACTGAAGTTATTAATGATATGGGACGTTTTTCATGATTTTATTCTAAGTGTGATGAAAAGCCACTGGAGAGTTTTAGGCAGAAACAGACATAGCCAACACACCAAGGCAGATTGCCTTTCACACAGTTTACAGACATGAGGAGCTTGGAAGTGGTCTCACAAGGCATCCATTCCACCCGCAGATACTGTCGCAAACTCCCCCACTTTGATGCTCGTAAGGAGCTACCAGCCTCTTCTCGCACATTTCCATTGACAGGCGGTGCACCTCCTTCTCGGACTTCTCATTTTATTTTGGGATTGCACTCAACCTTTTCACTTCCCTGCATCCTCTTTACTGGGAAACCCAACAAGTCTAAACACATTCCCCATTCTTCAGAGGCCCCTCACAGAGCTTGCTGCCCTGATGAGGTGCTCTCGTGCCCTGCTCTGCTGAACACACAGCCCCTGGACATGAGCCTCCCAAAGTCTGTCTCTGGCAGAACCGGATTCTGAAACCAGAGTAGGGTGTTGGATTACAGGATCAGGATCTCTGCACTGAGAGTATAACCAGCCTGGCACTAGAGTATGACGCGCCATGGTAGGTCCACAGAATCTGTTATGTCTCATCACCCTCCTCCTACGTCCCCTGGAGAGAGCGCAGGGGACATTCGAATGTCTGGCCCTGGACCCCTCTGCCTGCCCTTATCCAGATCCCCTGCCTAACCTTCAGCTCCAGAAGCTGATGCAGCAGGAATTTGCTTACAAGCTCATTATCCCTGTGAATCATGTCCAGCTTCACTTGGGGCTTAACTAGGAGCTGAGGAGTGGTCCTTTAAGCAGCTGTGTAATGAGGCTTAGGGAGGGAATGGACCAGGACGAGCAAGACCTCACTGCACCAACAGCCAAGAGGGCAGATGGGAGCAGTGGAGGAGGGGTGGCTCCTGCCAGCCCGGGATTTGTTCTGGATCCAGCAATTCTAGGGCTTTTCCAAACTCTGGCCTAATCCCAACACGGAGGCCCCAGATGGAAGGTTTGGCTGGCAGTCATCTTTGACTTCTAAGTCCCAAAATGTACTAGGGTGCTTGAGAACGTAGAGAAGCAGTGACCAACATGTTTCCAAATTTTATCCCATCAGGTGGACTCCTGCCCCCTGGGCCCTGCTCCACCAGCCCCTGGGGTGGAAGGTTTTAGGCTATAGTGTTACCCAAATGCAAGTGATGACCATTAACTTATTCAAATTTCCCTTACAACCATTATTTCATTTCATCACTTGATATAAATTTATCCATTTCCCCTTAATAGAAAAGGATTCAAGACCCTGAAAGGTGAAGAGAACTGGCCCAAGGTTAACTTGCAGGAAGTGGTGCAGCCCAGGACTTAAAGCCAAATCCTTAATTCCACACCCACGCTTAGCTCAAGTCGAATACCTGCCTCCGCCTTCTGTTGCTTTCTGAAATGTAGAACAATGCTCCAGCTTTGACACTTTCCTCATGGAAACAGAAACTCTCCAGACCATTCGAGAAGAAAGGACTCAATACAAGAAATAGATGCTGTGGTAGATTGTTTGCAAATTGGCCACGATTACAGTCCTCCCTGTATCCTTGTAGTGTGACTTTGGAGTTACATGGCACCACTTTCAAGCCTAAGCCTCAAGAAACCTTGCGTTCTTCCACCTGTCCTCTTGGAACCCTGCACAGCCACCATGTACACAGAGTGAGAGGCCCTGTACGGATGAGTCATCCCAGCTAAGGCCACTTGAGACCAACCAGCCTGTAGGCCACCTTGCAGCTCATTTCAGATGCATGAGTGAGCCCACCCAAGACCAGAAGAACCACCCAGCTGAGCCGGGTCCAAATTCTGATCCACAACATTATGAGCTAAATAGGTAATTGTTGCTCTAAATGATGAACTTTTGCAGTGACTTTTTATTCAGCAAAAATAATCTGATATAGTACTTACAAAACTTTGGATTGGCTACAGAAATGAAGGTTCCTGGCTATTTGAAGAATGAAAGTACTCTGCAAGCTTTCAGGAAGTAAAGACGTTGCAAAATCTGCAGGAGCTGTTGTAATGCTTACAGACGCCTCCAATGTTGTTGACTCACAGGAAAATTCTGAGGTTTCAAAATTTCACATCTGCCAAAGCCCACGAATCTGCACATCACAGCTAGAGGACAATAATATGTCTTCTGCTTCTTTTCCACCTTGTGAATCTCATGCAATTGTCACTGGTTGAAGGAATCTAACCTGGAACCCATGTGACAAGGATTCTTGGAAATGTAGTTCTCAGGTTTCCTGCCCCAGGTATAGAAAGGAGAGCGTGAAAGCAGAGAAGTGAGACCGAATTGCTAACCAATAATCTTCACAGGCACAGGGGTCTATGCTGCCTCAGATATTGCTTCTGAAGACGCTTAATATCAGGAAGGATGTCTGTTTCCATGTAACTCCCTCCACCACTTCCCATTTGCACTAGTTCTGCCTTTGGTATCATACAGGTATTATTAGCCCATTTCATTCTCATGTAAGGTCTGCAACAAAGGAACAGCTGAATGTTCAGGGACCCGAAAGTGCAGAAGAGTTTGCAGAATTCCCCAGAAATGAGGACAGTCTGTACAACTTCCCCAGATACCACTCTGCTGGCTTCATCCTTCTCGTGTCTACAGCAGCAACTTTGGGATAGAAGCAGCTGACAAAATCCAGTTCTCTCCATTGTAGAGATCGGAAAACTGGTCCAGGGGCAGTGAGAAAGCATAGGGGTGACAAGGTAAGAGTAAAGAGCTGGGGACCCTGAGTTTTCTCTCTCTGCCCCTAAGTCATTAAGTCATGCCAGGGCCTAATCATGACAGCCTTGGATTAAGACAGACAGAATTTGAGGGTAGAGGAGGTTTCCCTCCGAGAAAGAAACCAGTTCCTCTGAGACTTTGAGTTTTTAAGAAATCTGGGCTTCTAAATGCCTGCAGAATCTCTGCTCCTGCCTCATCTCATTGGTCAAGCTCCCCCAGCTCCTGACCGTCTCTGAACAATCCCATCCACTCCTATGAATTCAATTTCCTTTAAGTACTGATGGCTCCCAGATCTAACACTCCAGGCCTGTACATCCAACTGACTGTTGACTATTGCTACTTGGATTGCCCACAGGGTCCTCCAATCAACACCATTCAAGCTCAGGTCCTTCCCTCTAAACCAGCAATTCAGTTGTTGGCGTCACCAATCACCCAAGTCAAGACTTCCCCCATCTCCCAGTTTGGTTTCCAAAACCAGCTCCCCCAACGCCCATCTCTTCGCCTCCAGCCTGTGCTTCTCCAGCCAATGAGCCCCACGGCTGCTGGGGGAGCTTCCCAACCACAGACCTGCCGTGACACTCTCTACATTGAAACACTTTATTAGCTTCCTGTCACCCACAGGATAATACCCCAGCTCCTTGGTCTGGTATTCAAGGCCCTCCCTGCTCTGGTCCCTACCAACATCTTCAAAACCATCCCTTCTCATGTTATCCCTAGTATCACTGAACTGCCTGGGGTACCCAAAGCCACCAGGCACCTTCATGCCTTTAGTTTGCAACATCCTACCTCTATGCCCCTTGGCCTGGGCTAGGCGCTCTTCCTCTAGGCTTTCATGGTCCCATGATCTTACCATTCCTCTTTATAATTATCTCTTAACTTGTCTGTCTATCCTACAACATTGGGAACTTCATGAAGGCTGAGGCCATACCACTAGATTCATTTCTATATCTCACTCCCCATTGGGAACCAACACCAATAAATGATTGTTAAACAGAACCATGAGCTCCCTCAGATGCTGTGAAGTTCATGGCAAAGAGTGTGTTCAATTCATAATCACATAATCACAATAATAGCTAAATACTTTTAGCACTTACTATGGACCAGAGAGTTTGCAGGCATTATTAGCTCATTTAATCCTCACCATGACCTCAAGAGATATTACTGTTATTATCCTGATTTGTAGTTAAGAAACAAGATTTAGAAAGGTTAAATAACTTGCCCAAATCATTTAGCTGGCATGCAGTGAAATCAGACAGTAGCTCTCCCCTTGGGATCACACAGGCATTATTAGCTCATTTAATCCTCATTTAAACCTGTCTGCAAGCTCCAATCCAGGGCGTTCCCTATGGAGCTAAGAAGATTTCACCTATGTGCCTGCTCTCCTCCAGGCTTAAGAGTAGAGAGAAGGGACCAAGGACCTGCAAGTGTTGGCTCAATTCTGTGCATTAGGATCTCCTTGGCCCTCCCTCACCCCCCTAGTCTAGTACTCACAGCAATGAAGGAAGGAATGGCTGGAAGGATTCAAGTCAGGAGGTCCACACCCTTGGCCATTAGATATACGGCCTCTTTAGCATAGTCCCTCCAGAGTAAAGTCAGCTCCATCACAACAGGGCGAGGGCCAGGGCGATGTGGAGTCTCTTCCTCGGTCAGGTTCTTAACAAGTATACCTTATTCTGCAGATATTTGGGGGAAGTGCTTAGCTAACTAAGTAAGCTTTCTTGCTGCAGGACTTATCAGAGCCTTTAATATGCCAGTGTGCCTTGAGCAAAATACATGTAACATTCCCAAACTCACTGGACCACAGATCACTTCATTTCCTCAGGCGTCTGCCAGGACTAGCGACCCCAGGAACACACTTTGGAAAACACTGATTCCTGGGTCCCGTGCCTCCAGAGGCCTGGCTGCACTTATCTTCAAGAGATAAACCAGATTCTTTCCAATGCTGAAGCTAACTCACATCAGCTTCCATCTCTTGCAGCAGTGGGCCTTGACTGAGACACGCCCTCACTTGCCCTCAGAAAGGCCAGACATCTGGAGCCTGCTGGGTTTACCCTCAGGGTGGAACACAGGGGGACTTAGGGAGGCCTGGCTGGTCAGATGTGGTCACGGCAGGCTTCGCTGACACCCACGACTGAGGGGACATCGTTAAAAAAGCATGCTGAAGTGCTCCTCGCTCTTTTTCGTTTTCAATTTCCTTCTTGATGACAAATTTTGCCATTTTTAAATAAATAGAACTGTGACTTACGTTTTTGGATTCCTGTGGCTGAGTTCATGTCCTTTTGACATTTCTCTCATGCATCTGGCTGTCACAAAGAGTTGCCCCTCCTCTGGGGTGTTGAGTCACTCTCCCCTCCCCTCCTCCAATTCTGACACGGGCACCCTGCCTCTGCCTGATTTCCGCCATGTCCACTCTCTGGCTCAGGAGGGGTTTATGGGTAGGGATAGGACCCGTGCTTGACCAGTGAATGCTCCATACTGGTCTCCATGACTGCCAGGAGCCCTGGATTCCCCAGCACCCCGCTTCTCCTCAGGTGAACTGAAGTTCTGTTCTCTTAGCTGACACAGCCTATTTAGAATCTGAGTTGAGGTGGATTGGTTGCCGCCAAAATGGCTGCTCAGAAGTCCACCTAGGAGAGTGGCAGTGGTGGACAGCATACGGTTTCTCCAACCATCCCCCTACAATCTGTTCTCACAGCCCGAGCCCCACTGCATGGCCGTACTTCAGGAAAAGGGAGTGACTAGGAGATAGAGCCAAACTGGTCACCCTGCCTGAGGGGAGGACACTGCTCTCCAGAGCCCTGGGCAGTGAAGACCACTCATGCCTACAGTCCCCACATCACAGGCTGGGGACAGGTCCACATCCCTCACTCCTCGCCATGACTCCCCGCCACATGTGAAAGCCCTCTGCTCCTGGAGGCTCATGCCACCTGGTCACAGTTCACCCCCCGACATGGCATCTGAGTCACCACCAGTCTTTCAGTCTCTCCCCAAGATCATCAAGGATTTTGACACTGGGGTCAAGGCCCTCATCCCCATCTGGACCCTACCCTGATGACTTCAGTTTCCACATGGACATCCCATCCAACACCTTGGAAGCTCAGTTCCTTGACTTCATCCATGATGGCCTTCTCCTCCTTTCTCCACTCCAGTCACCCACGTCTTTGGCCACACGCTGGACCTTGTCATTGTCTCAAACCAGCCTACTTCTGCTACTCTGAAATCATACATGCAGACCAGCCCATTCTTTCTGTTTTGCAATTTTTTATTGGGGTAAAATACACATAACATAAAATTTACTACCTTAACCATTTTTAAGTGTACAGTTCAGTGGTACTAAATGCATTCACATTGTTGTGTAACCATCATTACTATCTGATGTGGGCTCGGTGAGTAGAGGAGTCGAAAGAAAGATTTCTTGGACTCTCAAGGTCTGGTAGTAGTATTCCTTTATTCAGAGGATAGCATGGGGACAGGGCCCATGGGCAGTAAGAGATGCAATGGGTTGAGGGTAGGGATAAATTTATAAGGCATAGGTATGTGAGTTATTTCCTTACAAGACAAAGGAAAGATCATGTAAAAAAAAGTTATTAAAATGCTATCAGTGCAGGAGGGGTCTGCTTATTGGGTAGTCCTATAACTTGGGATATGAATCAAGTCGAATCAGGTCAGGATGTCCTATACTTCCCAGAGGATAATATAGATCGGTATGTAGGCCAAGAAGCGTTGGGCTTCTCTCCCTCGGGCAACCTTGATCCTCATCAGCATACATCCCAAAAACTCTTTGCATCTTGCAAAATTGAAACTCGGTCCCCATTAAACAATAATTCCTTGTTCCCTCCTCCCACCAGCCCCTGGCAACCACCAGAGGCTGTCTCTATGACTTTGACTTCTCTAAGTGCTTCATTTAAGTGGAATCATACTTGCTTATCCATTCATCTGTTGGATTGACTCCATGTTTTATCCATTGTGAACAATGCTGCTGTGAACGTGTGTGTATTTATATCTCTTTGAGACTCTGCCTTCAATTCTTTGGGGTATATACTCAGAAGTAGACTTGCTGGATCATATGGTAATTACATTTTAATTATTTGAGGATCTATCATACTGTTTTCCACAGTGGTTGCACTATTTTACATTCCCACCAACGGTGCACAAGGGTTCCAATTTCTTCACAACCTCACTAACACTTGTTACTCTCTGTTTTTCGGACAATAGTCATCAAGTATCTCACTGTGATTTTGATTTACACTTCCCTAATGATTAATGATGTTGAGCATCATTTCATGTGCTTATTAGCCATTTGTATATCTCCTTTGAGGAAATGTCTATGCAAGTCCTTTGCCCATCTTTGAAGAGGATTGTTTGTTTTTTTGTTGTTTTTTGAGTTTTAAGAGTTCCCTCTATATTCTGGATATTAATCCCTCATCTGATATGTGACTTGCAGATATTTTCTCCCATTCTATTCACTCTGTTGGTAATGTCTTTTGATGCACAAAGTTTTTTAATTTTCACAAAGTCCAACTTGTCTATTTTTTATTTTGCTGCCTGTCTCTTTGGTGTTATATCCAAGAAATCATTGCAAAATCCTCCATGATGAAACTCTTGCCCTATGTTTTCTTCTAAGAGTTTTATAGTTTTAGGTGTCACATTTAAGTCTTTGATCTACTTTGAGATAATTTTTGCATATGGTGTTAGGTAAAGATCCAGCTTCATTCTTTTGCACGTGGATATCCAGTTTCCCCAGGACCATTTGTTGAAAAGACTATCTTTTCCACATTTGGTGGTCTTGGCACCCTTGTCAAGTTATTTCACCATATATATGAGAATTATTTCTGGGCTCTCTATTCTATTCCGTTGGTCTATATGTCTGTCTTAATGCTAGTGCCACACTGTTTTGATTACTGCTGCTTTGCAGTAAGTTTTGAAATCAGGAAGTCTGAGCCTTTCAGTTTTTTTCTTTTTCAAGATTGTTTTGGCTATTTGGGGTCCCTCAAGATTCCATATGAATTTTAGGATTGTTCTAGTCTCACAAAAAATATCATTGGGATTTTGATAGGGATTGCTTTGAATCTATAGACCACTTTGGGTAATGTGAACATCTTAACAAGGTTAAGCCTTCCAATCCATGAGCACGTATGTCTTTCCATGCGAGTTTTCATTTCACAAGCCCTTGCCACACTAAATGTGGCCTGGCCGTGTATAATTAAGAGAACACAGTGGAAGTAACTCTGCATGACTTCCAAGGCTAGGTCATAATGATGTGGGGTCGGTGAGCCGAGGAGTCAAAAGAAAGATTTCTTAGACTCTCAAGATCTGGCAGTAGTGCTCTTTTATTTAGAGAATAGTGTGGAATAGCATGGGGACAGGACCCATGGGCAGTCAGAGCTTCTGCTGCCACCGCTTCTGCTGCCCCCGCTGGCATGGGGACAGGGCCCATGGGCAGTCAGAGCTTCTGCTACCGCCCCCGCTGGCATGGGGACAGGACCCATGGGCAGGCAGAGCTGGTGTGTGGGGACAAGACCCACGGGCAGTCAGAGCTCCTGCCGCTGCCCCCGCTGGCATGGGGACAAGACCCACGGGCAGGCAGAGCTGGTGCGTGGGGACAAGACCCACGGGCAGTCAGAGCTCCTGCTGCTGCCCCGAGTTGAGGGCTAGGGCTAATTTTATAAGGCATGGGTACGTGACTTATTTTTACTGGAGAAAAGAAAAGATGATGTAAAAAGTCATTAAATGATTTCAGTGCAGATGGGGTCTGGTTATTGTGCGGTCATATAACTTTAGATACGAATCTGGCCATACAGATCGGCATGTAGGTGAGGATGCCCTGGGCTTCTCTCCCTGGGGCGGTCCTAATTCATACCATAAAAAAAGTCCACTGGGTCGTATAGTTTGGCATGTAGGCCAGGTCACCTTGGGCTTCTCTAGCTGGGGCAGCCTTAATCCACATCAATAAGAACACTGCAACTTCTGCTCTGAGCACTTGGAACACTGGATCTTGGGAACTCTGAACCACTATGTAAGAAATGTGCTACCTGAGACTATCATGCTGTCAGGAAGCCCAAGGTAGCTATGTGAAGAGGCCGTATGGAGAATGAGTGATGCTGGGCAGATCTCAGCTGTTCCAGTTATCTCAGCCAAAGTGCCAGACATGTGAGTGAAGGAGCATCTTACACGCAGAGAAGGACTGAGGTTCCATACAGCCCCAGTCGTCTCCTGCTGTTAAGCCACCCTAGAAAGGCCTAGACGTCATGGAGTGGAGACCCTGCTACTGTACCCTGTCAGAATTCCAGACACAAAGTATCATGTGTCTACTAAAATGGCAGTGGCTTTATACCTCTAAGTTTTGAAGTGATTTGCTGCACAGTAACAGATAACTGGACAGTGCTTTCCAACTGCTGTAGCTTCTATCCCTACCTCTCTACTGGCTTCCCATCACTGGGGAAATGTGCACAATTTGTCTCCATTTAAATAATAATGAGGAGGAGGAGAGGAAGGGAAAGAGAACAGGATGGAGAAGGAGGAGAAGGTGATGGCCAGCTATCCTGTCTTCCTATCAAGCTACCACTTTCTCTCTCTTCTTCCTTTCATGGTCAAGCCTTCTGTATTTACTATATCCATTCTGCATATTCCATTCTCTCCCGAACATTGCATCTGGCTTACACACACACACTCATGCACAATGAATTGAATCCACTTCACCAAAGTCGTTATTGCCTGATGAATACATCAACCGCATGTCTCCAAATCTTTATAGAAATCTTTAATCTCTTTGTAGCATTCTGTCCCCAGGGCCATTACCTTTCTTGCCACGTTCTCCTTGCCTGGCTCCTCCAGTGCTGCTCTCTACTCTGACTGCTTGTTCTTAGTCTCCATCGTGGCCTCCTTATCTTCTGCCCACTCTCTGTCATTTCTGTGCGAGAACATACAGAAGTAATATATTTTCAACGTTCAAAAGGTGTAAAAGTGTGTACAGTAAAGTTTCCTTTCTCACTCCTGTCTCTCAACTACAAGTTTCCCCGCACAGGAGGCAACCAACATTGTCAGTTTCTCATGTATTCCTCCACAGACACGTTGTGTATAAACATGCATACATGCACACATATATCTACAAATTCTCTCACACACACAACTTTTTGTTTCCACAAGAATGGCAGCACTCTATACACACTGAAACATACCTTGCTTTCTTCACAACAATATATCTTGGAGGTCTTTCCATATCAGTACATCACAAACTTCTTCATCCTTGCTTCCAACTTTATAGAAGAGCCACGCACATAAGGATGTTTTGGTCAACGACAGACCACATATACAACAGTGGTCCCATAAGATTAGGATCATATAGCCTAGGTGTGCAGTAGGCTATACCACCTAGGTTTGTGTAAGTACACGCTATGATGTTCACACGACAAGAAGAAAATCGCCTAACAACGCATTTCTTAGAATGTATCCCCATCATTAACACATGACTGTATACTTTTGTATGCATGTACCTGGTTTATTTATCATCCTCTTTTGGTCCTTATTTGGGTTGCTTTCCATCTTTTGCTATTGCAAACAATGTTGCAATAACTAATTTCATATGCATCATTTTTCACGTGTGGGAGCCCTTCCATAGGATAAACTCTTAGAAGTGGTTAGGACAAAGGCATTTGTAAAGCTGGGAGACATTGCCACATTTCCTCCCATTGGGCTGTACTGTTTCCACCCACATCAGCAATGCATGAGCGTCTGTTTCCCCATACAGTATGTTATCAAACGTTTTAATCTTGGCCAAACTGAGAGATGAAATGATGTCTCAGTGAAACTTTAATTATATTTTTCCTATTATGAATAAAAGGGCATCTTTTCTTAGGTTTCAGCAACTCATTGCATCTTGCACATCTTTCATATTGTTGATCTGTTTCATATTGATTTGTGGAAATTCTTTATATAATAGAGAAATACACTCTTTGTCAGTGGAGTTGCAAATACTTTCCAAGTTTGCCTCTTGACTTTGCGTATGTTGGGTTTTAAATGCAAAAGTTTTGTTTTAACAGTTAAAATTATCAGTCTTTTCTTTTATGGCCTCTGGGTTGTGTATCATACTCAGAAAGTTTTAAAATTCTCCCAAGTTTCTGGTACATTTATGATTTCATTTTGTTACATTTCTATCTTTGCTTCATATGGAATTTATTCTACTATAAGGTACAAGGTATAGATCCAACTTTTTTTTCCAGATGGTTCTCCAGTTGCCACAATCCCATTTGTTGAGTGCCACATTTCCCCACTCAGTTTGAAGTACCGTATTTACCTTAGACTAAGTTCTTGTATATAATTTCCGGAATTATATTTTGTTACACTGAGTTGTCTAGTACCACATTGTTTTATGTAATATAGCTTCATAGTTCAGTTTAACATCTGAAAGAACTTGTCCTCTCTCTTTACTATTCTTCCAGAAATTTTGTGGCTATTCTTGCTATCAGGAACTATGAAGAGTCTGAGTGAGTTTTCACTCTGCTCACAGGACAACGTTAGCCTGACCTGTTTCCTACTGGATGCTGGCAGAAGACACAAGGCTTCCAGTCAGAGACAAAGGACTTTATTACTTGTAACAATAGCAACAGCCAGAGTATCAGCATTTGTGACAGTTCCACAAGGCCCAGTTCCCAGAGGGTGACATGAAGAAGTCCAGGCGACATTTGCACAGGCAGTGGGTTGTGTTATAGGAGAAGAACCTTGAGTTTCAGGAACCCAAATCTTTTATAATGGGCAAAAAGTCAGCCTGGGTTCTCCCTGGAGGGAGACATTACCTTTATTACACTGGACAATAAACAAACTTGCCCTTTGCTCTAGAGGCTTTTCTCTGCTTTCCACCTCTGTTCACTACACAAACATCCCTAAAGAGACCATCTGGAACAAAGGGAGTCACTGCTCCTGCTCGTCTGGAAGCATGAGAGGCCCATGGAGAAGTGTCTCCCAATACTTGCTTATTTTTCTGTATGAACTTGAGAATCCATTTGTCTCAATCCATTTGTCAACAAAACTTCATTTTTATTGAGGATCTTATTAAATCCCAAATTATCTGAGGAAGAATGGACAATTTTATGATGTTGGTTTTCCTATCCAGGAACATTATTCAAATACTTTTTTGTCCCTTGGAAGCATTTTAATGGTTTCTCCACTTAGATTTTGCACATTTCTTGTTATATTTATTCCTAGGATTTTTATCTTTTTGGTTTCTACTGTAAATGTTTTCTATTCCCATTTTATCTCTAACAGGTTGTCATTAATTCCTGCTCTTTAAATGAATGATTTTCCTCCAGGGTCCCTCCTCTACCTTCTTTCTCTAAGATTTCCCTGGATGATCTCATTCTCTCTCAAAACATCAATGAGCATCTGTCAACCGATGCCTCCCCTACTGTCATCTTCAGTCCTGGTCTCTCCCAGGAGCTCCCAACACATACGCGGTGGCCATTCCATGGGCACTTTACACCCAGCCAGCTTTGAAATGAAACACCTCGTCCTTCTCCCCAGACCAGCTCTGCCTCTTGTGCTCCAGCCTCAGTCAACGGCTCTACCATTCACCCGGCTGCCCCCCAGCAAAAGAGAGAAGCTTTCCTTCATGCTCTTTTCCAGTCACCAAATCCTGTCTATTCTTCCTCTTCAATTCTTCTTTAACCTATGCCTGGCCTCCATCCTCTCTGGCAGTCTGAGCTCCACAAGTAACTGGGGAGCCCCTCAGGGACCCCTTAGTCTTGCATCTCCTGTTATCTATTCCTATGTTGCTGCAGGAGTGGCCCACAGTTTGGACCATGCCATCCCCCAGAGGCTCCAGGATAAAATATAAACCACTACCCTTTCCCCCCAGCTTGGCATCCTGGCTGCCCACTAGTGACCTGGTCCCTCCCACTCCCTTGAACTTCAAGTCGTCCATTCCTCCACTATCCTGCAGCCATGCTTTTACATATCTCTGTGCCTTAGCTCTGGCCTTCACCTGGAATATCTCAACCCACCAGGGCCCTCTTTACCTGGCCACCTCCTTTCCCTCCCTAAGGATTCAACTCAGACATCAGCTCCTCCAGAAGACTTCCCCAACACTCTCATCTGTGTGAGATGCTTTTATGTACTCATTCATTTATTCATTCATATTTTCATTTCAGTGGCATTTATTTGGCTCCCCATTTGCAAAGCTCTCAACTGTGCACCAAGGATACCAAGATGAAGTGAATACAAGTCACTGATCTCTAAAGACTCACTATCTAAGTTCTTGTTATTCAAAATATGGTCTGGGACCAGTAGCATCAACAACGCCAGGGAGCTTGCCAGAAATGCAGAGACTCAGACCCCATCCTAGATCATCTGAATCAAATCTGCATTTGGACAAGATTCATGTGCACAATAAAATTTGAGAAGCACTGATCTAGGTGACATGCAAACAGAGAAATACAGCAAATGAGGTAAGTGCAACCTTAGAGCAATGCACAGGGTGTTCTGAGAACATGGTGAGAGATAACTACTGGATATGAAGAGAGGGAGAGGCAGGACAGGTGGGCTCAGGACAGAGAAGCTGGGTTGGGGATGGAGGGAGAGGGCTTCTAGGCAGAGGGGACAGCTTGGGCAAAGGCGCAGAGGGGAGATAGTGTGTGTGCTGGTTTGGGGACACAGGAACCATTGGCTGTTAAGTGTGAGGTCCTGACACAGAACAGTGAGAGAGAAAGCACACTCCAGCTTCACATCCTAACACTCCACCCTAGACCCACAGCCCATCCCTTCACCCACCTGGGGAGGATGGCCAGGGACCACTTCCTTGACTGTCAGCCAAAGAGCTCTGGCATGCACAGTTAAGTGCAGAGTGACACAGTTTGCATCGCCAACGCAGAAGTGAGGCTGGATTTGAGTGTGAGGCACTGCAGCCAGGGAACTTGGTTAGGGATCACAATTGTGTAAGCCAAAGGTGACACCAAAGCAAACCAGAGCAGAGGCAACCGCGAAGAGAGGAGAGCACAGATTCCAGAAAGATTTGAGATGTCAACTTGGTAGGGCTGCATGTGGGGAAGATGCAAAGAGAGGAGTGGGTGTAATTCTCAGGACCCAGGCTTGTGTTGGTGAAACTAAAAACCAGCCAAGGCAAGGGGCAATAGGAGGAAGAACTAGTGGGGAGCAAAGTTAATAAGCACTGATTTTATTGAGCATTTGTTCTGTGTTAAGCACCAAAATCAGCACTTTGCTTGGGTTTCCTCAATTGATCCTCATCTTGCAATCCTCAAACCAGATACTGTAATTGTCCTCAGTTTACAGAGGAAGAAACATACACAGAGAGGTTAAATTACCTGTCCAGGGTCACACAGCAAAGAATAGGAGGGCTGGGATCTTTGTGGACTGGCTTTGGGCATGCTGGGAGTTAAGGGCCTACAGCCTTCCAGTGGGAGAAGGATGAGTGAGCCAGAGGCTCAGGTAAGCCATCAGGTGCTGTGTCTGCCCACAGAGGTAGTCAGAGCCCTTGAGTGGATAAGATGATGCAGGGGTTGGGGGTGACGGGCGACTGAACAGCCACATGGCTTCCCACTGCCCCATGGGCTGCCATTTGCTGGTTTAGACAGAGCCCAGCATTAGGCAGATACTCCAGGAACCTTCCAAAACCAGCATCTCCCTCTGGGAACCAGGCCTCCCACCAGGGCAGAGGCTGGGGAGAACCTTCCCTGAGAAGGGAAGCAGGTGCCAGAGCCAGGCAGGAGACGGCTTCAGGGTCCTCACAGGCCCTTCTCTACCTCCCACCCCAGGAATTCCACAACAGCACAACAGAGGTACTCTGCCCCCGCCACCACCCCACCCCCCAACACCCCCACCCCCACCCCGCCTGGCTATATCGACAGCAACCCTTTCCCCACTTTCTGAGTAGGTAGTGATAACCTCACTCCCAGGCTGCCATTGTCTCAACTGTGTAATGGAGACAATGGTGCCCTCACCTCAGAGCTCTCAGGAGGACCAAACGGTCCTCACATGAAGGTGCTACGCAGACTGCGGAGAGTCTCCATGCTGCTGGCAGCACCCCCAACACACCGCAGCTGGGAGGGTCTCCTCACTGTGGGCATCAGGGCTGGAGCTAGTTAGGAAAAGCAAGGCCCTCTCATCCCTGCTCAGGCTCCAAAGGCAGGGCTGGGGTCGGGCTGGAACTCCCAGCCGGCTGACAAGGGCTCCCTGCCTCAAATGGCCGTGGGAGAGGTGGGGAGAAGGCGGCTGGGAGGATGAGCAAGGGGCTTCAAGCGCAGCCTGAACAAGCCCCTGCTGCTCAGGCCCAACCCATTAAGGCCGACAGGAAATATGCCTCAGATTGCCAGAGCTTCCGATTTTGCAAGAGAAAGCAGACATCCAAATCTTTATGTGAAATCTCCAGGTTTTTCAATGTAGATAACTAATTTATAAATAGTGTAAACACTGGGGTGACCAGTCTAGCCTAGATCATGTCTAGGATTTGAATTAAGCCGCTGGTCACCTTGGCCTTTGGCAAGGACAAAGACAGCACTGGCTGTGCCTCTAAGCGTGCATGGACACGCTCACGTGCATTCCTCCATATGAACGTGAAACAGGGCTTAGCTGCACCATCCACAATGATGCCTGTGCCTATGTGAGCACATGCACAGATGTGTGGCAGGCAGGTGTGTGGGCGAGCACATGTGCACGGTCCTCAAGTGTGCATCTGTGAACATGCATGAACGAGCACAGGTGTATAATGTGTGACTACACTTGTGACCATAAGCTTGTGTATTAGTGTGAGCGGGCACACTTGGGTTACTGCACGTGCACGTGGGCTCTGGCGTGGGCCCGTGTCTGCACGCACGAATGAGCGTCCGGCCGCACCGCAGTTTCCTGCCACCGCCCCAAAGCGAGATCTGCGTCCAAACCCGCCGGCCGAAGAAGCGCGCCCGGGGACACGCGTGCGCTAGAGTGACTGGGGCGTCGGGGCCGCCGGGCCTGGCTGGCTGGAGGTGGCGGCCTTGGCGTGATTCTCCCCGGCGCCGGCCCACCGAGCGGAGCAGGGGCGGCG
Organism: Equus asinus; assembly: GCF_041296235.1. Classification (NCBI taxonomy): domain Eukaryota; kingdom Metazoa; phylum Chordata; class Mammalia; order Perissodactyla; family Equidae; genus Equus; species Equus asinus. Next base: position 66,180,814 of record NC_091791.1, on the reverse strand, counting down.
CGGCAGCTGCGCCCGGGGCGCTGCGGGAGGGAGGATCGCGGCGCGCAGCCGCGGCCATTAGTCACCAGATGTCACCTTCTGCTGCCAAGGCGGCGCCGCGCGCAGACAATGGCCGCGCGAGCCGAGGGGCGGGCCCAGCCGCCCCGGCCGACCCCAAAGCCGCGCCTCTGCTGACACCTACAGCCCGGCGCCACCCTCGGCCTGCCCCTCTCCGCTGGGCGGCGACGGCCGCGGCAGGCTGCCGGCTGCTGGTCCCTTTGGCTCTTTACCTTAACCGCCGTGACCTTCTCCACGTCCCCTCCCCGTTATCTGCCTAACGCCTCATTTTTCAGGACGCAGCACGGGTGTCATCTTTTCCAGAAAGCATTTACTGGCCTGCCCCTTTCTAGTTCTCACTGCCCCCCTCCCCAACTTGGATACCTGTCTTGGGGTCATCCCCTTCCCCTAGACTGGGCTCTGTGAGGTCAGCACAGACTATCCTTTCTTCCCGTGTCTGGCACAGTGCCTGGCACTCAGGGCTGGGTGCCTGGAGTGGCTTTGATGCCTTCTAGTTTGCAGGAGAATCATGAAAGATGTTGAAGGTCATTGCCACCCACACATTGGTGCACTTGACCCCACCCCACCCAGAGAAAAAAAGCCCTTCACCCCAGAAATCCATGCAGGGAATCACTGAGCTTTTCCCTGGGCACAGATGCCCAAAAATAAAAGTGGCTATCTCCTTTGCAGCAGGGGACCATTGTTTAAATGCTCACCTTTGCCATGGCCAGTGCTTTCGGTGCCCCTGCTGGCATGTGACACTGGGATGGTCACGTGTAGAGGATGAGGACACAGGCCCAAAGAATCCTTCGTAGACCTCAGGATCTTCAGCCAGGGGTTGGCAAACTCCTGTGGAAGGGCCAGAAGGTGAATACGCCACGTACGTCACTGTCATATTTTTCTTTGGTTTTTCTGTTTTTACAACCCTTCAGAAATGTAAAAATCATTCTTAGCTCAGATGCCCTATCAATGGGCTAGACTCAGCTCTAGTTGGCCACCCCTGTCCTAGCCCCGCAGCCTGTCAGTAGCCAGGGAAGCTTGGTGGTGTGGCAGCACGCCAGGGTCAGGATCAGAGTCAGACCTACTCAGGTTGGAATCCTGGTTCCAGGGGGCCAGGTGGTGACTTGGGTGAGTCACTTCACCAGCCAAGCCTCAGGGGTAAATGGGAACATCATTAGCACCTACCACGTGGGTTTGCTGGAAGGAGAGCATGAGTTCTAACACAGTGCCTGGTACATGGGCACACACTAACCACTCCCCCTACCCTTACTGCAGTCGCCCAGTGCACAAGTGTGTGCACACACACATGGCCCTCCAGCAACAAGAGGCTGACCCATGGTCTCTGGAAATACTGCCACAGTTGAGGAAGTCACCCAAGCCAGACAGACTGAGGTTAGAATCCTGGCTCTGCCCTCACCTGGCTCTGTGACCTCCAGGAAAATAGTGAACCTTTCTGAGCCTCAGTTTCCCCATTTAAAACCGATATAATATCAGTACTAACTTCCTCCTGGCATTGTCATGGTGACTCATTGAAGTTACTGGTGAAGGCACTTTACATGATGACTGACACAGGATAAGCTAGACAAGTAGGGCAGTGTCATTGTGGCTGCTGTTGTGTTCCACAATAGGAAAGTAGCCTCCTTGAGAAAAGGTGCAGGACCTTCAGCCCCATGGAGCAGGCAGGTGAGGAGCAATGACAGACCAGGGCAGGGTCCCTGGAGGCGGTGCCTGCACTACCTCGGCCCTTGTCTTGGAGCCACTTAGTTCCCTTCAGTCAAGGGAGCAGTTGGAGTAGGAGGATGGTTGACTTATGGAGCCATTTCTTTCCTTTGGGAAAAGGAAACCCTAGAGAATGCGACATGGAAGGGGCCTCCATCTCTGGTCAGTTGGGATTGGATTAACCTAACTCTGAGGCTTAAAAATGCAGTTAGTAAGGTGGTTTTAGCTTGTTTGTTTTTCATTACAAAAGTAATTCCTGTCCATTGTAGAAAATATGGATGAGCCGAAAGAAGAAAACAAATCACACCCCAGTCCCACCACAAAGGGACACTGTCATTAGAGCCTGCATCAGAGGTCCTCCTCGGTCCAGAAAGTTGTTCATCTTTTTAATGTTTTGCTTTTCCTGTGACAGCGTAAAGCTGGGCAGCCATCACCTCTCGGGGCTTAGGCGTTTGGGCTAGTAAATTGCTGACTGTGGATTTGAGCATTCTGAAACAGTGCCGCTTCTAAAGTCTAACCCAAGTCTGTTATACAGGTTTTGACGATTTGCCTCGACTAAAAAATAAAGTATAATATAATATGTGTGTATATATGTTTCCACACACACACATATATAAATTTTAAGTGAGAATTTACTTGTAAAATCTGTTACATGTGCAGGGAAGTCTGCTGGCATCTCATCTGTGAAACACCAGAGTCCCCTAAACTCTTTGAACTAGAATTCAACTCTGAAATGAAGGCGATCTTTTTTTCCTTCTTCGTCTCCCCAAACCCCCCCCCCCCACCCCAGTATATAGTTGTATATTCTAGTTGTGAGTGCCTCTGGTTGTGCTACGTGGGACACTGCCTCAGCATGGCTTGATGAGCGGGGCTATGTCCACGCCCAGGATCCGAACTGGCAAAACTCTGGGCCACCAAAGCAGGGTCACAGGAACTTAACCACTCGGCCATGGGGCCAGCCCTCAGATCTTTTTTATATAAAGGGCCAAACCCATGATTGACACTTCAACTTCAAGTTTGTATGTTTAAAGAACCCAGCCTGGGCCAGCCCTGATGTCCTAGTGGTTAAATTCGGCATGCTCCACTTTGGTGGAGCAGGTTCAATTCTCAGACACAGACCTACACCACTTGTCTGTCAGTGGCCATGCTGTGGTGGCAGCTCACATGCAAAAGGAGGAAGATTGGCAGCAGATGTTAGCTCAGGGCAAATTTTCCTCAGGAAAAAAACAGAAAGACAGGCCTAGGAGTCACAATCCCTGAGTTCCAGTTGCTGACTTGCTGTGTGACTCTGGGCCTGTCCTTGCCCTCTCTGGACTTTGGCTTCTCTTCCATAGACTGAGAAAGTTGGGTTGAGTGGTGGCTGGGGCCATCCTTCTGTCTGTGGCAATAGGGTCCATGCACAGCTGGACTCCAGTGACGTCTCCTAAGGCCATCACACACCTCCATCCGTCCACCCATATTGCACTGGGTAGTGGGCCCTCTGGGCCCCAGAGTAGGGAGGAACAGAGCAGGCTGCCTTCTTTGAAAAGGCCTTGAAAGTGAGCATAGCTGTAAAAGGCAGCGTCCTCAGGCCCCCCACATCACCATCATGCTCAGGAACCTTCTGAACTGGAACTGGCTTCTGGAACTGAGGCACAGAGCACGAGATAAAAGGAGAGAGGAAAGAACTGAGCTACTCAGATGCTTTGCAGACCCTCCAGAAGGCCCGGGTCTTGGCCGCGGACTGTGGCTGTCCCTGAGGGCTCCAGTGCTGGGATCCAGGGCGTGCTGCCCTTCACAACATGGTCCGTGTGCTCCTCGGCGGCTGGTGGCCTGCAGGGCTCCTTCTGCCCCAGAGCCCTCAGTCCTCTCCAGAGAGGACTGCCCAGGCCCTGGAGAGAGCAGGAACCTCCAGAATCCCAAAAGACTCGGCTCCTTTGTATTTGGTTTTGGGGTTTTTTTTTCCTTTTAAAAATAATGCTTATTTGTTTTTAATTTGATTACAAAAGTAATGCATATTGTTTGAAACGATTTGGAGAAGGATAGAAATTTTTATTAGTTACCCTTTATCCCATCATCATTGAAAACTGTCATCATATGTAGACTTTCCAGCTTTTTTCCTATGTATAGTATACATTATTTACTTATGCAGGTATATGTTTTTCACAAAAATGGGAACATATGCTATTTGGAACCCATTTTTTTCACATAACAGCTTAAACATGTCTTCATATCCTTAATTCTCCTACACCATCATTTCTGATGCCTATATAGTATTCTATTGTAAGGATAAACCATTTAATAAACCAATCATCTGTCAATGGAAACGACACAAATATTTTAAATGGCAGTTAGTTAAGATCATTTCCCAGTCTCCAGAGCACTTCCAGCAGGAAGGACACTCATCCCAGAGCTGGAGAATGCGAAAGTGGCGTTGCATGGGGAGAGAGCTTTTGTGCTGTTTTTTTTTTTTTTTGGTTTTTTTTGTTTCTTTGTTTTTTCTCCCCAAATCCCCCAAGTACATAGTTGTATATTTTAGTTGTGGGTCCTTCTAGTTGAGGCATGTGGGACTCTGCCTCAATGTATCCTGACAAGCAGTGCCATGTCCAGGCCCAGGATCCGAACCGGCAAAACCCTGGGCTGCCAAAGCAGAGTGTGCAAAGTTAACCACTTAGCCACAGGCCAGCCCCGAGAGGGAGTTTTTATCACCTTCTCCTGAGGGCCTCAGGTTCCTCACCAGCAGGGAGTGGGTGCTGGCCTGGATGTGCCCTGAGGGCAGCTCAGCTCTGCCCTGGGAGAGACTGATGGGCCACAAACAAGCAGTCTTGGCAGAGGGAGAAGAGAACCAGGTCTTTCAAGTAGGGGCCCGGTGGCTGTCCTGCGGTACCATATAGCATCAGTGCCTTGCCCCATTGCCATATAAAACACGGTGTTCACATGAGCCAGTACCCTCCAACTCAGCAAGGGGAACCCACTTATGAACCCTGGGAGAAAATACTGAGAAAAAGAGAGAAAGTCTGCCTGGCCCTCATAGCTGCAGCCAGCCAGTGCAGTAAAGAGGAAGTGTGTCCAGAAGGCTGAGGCTGGGGACAATCTACGGTCTCTCTCCCTGGTCTGAACTCCCACTGTGAAATTCCCAGCTAGAATTTCTAGTCCTGTGACCTTGGGCAAGTCATTTACCCTCTCAGAGCTTCCATTTCTCCAAGAGTAACATGGAGATGTGATACGTACACAAGGCCATCGTGAGTATGTGTACACAACAGCCTCCAAGCCTAGCCTGGGTCGTGATAACCAGTTGTTAGGCGTCTGCTGAGTGCCTAGTATGAACTAGGTGCCTGGGATGGAGGAATGAGCAAAACAGATGGGATACTTGCCCTCATAGCACTTATGATTAGTGAGCAAACAAAGCATTACCAATATGCAAACAAATTATTACAAGTGTGTAGTACGCTGTGAAGAAGCATAAAGTGCCCCGAGAGTAGAAATCGCGTCGCCTAGCTGTGTGGGCGGGGGGGCGGGGGGGCGGGGGGGGGGAGGGGGGTCATCAGGGAAGGACTCCAAGCAGCAGTCATTGCTGTGAGAGGTAAGGATTAGAAAGAATGATACAGAAGAAATGTCAAGGGAAGGGTGTTATAGGCAAAGGAAACAGCCTTGAGGTGGAAAAGAACATGCTATGACCCAGGACTGAATGACCACAGGCCAGCAGGAGTATCTAGGAGTGTCAAGAGTCTGGGAAGCAGTTTAGGATGAGGCTCGAGGAGGCGGGCAGGGGCCAGTTTGCAGGGCCAGGTAGGCCAGGGAGCTCTCTTGCAAGAGTGTGTATGAGGCAGGTACGCTTGAGGCTACCAGTGTGGCTGGAATGGAGTGAGCAAAGGTAGACACGAGGTCAGAGCTAGGTCATTCAAGTCCTTGTAGGTCCTGGTAAGGATTTTGGCTTTTGAGTGAAATAGGAACCATTAGGAGTGGGGGAAATTGAGAAGAGTGATATAAGGTCTGAAAAATTCTAGAAAGAACATTCCAGGCATTCCACTTTCAAAACAGTGGAGTAAGCTGTTAACAGATCTGCCCTCCCACAGACAACACCTGTAAACTTTGGATATAACACAGAAAACAACAACTAGAGGGCTCTGAAAAATGACCAAAAACAGGCAGACTTTGGATGTGAAAATGTAGATGAAGGGGTGAGCATGTGCTAAGTTTCCCACTGTTATGGCTTTATCCAGGGAGCAGGCTGCAGTTGTGGCACAGGGCAGGACATGAAAAGTCCAACAGAAAAAGCTGTTCTTCTGGCCTGAAGAACCAGAGGACACAACCTAGAGCAGCCAGAACTACTGGAAAATGAGGGGGAAATCCTGGAAGAACAGCACTAGAGGGGCCGGCCCAGTGGCGCAACAGTTAAGTGCACACATTCTGCTCCAGTGGCCCAGGGTTCACCGGTTCGGATCCCAGGTGCGAACATGGCACCGCTTGGCACGCCATGCTGTGGTAGGCGTCCCACATAGAAAGTAGGGGAAAATGGACACAGATGTTAGCTCAGGGCCGGTCTTCCTCAGAAAAAAAAGAAAGGAGGATTTGCAATCTTAGCTCGGGGCTAATCTTCCTCAGAAAAAAAAAAAAGAAAAGTACTAGAAAAGGCCCAAATTCAGTCAGTTAGTAAAATCTAACCAACTCTCTGCTCAACCCCTGAACCACACACACACAGAGAAGACTCAAGACAACTTGCAGTTAAGGCTGAAAGAGCTGAGCTGTGACTGAGACGTTGCCTACTGCAAGTGACACGGTTTGTAGTTTGAGTCTAAGTGAATTGCCTGCTTAAACAAAGACATCAGCACTCTTTGGAAGAGTATAACAAATTCCAAAATTTCTACAACGTAACATTTTCAGTGTCCGGAATATAATCCAAAATCAACATATAGAGAATCAGGAAAGTATGATCCATCCTCAAGGAAAATGATAATACAGAGTCCAATCCTGAGATGACCTCAAAGTTGGAACAATCAGACAAGTACTGTAAAGCAGCCTCATAACTCTGCTCAACAAGGCCAAAGGGAATACACTCTTAATGAGCGAAGAGAGAAGAAATCTCTAAAGGGAAACAGAAACTATGAAAAGAACCAGGTAGAAATTCTAGAACTAAAAAATTCAATATCTAAAATGTTTTAAAATTTCACTGTATGGGCTTAAAACAGAATGGAGATGACAGTCAATGAGCTTAAGTAGATTAATAGGAACCATTTAATCTAAAGGAGTGAGAGAGGAAGGAAGAAGGTGGGGAGAGAGAGAGACTGAAAAACTGAAGTCTCAGGAACCTGTGGGATAATAGGAAAGGTCTAGCGTATGCGTAATTGAAGTCCTAGAAAGAAAAGAGAGGAGGAAAAGAGCAAAAGAATATTTGAAGAGATAATGGGGGAAAAAGACACTTCACTTTCCAAACTTAATGAAGTAGATAAATTTACACAGTGGCTCATATTTAAGCTACTGAAAATCAAAGATAAAGAGAAAACCTTGAAAGCAGCGGGAGAAAAAAGACACATTAAGAGAAGCAGAAAGATTCAAATAGCCACAGACTCCCCCATCAGAAAGCATAGAGGCCAAAAGAAACACAACAACATGATGAAAGAGCTGACGGGAGAAAACCTGCCAACCCAGAGTTCTAGATCCAGAGAAAATATTCTTCAATAAGGAGGGCAAAATAAAGCCATTTTTGTTTAAAAGAAAATTTAGAAAATTAGTCACCAGAAGACCCGAACTGTAAGAAATACTAACATAAGTTCTTCAAGTTGAAGGTAAATGACACGAGTTGGGCCCTTGGATCTTCCAGAAAGAAAGCACAGCATCAGGCGGTAAATACGTAGGTAAATATATAAAAGTATAAGACTATTTTTCCTCTTAGTTCCTTTACTATGCATATAACTGTTTAAAACAAAGATGATGGCATTGTCTCATGAAGTTGATAATGTATGCAGATGTAGTACCTATAAAAACTATAGCACACAGGCTGGGGGATGACAAATGTTTGCAAGAGTTTTATACTTTATGTAAAGTGGTAAAATTCAACTCTAAACTATAAAAAGTTAAGGATGTATGGTATAATCCCCAGGAGGAAAGAAAACACTTTTTTTTTTAAAGATTTTATTTTTCTCCTTTTTCTCCCCAAAGCCCCCCAGTACATAGTTGTATATTCTTTGTTGTGGGTCCTTCTAGTTGTGGCCTGTCGGATGCTGCCCCAGCGTGGTTTGATGAGCAGTGCCATGTCCGCGCCCAGGATTCGAACCAACGAAACACTGGGCCACCTGCAGCAGAGCACATGAACTTAACCACTCAGCAACAAGGCCAGCCCCGAAAGAAAACACTTTTTAAAATGCACGGCAGTATACATTAAAATGGAATTCTAAAACAGTCACTCTGGCTCCCATGTGGGCTGTAGGGGCAAAGGGTGAGGTCAGGGAGACATAGTCCAGGAGAGCGATAATGTTGGCTTGGACTAGGATGGGAGCAGTGGAGATGGCAAGAAACATCAGATTCTGGGTGTGTTCTGAAGGCAGAGTTGAAACAAATTAAAGGTTTGGATTTGTGGTGTAGGAGAAAGAGCCAAGGATGACCCTAGGCCTATGACCTAAGCCATAAGGATGGAGTTGTCATTTACTGAGATTACAACAAAGGTTCTTCTGCCCACCCTCGCCCCCCCACCCCCACCCCACACACACACATACACACCCTCGCTCCTCTGAGGCGTTTGAGACCTGCAGCAGGCCCTGTGCTTGGAGGCCCAGCTGGGCTGGAGGCCAGGAGAAGAAGAAGAGGACACAGTCATATGTCACCCACCAGAGCCCTCAAGTTGGAACAGGGATAACAGAGCATGTGTGCCTTTCAGCAAGGTTCACACCAGATCAAAAGATCATCCTTATGGGGGCTGGCCCCGTGGCTTAGTGGTTAAGTTTGGCATGCTCTGCTTCGGCAGCCCAGGTTCACTGGTTCAGACCCCGGGCCTAAACCACTCGTCAGCCATGCTGTGGAGGCATCCCACATACAAAATAGAGGAAGATTGGCACAGATGTTGGCTCAGCGCTGACGTTCCTCAAGCAAAAAACAAGGAGGATTGGCAACAGATGTTAGCTCAGGGCCAATCTTCCTCAGACAAAAAGGAAAAAAAATCATCCTTATGGCTTCTTCTAGCTTCCAGAGCCCCATCTCCATGAGATGCTTTCCAGCTGGGAAGTAACTGAGAAGTAATTGCTGATATTCACAGAGATGGCAGAAGCCTCAGCCCCAGCTCCTGGAAATGAATTAGAGACAAGGACGAGGTTTAGCAAGGGAGAGCAGCCCTGCTTCTCATTAGCAATTGCAAATAAGATGACAGGAAATGTTTCTGCCGTGAGGATGGTGTCTGCCTGGAAAACACCTATCCAGTTTGGGGGCCAAGTGGAGACTCTGAAGCAGGACTCAGGAACCTGGGTTAGGGTAGGGCTCTAGGATCGACTTGCCCAAAGTCACCGAGCAGATTGGCTGTGACCCGGCTGAGCCTCACTCTCCAAATCTGTTAAATGGAAAGAGGCTGCAGGACTCAACTCTGGAGCTGGACAGTCATTTCTCCTTTGTGTGAGGCTCTTTTTGCAGCCAGACAGGCTGGGTCCCACCATCTCAGGTAGCACAGACTCACAGAGCTGGGGATGGGGTGGGGGCACAGCAGAGAGCACTAACCGGAGATCTGCTTCTGCCTGCAGCCTTCCCCAGCCTGACCCTGAGACCCTGGCTCCATCCCAAGCAGCAAGGGCTAGCACTTACTGAGTTCTCAATTGTCCCTTTGTGCACATTTATTTAATCCTCACAACAACCCTGTGAAGTAGCTACTGCTATTAGCCCATTTTGCAGAGGAAGAAAGTAAGGCCCAGAGAGGCCACCCAGCCTGCCAAGGCCACAAAGCAAGCAAGTTGCAGAGCCAGGAGAGTGAACACAGTTTGATTTTAAAACCTGTGCTCCTCACCACCATGCTGTCCTGCCTTTCAAGGCTGGTGGGTCTCCTTGACTCTGCTCACGGACTTCCAGAACCATAGAGGTTTTGGCAATTAGCCCATGGAAGGATCCCAGGCTCTGAAGTCCCACAGACTTGGGTGTAAATCCTAACTCTACCACTGATGGCTGTGTGACTCTGAGCCTGTTTTTGCATGTGTGTGTGTGTGTGTTTAAATTAATTATAGATTTGGCACAGATTTGCTCTAAGGAAGAAAGCAGACCTGGGTACAAGGTACCAGGCCCTGTCTGAGGGTCAGTTCCTCTCCCCTCCTCTGCAGCCCCATCTCTGGCCCAGGCCTCTGAGCACCCCCGGAGCTCCTTGAAATACTCTCTCCCCTCCAGGCTCCCCTGTGCTTTTCCTGACCTAGCACCAAGGCCTCATCTGCTGAGAAGCCCTTCTCTCCCCCAACGCCCCTCGCCCATGCATCCGTGCTCCTTCCGGGACACCTGCACCTCCAGGTGTTGCCCCTGCGTGGCCCTCTTTTTCCATCCGGAAATGCAGCACCCCATGGCTGCCTGGTCTTTGGGGGTTTTCCCTTCCCTGCTAAAGGTGGTGTTTGAGGAAGACCAAATTCCGCAGCCCGGCGTTCAAGGCACTCCTTACCCTTGCACCCTGGAGAAACTGACCTCATGTCTGTGACCTCCCAGCCTCCATTTTCCCTACACACACAAAAGCCTTTGCCCAAACTCTACTCCCCGAGCCCCCACCCAGGGGCAGGAAGAGGGGATGGATTCTGAAGTACAAGGATATTCTGGCTAGAGCTGCCCTGGGGACAGACCATGAAAGAAAGTCCTGAGGCCAAGGCAGGGGTGTCCAGTTACTGGAGAGGTAATCTGATTATATCTAGTCAGGGTGGGGGTGGGCTGGTGAGGGGGAGGAGGAGCCTGGAGCCTGAAAAATGGAAAACAAATGCAGATGCTGAAGCCAGAGATGGGAGCAAAACAACAAGGGGCCAGAACACAGTGGGAACAAACGGGCCTGGATACCAAGCCCAGCTCTACATGGTCTGCACCTGCCAGTCGGTGATCCTGCGCAGGAGACTAGTGTCTTATTCTCAAGTCAGGCCAAGCCACCCAGGCCCCCAGGCTTGTTGGGATGATTCCAAGCAAAAGCATAGGGAAAGCAGGCCAGGGTCCCAGCTCCGCCCTGTCTGTGCATCCTAAGTGCCACTTCCCTGCCTCCCCTCTCTGTGCACAGAGCCAGGCAAAGTGGTCTCCACCCCACCCTGGGGGCTGGCGAGTGCCCCATGACTGCAGGCTGCCGGTCTGTCAGCCTGAGAGAGTCTGCCCCAGGGAGGCTCCTAACTGAATCAGTTTCACAAATCAGCTCATGGGCTTCATTGATCTTTTTCACTCTTGATATTGTCACTGTCGCTTTCTGAGCTGTGCCTCCTCCAGCCACCCCATGCATTGTGCTCAGCCAGCTGGAGAGAGAGGAGAAACACTATGAGATGAAGAAACACTGAGTGTATAGCCAGGAAGCCCCATGGGAGGGAGCTGGTGCCCAGGAAGGTGAGAAGGACGGGGCTAGGAGAGGGTCAGGGCTAACAGCCTGAACCAGACCTCATGGACCCTGCGATGCCCATGGAGGCACTCGTGGGAGTGTAGGGCAGAAGGGTTCCTAGAGAGCCATCTGGCTGGGGCCTCCAGCAAGTCACTCCAAGACCCCTCTGGGCCTCAGATTCCTCCCCTGTAAGGATCATAACAATAGTTTGCCCTTCACAATTGATTCATTTTACCTGTGTGTGTGGAACACCTACTCTATTCCAGGCATGGTGCTAGGCACAGGGAATGGTGGCAAGCAAAGACGGGCCTTTTCTGGCCCTCCTGGGGCAACTAGATAGGCTGTCCTCCCCTGCATAACCCCCTCATGGAGCACAGAGACGAGCTGGGGCGGCTGACATTCATCGGAGAAGCTCATGAACAAGTGTCAGATTGCAGCAGTGGTAAGGGCTGGCAGAGGAAGGAGGCCCATGTGCCGTGCAGGCAGATGGCTGAGGGGACGCACTGAGGAAGCAGCGCCTGAGTTGAGATGCAAAGGATGAGGTGGAGCTATCTAAATGAAGAGGCAAGAAGAACATTCCAGGAAAAAGCCTTGTGTCCTTGACTGAAAGCTGGAAGTGCTTAAAGCTGAACGCTGTGGCTAGAGGCCCAGAGAGGGGGTGGGCCAGATGAGGCTATGCCAGGAGCTCCTGACCAGCGGCTTCCTAAGTGTTTGTCAGTGCTGTGAGAAATACATTTTGCGTGGAGACCCAGAACATAGAACACACACATGTACACACACGTATAATTACCTGCGTACATCAATTTTAAAAGATTGATGAAATGAAGTGACTCTTGCCACTTAAATGTGACCCACTCTGAGGGTTTCTGTTCTGTTTCTATTCTAGCCTGCTCTATCACTTTGATTTCAGAAAATGCAGGTCCCCAGCCACGACGTTGATTTCCCAGCCCCTTAATGAGCTGTGGCTGCAGGTTAAGACACACTGTGCTTTGTGGGTCCTCACAGGCTGCCATCAGGAGTGCATCTTTATCCCACAAGCAATGAAAGCCCTAGTTCTCTTCTGCAGGGCCAGCTAATGAGACTTGCATTTTGAAAAGGTCACCCTGGCTGCTATGTGGGAGTCGATGGCAGGAGGCTGCACTGAAGGCAAGGAGACCAGAGGGAGGGTGCTGCAACAGCCAGGAGAGAGGGTGGTGGCTTGGATTTCACAGTTTTGCAAAGCAAATGAGGTCATAGGTATGAAAATTTTTGTGCCAATTAAAAAACTGTTTCATGAGAAGTTGCACTATGAATCTCCAAATCTAGATCCAGGCGACTTGAGTACAAATACCAGCTGCTTCGCTTCCAAGATGTACCATCTTGGGGGATCACTTTGCACAACGGGTCTCAGTTTCCTAACTGTAAAATGGATCGTGAGAGTCCCCACCCCCTAGAGCCGCTGCCAGGTTTAGATACAATGGTGCCTACCCTCAGCCATATGCCTGACCTGTGGCAAGAACCCAGTAAATCACACTTATTGCTATGAATAGAAACTTCCAGAACTTAGCCAGTCCTCAGGATGCGCTCCAAGTCCATTCAGTGCCAGGCACAGGAGATGACGAAGAAGAAAGTCACACAGCCCCTGCCCTGTGGGAACTCCTGGTCCAAGAGGAATTTCTAGAGCCATTAATGGATTTATCTCGGTTGAACTGACTGTGAATCTGTGAGTGAGCTGCCCAGTTCACCTCGTCAAGCCCTCCCATTTATAGGCGAGCAAACTGAGGCCCAAACCACCACCTACAGTTCATTTTTAAACAGGTTGCGCCTTCATCTGAACATTTTCCTGGAGCCTCTTACTTGAGCTCAGTTTACTCTGCAGGGAGCTGAGGCAGTCCTGGTGTTTCTTGTATGTGTGTGGCATCTCCAACATACAGCCCCACTCTCCCCCTCCAAAGCTTCTGTGGGGCAGATTTATGGAGAGGCCAGAGCTCTGTGCTGGCTGTGTAGCCAGGAGCTGACACAACCAGGCAGGCTGTCTGCTCCCTGCAAACCAAGCTCAAGCAAGCAGATGGGGATGGCAGCTGGGGCCTCCCTGTTGGGGAGCATCGCCACTTCCCTTCACACCTCTGAGGCTCCCTTAACTGGCCATGAGCAAGAGAGTACAGGTCTGCACTGCCCACCCTTGGGCTGGGCTCTGGGCACCTGGCATGCATGCAGAGAGAAGGTAAAACCTCACCCCAGCACCCTCTCAGCAGCCAAGCCTCACTGGCCTGGATTTCTGAGCCGTGTGGCCCCTGACCATCAGGGCACTCTCTCTCTGACAACCTGCCAGGTCTTCATCCAACAAACTGCTTTCTCTGCTCCTTGGCCCACTGCCTGGGGGCAGGAGACTGACTCTCAGGTTTGTACGACTGGTTCTGTCTCTCTCCCTATCCTGCTGTCTTCACTCCTCTGTATCCACCGGTTAATGGCCCTCCTGTGTCTCCGACTCCATGGGCCTCTGGCCTGTCTCTCACCTGTCTCTCTAAGTCTGGGCAGATCTCTCGGGCTCTGTCTGGGGGTGTTTCTCTTTGCGCCTCTGGCTTAGCATCTCTGTGGCTGTTTGGGAATTCTGCTCTCGGTTGTCCTCAGTGGCTCTCTCTGTATCTTGGATTACTCTTTGCTTTCCTTCTTGCGTTTGCTCGTCTCTGTGTTTCTCTCTCTCTTCAGCTTTGTGTGGCTGAGCGTCTCTCTCTGTTACCCACCTGGGGCGGGAATGGGAGGTGTCTCCCTCTGGCTCTCAAAGTACCTGCCTTTTGGTGAAGGGCTGTCCTTGGAATGAGCCAAACAGGCAGCAAAAGTCACCTCCCCACCTTCCCATCCCTCCCTCAAGTCCCTACCAACATACCTGCTTCCTTAAGCTTTGTGTGGGCAAAATGCCCAGGAGACCTTGACTCTGCTAGGCAAGCTGCCCCTCCACACTCTCCGCAGTCAAAGTGCTAACTCTGCTGCCCTCAACCAGCCTTCAAAAGCTGCTCCCACACCCCTCAGCTGTGTGACCTCAGGCAAGTCACTTAACCTCTCTGTACCACACTCCACCCAAAGGTTCTCTACACAGCATCACGCTGCCTTCTCAACTGACCCCTCCTATAGAGGATAATTGGGATGAATTAGCCTCGGAAGCCCTCCTCATTGAAGGAGGAAAACCCGAATGTGCCAGTGTGTAATCTCCCCCCGCCTCCCTAAGAGGAATCTGCACTGGGGCAGTGAGGCAGCCCTCTGCCTGTCAGGTGTGGGATCAGCCACTTTACCCGGAGAAGAGTCCAGCTGTCTTTCAGCTCCTTGCGAGACAAGAAGGAAAGAGACATGTTCCTTAAGAGGCTATTGTTCCATCAACCTAACTGCAGCCATAGATAGCACACCGAAGCTGGGAAGATCTCATTTGATCACCCTGATTCGGTGCCTTTCCCATGGCAGGAGGAAAATGGAAGCAACTGTATCTGATGCCTCATGTCTGAGGGAGGAAAACCCCAGCTGGTAATAGGCCTCTACTTGTTTACAGGCATCCTCACAGATGCTCCCAGCATCCAGGAGAGGCCGTAGGGGGTGATGCACATGGTCTATGTGGGCAGGATTTCTGGACAAGGGGCGCCTGGACCACACGGTCAGCAGAGCTGCAGCAGACATTTGCAGACACCATGCTCTGGCCCAGGGGCTGTGCTGAGACCAAAGACAAGCTCCCTGCCTCCAGCCATGATAGGAAAGCTTTCATAGCACAACCTCACACTAGGCACTTGACATACGATGCTCTGTTAGTGCTCACAACCTCCAATGAGGTAGCTGCTAGTATTGGCCCCCATTTTACAGGTGGGGAAGGTGAGGCACAGCCAGAGTGAGTAACTGGCACAGGGCCACCCAGTCACCCAGATAGACTTGAGCCCAGGTAGTCTAGTTCCAGAGTCTGTGCTCTTGACTACTGTGTGGTACATGCAGACTAGGAGGTAGAGCAGATAAGCCAGCCGGTAAATTCAGTGTGTGATGCCTGTGCCTGTGAGGACTTCTCAGGGAGAAAGAGAGGCCTCCGCGATCCTCGTGTTTTGGTTCTCCTAATATATATTTTTTTAATGTCAAAACAGGGTTACCAGCACTGTGGATGGTTTTAAATGTTTACATTTCACAAATTAATTCTTTTCGTCCTTTGAATACAATGCAATAAAAATTACACTCTTTCTAAGACAGTTACATCGTTTACAACAATCGTGTGATTTCACAGTGCACTCCAAGCAATGTGGGCTGATGACAGGGCAGAAGATGCAAATTGTAGATGATGGTTGTTATGAGTGTTGCTCCGAAGCCACAAGTTTAACCTCTTTAGGGGATGACATCCTAAGTCTGATCTGAAGGGATCACCTGATGATGCTAGCTTTGAAGACGGAGGAAGGAGTTCATGAGCCAAGGAATAGATTTCTGATCTACAGAACTGTAAGATACTAAATGTGTTGTTTTAAGCTAAAAAAAAGTCTAATCTGGAAACCTCCCATGAACCTGAGGCCCTGTCGCCCCTCTCTCACACTCCCCTGAGTGGTACTACATACTTACAAGGAACAGAAATAGTTTAGGAAGAAAGTGTGATCAATTCTCTCAGGGGTAAGGATTGGGAATCAATCAAGGAGGGCTTCAGAGAAGTGATCACCACTGAGCAGGGGTTCCATAGGATGAGTAGGAAGGGGAAAGAGCATTTCAGGCAGAGGGGAAAGCCTGTGTAAATGTTCAGAGTTAGTAAACGGTCCGTGTTGGGACACATGCATGGTTCAGGTTTACCTGGATTAAAGTGCAGAGGAAAATTGCGGGTAATGGGGAAGATAAAGCCAGAAAGGTAGGCAGAGACCAGGTCAGTCAGGGCCTTAGAGGCAAGGCTTTCTCTGTAGGAAAGAGAATGGAAGGGAAGAACCTGGAGTTCACTTTCTTGGAGGAAGTTTCGAGTACCCAGAAAACGTTTAGCCTGGAGCTAGAAGCCTTCAGGGAAGACAAGACTGTGCTAATTTCTACAGGACGGCATTTTCATGTTTGCGAAGATCTTTAATTCCCACCCCAACACAGGGCTTAGGACACACACAGAAGTTAGAAAAGTGACGGGCACAGTTTAAGCTAAAGATGACGATTAAAGGTGTCCAAGAATGAAACGGGCCACTGAAGTGATAATGAGTTCCCCGTCATTACAGGTATTTAAGCAGAAGCCAGAGGGCCACCTGGCAGAGACGTTGACAAGAGATTCAAACATCAGATAAGAGCTGGACTGATTTCTGGGTTTTCTTCCAGCCCTGAAAATCTCAGACACTATTTTGTCTTGTATTAGAATAGATTCAAGACTTGCCTTTGGGGGGAAATAGTAATCAAAATGTAAATACCACGGGAATAATAGATTTGGCCTAATTATCAGCGATTACTCAGAGTTTGTCATTATTTCCGTACAATATATCCCAAAGTTCCGGAAAACAAATCAAAGAAAATACCATGCCGATGCCATTAATAGAAGCAAAACACTTCAAGACGAGAATTTAATTTACTGGGTGAGTTCTTGAGGCACGTTTTGTTGATGAATATTTATAAAAGTGGGTTAGGCTGGACCTGGTAATGATTGCACAAAATTTTAATGCTGTCCCCCTCATTAATTTACTTTTAATGAATGACTTGGTAAAGCGTAACCATTTGTACGTAATGATTTCATTAATGGCTGTGGCATATGCAACCGTTTTTCACACGTTTGAATGTCACTTGAATAAAATGATACCTTAAATTATACAGTATAATAAAGTATGTTTGTGGAAACACGACAAGCTTCTGCCTCTTTGTACTCAGGCTCCGGGAATCTGTTGTAGGACTGGAGGGACGGGTTGCTTCTTCCGTATCTGTGGTTTCTCTCAGGAGCAGTCCCTGGGCTTGCGCCCCAAGAACTCGACGTGAAAACTCGGAGCCAGAGAGCACAGCGAGCCGCTCATAACCCCCTGCTCCCCTTGCCTCAGCTTTGGGATTCGCTTAAACACCTGCTGCAGCAGAGCAGAGAGCTACCCAGATTATCCCGTATCAGGAGGGCACCTGTGGGCAGGACCAGGCCTGGAGCGGGGCCTGGAGAGAGGCGGGGACTGGCGAAGGCCTGAGAAAGGATACCCTGCCTGCCTGCTCATCCAGCTGTCTGGCTCTCCCCTGCTTCCAGCATTGGTCCTAAGAGCTGCCATGCCAACAGACTTCCTTAGTTTCATTGAAACCATTTTGCGAGAACAGAGAGCCTACTCCTATTTAAAATGGGCCCCCTTCGTGATTCCTTAGCTCAGCCCCCTATTTCCAGAGAGCGCTTATCCAGTTTGTTTATTTTGTTTATTTGTTATTTGTTTAGTACAAAGACCATGCCACTAGTGCTCACTATTGAATTCCCACCCCCGGAACATGAACAAATGATAAGGAAATATTTCTTGGCAGAGAGAGAGGAGGGAGGGAGGAAGGGAAGAAAGATGAGAGGCAAGGAGGGAAAAGGAGAGGAAGGAAGACGGGGAGGAGCAGGCAGAGGAGGAAGGAAGAGAGAGAGACCGACTGAATTAGGTTTGAAGTATGAAGCAAAGCCCCCTCGCCAGAGACAGAAATGCTGGGATCAACGCTCTGTGGAGCGGCCATTTCACTTCCTGTCACCAACCATCCTTCCCTTGGTGGGCCCATGTCCCTGCTCCAGGTCTCATCACCCCTGCTCCCCATGGTTTCTTCTGCCCTCCCGTCATGAAAGTGGTCCTGGAAATGCACAAGTTGTTTGGACAACAAGGAAAACAATATTCTTCTGCAGGTGTACGATGGTATGTGGTTTTCAAAGTGTTGTTCTATCTTTGATCTCAAATTCTTGCCAGTCCAGTCTCTCTCACAGGGTTCTTTCAATATTCCCATTTTTCTCCAGTGGAAGCGGACTCCATGGAATTAAATGCTGCCTCGAGGTCACAGAGCCAGGAAATGGCCGAGCTAAGAAGACTTCAACTCAGGTCCTGGGTTATGCAGTTGAACAGCTTTTAATGTTTCTCAGCCACTTAATAGGTTACCTCTCCCAAGGCTGTTTGAGTTTTAAAAAAGAACTAAAAAGAGAGTGAAGTGTATAATCCAAAGGAATGAATTGTGAATAGTAAAATGTCAGGTACAAAAGCATATGCACAGGAAAGACTGGCACTAGGGCAGGAGGAACAAGGTGGTCCCAGAAGAGTCTCAGCACACAGGCTTTTATGGTCAACACGTCTGGTTTCAAATCTCTTCCATTCCACTTACTAACCCAGTGATCTCCAGCCAGCGGTTTCCGTTTCCTGAGTCTATTTCCTAATCTGTGGAATGGGGATGATAATCTCCTCAAAAGGTGGATGCAAGACTGGCATACGTAGAAATTGGCACACGGGGGGCAGTCAGCAAAGATTAGCAACATTGCAGGGAGTGTCAAAGGAACGGGCCCATCCACACCTGGCCTTGGCAGGAATCAGGGTGCTGAGCCCGTCCTCGCCCCCAGCTGTGCAGGGGAAGGAGAGGGGCTCCAGGCCTGCTGCTCCAGGCCTCTCTGTGCCCAGCGTGGGGCTGGACTCACCAGCTAGGAGGGGCCGGGGCACCTACAGCTCTGCTGCAGCCCTGTCTCCTCCATCCTCCGAGTCTTCCCCGACCTCCTAGGAGGAGATTTATGGAAAGATTAAGGGGCCTTTTTTTCAATATCTATTAATATTCATGGCAGTCTTCACAGCCATCTGCTTTTAACGATTTTGTTTGCAAAGACCTGAGATTAAAATATGGCCTGCTAGTGCTCTGAAGCATCTGAACTGAAGGCGATAAAACAAAGGCCTTTTCAGGAGCTCTGAGCTGGCCTGTCACTCTACCTGCAGCAGGGAGACTAATGGCTAGTGGGAGGGAGGGGCGGCGGAGGGCGCTCAGACCTGCCTGAGAGCAGATCCGAGGGCAGTGCTCCCCCTCTGCCAGCAGGGTTAATTAGGGAGGATCACAGCCCAAGCCCCCTCCACCACTACCTTGCACAGGGGCCCTGGGGTGACAGAGCTTGACGAGGGCTACGGCACAGGGGACACTCAGGGCTTTGAGGGCTCCAAGCCCTGGGTCAGCACTCTGGAGACAGTGCTGTCAGCGCTGGAAATGTCCAGGGGTCCAGGGAGGGCAGGGCGAGCCCGTCGCTGTGAGGCTGTGACCCAAACCCAGCAGCGTTGCACGGCAGCGCTCCTGTGCATCAGTGCCATGCAATCTAAAGCCTGGTGCCTTTGTTCAGACTTCCAGCGTCAGTCGTTTCAATGGAGTTCGGTGGGGGGAACTCCCATCTGCCCACAATATCTCAGGGTGCCCTTGGCCCAGCTGGTGTCCCTCTCGTGGCCTCATCCAGGAGAGGAGTTTTCAGGGAGCTCCAAGGAGGTGGCCTAGGGACAAGGAAGGGACAGTCAGCGGGACCCGGGCCAGCATGTGTGGCAGAGCAGATGGTGCCCACACAGCTCCAGCGGGGGCCTCTCCGAGCCCTGCAGCGGCACTGAGCCGGCCTCCAAGCCTCCCACCCCAGCAGCCCCAGGTCCTTCTGCCCTGTGTCTCAAGGCTCCACCTCAGAGTTCCTCTGCTGCTCAGGATTGTGGGAAAACCAGCAGAATGTGAGTCACTTCTCTCCTTAGACAGGCACCTCTCCTCTCTGGCTCTCTTCGCTTCTAGGTTCCACACTTACAAAGCATCCCCAGAGGGCAAATGTCCAGTTCCTGGACAGGCAGGTGGACAGAGACAGTGGGTCTCCACCTGCCTGCCCAGCCTCCTCCCTTGCCAACAGGGCACCTCTGGGCCAACTTCCCATCCCGGCCCCCACCCTCCCTCCTTCCAGGTGTGGTCAACCCCCCTCTTTGCCAACCTGCCGGCCCACAAATACCAGGAAACACTCCCTTGCTGCTCCTCACACAGGAGACTTTCAAAACAGCATCTCCCCCAGGGACTGCGTTAGGCCAACAGGAAAGATTGTCTTAAATCTCACAGATTTGGGAAATCCTTCCTCTCATTCCCCTCCCGTGGAGACTGCGTATGGTTCTAGAGCAGAGCCGCCTTTCTAGAACGCAGCTGCCCTACTCTATAGACTGGCAACTCCACCTGCCAACTCCACCCTCTGTGGCCCCACACGGCCCACCAACGTAAATGGTGTCTTCTGCCAGGCTCTCAGGGCCCAAGTGTGGGACAGAGTGGCTGACAAGCCGCATCGCCTTCTCTGAGAACTGCTCAGCACCCACAGTCCTGTGAGGGGCGGCAGTGCTTTACCCACCATGGGTCTCCTCCCTGCTTGTCCCTGGCCTTCCTCCATTCTGGCATTACTCACCGGACTGTAACCCTTCAGTGGTCTCAGCTTCTACAGGAAAACCCACCCCCTCACAATGAAGCACAGTCTGTTACCATCAGGCCCTGCCTACCTTTCCAGAATCTTCTCCCATCTAAACCTCTTCTTGATACCCCACACTAACCTCCATTCACACCAAACATGCAACATTCATGGGATATGCACGCCCTGCCATAACTCTGAGCCCTTGACCATGCTGTTCTGCCTTCCTGAGGTGTGTTCTTCTTTTCTTCCAAGTTTCAAGGCCCAAATATCCAATATCACCTCCTCCATGAGCCTGACCTGTAAGGTAAGAACATTGCAGAACAGAAAAGTTGAATGACTTGCCTGAAGTCACACAGCTGGTAATGTGATAGTGCCAAGATTCAAACCCAGGCATTCTGGCCCCAGAGCCTGAGCACTTACCCACCCCACCACACTGGTCCCGCATGCCCACATCACACAGGACATCAATGCAGTGTAAGAGAGGGACAAGAGAAAACGGGCTACGGATCCACCTGTGTGTCTTCCCTGCTACCCTGAGCAGACCCCTTGCGTGCCTGTATCCCGGTACCCATCCCGGAGTCTGGTACAACATGGGGGTGGAAAGGCTTCTGAACAATCCAATGAAGGAGTACTCACCTGTTGAGGGGGGGCGGTGGTGCATGTCCACAAGAGGGTGTGCGTGGGCAGGAGTCTGTGAAGGGGTGAGAATGTGAGGCTACGAACAGCAGCCTCACATGTGGGAGATTGTGTGAGCAAGTCTGTGCTGGTGTGTACAGCACGGGAAGGCCTCTGTGTGTGAGAAGATACAGGAGTGTGTTTGTAGCACGTGTGTGTGTCAGGATGTGTGTTGAGAGAGAGGGTGGTGAGGGGATGAGGAGCGAGCATAGGTGGCAGCGTGTCGGCGCGTGAAGGAGTGTGTGCCAACCGCCGGGTACTGGGCGCGCAGGTGTCCGCGGACATGCTGCAGCCACCACAGGGGTGCAGGCCCAGCTCAGCCGCAGGAACAGTTAAAGGCCCTCCACTGTGCTGCTCTGTCATTGATATTTTCACAAAGTTGTCACAGAGAAATATCATTTTTCTTCCTCCTTTATTTCATTTTCTTTGGGATATAGTAATTAACAAAAGCCATTAGATGCCAGGAAAACTGTTTCTTTTGAAGTTTCTACAGGGCTGTCACCCGGGAGATAAAGGCAGATTATTCAGTCTTGACATTGTAATTGTGGACGCCAGAGAAAAGCCTGGATTAGATGCTTCACAGCCCCGCGGAAGGAGGAGGCCGCCAGGAGGACAGGGGGGCCGGCGGGAGGGGGACCACCAGCGGGGGGGTCAGCTCGCCACATGGTTGGCTTCATTTTGAGTTGGACAGTCCCCAAATCACACAATGTTAGACAGAAAGGAAGCATGCTCCCTACGGAGGTGGAATAATCTAGAAGTCAGGAGCCAAGCTCCGGAGCCTGCTAGCTCTCCCACCCAGGGCTTTCCAGCAGTAGCTTGCCCCACCTTGACCGGTAGGATGCTCCTTGCCCCCCAACTGGATGACGAGCTCCTTGAAGGTGGGGCTGGGTCTTCTCAGTGGTGGCATCTTCAGCCCCTGCCACCAAGAATGGCACACGACAGGCACGGGGTGTGTGCCTCTTGCAGGAGTGAGCCCTGGGTTCTGGTCCTGACTGCACCCACTCACTGTGGCTTGGCCTTCAGAGAAGGCAGGAAAGGTGAGGGTGCAGGGGAGGTCACCTACCTTCTCAGAGCCCACACAAGCCCCCTCACAGACCTCCCGAGGGCAGTGCCACCTGGTTGCCAGGAGGGGGCGCCAACCAGAAAGAGACTGAGTGGGACAGGACGGAAGAGGCCCCAGCCTGGAGAGCAAGAGACCAGCTTTTTAGTGGGGGCAGAAGGGCCATAATCCAGATGGCCTGGAGAGTAGGTTCACTCTTAAGACTGGAAGCTTCCAAAAAGCAGGGATCCACATTGCCTGATTTCTTGGGTCTGTTCTGAACCTAGTTATGACCTTGAAATTCAGCTTATCCAAGCCAGTTATGAGTGGTGCTCTCCGTACTCCATCCAGCCCACAGGCAAGCCCTCACAGCGTTAAATAATAATCATACAATTATTAACTGTGCTGGCCAGGGTCCAACCAGGAACCTATAAAGTACTCTGGGTATTTAAAGCAGAGGGAATTTAACACAAGGACTGTTTACACAGGAGATGAAAAGACCAACAAGGCAATCCAGAGACTAGCAGCAGCAACAAGTCCTTGGAGGGGAAGGCAGGAGGTGGTGTTACCAGAGCCCAGGGGCCACGATGACCTGACAACCAGAACCTCAGGGGGTCACCGAGAGACATGGGCACTGCCAGAGAGGGTGCCCGAGGCAGAGAGATGGGGCAGGCACCCCAGCTTCCCTGCCTCCCACCCTCTCACTTTCCCATCTCCATCCAGAGCCTCCCACTGACTCAACACAACTGACCTGGGAACCTTAATGGGCCAGCCCCCCAAGACATAGAGCAGAATAGGGGGAGGGGATCTAAGGGCAAATTAACCAAGGGCTGGCACCTTTGCCAACATTTTAAACTCTCAAGCTGGATTTCTCCTGAAAAGGACAAAATTGGGCCTGCTTACCCAAGTGGCAGCAAACATCTGGAGGTGACAGAGACTGTCCCCTTCAGAAGGAGCATGCTCTTCTCCAGTTTTTCCCGGTTCCCATCAGACCCCCCTTATCCATTCATGGTACCTGGTGGTATTCAAATCAATGTATCCATTTTGTAGAGAGAGAAACTGAGGCCCAACCACGAAAAAGTGATTTACCCAGGGTTCCATGATGGATCAGGAGCAGAGGCAAGACCAGAACTTAGATGGCCTGGATTATATTCCCTAAGTGCTGAGTTGATGAGCAAAGAGGGGAAAGCGTTTGTGAAGTGACCATATCTGCCAGTGGGGAAATGAGTCGGATCTCCCAGACCAGCTTTGGCAAAAGAGCAGTGCAGGCGCTCCTGGGTCCACTAGCCAGTGAGCTTTGAAAGGAGGACAGCGGGAGAAACGCCAGTAGCGATGACAAGGACAGGACTCTGGTGGCAGAGGCTGTTCTGAGCCTGGCACTCTGGCACTCAAGTGCTACGTGACCACAGCGAAGTCCCTCTCAGTGCTCTATACACAAGCAGGTGGGACCAGATGCCCTCTTGCAGACCTCCCCACTCCACCAGGCCTGGACTTTATTTCCTCGGCAGAGGTGAAAAGGAACCATCCTCCTGGAGAAGCCAGCTGAGTGCACGAGGGTCCTTAAAAAGGAAGGTCGAGGGGAGACATTGGGAAATATAAATCTGCCGGCACGGCTCTCTCAGAAAGGGTTTTAATTAATTGTTTTTATACGACATAAGAGCAACTCATTACTGAACAGCTTTGATTTGTGACACCTGCATTATAGATGATTTTTAAATTAACATTTCCCCAATAAAAGGTGTCAGTAGAGAGCTGAAGGCGCCCAGAGAAGTATAAAAGGATAATAGTATGAAAATACAAATAAACACCAGCCCAGCCTAACAAAGGGGGCTGCTTAATCAATTTCACAATTAATTAAGGCTGCCTGGGGTAGCTGAGGCCCTGGAGGCAGTTGGAGCTACTGGATTGAGGCTCAGGCATGAAATGCTAGGAGGAGGGGAAGCATTGGAGGCTTAGAGAGAAAGGCAATGACGATGAAAGATGCTCTGTCAGGCTTCCGCTTAACGGGAGGGACACAGGAGGAACATCTGTTCTGGTGAGTGTGCTTTCTTCCCGTGTTCTCCTGGATCTGTCATTCACCCGTTCAGTGAGTATGTTCAGTAAGTACTCACAGAGCTCCTACCGCATGCTCCAGGTGGAGCAATGAGCCGAGACAAAGGCACCAAGCTGAGAGAGAGGAAGTGGTGCCTTGGAGACGCTGAGAGCCCCGTATGTCTGTTCCAGAAAAAATGAAGGGCAAAACAATAGAGACAACTGGAAAGGTAGGCTGGGGCTAGACGACAGAGGCCTCTGGAAAATGTCAGACTGCATTTGGAGTTATGAAGAGTTTCAGTAAGAAAGCCAGCTGAAAAGACCTCCATTTTAGATAGATGCCTCTGGCTGCAAAGTGGATACTACACTGGAAGGGGAGGGGGAGGGAAAAGAAGTCACCCAGGCAAGACTTGCTGATGGATTGAGTTCAGAGAGGTGGCTGAGGTAGAGACTTCAAAGTTAGAGCCCTCAGATCTTCTCCAGGGAGCCTGCTGGAGAGAGGGGAAGAGGGGACCGGAGGATAGCCTCAGCCAACTAGAATGCTGGGAAAGCAGCTGTGCGCGGTGCAGACAAGGTCCCTGGGAAGGCTCTGAGGCCGGGAGGAGGAGGACAAGGCAGGACTAGGCTCACTGTTCTAATGTTCTACTGTTCTCTTGTAGTTCTGTCCTTGCTTTTCCTCACGTTGACCAAGATGGTTTATATAATTGATATATAACTGCTATAATTGAGGAGTGGTGTCATCTGTAGGGAGAGGCCATGGAGCATAGAGAAAAGTTTCCCGTGGTCCACCCCAGGCCTTCTACACTCTCTCACTGAGGGATATGACCCCTCCAGGGAGTCAGTCTCCACCTCCATGCCAACGACTCCCCATTTTTATCACTAACCCAGACCTCTCCCCTAAACTCTGGATCCACTTTGTTGTCTCCTAGGCATCTCATAATACATCTGTCATCTTCCTCCCAAAGGTTTTTTTCCCTCTGTGTCCCAATCTCAAAGATGCCACTATCCATCCAGTTGCTCAAAATGGAGACCTAAGAATTATCCGGATGTTCCCTCTCCCCCAGATTTGAGTCCTGTTGGCTCTTCCCTTTATGGCTCTTGACCCCGCTTCGTCTACCCATTGCACCCCACCCTACCTGCCCTAGCCACTGCATGTCTTCCCTGAGTGACTACAATAGTCCCCCTACCCCGTCCTCCTCACACCAATGCACCCTGCACACAGGGGCCGGAGGAATCCTTCTCCAGTGAAAGCCCACCATGTGTGCTGCTGCCTGAAAAGCTTCAGGGGCTTCCCGTGCCTGAAGGCTAAAACCCAAATACTGTTGGCATCCCTATCAGGGGCCTCTAGAGTCTAGCCCCCGCCTACCCCCTGTAGCACCAGGTTGTCCCCCTACACCATGCTCTGCTGTCCAGACACAGGGATCTCCCTTCAGCTCCCCATACCCACATTGCTTCTCTCACACCCATGGTCCCTCTGCCTGGAACATTCCAGGTGTTCTGCCCTGCGCCACCACACCCAATCATTGTCTGGCCACCTTTAACTCCACAGCCCAATCTAAAGGTTCATCAAATATTTTGCAATTGTTTGCTTAATCGTGTAGATCCCCCCCCCCCAGGTTGTAAGCTCCACAAGACCAGGAACTGTTTCCGTCTTGTTCGCCCCTATATTCCCAGCACCTGGTGGGCAGACACACTTGCTGAATGAATAGGTAAGTGAATGAATTAGTGGATGAATAAAATGGTGTCACACAACACAACATGCCACACATTTACTAGAAGTTTAGATTTTCAATGAGACAAACAAGGACTGGCATCTTTAACTTAGCAGCATACATTACATTGGCTGGTTCATATCCTCACATGTCCCCAGATAAGGTCACTCTCCCAGGATGGGTGTTGGTATGGTGATGGGAAAAGGGGACAGACCTCCCCTTGATATGGTGCATCGCCTGCCACAAAGCCAATGGGGGTCTTAAGGCCAATAGGATGTTTGCACAGTCTGTGAATCAGCTAGTTTCTGTTCTTTCCATGTCGACCAGGGCCCAAGAGGACATGGCTATCAACAGAGGCTCCTGGCAGGGGGATATGGGTACCTCAGGTCCCCTTTGCCTGATAGGGATGTGAGGGATTTGATGGCAGTGAACACCCTAGAGCCACTCCTGTAACCCTGACCCTAACCTCAACCCTACCCTAACCCCACCTCTGAGCTCTGTGAATGGGTCCAGCACACACATACACACACACTCACATGCACACACAAACATACACCACACACACACATCTCATAGCTCCTCTGGCAACACTGGCCCTACTTACAGGTTTTAACCTGAGCCCCAGGTCCCAACACTTGCCTTAAGGTCCTCTTGCCTAGACAGCCCATTGAGACACACTCACTTGTCTCAGGCAGATAGGAAAAAGGCTGGGGTGGAGGTCAAGGTCAAACGTGTGGGTGCTTCACAAAGGCTGAGATGGCCTGTGCCAGGAGGGCATCCTGGAGGAGGTGGGCTTGAGCTGTGCCTGGAAGGATGGAGAGAATCAGAGAGCAGGAAGTTCCTGATCAAGCCACTGCTTCCTTCATCTTCAAAACCGCCCACCAGGAAAAAGCACCTCTGAAGGCCAGCTTTCTCCTTCTCATAAGTCATAAGACTCAGCCATTGGTGACACAATTACTGAATGGCAGGACAGGAATGGACTAGGAGTCTAACCCATCCATTTTACAAATGAGGAAACTGAGGCCCAAAGAGAAAAGCAAAAAGTCATTCTTTGCATTTGAAATGAGCTTCTCACAACAGATCTGAACAATAGGTGTTATTTTCCTCTGTTTTACAGATGAGGGGGCTGAGGCCCAGAGGGGTCAGAGGGCGTCTGACAGAACCTGGACTCAAACCCAGACTGGTCTGATGCCACATCTAACACCCTTAGGTGAATTTTTCTATCTTTGGTTCTGATTTTTTTGAGGCACAGAGTGAATAACTGGCAGTTGATGTCAAAAATATATGTAGCTGTTTTGATAGACAGTATAAGCTCAGTGCTGTACAAATATGGAATGATTCTATTTTTTCAATAACTGCTATCAGCTTTGCTCTGCATGTCCCAACACCACAAGCTGGTAGTTGAGGGAAAGGAGAAAGAGACGAAAAAGACAAACTTGCCAAATAAGTGATTCTTCATCCCTTCTGACAATTTTCCTGGTCACATGTAATATTTGTAGCTGTCACTTTATAATTATTAAAAAGTGCCAGGGGCCTGTCCAGTGGTGCAGTGGTTAAGTTCACACGTTCTACTTCGGCAGCCCTGGGTTCGCCAGTTCAGATCCCAGGTGTGGACATGGCACCGCTTGGCACGCCATGCTGTGGTAGGCATCCCACATAGAAAGTAGAGGAACACGGGCACAGATGTTAGCCCAGGACCAGTCTTCCTCAGCACAAAAGAAGAGGATTGGTGGCAGATGTTAGCTCAGGGCTAATCTTCCTCAAAAAAAAAAATTAAAAGTGTTATTGACCAGTTCAAAGCCACCTCCTATGTAGCTTCCAGGAGCCCCAGCAGCAGGGATGGGAGTGTCCTGCTCGTGAGTGACTGGCTGCCCCTCAGTGGGGGACTGGATGCTGACCTGCAGGGCGCTGCCACCTGCCTAACTCTAGCCACTGGAGTTCTCATCCCAGCTGGCCTCTAGCACTGGGGGAGCTCTTATGTGACCCTCTCCACAACCTGTGACATCAGAAACCTCCCAGGGCATGGTTTCTTCCTCTCCTTGCTCCTGGCAAGTTTGGGGAGGGGGCATGGCTGTTTCCACCCAGCAAACTCTGCTCTTCTCTTAGCTAGAGAAAGGGCAGATGACACCCTGGGTCTGCAAAATGTCCCTCTCTTAGCCAAGCCTGGAGTGGACGTTGTGGTGGAGGCCACTCACTCTCCACCAAAATTCAATCTCCCCTGACAAAACGCGACCAGGCCCAACATCACCATCCCAACCAGAAGTCCACGTGCTATGACCTGCCAGCCAGCTCTGACCACTGCCTATTTTTGAATGGCCCTTGAGCTAAGAATGGTTTTTACGTTTCTGAATGATTTAAAAAAGTTGAAAGATTAATATCATGACACATGAACATCATATGACATTCACATTTCTGTGTCCACAAATAATGTTTTATTGGGACATAGCCACACCTGTTCATTTGCATATTGTCTATGGCTGCTTTCATGATACAAGGATGGAGTTGAGTACTTGCAACAGAGAGCATATGGCTCACAAAGCAGAAAATATTTCCCATCTGGTCCTTTGCAGAAAATATTTGCTGACCCCAGATCAAGACTACCTTTCCCAGCCTCCCTTGCAGCTAGGTGGGGCCATGTGCTAAGTTCTCACCAGTGGAAGGGATGTTAGATATCAGGTGTGCCCCCTCCATGCTCTCCTCCACCTCTGGCTGGAGGCAGGCATGGCAGTTCCCAGGTCTAACCACTGAGACCACAACAAGGCTTGCAGGGTGGCAGAGCAATGGCTTGGAGGACCCCAGTCCCTGAATGAGTGTGAGACTCAGAGCTGCCCTGCCAACCTGGGCCATTCATCTTATAACTGTGATGTGAGAAAGGAAGAGACTTCAACCCTCTTTATGCCTCTGCATTATCATGATATAGCAGCCCACCCTTACCCTGACTAGTACAGATGTTTACCTCCTCTGGGCACTATCTCTAGAGTCCTTTCCCTAGAGATCCCAGTCATGCAATTTTAGGATATTCTTCTTGTGCAGGAGGGCTGCTTGATAGATGGGGTTGAGCCCCTCCTTGCACTGGCAGTACCTTATAGATCTGATAAGAGAATTGTTCATGTTAGAGTTCTGTTTGCAAGGCAGAGAGGGACACTAGCTCAAGCAGAGAGACTAGTTCAGTATAAAGCAGATCCTTATCAGAATCCCAAAACAGAGGACCAGGAGCAGCCAGGCTCCATGGGAACCAGCACTGTGAGGAGCCTGTCCGAGACCAGGGATCTCTTCCAGGGCCTCCATGCACCTCTCTGTCCCCTTTCTTGGCTTGTGAGCTCCCTCTAGTCACTCACAGCTGGTGATCATGATGGGCCGCCAGCCCTAAGTCTAGCTCATCAGCTCTTCCCATTCCCAGGCTCAGCGTCTTCCAGCCGCTTCCCCAGTTAGGAGTCAGATTGGCCCAGCACCCAAAGCATATAGTACGGGGCAGCCTCTGCTTCAAGTGCCCACCCCAGTCAATCAGCTGAGGTCTGGAGGATGCACAAACACAGCTGCTACCCACGCAGCATGCACTGGGAGAAAGGAGTTTCCCTTAGCCAGGAAATTGACCTCTCTAAGGAATCAAGAAATTCCCTGGCTAAGGGCTTGGATTCTTGGCTGGAATGCTGGGTTCAGCTCCACCTTCTTCTTGTGTGACCATGGGCAAGTTTAGTACATGCATTTACACTTGTATGAAATAGGAATCATAATAAAAACACCTGCCCTGTAGGCTTGTCAAGAGGATAAAATGAATTAATCCATGTAAATCACTGAGAACACTGCCTCCCGACACGTAGTAAGCTTTTGGGGAAGGTTAGTGATTAGAATTATCATTATCATTATCTCTGAAAAAAGAGGGAAATAATAAGTCAAGGCTCCATTCCTTTGCTGTAAAACATCTCGATGTATGTTCAGAGAATGATTTGAGTCAGCTCTAGAAAAGCGCAATGACTGGGTGACAGATGCACCTTCCTAAGGAGCACAAGGTACGATGGCTACCATCTACTGAGGACTCACTCTACACTCTTCCTGTGCTCAGCCCTCTACACACATTAGCCCACTTGATCCAGTGAGGATAAAGTTCCAAGAGGGTCAATAAGTTGTCCAAATTCACACACTTTAGGCTCAATTCCACTCACTATGTATTTCCATCAGCATAGATAACCCAGAGGGTCTACTGCAGGCCCATTGCTGAGTCCTGCCCGTTTGGAGATAAGCATGCTAAATACAAAGGAAGGGGTTCCAGGAGCAAGGTACACCAGGACTCCCACTGGGAGAGGGAAGAGTGGAGTGATGCGGATGCCATGGGAGGAGGCCCAGAAATGAGAATGGAAGGGCAGCACCATCTTCGGAAAAGTGTGGCAGGTTTGGGGCATGTAGAGGACATAGCCATGTGCTTGTTCGAATCTCCCTGCTTAGTCTATCCAAATGCATGCAGCAGAGACCCCATTTAGCAAACACAGCCCTGGCCTAAAGCAAGGCTAGCAGCCCTGAGTGCCTGTCCCAGTTCTTCCTCCCTGTCCCTGTGTGAATGTGAACTTGAGAGTGAGGCCCTGCCCCTCTCACAACTATAGGAGTCATATGGAGTAGACCAGACGACTCTAAGGCCCTCCTGACTCTGGTCCTGCTCATGATTTTCTGGTTTCTGTTGTGTTCTTGGGGGCAGGCCCTGAGCACAGGCCACCCCAGGTCTTCCATCGCAATCTGGGACCATGGTGTTTCACTCCCCAATTTATTGTATGCCTAAACGTCTTGGGGAAAAAAAATAAAACTATTATCCTCAAAACCGCAGTAGGTCTCTTAATGACTACTCCACTAATTAGTAGCAGCTGTTAACGAAGTGTGCCGGTACAAGCCTAGCCTCGTCAATTAATCCATACACACTCCTGGGCTGCAGTAATATTTAAAGAGAAATCAATACCTGGCAGCCGGGCCTGGGGAGGTTGGTCTGGGTGGGAAGGGAAGGTATAGCATTTCAAGGAATTTGTAACTAAAATAGCTTACGCCTGGAGCACAGTGCCGGGGAGCAGAAACCAGGACAGCCCCTAAAGGGCGCAGGGATCCAGGCATACCTGCAGGGCTGGGGAAGGAGGGCCTGGTCGGGCAGGGCGAGCAGGCACCTGCTTCCTCCACGGGTCGGCAGAGAGCTCCGTGCCAGGCCAGCAGGGGCACACAGGGATAAGATTCCTCTCCAATTCATCATGTCACAATATCCACTATTCCTGCAGGCTATGGAGGCTGTGAGGCCTGCTATTACTTCCTCTTGGCAGGTGTAGAGAACAAGGCTCCAAGTGAGACACTGTCTTGTCCTAGGTTGCAAAGCAAGTAACAATCTCTTTCCTGGTCTATGCTGTGGCA
Organism: Equus asinus; assembly: GCF_041296235.1. NCBI lineage: Eukaryota > Metazoa > Chordata > Mammalia > Perissodactyla > Equidae > Equus > Equus asinus. Next base: position 66,149,405 of record NC_091791.1, on the reverse strand, counting down.
AACACCCTGCATGCATCGTCCTGTTTAATCCTTACACCAGCCTGATGAGATGAGAACCATTATGCCCCGGCCTTTGGAGATGGAAATACTTCAGCCTTGGGAAGTTAAAACACCTGCCTAACAAAGCTGGTCATCAGCAAGGCTGGCATTCAAACCCCCACAGTCTGACCTCAGAGCTCATGCTCTTAGCATCCATGATTCCTGAGTAGCGATAAGCCTTCAGAACAAGATCCAAACTTCTCTGCATGATTTACAGCATCTTGAACTGTGGCCCTTGTTTCAGTTTCCTGCTATAACAAAGTATCACGAACTTACTGGCTTAATACAACATAAATCTATTATCTTGCAGTTCCAGAAATCAAAAGTCTGAAATGGTTTTCACTGGGCTAAAATCAAGGTGTTGGTGGGACAGCATTCCTTCCAGAGGTTCTAGGAAAGAATCTGTTCCCTTGCCTTTTCCAGCATCTAGGTGCTACCTGCATTCCTTGGCTCGTGGACCCTTCCTCAATCTTGAAGCCAGCAATCCAATCACTCAACCTCCGCTTCCATCATCACATCTCCCTTCCTGACTCTCTCCTTCTGTCTCCCTCTTATCAAGACTCTTGTGCTTACACAAGGCCCACTCAGATAATCCAGGATGATTCCCTGCATAATCCAGGGTAGTCTAGCCCCTTTGCCACGGGAGGTAAGACAGTCACAGGTGCCGGAGATGAGGACGTGGAGGAGGGATATTAGTCTGCCTACCACACCCTCCTACTTTCTATTTCTTCCCCTAGAGGCACCCCATGTTCCACCTTCATGAAACACCTTATCAGTCAGCATCTGGTCAGAAAGACAACACCACTTCCAGTATTTCAAACAGAGAGAATTCAGTGAAGAGAATTAGTTAAACAGGTGATAGAAGAGCTGAGAAACCAACCAGGAGCTGTTGAAGCAACCTAGAAATTAGCAATAATGCAAGGAGCCTTTTCTAAACCCTCCCCACTCCACCCACACAGACACATGCAGTCAAGGTCAACAGCCCCCTCCTCTGAGCTCGATGACCCAAGTGCCAAAGAAATGGCTGAGGTCCCTGAGCCCCTGTCTGGTCCATGGCACGTCCCTAGCCCTGAGCCCAAAGCCCTTCACAGAACAGATACTCAGAGAAAGGTCACCTGGGCCAGGGTTCCTTCCTCCTCACCAGAGGTGAGGGACAGCCCCAGTCCAGGGATCCAGAAAACGTCATGGTGCAAGTGAGGCAGGTGGATAAAATCCACTCAACAGCTGACTATCAGCATGAAAACCAGGGGCTCCGTGGCCAGTGCATTTTGCCGCCAATCACAGGCTTAGGCAACATGGGTCTTACCTATTTGGAGAAAACTGGGCAGACAGATCACCCCTCTCAGGGAAGAGAGCTTGGGCCAGGGGCAGGGGTACGTGCCCCAGAGGGTCTGGCAGGAATCTGTGGTCCACAGGGCTGCCCTGCTGCTTGAGGGAAGTACTGAGCTTGCTTTTAGCTAAGCTGTCGAGCCTGGCTTCTTATCATGTAAGAGACATGGGGAGCCACCATGATTATAACCTTGGGTTAGTAACTTTTCCTGATTGGACATTATTCCATAGCTCCTCTTCCCCAGCTGCTCATCCTGAGATGTCTGAGAAGAAGGAAGGGAGGAGATGGGGAAACATACCAGGGAAGAAGGGAAGGGAAGGAGAAAGGAAAGCAGAGGGGGAAGGAGCCCAGGAACCAGCCTTTCCGGAGTAAGTAGGGTCAGGGCCAGGGGGACATGTAATAGACAGTACGTATTGTTCCTCACCAACCCCCTGGGATGCGAAGCATCCTCCTCCCTGGGCCCAGAGGAGGTCTTACTCCAGGGGCCCCCATCCTGGTGAATGTCACCTCTCGCCCCCTCTCACCCAGCTAGAAGGCTACACACCATGTCGGGGTGGGGGGGGGGGCGGGCCGGGGGTCGGGAGGACCTAGACTCGCTTCTCCCCCAGGCCTCCTCCTTGCACAACTGGTCAGTCACCAGGCCCTGGTCAGTCTACCTGTCCCCGTTCTTGTCCTCAGTGCCACAGCCTTGATCAGGCTTCTGCCATTCCCTTTCCTGGATTCCTTCACCAGCCTCCTGACTAATGTTCCTCTGGCCTTACCCCCTAGTCTATTCGTTACACTGCTGCCAGGGTTGTTTTTTCTTAAATAGATCTGGTCACATCACTCCCTTACTTAAACCCATTAGTGACTTCCCCCCACGTCCAGGGGACATTAAGACCTTCACAGTCTGGCCCTCACATCCCTCACCAGCCCTGTCTCCTCCCACCTCCATCCTTCCTCCCTTGTATCACTCTCCAGGAAACTGCCTATCGATTCACACACACACCCCTGGAATTCTCTTCTCCCCCAAGCGTGAATAAGCTCACAGCCTTAGGAATCTTTAGAATCTTGTTCTAAATCTCGAGTCTTTGGAATCATATTCAGGAGTCACCTAGCATCTGAAGACTCCCTGCGCCGTCCCCACCCTGACCCTGCCCCTCCTGCTGCCCTGTCCTGCACCTGCATCTGGTCTATGCCTGGTCCCAGCCGTATCAGCTGCACTGCTATGTATGCCATCCTAACTAGCACCCACCTTCGGGCCTGGCATGGGGCTAACCTAGCGTTTGGGGGGAAAGGTAGGCCAGGAATCTACCAAGAGTCCCACAGACATAGTGAGGCTGGGAACTGAGCTGTGGGCGTTGGATGTCCACTCATAACCACGGATGGTCTGCTACATTTTCTATCAGGACCCTCCTCCCTGTTAATATCCCTCCCTGGTCCCACAGGGACCCGAGCTACATAGAGAAGACAGAAACCAGTCTGGCTGCTTGCTGAAGATTGGGAACTCTTATTGACATCATGACACCTACCAACACAATGAGAAAAAGATGTACCCCTTCTTGATGCTATTTTGAAGGACTTCATTTGAACTAAGGCTATTGATAAGTCAAAAACCCATTCTCCCTTTGAAATATTCCACCATTGCTGTCCAGTTCAGCCATGCCATCTCCCCATGATAAGCTGTGATTATCAGGAGAGATGAGAGGAGTCAGCCTGCCATTGTAGCCTTTAGAATAACTTCAGGATCATTCTGTCATCTCCTTGGGAGCTTTGAGCATCCCATAGTATTTACCACTCACCCACAAGCACTGCAAGTCTTGGATGAATTGGGGCTTGGACAGACTACCTGAGACTGCTGTTCCGTCAGTGGAGAGCCTGGAATAGCTCCCCCCGGATGCCAGTAGGGCACCCCCAACTTTCAAGACAGAGTGGTCTGAACACTCGCCGCCCAGTGCCTGCACAGAAACACCCTCTTGCACGGAGTGCTCACCTTCACACACTCCACCGCACAGCCTTCTTTCTCCTCCTCCTGTGTCCTCCTCAGCTCTGTGCATCAGTGCCTTAACTCAAGCTGTTCCCTCCCCGTGAAATGACCTTCCTCCTTTCTCATCCAAATGCCAACCCACTCCAGGCTCAACTCAGCACATCCTATAAAACTGCCTCTGCTCATGCCTCTCACTCCTCCGAGTCCCCAGACCTCCGGAAACTGGTCCCTATTCCACATCAAAGATATTTCTGGACACGCACCTGGCTGCTCCCTCACAGGTCTGCACACACTTCAGGACAGTGGCATTTTCCGTATGGCCTCAGTGTCCTCTGTGATTCCTGGCACATTGCCGTGCATGCGGAAGAGGGAGAAGGGGATGGCGTGGAGCGAGGCCTGCTCTATGCCAGGAACACCGTCTTAGTTCATCCTCACGCTGGCAGCACAAGGAACCGGGAGCCCTTTGTCCATGTCACACTCAAGTAAGAGCTAAGCTGGGTACTCTGACTGACCACAGACTTCTTCCCAGTCTCCTATGCTGCCTGATCACAGGAGTCACTCAATAAATATTTGATGAGTGAGAGAGTATCTGAACAAAGGAACACACTCTCCCTTCCCCAGGCCTGGATACCCTCCTCTGCCTCCCTCTAGACACACAGGCTGGGCTGGCTTTGAGCCTCCAGGAAGAGAAGCTTTTTGCTGCCTTCAGCAGTATTGTATCTTGGGGGAAGGCCTTTATCTGACCACTGATCTGGCTTCTTAACTCAGCCTTCTAGAGAACTTTCTAGACCTTTAACATTGGAAATGTGAGCCCAGTTTTTATGAGGTTCTAAGGCCGTACTCGGTGATAGCCTGGAATAAGCAAGTATCATACTTGAAAGCACTTCCAGGTACATTGGGCCAGCCCTCTGCTGTCATAGAGAAGGGACTTGGTCCCAAACACACAGAGAGAAAACAGTAGCCTGGACCCTGGCCACCCAGCTCCCAGCCCAGTGCTCTTCTAGCCGCTCCTATGAACAGCTTCCCACTTTCACTTGCAATGCTGCTGGGCATGTACTTCACTAGCTATGGTGAGGCACCTAGAACTTCTTCCTGACCCCATCCTGTGGCTGGAAGGAAATGTGGGCATTGTCTGCTGATTACAGAGACGGTATGCACTCTGGACGGTTCATTTGTCAGTTAATGCGAGGGAGCTTTTGTCACGTAGCCCAGGCCAGGCGGTGGGAATGCTCCCTGAGTATAATCAGACCAGGGTTGTCATTTCACAAGAAACAGGGTCACGCGCATGTTAATAGGAAGCACACACATTTCTCACCTATCTGAAGGGGAGCTTGAGAAGGGAATTAATTCTCACAGTGGTGAGGCATGTTTGATTGCTGCTGGTTTAGAAGAAATCAGCCCCAGCCTGGAAAGCCTCCCCACCCCCTCCCTGGTCTGCTCTACCTCACCCCTCCTCAGAGCAGAGCTTAACGCTCCCTCTGCAGAGCCAGCAGAAAATGGGCAGAGAGGAAAGCCACCAACAGTCAGCAAACGGAAGAGACAACAGAATCTGCAAGACACAGGAGTAGGAGGAGAGGAGGGAGGAGTGCCCGGGAGCTCCTCCACAACTGAAGGGGCATCCACAGGCCGCGTGCTGGTCAAGGGAGCACAGCGCCTCAGCCAGGACATGAGGCCTGACTCCCCGTCTCCTGCACCCTCCTGCCCCAAGACCCTCAGGACACAGCCAATTAAACTGTCATCACAGTCAGAAGTCGTACTGCATTTGGGGATGGTGGCAGAGGTCGGATCTGGGACAGGTAGGGGTGACTTTTCACTGCCGCCTCTCCCTAGTGCCCTGCAGCACCCTCCCAGTGAACTCCCGAGTGGTGGTGTGTGCTTCCCGCAGACAACTAGGTATGTATAATACTCCCACTCCCAGCCTGGACTATCCTCCCAAGAGGTACTTAGAGACAAGCCACTTGAAACAGGAGACAAACGGCCCAGCGCAAGGACTACAGCACTACTTTGCAGCAGGATTAGCAGATCCAGGTGGAGGCTCTGTCTCATGCAGGGTGGAAGACACTGTTGGAGGAAGAAAACCTCGTGAACACCTACCTACTCCTCTGCCACCCCCAGAGGCGGTGCATGTGCTGTGTGCGCCAACCCTGCAGAGGCCATGGAGGCTGCTGAGGAGGGGCGCGGGATGGGAGGCCTGGTCTCCAGTGCTAATTGCCAAGTCTTAGATCTGTTTCCAGGGGCCTGATCTCCAGTGCCCACTGCCAAACTCACCTGGCCCTCCTGGTCCAAAGAGCTGATTAATACAATAACTCCAATACAATCAGACCTCCCTAAACACGGCCAGAAACACCAGACTCAGGGGCTCCTCCCTGTTGCTCGCCACCCCCATTTCACCCTGTCCCCCTGTTTAATGACACCATTCATTTGATAGCAGGGTCTCACTCTGCTAGGTGCTGTTCTCAGTGCTGGGGCTGCAACTATGAACCAGCCATGACCCTGCCCCGGATGCTCTCAGCCCCAAGAGGTGTCCCAACCTGTGCCCTGGCGGTAACCACACAGCTGGGAAGCGCTCTGAAGGGGAAACGCAGAGTGTTTCAGGAGTGCAGGGGACGGGAGGACAGCTTACCAGGGGGAGGTGAGAGAAGGAAGAAGAGCCTCCCAGGCTGTGGGGAGGGCACAAGCCCAGTCCTGCTGGCCAGAGGGACTGAAAGCTCAGGGCTCCTAGTGGTTAGCTGGGGTCAGGAGTCACAGGAACAGGTAGCACCAGATGCTGTCCCGCCTCCTAAGCCACTTTAAGGAGTGTGGAATTTAACTCAAGAGCAGAGTAGGGTCTTCCAAGCCAGGGACAGAACAAGACGTGTGACTGAGAAGAATTTCTCTGGCAAGGAAGTAGAAGGGAGATTGGAGGGCCACACAGAAGGAGGCCAGAGGGCCAGTTCCAAGCCTGTTGTCATGGGTGGAGGCAGAGACGGGAGCACCAAAGAGAGGATGGTGCAAACAGGCCCCTAGCAGGTAGAACCTACAGCATGTGGTAATGAGTAGCCCTCGGGAATGGCAGGGAAGAGGAGTCAATGACACTTGCTGGTAAGTATTGAGCACTTAAACTGTGTGCCAGCCACTGTGATAAGCACTTGGCTGCATCATCTCATTTAATCCTACAACAGCTTTCTGAAGCAGATATTGCTATTATCCCCATTTTACACATGTAGAAACTGAGGGTTAGAGAGTTTACCCTCTCTGACTTACCATAAGTCAAAGCGATAGCAAGTGGTAGGATCAGGATGATTCAAGAATTCTAGGCAGCAAGGTGTATGTGGGGGGTCATTGCACTAAGGGGACCAGAGGAAGAAGAATGGATCTGGAGCAGCAATGAGGGGGTTGGTGATGGGTACGTAGTTTGAGGACCTGGAGGACATCAAGGTGGCAGTGTCTGATGGATAATGGAATATGTGGATCTAAAGCTCAAGGGTGTAAGATATGAATTTTGGGAAACTGTTTAGAGAAAGGAAGCCATAGGAATGGAAGACGAGGTCCTCAATGGCATGTGTGTAATGGATGGAGTGAGGAGGCCAAGGACGGAGCTCTGGGAACACAGACTGTCAGAGGAGGGCAGAGGAGGACTGGGGAGAAAAAGGTTAGCAGCAGGCCATTCTCTACCTTTACTGGGAAAGAAAGACAGATGACCTGGTCAAATCCCCCCAGTCACGCTAGGACAGAGCCCCTGGCAAGCACACTAATGTTTGGCTAGCAGAAGTGTTCTTATCTATGAAATGCTTTTACCGAGAGGTACCCTATCTGTCCAGGACTGCTTATGGTAAACAAACCTGGAACCTAAGGATTTATGAGGCATGGCTCCCTGGGAAATGTTGTGCAAGCTAAGCACCTATCAGAGAATAAAATGGAGATGTTTCATGACCAAAATAGCTCCCTTTTTAGTAAGGGATGCCTCACATGTATCACGTACAGACCTCTTCTGATAAATCTGCTCCGGGCACTTCCCAATGTGGCAAGAAATGCCCTGGGGAGCAGTATTGGTGGGTCCAGACCTCGTGCTTTACCTGTGCCTCACAATTATTTGTATCCTTGCAATTATTAGTAAATCTTAATACTGGGTAAGATCTCTGAATTCCTAGGAATCTGATTTGACAATCTGACTGTATTTTATCTCAAGGACAGAAATGTACTAAACCTTCCCATGATCTTTTGAATGTTCTGCCCAGCCCTGGGACTGAGCCAGACTTGAGAAGGGGCTACTTGATCTTGCAGATGGATGGGACCTGGAGATGGGAGAGAAGCTACGAAAGACTGTCTGCCAGGCTAAGGGGTGGATTTTGTCCAAACAGAGGCAACAGGATAACAGGCTTGAATGCGGAAGGTGACAAGGTCAGACTGAAGCTCTGGAGAGGCCCCTCAGTCACTCTGCAGAAACCAGATAGGAGAAAGCAAGCTTAGAGGCAGAGAGCCCAGGTGCGGGCTCATCCAGGAGAAAAATTACAGGGCCCTGGACAGGGCAGTGGCGGTGGGAATAAAGAGAAACTGGGGAATTTAAGACCCATTTAGTGGTTCAAGCATACAGGACTTGGAAATTGACTGGGCTGTGAGAACAAAGGAGTTGAGGCTTCTTACTTGGACAACTGGGTGGGTGATGCTGCCAGTGACAGGGAGGGGAGCAGGGGGACAAGCAGAGCCCGGAGAAGATGAAGTTCTGCTTTGAATGCTTCTAGAGTCTTCGGCACATATTCCAGGAGATATGTTGTAGGTAGTTGGATACTTGGCTCTGAAGCTCAAGAATGATGACTGGGCTGGAGATAGAAAGTGGATTCCAGGTGGTAGCTGATGCCTTGGGCCAGATAAGAGAAATGTGAATAGCGATGAGTGAAAAGACCCAAGCAAAGGACCACCAACAATTAAGGCAAAATTTCTCAAAGACCATGTGCATCAGATGACCAGGAGGGTTTGTAAAACTCAGAGTCCTGGGCCTGCATGAAAATCAGAATGTATGCGATGCGGGGCCTGAGAATCTGATCTCCATTTTAAGAAGTACCCTGGGGGATTTGTAGGCACCCTGAAGTTTGGAAATCAATGAGGTAAGGAACAGACAGAGAGAGAATATTCCCGAAGGAGGCTGAGAAAGAAGAAGAGAGAGAAGAAGAAAAGAGGATAATTCAGTGTCGTGAAAACCAAGGGAAGAGGCTTAGCAAGGAACTGTTAGTTAACAGTTAGTTAGTTAACAGAAGGAACTGTTAGTGGGTCGATGTCTCTGCAAGTTTGAGTACTGTCAGGACTGAGCAGTGTCCCTTGGACTTGGTAATGCGGAGGTCTCTGGTGACTGTTCAGTAGACTCTTGGAAGAGTGTCAAGAGTATCGGGGCAGAGGCCCTGTTGAAATGAACTGAAGGGTAGCGGGGAGGTTAGGAAGTAGGAAGGAGAGTGTAGACTTCTCTCTCAATAAGTTTGGCTGTGAATGGTGACAAGAACGTTAAGATGGAGCTGCGGGGGGTGGGGGCGGAAGAAGTGGAAGGAAAGAACTCCATCGTAAATATGGAGAAGAAACAAACATATCTAAATGCTGATGGGAATAGTCTAGTGAAGGGAGAGCATGAAGACAGAGCAATGAGGGGCCCTTAAGACAGCAGCGAGTGGTGGCTTTAGCCTCAATTGAGGAGAGGCCTGGAGAACAAAGACAGGGTGGCAGACAATGTTTTTAAATTTAGAATTTTGGTGGCAAGAGATTGGCCTCCCCATTTGATGTCTTCCATTTTTCTCTGAAAGCAGGACATGGGGTTAACTGCAAAGAGTGAATGAGGTGAAGGTGATAGCAGAGATTTGGAGAGGAAACAAGCAGTAGAAGTGAGGCTGTGCCAATGATGCCCATGGTTCCAATAGCAAGTATACTTTGGCTCAAAATGCGTCACGGAGTTGAGATGATTTTCTCCAGGTCAACAGAGCCTAGCCAGAGAAATAGTCTGCTTTCCACAATCACCCTACCTATGCGCTTGTAAGTCACATAAGGTAATAGAGCCCACAGTGAACGGACCTTTGCTCTCCACTTTGCTCCTCAGAGGAGCTGGATGAGTGACAACCACTCCTGGTCCAGCAGTCTTGAAGAGGGACCAGAGGAGGACGCCCGACTCTGGAGCACAGGAGTGGAGGGTGCTGCGTCCATGCTCAGCGCTTGTCACTCAGAAACACTTCAAGAGCCAACTTACAACCTCCCCAGCACCAAGAAGCCAAATCACTGCAAACGGGGGTCATCCCACACAGAGGACCATGGCAATCACATCCACCCTAAGTCATGCCCACCCTGGGGAGCAAAGTCCAGATGGCACAGGACCCTATGGACTATGGGTCCAGAGGTGGAAGATTTGGAGGAGGGACAACTGCTGGCACATCTTTTGTGCGTATGTTCACAACTTCCAAATAAAGAGGCTATTTTTTCTACTGGAGTGTCTGGTGTTGCTTGTTTAATTTCATCAAACCCTGCTGGGGCTCTCAGGGGGATTAAAATGGGCTCTGTGTTAATCACTCAAGTAAACCTCAGAGTCAGTCAGCAGCACGCAGTGTAGAGATTCAATGGAGGCTGGAAAAGAGGTCGACAGGTGGCCTGGAGAGGTATGGCCTCTGCGTCTGGGCAGCGGGTCTCGGGCCTCCTAAGGAGTTATTTAATGGAAGGGCCTAGTCCCACTCCAACCTCATCAGTCAGAACCTCTGGAGTAGGGGCCATCAGTTACACTGATACCCTCCTCACCTTGAGAACCCTGGGCCAGGGCGTGACCAAGCCCTGCAAACCACAAATGCAGAGTCATCAGCGCCCACACTTGACAGGCCCCAGGATGATGACTCATGGCTCACAAGGACAATGGCCAAAACCCAAATGCCAGCATATTCATTTGCAGACTGTTTTGCTGTCTGACCAGTGCATTCTCTCCCCTAAGGCTAGCAACACAAGAAGTCAGAGCATTAGAGGGTTGCCAGGAGGGTTGCCAGTGGCATCAGGCTGTGACAAGTCCTTCTTCATGACAGACAGAGGCCCATAGGTGGGTCAGAGGCCCAGCCATCCAGGGCCCTGCCAATATGAGCGTCTGGGCCACCCCATTTCTCTGTTCCTATTAGCTAATGAGACTCTCTTCTTATAAGCACAGCCTTCACATACAGTCAGTGATTTCTAAGCTTTCCTGGCCCACCGCCCCTTGAAGGTGACTTTATGTCTTTGCTCAATTTTATGGGTTGTCTTAGTATGAGTTTGTCTCAGTTGGCTCAGAGGGCCACTGTATCCCCTCACATTCAAATCCTTGGGGACACTTCACATTTTTAGGGTACTGCCTCATCCCCATTCACAGGTAAGGGAACTGAGGCCACGCAGGCTAAATGTCAGATCCAAGGCCATATGTCATCCTCCTGGAAAAGGTTGAGGTCCAAGCTAAGCAATGGAAATGGAGATGGAAACATGGGAGCAGACTGGAGCCGTATCAAGGAGAGTGAGGAGGTAAGCCTTCTAGGGTAAGTGGGATGGTGGGAAGATACAAAGGAGACAGGGAGGAGGAGAGTATTCTGGTGACTGGGTAGTGGTGAGGAGGGCCATGCTGCCCCTGGATCAGCTGGACAATCAACACATTTACTGAGGACGTGCTGGGTGCTGCAGAAGGGGTGTGGAGAGGGACGGAAATGGACATGTGCCTGTTCTGACAAAGCTCTCAGAGCACAACAGGCCTATGATTAACCCTTCTGTGATTAACTGTTTGGTACCTGTTCTTGGTGAGCACTAATCTTGGCTGTTCTTTTAGGACAATAAGGAGTTCACAGCTGACCATAGTAGTCTGCCTGCAGCTCAGCCATGCCTATTGAGGGACCCGCACTGCTAGCATCAAGTACACTATCAATCAAGGTTCTCTGAGTTATATCTTAAACTGGCTTAATGCGAAAAGAATGTGAGACTCATACAGCAGGAAAGTCTTCAGATAGGTCTTTTGGCTTCAGGTCCGGCTGGATCCAGAGGCTTAAACCACATCTTCTGGACCTGGGTTTGCTCTCTCCCTCTTTAGTCTTCTCTCTGGTCTGTCTCCTGGCTTTGTTTTCCTCTCCACTGTGTTCACTCTCAGCCATACTCTCCCCCCCTTGGAAGACCCAGAAGCTCAGGTTGACAGCAACACAACCCTAAATCTAGAAAGAGAGTTCTCTCCTCTCCACAACCCCACACAAGTGCCAATATTGACTAGCTTTGCCCATAGACCCACCCCTGGACAAATTACTGTGCCGGAGGGAACCTGATGCACTGCTTTGTGAGCCCTAGGCCACATGCCCAGGGTCACTTGCCCACCTTGGAGTTATCACACCCAATCCACATGGACTCAAGAGTAGGGATGGAGTGGATTCCAAGGAAAGGGATGTTCTGTCACCAGAAGAGGGAGATGAATATTGGGCAGGCAATAGATACCCTCTATTATAATAACCAAATCTCCCCCTGTCAGTCCAAGGTGAGAGCAGTGATGGCCAGAGGCCTTATGAGCCCAGGGCCATACCCTAGAAGCCCATTCTCCTCTCACGGCTGAAATTGCTCTGCTAACACCCACAGAGTACACTACTCTCTTCCCCACCCCACCCAATGCCCCCAGCAGAAGAGGCCCCAAAGGTTTTAGGGGTTGAGTGTTTGCTGAGGAAGAAAACACGGAAAGAGGAGAGAGATGGGAGAGAGCCACTCCCAGGGCTCTTAGTTCCATTAAAAATTATAGCAAGAAGAGCTGAACTTGCCAGAACAAGGTCAGTACTAGAAAGATGCACAAGTGGGTGTCGTCTGGGGCAAAAGAGAAAGGGGGATTGTGGTAAAGGTGGGCAGCAGGACACAATTGCAAGGGGAAGAGGAGCCAGAGAAATGAAGCTAGGTTATGGGTATAGCCCCTTCAGAATGATGAAAACAAGTAACTGCCCTGAGACCTCGCTGACTGGCGACAGGGAACCAACCATCTCAGGTTTAGCCCCTGGACTTTTAATCAGCATCCCTCCTGGTCATTCATAGCAGAGTACAGACTGTGACAGTACAGTACAGACTGTTGCCTTCAGCGCCAACTTGAGCCCTCCTCCAGGCACCCGGCCCTGCACACACACTCTCCCCAAGTCCTCGGGGGCCTTGCTCTCCTCTCAGCACCTAAGGCCACCCTATCTCATCTATTTCTTCCACATTTCACGTAAGATGGTCTTGTCTCCTTGACTGGGTCTTGGACCAGTTTACAACACTGCACAGGTCAGAGTCACCTAGGGCACATGTGAAAAATACAGACCCCTGGGCCGTTCTTGGAAATTCTGATTTGGAGGTCTGGAGTGGGTCCCAGACATCTGTATTCTCAATCCGTTCCTTAGGGTATTCTGAAGTGGAACCGAGTTGGAGAACCACAGTCTTAGAGACGCATCAGTTGCTAAAGCTGGGGGAGACCTTCTCCCCTATGAAATGAAACCAATCAGCTAGAACACAGACCAACACACTATGACTCACAGGCCCAATCCAGCCCACTGGTCTCTTTTGCAAATAAAGCTTTAGTGGAATGCAGCCACACCCATTCATTTACATATTGGCTATGGCTACTCTCTCACTGTATCACAGCAGAGTTGAGTAGTTACAGAAGAAACCACGTGGCACAGAAAGCCAGAATTAGTTACTAACCTGCCCTTTCCAGAGAAAGTTTGCCAGCTCCTGAATTAGAAGGCAATCTCTGAGGCCCAGAAATATGTCTCTTGTTCAAAGATTTAGAGCCACAAAGACCTGCTTCTTCCTCTCTTTGTCCAGCAGTCTCTCCACCTCCCCACTGTTTGGACTGTGTGGTATTGTTCCACCTACTCAGAATCCATTGCCCTCCTTTTGGAAACAACCTCTCACTTTGGTGGGCCCCCTTGTCCTCATTGGATGAAATCCTAATACAACTGTCAATCAAAACTCCCCACCTTTCTCTTAGGCATGTGACCCAAGCTGAGCCAATCCCATGTTCTCTCCCTGGAATTTGAAACTTGAGCTGAGAAGAAAACCATTGACAGCCATTAGATCTCCTTCCTCCCTCTCACAGAGCTTAAAGACACAGCCTGGGCCCAGGTCCCCAGAGCTGCCCTGTTCTGCCCCTCTCAGGGCCGACCCTTTAGCCTTGTCTGTGATTCTGTGGGTGGCCCTGTCTCCTCCCCAAATATTCCTTTTATGATAAGTTAGACAGAATTTAACACCTCTGCTTACACCCAAAAACTCCTACTTGATGCCAGAAGCAAAGGTTGAACTAGGCCATGGGGAATGGATCTGCCCATTTCCCAGATGGACACGTGGTCCCTAGAGAGGAAAGGTGTGAGCCAGGATGAGAATCCAAACCTACATCCTCTGCTCCTGCACCTCCTCTGTCACAGTGTCACCCACTCCCTGCAACCACTCAAAGTCGATGGCATCAGAAGCATCAGTCCCGAAATACAGAAATCTCTTTTAGAAACTAATAAATACACAACAAGGAGCACTTCTCACATGAAGAACAATAACGACAACTTTACAGAAAAAGCGATCGTGGATGAGAGCTGTGAGTGCACATGGTATAATATCAGGAATTAAAAAGTGTCAAAAGATCAAGTGGGAGGAACATGAAATATGAATGGGATGAAAGACACCTTTCTGTACATGGAATAATGACTCTATTGAGCTTCCTCACCAAAGTCCCCACATCATAAAGTGCAAAAGCCAGGGAAGGGAGTGAGGAGGGAAAAGGGGAGGGCAGGGGGAGCCTTTGTGTGTGAAAGCGAGATGAGCAGGTGGGTAGGACAGGAAAAGACAGGAGCAGAAAGAACTGCCAGTGCCGAGCTGTGGGCCTGGACACATTTGCTGGCTTCTCAGGATGGGCAGCAAGACCCTCTGGCCCTGGGGTTGCTGGCAGACCCCGGAGCACCCAGGACTCCCACCACCCTGTAGCAGGTGACCCAGGCCCTTCCCAGCCGACCTGGACAGAGGCAGGGCAGGTGCCTCCCAGCTGGCACAGCACCTCTACTGATCCTGGTCGTCCAGGATCACCAGATGCGGAGACCATGCTGGCAGTTCTTGGATGCGATAAAGTTCCCCAATGGGCCAGGAGCAACCTCACATACAAGGACATGCCATGAGCTTCAAAGGCAGATAGACCAAGGCTACCAATCTTGGGGCTGTCACCTCCCAATGTGCGGCTAAGCAGGTGACAATATATCTACACTCAAGCTTCCTCACCTGTGAGGTCAGGATGCTTCGTCTTCCTCACAGTGTTGTTGGAGGGTTAAACGAGACAACACACATAAACCTCTTTGCCCAATTGCAAAGGGGATGTCCAATAATGGTCAGTTCCCTTGCCCTCATCCACGCTGCTGTCAGACATGTAGTAGCCATCCAGGCAATAGCTGCTACCAACGTTATTCGGAGCCCGTTATCTCATACAGTGTTCACAGCAGCTCTGGAAGGCAGGAAAAGCCCAAGTTATCCTTCACACTGGACAGCGAAAGCCAAGGCACAGAATGGTGGGGAAGAAAGACGCCCATCTCGGTCCATCCTTCCCCTTGACAAATGGTGAAGCCGAGAGCCAGCGCAAGGCACACCCATGCAAAGCCAGCCCAGAGCCCAGGTTGCAACAAGCCGGGACAGGCGCATTTCCAAGACAACCCTCTGCTTCCACAGTCATTGTCATCTTCCTCCTCCACATGGAAGCCCTCAAAATGCCCCGGCAGAGCATCCATTGACCTCTCAGCAGCTAGCTGTCCAGAGGTGCACAGGAAGGAGGTCTGTGGCACTTCAGGCATGGCTGAGCTCCATTGAGGCAAGCAGACGGCCACAAGAGGCAGAGACAGAAGTTTCTGTTTTGTTTACATCACGAGGCTGACATGCTGGGAAAATAGTAACAGTATCATTATTATGATAGCATTTATAAATGGCATTTACTGTGAACCCAGAACTCCACATATAGTAACTCATTTAATCCTCACAATAACCATATGAGATAGGCATTACAATTATTTGCATTTTACAGAAAAAGGAACTGAGGCACAGAGGAGTTAAGTAACTTGCCCAAGGTCACACAGGTAGTAAGTGGTGAAGGTAGGATTCAAACCCAGGTCTTCTGGTTCTAAAGCCCGTGCTCCTAACCCTGAAGGACTGAATGATATCCAATGAGCCTGTCAGAGACGGGGGCTCGTTAGAGGCTGGAAGGTGGGGTTAGTAAGGCCCACCTAGAAAGAAAGCAGAGGGTGAGGTCAGGAGAGGCTTTTGTCTGCTGTCCTAGACCCCATTCAGGAGAGGCAGGGCAGGGACTGAGGCTTCAGATGACAGAGTTCTAGAACCTCTGTGACATATCAGGGTTGTTATTTTCCTTGCCCCCTAACCATTCCCCTGTGGTGATCAGCAACAATGCAGTTAAACTGGGAAAGCCTAAGCCTTGTCCAGGCAGGAAGCCGTGGGCTGACTGCAGCCTGCCCCGCAGCCAGGCTTGGTGGGGTGAGAGTGGGGGGATGCCGCAGATGTCCACACCCCACCCAGGAGCCAGGGCTGGTTGGGCTGGGGCAGCAGGAGGTCTAAGGACTGGGGAAGGAGATCCAAACAGGATCAGGATTCCAGCTGAAAGTAAATAATTTAATTACATAATTATTTCTTTAATGTCACCCAGTTGGCTATAAGTGAGAGAGTGAGCAGAACTGTGTCTGTCTTGTTCAACTCACGTCCCCAGGTCCTGGCTTACAGCCTGGTGCTTAGTAGGTACTCGATAAATATTTATTAAGTGAACGAGTAAAGAGAATAAGTATAAGCTGGGGTTTTTCAACCTCAGCACTATTGACGTGTGGGACTGGCTAATTCTTTGTTGCGGGGACTGACCTGTGCATTGTGGGATGTTTAGCAGCATGCCTGGCCTCTACCCACCAGATGCCAGTAGTACCCTCTCTCAGACATAACAACCAAAAATGTCTTTGGACATTGCCAAATGTCTCCTGGGGGCCAAAACTGCACAGAGGTGAGAACCACTAATATAAGCCAATATCCTTGGCTGGTGCCACTAACTGAACAAGGGAAGCCAAATTGAATCTACTCATCCAACAGGCAGGAAGGGACCTGAGCACGAGAAGCAGGGAAGGGCTGCAAAGAGGTGTGAGATCAGGCCAACGCACGCACAGGGCTCTCAGTCATCAAGAATGGAGCCTATTTGCCTTTTCAGTTGTGAGGCGTGGAGACGATTTATGCTGATGTGAACATAAAAATCAGGGCGGGTGGGATGAAGAGGGTGACGGCAGGGATCAGGAGGAGAGAGAAGCTGACTGAGACCAGACGCGGGAGTGAGGACAGAAATGGCCCCAGGCTTGGGCCAGAGAACAGATTGGACAGCAGAAGTCTCCACGCAGTTCCCCAGTCAGGGGCCTTTTGACAGGTGGCCTTGTGACAGAGACTCTCTCTTGTCTGTGCTTTGAAGGCTGCCCTGTGAAATGCAGCCTCGCACCCAGGAGGCCTGTGGATCAAGGTGGCCTTGGCAGACCTACTCAGAGGGATTAGTCAGAGACGTTACAGCTACACGACTGCCTCGTTATTATGACACACGCTCTCGCCCTGTCTAAGCTCCGAATACTGATTTGTTTATTTCTGAAAACTGTTTCCACCAAGACACCAAGCTGGGCGAGGAGAGATAGCACTGACTCAGCCAATTCCCCATCCTCGGCATAAAAGGGTCTAAAAAGAATAATTTAAGCTTCTCTGGAGTGAGACCATTTAATGAATCTTCTCTATGCTAAGAGGTTTTATATGCCTTTTTAAAAACACTTCCCCAAGCACAGGTCTGTGATACCACCTTGGAGAGCAAAGAGATGAAGTGATACACGTATGCACAGCACACAGGGAGGTGGTTTCCTTGGCAACAGCATCCATGTTCTGCCTTCCCTTGGCTAAATTGGAATATATTGAAATATCTGCTTTGGGCGCCTCTCTTGTGGAGGGGAATGAGTGGTTTTCTATTCAGGCACTCTCAGAACCGTGGGCCTGCAGCTGGGGAGCAATGTTCTGCGAGTCTGACATATCTGATAGGGGCAAGGCAGTTAGCAACTGGCAAAAGTCCTCAGCCTTCGTTTGTAAAACCAAACCATCCTTTCCTGAGCCAGAGGAAAATGAAAGCAGCAAACACATGAGGCTCGACTGGCCCAACAGATCGGACTCCATTTCACATGGTCTTTCTATATCCACTGCCCTACAGCTTTCCAAACATGCCAGCTCAATGGATTAGACTCCAAAAGTCTACACACAATGTGCTTAAAATGGAGAATGCTCTAAGAAAAACAGAGACCTACAAAAAGATGTCCTCAATTGATCAGCTCAAATCTTTGGCAGTAGGAAGACAGCTGTAGACCCAAAGCACAGTGCCTGGCACACAGTAGGATGCCAACATCACGTTTGTGGAATTGGACTTTGAGTCAGGTAGACCTGGGTTTTTGCCCTGGCTTCACTGTTAACGTGCCACACGACTTAGAACAACTTCCATAAGCCCTGTGGCCTCAGTTTCCTCATCTGTAAAGTGGAGATAAGCAAACCTTCCTATAGGACTGCTGGGAAAATTAAGTGAGGTGACATAGAAAATGCCTGACACAGAGGAGCATTCACTTATGTTTTCTTCTCACCACCAAGAAACAAGTAGCATCCTGATGCTTTCTGATTGTTGAAATTTACAAAAACAAGCAGCGTCTTAGCTGGGCAGGATCAACTTCACCCAGGGAACCTACCTCTTTCCTATTGATATGCCTTTGTTCCCAGGGTCTCTCTGCAGAGCTCAGATGGCCCAGGCTTGGAAGGACCTGGATAGGGAGGACAGAAGGACCAACTCAGGTATAACCAGAGATCCAGCCACAAGCTGAAGAAGAAGTAGGCCAAGGAGACTGTAAGGGGTGAGGTCCAGGCAGGCTAGAGGCGGGCAACACTGCAAAGGCCATCAGTGGCTGCCAGTAGGAGCATCAGCCATTAGCAGGACCCAAAGTAGGGGGTGCTAAGAGTGGAGGAGGACTGGTTCCGTGTGTCAGGGATACAGTGGTTAGAGCCAGGCTTTCTATTTGAAACTGTCGCAGAAGATGCCCTCCTGTTTTTGGTTCTAATATCTTATGCCCCTCACTCCTAGGAAGATCTTTCTGGAGCTTCAGTTAAAATCATGCTTCAGTTTAAACATATCAGTACCAAAGATTCCCCATTAGAAGCACAGACTTCAGTCCTGATTTCTGGACTGACGGGACTGCTGCTCATTCTCAAGAGCCTTCTGAATACAAAACTGAGATTCAGTTCCCTTCCATACTTACCGTGTGACCTCGGGCAAAACTTTCCTAAGCCTTGTACTTGTGGTCTACAGAATGATGCACCACTCCTTCCTAAAGTCACAGGACTGCTGTAAAGGCAAAATTACAGGCAGGCGGCATAGTGAGTGGAAATACACCATCTGCATCTTTATATCTTCTGCTGTTATGTCATCTGGCCATCTGTAAAACAAGAGTTTGCTACTTAACTGAAGAATATACAAGCACAGGCTTTTCCCCCAGGAGAAAGGGAAAGGGAATTGAAAATACAATAATTCAGAAGTTCCTCTACAAATATTAACTACAACCGCTCATTAATAAATTTCTGAAAAAAAGAACATCATTAAAGGGATACTTACTCTGCAGATATAAAAATGCACTCTAAAGCTACAATAATTAAAACAGTGTGGTACCAGCAAAGAAATGGGCAATGAAATAGACTCAATATATTTAAAATTTTAATATACTTTTAAGACAGAATTTCATATGGTCGTGGAAAACTATGGAACACTCAGTGAATCATGTTTGGGAGTAACCTACCAACCCACTAGGGAAAAATTTAAACCCTGTCCCTACCTCACACCATACTTCAAAATACATTTCAGGTAGGTTAAATATTAAAATAAAAAATAAACCATATTAAGAGAAAATGCAGATTAATATTCACATTCTTTGGGTTGTAGGTCATCATCTTTTATGTGCCTTCACGCATCCTTTCAGCCCACCTTTCGCTCTGGTTATTGCCATAGCAACCGCTGTGCAAAGCGTGGTCTACCAACCCCTCAGCTCAGAGGCACCACCTCCCTCTCCCTCTCTTCTTTTTCCTCCCGGCTTCTCTGACACAGCTCCGTGGGGCCCCTGCAGCTGCCCGCTCAGCCATCCCGCTGTGCGCACAAACACAGAGGTGCGAGGGATTTCACGCTCCCTAGGGCAACTCTCAGCCCTTGGGAGACAGAAGCCGATGGTGAACATGTTCCTCTTCCATCTGTCAGGGAGACAATTCTGAGACACACTGCACATGCGTCCTGATGGGCCCAAGCAAGACTGAAGCCCCGCTTCCCTTGTGCTGGCCTCCCCTCCTTCCCTGTGTCACTCTCTTTAGCACCCTGGGGTCACTGACCAAAATAAACTGCACTCAAGCCCCGGTCTCAGATTTTGCTTTTGGAGGAATCCAGGCTAAGATGACTGAATAAGGCCTAAGTATGGCACTATATTGAGAAAACATAAAGAAGAAGGTGGATAGATTCACGTTCTTTGAAATATAAAGCTTCTGAACATCCAAATATACCACATACATTCTTCCTTTCCCTTCCAGAACAATTCAGACCCAAAGCCACTAGATGGAGCCAAGCCAGGTAGGCATCCATACAAGATAGGCAGGGTCTGGGGTATGTGGGGCCGCAACATGGGTGTCAAAGCCTGAGCAGGGCAAAGGGGGCATACATAAGGGTGGGAGGTGGGCCATGTGAAGTATCAGAGCCCAAGTGGGGTGAGGAGGGCATCTGGGGAGTGGGGGGCACCCAGAATGGAGTGGGAGGTATCCATACAGGAGGGTGGCCCAGCGAGGGGTTCTGGAACCTGAACAGGATGAGAAGGGCATCTGCACTGATGGGGAGAGGAAGGGATGTCCCTAAGCAGTGGCAGTGGCAGTGATGGAAGACTGGTTACATACAAAGTATTGATCAAACAACTAAAAGTATATTATGGACGATGAGATGGGAGCCAATTTTCTCACGGTTATAGAAAACAGTTACAGCAATGGAAGGGAGAAAGCCAGAATGTACCCCATGGTGTATGATTAAAATTAGAGGCATTAAACTCATGCTTTTATGAACATATATATGTTTTCAACATCTGTAGATATATAAAGAACAAATATATATGTAAATGTGTGAATGTATGTTTATATGTGCATGTCCACAAAGAGAAACAGGGAGCAGCGACACTCCAATAGCAACGAGCACATCTAGGACTCAGATTTTGGCTTCTAAATACTATTCTCCACTAAAAGGGACCAGGGTTCCTTGGAGAAATGGGTGATTCCAGGGCTGAGGAGGAACACTTGGGTTTGCCAAAAAATACGGAAGTGCTCAAAGGATGATGGGGACATAAATCAAAAAGATACAGAAACCCACTTGAAGGAGTGCCTACTGGACAAATCTAGGATAATTTGAACATCAAAATAGATAATGACATTAAAGGATTATAATCCATTTCATAAAGTATAAATCCATGAGTGTATACAGATAAAAATATACAAATGAATAAACTGAAAGTTTGAAGAGGAACAAGATATTGACAGTCTCAAAGCGTCTCCCCACAAACTATGTGTTAATTACAAAGGGGAAAAGTAACTTTACGGTGGAGAAACCAGACACCACCTTAATCAAGTGATCAAACTTCACTCTCCTCTCATGAGACCAATTCAAATCATGTGTGAGCTGATGGGAGGCAATGAGGACTCAGCATCACGTCTCATGTTCTGCCCGATATGGATAAGCTGAAGCAAAACATGAGGAAACGTCAGAAAGCACACTTTGATGGACATTTGACAAAAAATCTGGCCCTCACATTTCAAAAGCATCAAGGTCATGAAAATCAAGGAAAGACTGAGGAACTCTTCCAGATGAAGGAGAATAAAGAGACATGACAATTGCCCGCAAGACATGATTCTAAACTGGAGCCTTTTGCCACAAATGACATTGTCGGGACAACTGGAAAAAGTTGAATGGGATCTGAGGAATAGCTGGTACCCAGATGCAAGATCAGCTTCCTGGTTTTGTTGGTTGTATTGTGGGTATCCAGGAGAATGTCCTTGTTTGTAGGAAATACTCACTAAAGTACCCAGGGTTGATGGGCATCAGATCAGCAACTCACTCTCAAATGAGTCTGAAAAAAAAAAGTTCTTTGTATGGTGCTCGCAATTTTTCCATCAGCTTGAGATTATTTCAAAATAAAAGTAAAAAACAAAAACCATATAAAACTGTAAAAGACAAACTGGAAATAATGCAAATCACACGACAGAAAAAGTTTCATTCTCAACATATAAACAGTGCTTCAAATTGTATTAGAAAAACATGAATAGCTAGATAGAAAAAAATGACAGAAGATGAGCAAAAAATGCCAAAAAAATAAATATCCAATAAACATGAAAAAAGTTTATCTTCCCCTGGAAACTAAAGAAATGAAAATGAAAATGAGACATCATAATTTTTGGCCCTTCAATATGACTCCACTCATAGGTGGAAATTAGTATATTGAGAAGGAGATCTGAACGGTGGTCACCAGGGAAAAGGGGGGGTGGGGGGAGGGCACGGAGGGGGAAGGGGTGTACCCACAATATGACTAACAAAAATGTACAACTGAAATCTCAAAAGGTTGTAATCTATCATAACATTAATAAAAAATAAATAAATAAATATTCAGAGGTAAAAAAATATATATATATATTTTTAAATAATAATGTCTCATCTTGGCAAGAGTGTGAGGGTTTAGCTACTTTTATTTACTGCTGGTGGGAGTGCAAATTCATACATTCATTCTATAGGACAGTTCAGCAATTTGTATCAAAAGCCTTAAAATTTTGCAAACCCATTGCCCCAATAAGTCTGTTTCCGGGAATATATCCTCAGGAAATCGTCATGAATGCTCACGAATATTTATCACAGGGCCACTTGTAGAGAGAAACAACTTAATTAAGAGATCAGATAAATTTACCACAATACATCCAAACAATAGAATACTATGCTAACTATTAAAAATTATTTAATCAAATATTATTTAATGACAGCTGTGCATATAAATGCAATTATATTAGCATTAATAGTCAAATCCTGGTAGCTCTGAGCTCCCACCTGCATAACTTCGAGGTATCACCTCCCTCCACAAATCTCCCCCAGTGGTTGCTGGGAGATGCTGCAGGTGCTGCCTGTGTCCTCAGGAGCAAGCCTGACCTCTCTCCTAGGAGGACCTGGGCCAACTGAGGAGGCGCCATGCAAACAGGAACCTCTGTCTGGCTTGGTGGGGACTGCCCCACTCAGGAACTGCTCCCTGGCCCCATCCCACATTGTCACTCAGTTCTAGCACTAAAGTGACACTCTGTTGGAGTTGGCTCCAAAGTGGGCCTCCTTGAGCTCGGAGTCTCATACGTCTTTTTTTATTGTTTTTTGGGGGGTTTTTGAGGAAGATTAGCCCTGAGCTAACATCTGCCACCAATCCTTTGCTGAGGAAGACTGGCCCTGAGCTAACATCCATGCCCATCTTTCTCTACTTTATATGTGGGATGCCTACCACAGCATGGCTTGCCAAGCAGTGTATAGGTCCTCGCCCAGTATCCAAACCAGCGAACCCCGGGCTGCTGAAGCAGAATGTGTGAACTTAACCGCTGCGCCACTGGGCAGGCCCCTCACCACATCTTTTATTAATGGCACTCAGTCAGCTTCTGCCCCATCCTCTCGCCCATTTGGGCCAAAAACCAATTCTTCAGGCCAAACAGAGTTCTCCCTTCTTGTCCCACTCATGCACCAGAGAAAAAAATCTCCAAAACCTCCTCTATTCCACCACAAAAAAGAAAATTCCCTCCTGCATAGAAAAGTGCTAGGGGTCGGGGAGGAGAATCCCTAGGCCGGCCCCTTGGGAGAAACAGCCAGATGGGGCTGTCTCGGCCCACACACACACACACACGAGGGGAGAGGCACGCGCGCCACACAAACAAGCGAATGAAAGCCCAGAACAACCTACACCAAAAGGTTGCTCGTGTTTGTCTCCTCCGGCCGAGATAACGAGTGACTAGTATTCTTTGTTTGTCTACCTGAATTTTATAAAACTTTCCCTTTAAATCTGCTCCTTTAAATCTGTGAAATATTTATTGGAATGCAGAATAACAATTGTAAAATACGTGTAAGGTTAAAATAAGAACACACACAACTTACCCTTAACCGGCCCATTTACCCGCCACCCAGGTGAATACACTGAACTGACCATTCTTTTAGACCCGTGTATGACCCTCCATGATCCCAGTCCCTTCCCGCCCCCCGAGTAGTAACCACAAACACTACCATCCTCAGCATTCTTCTCATGTCTTTGAACTTCTTTATAACTTTACTATATATGTTTGTATCCCTAAACAGTAATTTTGCATGTTTTTCTAATTTCTCATAATAAAACCATACTCTGTGTACTCTTCTGAGAATTGCTCTTTTCACTCACCTTTCTGTTCCTGACATATATCCATGTTGTTGTTTAAAGCTGTAGGTCACTCATTCTCCATGGTATGAGCATGCACCATTCACTTGTCCCTTCTGCTGTGATGGGTATTTGCATCACGTCCTTTTATTTTATTATTCTTGGTCATGCTGCATGATCATTCTCATCCATGTCTCCCAGAGCACACGTCCAAGAGATTTTCTAAGACTGAAGAATAGACTTGCTGGGTCACAGGGCGTGAGCATCCCCGACTTTTCTGCATAACGCCTAATTGTTTTCCGTAATGATGTGCCAATTTACTCTCCCCCCAGCAGTGTTTAAGCAACAATACTGGGATCCATTTAGAAGGTTCAAAATGAGCACTGTCTCCATCATGAAGGCCTCCTAGGGCGCGTCTTCCTCAGCTGTTGGAGTGCTGTCAGGCACATGAAGTGATAAAATGGCACCTCTTTCTTAAAAACACAAGTGGCATTTTAGAATAACCTGAATCATATCCTGTTCTCCCAACTCCTCTTTGGTTGTTCTTGGTTTTCTCTAGGCTCCCTGGACTATGTTTTTGGTAGAGCCCTTTGCCCTCCAGAGCCAGAGAAGCATCTCTGAATTGCCAGGGGTGGAGCCTGGGATGGGGAATAGGAGCCCTAGACCACAGCCAGTCACCGCCCCCACTCACTAGGCGGCCTTGGGCAGGTCGGCCTTCCTCCTGGGCCTCCCCCAAGCTGTATGAAGAAGGGGATCCGGGTGGACAGTCTCTGAAGCCACTTCCACCTTCAAGCTGCATGACTAAGTCTTCCCACTGCCTTTGCACCTGCTTGATGGCGTCAGCCACAGAGTGAGTCAACCCCTGGGGCCATATCCTGGTTCCTTACCAATGCCCTCACTCCAACACATCATCCAAGCTGTGCAGTGGCAAGAGACAATGATTTCCCAGGGCCACATCTCTGTCTTGTCTTGGCCTGAGGACACAGGCTGCATGGACCCCCACAGCTGCATCTCTCTGCCCTGGTTCCCCTGCGGCGCCTCCTGCAGGGAGCCCTTGGATAGGAGTTCCAAATGGGAACCTTTGTGCCTCTTCCTCTCTAGCTTTTCTTCCTTAATGTGTTAAAGAATGGAGTCGTCAGACTGGATCTGAGTCCTGGCTGGCTTGGCCTTTTCAGCCTATGTGACCTTGAACTAATTACTTAAACTTTCTGAGCTTCCGTTTCCTCATGTATAAAATGACGACAATTCCTAGTCCACAGATCCATTATGAGGCTATAATCTCAAATATGAGATCACATACCTGGAGCACTTAGCACAGGGCCTGACACATAAGATATGCTCAGTAAATGGTAGCAAGTATGAAAACTAGGCTCCCTTTGGACAGAGTATGGATCCCACCATGGCACTAAGGTCAGCCTGATCTTGCAGAATTCAGCTCTTCCCAATCCACTCCTATTTACAGAGAGGGAATTTTTGGAAACTCCAGCCTGCTGCTTAGTGTTGAAGCGAATGGAAAAGGGTTTCACCCTGTCCTTAAGAGAAGGACAAAGCAGCATGGAGAGGTGGCAGCAGGGAGCAAAGGGAGAGGCCCACCTAGGGAGGCAGAGGCTCCAGCAGAAACGTCGAGCCTACATGCTCGTCCGAAGAAGTAACACTCCAACACCTCTTATGAAGGCTTGATGTGTAATTTAACCAGATTGGATAGAAGCTATATTTCCAAAAATTCTCCTGGCACACTCTGTGTCCCTCTCTTAATACACTGATCACAGTCTGCCATGCACAGACATGAAGTGTGTGTGTATGTACATGAACACACCTAGTGGGCCCTTATCCCACCTTATGTAATCACCCAAGTACAGAGATTGTGCTGGATTCATCCGTGGACTCCCATAAGGCTAGTCCAGAAGTTTACACATGAGTGCACTCAACAAACACACGTGTTCATCAAGTATTAATTGAACACCTACTTCCCATGGGCCAGGGGCCTGGTAGGTGCTGGGCAAACAGATGTGAATACAACATAGCTCCTGCCCTCAGGGACTTCAGAATCCAGTGGGGAAGGCAGGCCAAAGTCAACTATAGTAGCAGCCAGAGCAAGAGTATTCTCAGTAGAAGCGGCAGTCTGAGCAAAGCTATGGAGGTGAGAGGTTGCTTCATGTGTCTAGTGTGGTGAGTTGGCTGGAGCAGTCCAGCCTCGGCCATGTGGAGAGGCTTAACATGACGAGGCTGGAGAAATAGGCTGGGCCTGTAGGTCCGCAAAGACACAGCAGTTCTCCTTGAGGAAATGGAGAGACATGGAAGGCTTCGAGTAAACGAATCCGTGTCTCAGCACTGTCGCTTGGGGGCTGTGTAGAGAATGATTTGACAATTAAAAGTATAAGAGAAGAAAGTGGTAAAACTCGATAAAAAGATTGGAAGCTGAAGCTGAAGAAAGATTTCAAAAAGGAGATCAAAACTACAAAAGGAAAGGAGAGAAACGGGTAAAGTTAGAAGACCAATCCAGGAAGTCTAATATAAATTTTAAGAGTTCCCAGAAAGATAGAACCAAAGGCATAGAGGGAAGGAAGTCATCCAAGAAATAATTTGGGAAAATTTCCCAGAATGAGGGCATGAGTCAGTAAACTGAAAGCTCCATTAAGCGCTCAACACAATGGATAAAGTTAGGTTCCAGCACAGTGGAGCAAGGTCAACTCTCAGACTTCTGGCAACAACAAGAAGGGCCACAGCTTCCTCAAGCTTTCGCAAGAAGAGAAACAGGTAACATACGGAGAATCAGGGAGAAGAATGGCATTGACTCCCTCACATCACTAGAAACCAAATGATAATGGTGAAAATTCTTCACATTTTTTTAAAAGAAAAAATCCAACTCTGAATTCTATATCCAACCAAAAATCAAGGGTCATTTTTCAGAAAGGCAAATTTTTTTCTTCTCATGGATCCTTTCTTAAAAGCTATCAGAGGATGTGCTCTGCCAAAACAAAGTTGTAAATCAAAATAGAGGGAGACTGAAGATACAGAAAATTCTGACACCAGAGAGATGGAAGGGCATTCCTGAATTGGTGGTAAAGGAGGCCCCCAGGATGGGACAGTGGCCAGGGAGAGGCACGCCAGCTCTGAGGGCGGCAGGTCAGAAGACTCTGCGAGACTATTCGGGGTGATGAAATTCATGGAGTGCCTGATGCACATGAAAACCTTGAGAGAAGGCAGAGGCAATTGGCAAAGATTTTGGAGTTGAATTATTGATAATTACATAGATGGGCAAGTAGCAAAAGAACAAGTTAGTTATTAACCCTAGATGAAACAAAAAGGTGCGCAGGAAAGGAAAAATCAAGTATACCACACGGAACTAGTTGCCTCCTTAAACAATAAACACACATGACTCGGGCAGAATGTATAAAGGAAAAGCGTCCATTTATTAACACACATCCATTACAGTCCTCCTGCCCTCCGTCCTGATTCCCCAAAGTGCCTGGATGAGCCAAACACAAACATGGCCCTCTGTCCGGCCCCAGGCGGGCAGCTTCCCTTTCAGGAGTGAAAGGTATTTGGCCCCAGTGGGGGAAAAAAACGAAACAAGAAAATAAATTTGAAAAGAGACCTATAAGACCACAAGAGAGAAACCTGGCAATTAGTGCTTTCGACAGATAATAAATTCTGAATCTCACAAATGAGACTTACGAGTTGAGTGTGTATAATTGATACCCCAGCCTAGAGAGCTGATCAGATCACCTTAATCCTACTTTTTGTCTTCTGCATTTTAAATTATTCAGTTCCTTTAAAAACCAGAAATGCTGCCTTTGTAGAATCAGACAGCTCACTTCACGGGTTGCCAATTTAGTATCTCCACAGTGGGTTTGGCCAGAGACGCTTGCCTTGAAGTCTGGAGATGTGATCAGCACCGGAGCTCAGGCCTGCTCCGTTCCATCTGCATTCTGCTGCCTGCGGACCTCTCCAACCTGGGGACTCCACTGGGAGACAGCCCGCTGTGGGGTACCAGGCAGAGTGAGAGTGTGCCTGGACTAGGCAGGTTAAAGGCCCAGAATGCTTCAGGCTGCTCAGATACCCCCAAGGATCATGCCCAACTCCAGCCACCCACGTTCAGCAGAGAGCAGGTGCGGGTCACTTCTCAGTTCCGGATGCTTCTCACCGCAGGCTGGGTGCAGGATTTGGCATTTTCCACTCATGATGCCATCTGATCCTCACAACAGCCCTGTGAGGTAGGTGATACTATTAGACCATTTCACAGATGAAGAAACTGAGTCTCAAAGAAGCCTTAGTGCTTTGCCTAAGGCCACACAGCTGAGAGGCAGTAGAGCTGGGATTTCAATGCAAATATATCTGACTCCAAAGACTACTCTGTTATGCTGCTTTTGAGGACTTCCTCTGGACCAGACCCAGGGCTGGACCCTGGAGATTTAAAGAGGACTAAGATGATGTCCCCACCCTCACAGAGCACGACTCATGGGGGAGTCAGGCACATAGGCAGTCCCAACATGCTCTAGTGGGCTCCTGGACAGAGGGCTGGTGAGCACAGGCACAGAGGAGAATGACCTGGGGGTGACAGTGATGTGCAAAGGGCTGCCCTACCCCCCCTCCCCCCTCACTGGGACTGGCCTGGGAAAGGGGAGATTTGAGGGCATAGGAAGTTGTCTTCAAATCTCCGAAGGGCATGGTCATTCTGAGCAACCCACAAAACTCCACCAGATCCAGTGGGTAGGAAGCACAGAGAGGCCACTGGCTCTGTGGGGAGAGAGTTGAGCTGCAAGGGGCCACTTTGCAAGAGTGCAAGGTCACTGGCATGGAGAAGCATTTGAGCCGAGTCGGACATACCTTGTCAGAATGTAGCTCAGAGGACTCCTGCCCTAGGGGAAGAGGACAACAGCACCTCATTGTCTTCCCTTCTCAGAACATCTATCACCACTTTCAGTCATCTGAAAAATTGAGATGATAATAATCCCCGCCTCACTGAGTGGTTGGGAGGACTAAATGGGAACTGGCGCTCGGATAGATTAAGCAGTTTGCCCAGGGTCCCACTGCATGCAAGCAGGAGAGCAGGATCTCTTTCACTGCTGGTCTTCCTTTTAAACCAGCCAGGCCATCTCTTCTTCCATGGTGATCCCATTGTGGTTGGTGACTCTATTTGTGCTCAAGGTAAGGGAGTGAGAAGCAGGTGCTCACAGGAAAGAAGAAAAAAGATTGGAGTTAAACTCTCTACCTGGCAACTGACCCATATCACTATCCATAGATACTAGCCCAGGCCTGAGCCCCTCCTGAGCTCTGAGAATTCTGCGGGCTGCCACAGCAGGAAGAAGCCTGGACTTTAATTCGGAAGACATGCTTCATGTCCTCCCTTTTCCACTTTCTAGCTCCAGGATCTTGGACTTGGGTCTCAGTTTTACATCTGTAAAATGGGGATGACAATTCCCACTCTAAGAAACTGCCAGGGTTAGCATGCACTTCCAATGAACAACGTGTGTGAAAGCCCTCTGCTAACTAATGTACTTGACAAATGTGAGGAGAGGTGGAAGGGAATTGGTGCACACTGAATTCTGCTATGTGCCATGTCACAAGCAGCCCGTGAGATGAAGGTTCATGTGCAAGCAATGGACTACAAGACTGCTCCTGGAAGAAGCTGGTAAGGGAGTGGGGGAAGCAAGACAGGAAAGCAGCTGCACAGTGTACAGTTACAAGTGACGTCCCGGCACGGACTGATCCTGCAGGGAGCTCTAGAGGATATGTTATACCACCAAGTTTGCCCCACCTTGAAGCAAAGGAGAACACGGTCTGATATGATGAGGCCAAGACTGCCATGTGCCACGCCTCAACAGAGAGCTGGAGTGTGCAGAGGGGCAGAGGACGGCAGAGCAAGCAGGACGGCAGAGCAAGTCAGTCACATCATATTTCAGTAACAGCATGCAGTTGCTTGTTAGCAGAGATCTGCTTTCCAATGGCAAATAATAAAATTATGCTTTTTGTGTGGCTAATGAAATGCAAATTGAAGCTGGATGCACATTAATGCAAAGAGTTGAATATCCATTTAATCAGCTCCTCCCTGCAGGGGCCAATGATAAAAATGACAGAGGAATTGCATTGCTAATTCCAGGCCTGTCACATCTTATACGCCCGTACCTTGTAAACCTGCTACTTCTGTGGCAGGCACCTGCCTGAAGGGCCCAAGGTTTATGTTTCAGGGTTCTGGGAGCCTGGGACTCCCTTTTGGGGAGGGGCTTAGGCAGTTGGGCCCAGATGGGGAGTGGGGAGGCCTGGAAGGAGTAGAATGAAATAGATTGGATCTTTCCTGTATTCCTAAAATAAATTGCCACTACCCTCTCCGCCATCCCCCAGCAGGCCAGCCTTTGTCCTATGGGGCAGGGTGGGGGGGTGGGGGAGGATGATCAGACCATTTCTTCCTGTGATAGAAATCAGAGATCAGTAGTATTATACTAGGAGCTAACATGTGTCAGCTGCTTACTCTGTGCCAGGTGCCATGCAAAGTCATTTACCCACATCCGCTCACTCACTCAGCACCCATGAGGTGAGTATGATTACTTCTGTTTACAGATGAGGAAGCTGAGGCTCAGAGAGGTGAAGCGCCTTGCCAAAACACACACAGCTAGTAAGGGATTTGAACCCAGAAAGCAGGACTCTGAAGACCACATTCTTAACTACTATAGTCTACTGTTTCCCCTGAAGAAAGTCACACCTGGGGAAATAGTCCAGGGCAGACCACCTGGTGCTTAGTGTCCAGCAATAGCAAGGAGCTCGAAGGAGGGAGAGGTGGTCAGGAGCAGAGCTGAAGGAGGTGAGACTGGTGCTGGGGAGTAAAAGATGGGGAGGATCTGACTAAAGAGTAAGAGAGGCTAGAGGTCACCTCTGTCCAGCTCCGAGTCCTGCCCAAACCAGTGACTCAGGGGCAAAGGAAGCAACTCAACCTGTCTGGAGGGAGCAGAGGGGCATCAGGCCGGACGTGTACTCATAAGCCCAGGGGAAAGGAAATCAACGTTGGTCTGCAAGTCAGTGATTCCAGGGATGGCAAGGAAGACAGACCAGAGGGGAAAGGAGCAGTGAGGGCCTGCCACAGCGGCAAAGGCCAAGGGTGATGGGCTGGAAGTGGGGTCCACCAGGGCCCATCCTGTCTGGGTCTCTACTCTGTCACACCAGAGGCACCTGAACATGGCAAAAAAAACACTTGTGCCTCGGGGCTCTCCTCTTCCCTTCCCTCTCCCCCAGCACCGAGAGCAGGCTTGGTGGGCTCTGACAGGCTCGGTGGACACATTTCAGCATGCCCAAATGACAGTGGTGACAAGGGAGTCCTTAACCCACCTCAAGAGCACTGGAGATACAGGTAGGGCAGGCATGCTGCTGAGCAACGCTGGCTGACTCCCCAGAGCCTCTGCCTTGACAACCTGTCTCTGATTGGACCTGACAGTTTCCCTGCAACTGTCACACCCTACTTGGGCAAGACTTACCCATAGCCTGGCCTTTGACGGGACACAAAGGAGGAAGCGCTAGCTCCCAGCTCTCTGTAAACAAGGACCCTGGAATCGGCCACACGCCCCCAATCCTGTCCACCCCCACCAGCTAGAAGAAAGAGGCCTGGTCCTCTGAGTCACCCTCACAGCCTGCCCATCACAGACACACTGATGCCACTCACTGCAAGGAGTCACCATGATCTCATTCCTGCCACTTATTGAGCTCTGTGCCGGGCACCACATACACTCGCTGCTCTCTTGAGTCAGGGCAACAACAACCCTTCAGAAAGTAACTCTTTTTGTCCTCATTTTACAGATATGGAAATAGAGGTCACTAAGCTGACCAAGAACGGGATTCTATTGACTCCAAAGGTCTGTGCTGTGACGTGCTGTGCACAGCTGTGGGCCACGCCCTGCAGGCAGCTACAGCAGAAAGAGACACAGGCCCTGCTCTCGGGGACCTTGTGAGTTCATCTGGGGTGACTGTCTTTCAGGAGTGAAGATCTCGTATATGCACAGCATCCTATAGCTTAAAACACAGCTTAACAAACTAAAGCACAGAGCAGTGTGCTCGCTATGCTACTGCTGGTGTAAAAAAGAGAGAAATGAACATGTTGTGTTTGGTTTAATGTCAACACATTAAGAAGAAACCCTCTGGGACATGAGAAGTCAGTAGCAGTGTCTAGCTGGGGGGAAGGAATGGACAGACGGGGCAGGGGACCGGGGGGAGATTTTTACTCTATGATTCTTCCATTTTTGTTTTTAGTTTTGAATACATAAATATACCAGCTATTCAGACTTTTAAATAGAGTTTTGCACTAAAAAATCAAACATCCGTTCACATGCATTAGCCCTTTGGATGCCCACAATAAGACCATGAGGGGGCATTTCTCAGCAAAGGAGCCTGAAGCTCAAAAGGGTTGGTTGGTGACTGTGGCTCTCACACCGGCCGGCAGGGGCACCAGGGGTGCCGCCCACCCGTCTCCTCATTCCACAAGCGTTGGATCCTAGCCGAGTGCCCAGAGAGGCTGGGCACATAGTAGCTCTCAGTAAATAAGGTGTCATCCCTCCCTGCAGGACAGCAGACAGGAGGGCTATGGTAAAGTAAACTTGCTCCCCTGAAAAGGAAAACTAACTAAACCTCACCACCTGCAAGACTCGGCCCGGAGAAGAGCCCTCGGCAGGGACGGGGCTGGGCCAGGGCATGCGGACACTGCCACCTTGAGCTCTGCCTCCCGGGGCACGGGGTCTGGCCTCAAGCCCCACTGCCACCCCGAGGTACCACGCTCCCTCTACTGCTTCAACCCCCACACCAGCCCTTGGCCCTCCATAGCACAATCAAGACAAAGAGCAACTTTCCTAAAGCTCCACTGAGGGAATCAAGGAGATCAAGACCAGGAAAAAGAGGTTCTGCCACTGGGGGCTCCTTTCCAGGTGCCCATCCACACACCTCTGACCTGTCCACCTGGTGGCACCTTGGCCACATCCTGCTGCCACCTGGCCTCCTTGCTTCTCTGCTCTTCTGGGGCTTCCACGTGGAGGCACCAACCCCACCTCACGCCCCCAGGATCTGCCCCTGACTCCCAGCTCCCAGTCAGGCTTCTGGGCCTTATCACCAGGAGAGAGGCACGGATCAGGAGCCTGCAGCCCAGATCCTGCCCAGATGTACCCTCCCCTCACACGCCCACACTCACCATCCTTTTACTGCCAGGTGGTGACGCGTGCCAGTTAACAAGAGCTACACTTGGGCAGTATGGGCAAGCGGGTCATCACTGCCTCCCATGATACACTGCATTTGGGTTTGTCATTTATGTGCCCAAGAGCAATAAGACAGATGTGGATGTTGAGCTGCAAAGCAAGGAGATGAAGAAAGGAGGAGGGTTTCACAGGAGTCTTGAGCTGGGACTTCTCCACCAACGTTCTAGATGCCGGCCTGGGATGGGGGGGTCAAGAAGACGAATGAGACAGGGCTCCCCAGGGTAGGAAAGACTGGTGTGGAATACATGCAAAATAATATCATAAGTACAAGAGAAGGGAGAGGGAGCTGACCATTGGGGATGTCAGGGAGGCTTCCAGAAGGAAGGATCAATAGGGGTGCATTCACCAGGCAGACCAGTGGGGAGGAAACTTCCAGACAAAGGAAACAAGCTTCCTCCATTTCACTGTTCAGACCAGGTCTAAACCACATAAGCAACTGGTCAATTCTAAAGCACTACTGTCCAGCAGAACTTTCGGCAGTGATGGAAATGCGGTCTCTCCATACTGTCCAATACAATTGCCACTAGCTGTGTGCAGCTACTGCGCCCTTGAAACGTGACTAGCACAACTGAGGAACTGGATATTTAAATTTTCTGTTTTAACTCATTTAATTTTAAATAGCTGCACATAGCAGGTGGCTGCCATATTGAACTTTGAACTTTCTAGAAGAATGAAGTTGAGGAAAGCTTCTGGCACCCAGTAATCACTTGTTGGCTGAGTCATGAGAGGAAGAAATCTCTGAGGACTGAGGCTGTCAAAGAAAAGGCTAGTCAAGGAGACAATTTAGCATTGGTGAAGCTCTAGATGTCACCCGAGGCTGAGGTCAAGCTCCCCTCGCCCGCTGGCAAGCATGGGCCATCTGGTTTCCATGCAGCCAGAGACAGTGGCTCCCCCTGAGTCATCTCTCAGCTGAGTTTGGGGTGGCCTGAATTGTCTTTGTTTGGGGCTGTTTGTTTTGACTGGTATCATTATTTTATTTTTAAATTACCTATAATGCACCCTTTAAAAATTCCCTAATTACAGATAGGATAAATACATAATTGCAGACTTTTAAAAAGCACATATTATTTACTCAATACTCCATAATTATGGTCTTTTCCATGAAATGCATTATTTCCTGGATGGTCCGTAATCGCTTCTTTGAAGCCGCCTGGGGAAGGCCAAATTATTCCTCGGATTCAGTTCACAGGTCACTGGTCCCATCCTATCAGGCAGTGTGCGAGCCCAGAGGCTGGCTGTCAGAGCCCAGCAGGCCTGCACCAAGGGAAACAGTGGGCTGGGCTGCAGCACAGGCAGATGGCTGCCACAGGGGCCGGGCACGGGTCAGGCTGAAGACGGGTGGGGTTGGGGTTTGAGGCTGAGGTTCTGCTGTTTCTCTCCTGATTCTTCCGATGACAAGCGGAATGGCTTAGTGGCAGTGAGCTCAGGCTTAGGGTTGGCAGCCTGCTGTGTATACAGCACCACCACTGATTAACTCTGCAACCTTAGACATAGGTCTTGGTTTGGGTTACACCCAGTGCAGCCCCTGAGCCCAGGATTAGGATGAAGTGATCCTAGGGTGTCAGGTGAGGGAGCAGGAAAGGGAGACAGCGAAGAGAGAAAAGTCATTCACATGTGCATTCGCGGTCAGGTTCCCACCGCAGTACATGCCTCCAGAGACTGTAGCACACACCTCGGCATTGTGCCCTGAGATCAGGGGAAGCTGGGTAGGCGTCCACCAACTCTCACCCCTCCTTTCCTGAGGGTTGTCACCAGCACATTAACCTCCTGGCACTCCCAGGCTGCCCTGCACACAGGCAGCTTGATGCAGGAAGCCGTTAGCTTGTACCACCACTGGCCTGCGGCCACCAAGGCCACAGGTGACCTCCAAGGAGGACCAAAGGGTTATGAACAGGGCACCAATAGTATCTGCTCAACACATTACTTAACCTCTCTCTGCCTTGGCTTTCTCACCTGCAAATGAAGATAAAAATAGTAACTGCAGGGGCCAGCCCCACGGCCAAGTGATAAAGTTCGCACACTCGCTTCAGTAGCCCGGGGTTCGCCAGTTCAGATCCTGTGCACCAACCTACACACCACTCATCAAGCCATGCTGAGGCAGCATCCCACATAGCAGAACTAGAATGACTTACAATTAGGATACACAACTATGTACTAGGGCTTTGGGGAGGAAAAAAAAAAGAGGAAGATTGGCAACAGATGTTAGCTCAGGGCCAATCTTCCTCAAAAAAAAAAAAAGAGAGAAAAATAAAAAAAATAGTAACTGCCTCTTAGATTATGGGGAAGAAAAAGTGAGGTTTGATACATGGCAGTTACTATTGAATAAATGGAAGTCACTATTATTGTGAGAGACTGGGCAAGGCCTTAGCTCAGCCCTTGGCATACTCTTCTTCAGCGTCCGTCTGAGCCCCCCCTGGGCAGCCTGAATGGCAGCCCAACCAACTCAGAAAGGCTTTCAGGACCAGCCAAAATATGATCTCAGGGCCTGCAAAGCAGAACCTGGCATGGTGGCAGATCCCTTGCCACCTTGCTGTGTCCCTATACTTGTTACCCTGAGTCAGACACTGTTGGCTGATTCATCATTCCACCCTCCTTCTTCATCACTATAGACCCCCAAGTTGACCCAAGTAGGAGTCTCTTCAAGATGAATCTGGGTTAGGCTCAGTCAACATGGTAATTCTATTTTCTTCTCCCCAAGTGGTTAGTTCAGGCATTTTATCAATTCTAGCCAGTGAGAAGTCAAGAAAGTCATTTATGAAAGCTTTCTTCTCTCCAAAGAAAGAGATATTCTCTCTTCTGGCTTTGGACAGTGTTGTACGAGGAGTGATGCTTGGTGCAGCTGCAGCCATCTTGCACCATGAGGGCACAAGGCTGACAACAAAGTCAACACATTGACAGTGGCAGAGCAGACAACAGAAAAAATCCAAAACCTTGCTTACATCACTGAGTCCCTAAACAATGAGCCCCAGAACCATTCTAGCTCTGGTATAAATAACAGTCAATGCTAATGTAGCACTTACCATGTGCCAGGCACTGTTCTAAGCACTTTGCTTTGTTAACCCATCTAATCCTCACAAGAACCCAATGGGGAAGGTACTATTGGTAGCCCTATTTACAGAGGTGAAAACCGAGGCCAAGAAAGATTAAGTAACTGGCTGAAGGTCATATAGCTAGAAATTATTCCACATTAGGCAGTCCAGCTTTGGGCTCTGAACTCTTTCTGGTTATGCTAGACTCTACTACCACTCTACTATTCTTGTAATGTGCACAAAGAAATCTCCCTATCCTTTAAGCCATTGAGACTTGGTTCTTCTGTTAAATGCAGCTGAAAGCATCAATTGATGCACCTTGGGATAAGAAGAAAGAAAGAGAGAAAGAACGGAAAGGGAAGGAAAGGAAAGGAAGGAAGGAAGAGAGGGAAGGAGGGAGGGAGAAAGAGAGAGAGGGAGGGAGAGAAAGAAAGAAACTCAAAATTTAAAATTAAAGGGGCCTGGATAAGTCTTGGATATGTGTCAGGAAAGTGGTACCTGTGAGCTGGGCTCTCATGCACTCCCCTGGCAGGACCCTCCCTCACAATGGTACATGACAAAGTACCATTATCACTATTATGCCAGCTTTACTACAAGCCAAAATCTGTGCTCAGCACTTAGGTAGATCATCTCATTAAATCCTCAAGATCTCTGCAAGGCAGATGCTACCATCCCTAGCTTACAAATTAGGAGGTTGTAATAATACCATCTAGCATGTATTGAGCTCTTATCCTGTGCCAGTCAACCAGCTAAGCACTTTCCATGCCTTTTCTCACTTAATCTTCACAACAATCCGACAAAGTTACCATCATTTTACAAATAAGGAAACCAAAGGCTCAGAGAAGCTAAGTAACATGTCCAAGGTCACAAGACAATAGGGAGAGTCACGATTCAAACTCAACCTCCCTGATTCCTGGCTAGGCTGGGGATCCAAAAGAGGAAAGAAGGCATACCTGGAGAACCAGCCACACCAACAGAGGAACGGTCAGGGAGCTCAGCCACTGGGGGCCCGAGAGGCCCTGAGTCCAGGCTGGCCATCAGCTACAAGGAGGAAGGAAGGACACCTTGATAGCAACTGGAGCAGCCAACAGTGGGGAGGGGTGAGCCCCCGTCATCAGAAGTGTTCAAACAGAGGCCCGGTGAGGATTTGTGCTGGGGCTAGGAGGGTCCTAAGACCCCATCCATCTCCAAAAGTCAGGGATTTTAGGATTCTAGAATTCTGTAGCCCCTTGTCCGAACTCTCTCCAAAGCCATGGAGACCTCACAGCCTGTTTCCTCCTTACTCAACAGGGCCGCCACAGATGGAGCACTGGACCAGGAGTCCAGGAATCCGGGCATTACCACTTTGTCATTCCCCGGCGCAGGGACTCCAGACCATTTCACGTTGCCTTACCAAGTGCCAACCCTAGGCATGTTAGCTAGCATGCCTGTCTGCTGGTACAATGAGGCACAGGAATGAGCTCGAACCTCCGGGGGACTTACCCTCTAAACACCAGCCTGTGGACTTCCAGAGAAATCCAACTGTTGGCTCACGAGCCCTCCCAATCCCATCCAGGTCTTCAGGCCTGTGAGGGCTGCTCAGAGGCAAAAAGAAGCTGTCTTCGGCTTAGCTACTCCTCAGGAGGAATCTGAGGCAATTCTCTATTCGTGCCTCAGTTTTCTCCTCTGTAAAATGGGGGTGTAAACAAGAAGTTCCTAAGGTCATTTCCAGTTCTGGAGTGGAAGATGTTAGAGGTCTAAACAGGGTTGCCACATGGGTCCTAGTTGTGAGGAGAGGATGAGGTGTCTCCTGGCTTCAGAGAGCTCACACTGGGAAGTAGGGAACTGTAGGGTCCCCCGGGCCTTGTCAATCCTTTGTACTCAAAATGGTGTCCAGGACTGACCCAGGAAAGTGAGTTTCAAGGTGGTCTGGCTCACCCTTTAGCCTCATCACTCTCTTCCTCAGGAAGGCATTATGGACACAGAAAGACCCAGATTGATGGCCCCAGTCCTGCCTTTACTGGCTGTACAACCCTGAGCAAGTCTGCCTTACCTCTGGTTTCTCATCTTTGAAAGAGGAAAATAATATCACACTTTCCTACTATTGTGAGGATCAAATGAAATAAGGCATTAAAAGATCTGAAAAAGTATACCAAGAACACAGCTGGTACTCAAAAAATGCCTGTTTTCTTCTCATGGGCAGAGGCTCAGCTCCACCCCTTTTCCCTGTGGAGAAGGGCAGCTGGCCTATGGGCAGCCACAGGGCCAGCTTTGATGCTGGCCAGGACAGAGGTGCGTTCTCACCCACAGATGCAGGACTCAAATTGGGATGCGGGCAGTTTCTCCAACCAGATAAAGGACAAAGGAGGGTCCAAGACAGAGCTGCATCAGCAGTTAGGAAGGGCAGTGCTATGACAGTGACACTGAGCACAGCCCACTCTTCTGAGCCAATGCCCAAGAAATTGCACTTGGCCCAGAAGAGTGTGCACTGCCTTACAATGAGGGTGCTGTGTGCTCCCATCCCCCTGACCCTTCTTCTCTGCTACCTCAATTTTCAAGGTCTCAGCAACCTGTCAGGGAATCCATCCCTACCCTAGCCTACCCCACCCCCAATCTGAGCTCCTAGTAGGTTAATGACAATCAACCCAGCACATATGGACTTAGGGTCTGCCATGTGCCCCAGCCAGTGCTGAGGGGGATGCAGAGATGGACAAGCCGTAACCACCCCCATCCCCACCAGACTCCAGCCACGAAGGGGCTTCCCTCACAGTGAGCTGAAGCCAGCAGCCTCCTGTCTCGCTCATGGCCCTGCCTCAGCCCACAGGGAAGGCTCTGGGGTCCATGGCCAGGCTCCCTGAAGGGTGGTATCCTCAGAGCACTACCCATAAACCACTATGACTGGCCTGGGTCAGATAAGCCCCACAACCAGATGCACACGCTTCCTGGTAGGGCTGCTGGCCAGGTGGTGGTGTTAATGATCATCCCTCTGTGCAAAGCCGGAGAGTTAGAAACACGTCACCAAATCCCTTCGTGAAGTCACTTGGGGGGTGCTGTGGAAGGGGGTCCCACCTCTCCATCTGCATAATTAGGGATGGGGCCAGGATCTCTAAAACCCCTCCCAGAACTAACCACCCGAGGGTCTGAGAATCCTGCATTTGGACAACCCAGCCCCAAGGCCCATTTCCAGTTAAGCCCATCAGATAAGGTCCTCACCCAGGTAAGCTCCAACCATGGGGGAGGGTGGGCTCCCGTGAGGAGGCGTGGGTGCAGCAGGAGTCAATGTTTAGTATCAGAACAGACTAAACAGACTCCCACATGGAAATGTAGTAAAAATGGCAGAACACAAGCTGAAGTGAGGGAAGCAGAGCCTTGGGGCCCATCCTCCCTCCCACCAGGATGCCTCACAGCACCCCTTAGACTCACACCCCTGAACCTCTTCACATGCCTGGGAAAGTCTTGGGGGGATGTAACAGACCAGTCAGAACCCACCACAGTACCTTCGTCCATTCCAAAGGTCACCTGCAGACAATTCCCAGCCATGCCAAGGCCTCCGGCTTCTCTGTGCTAAGGGTGGTCTGGCCTGTGTGCCCAGGAGGGCAGAGAGCCAGGGAGCTGCTGGTGTTCCAGGAAGAATCTTTACTGATGAGAGACCAGATGAGTGCACACCTCAGACCCCTAACCCACAGAAAGGCATGTGTCCCGCACACCCACTTAGGGGCCTGCAGTGGGGCTGAGCCTCTGTGGCCCGCTTGCTCATCAACGCACCCTTTATTGGTCTTCCTCCGTCCTGTCTCATTCCCCACCCTCATTTTGCTTTCTGGGATCACCCTACACACCCTCCTTCCATCACTGCTGCCTCAGTGCTTGTCAGGAACTACGAACCACAAAAGGCCCAGGGGCTTGTGCTCCCAGCCCCTCCCCGGCAGCTATGGGATGGCAGGTGCCCTGGCTCAACTGGGCAGAAGCAGCTCCCTGGAATTCTGAATCTGGCCTGAGGATACACAAAAAAGGCAAAGCCTAGAATTTCCATCCTGGTGCAGGCTGCAGCAGCTGCACAAGCATCCTGTTTCCAAGGGCCACCATGGCCACGATGTACCAGAGCGTCCAGTGCCTGGGGCTGGTGGTGCTGCGGCAGGAGTGTCCTTTCAGATGGCCTGTGTGGCAGGATTGTGGTTGTGATCCTGGCTGCCATATGGGGCCCCTGCCTACTGCCTGAACCTGGTTCTTTGGCATCTTGCAATTCAGCAAATACTCACTACCCTTTTGATAAATTGTCTTTCCTACATACATCAGCCAGAGTCTATTTCTGTGGCTTCGAACTAAAATCCTAGCCGATAGACAAATAGAGAGCAAGCAAGGACCAACTACAAGGCCCCTCAGGCCTCTTTCCAGACCTGACAATCCTGGATTTCAAATCACAGGAAGATGAAGACAACTATGGAGAGGGGCAGGGAGAAGGGAGAATGAATGGGTGCTGGGGTCCATTCCCAGCGATGAAGGGCCTGCTCGACCAAGAGAAAGCCACAGCCCTGCCTTCAAGGAGCTCCCAGTCCAGGAGGGAGACCACACGGGAGCCAGTAATCCCAACGCAGGCTGATGGGTGTGAAGCCCGAGGTAAGCACAGAGTGTAGGAGGCAGCTGGCTTCTGGGATTGGGAAGGGCTTCCCAGAGGAAGGGTGTCTGAGGACGGCTCAGTGAAAAAGCCTAGAAGAAAGAGGAAGGAATAAGAGAGCAAGCCAGATGCTTTACAGAGATGAGCAGGCTAGCCCAGAGCCAAGCGCAGGATAAATCATGACTCAGGGCCTGGCTCCAGACATACATCGGGAAGACAGACAGGCGGCTCTCTGGAGGGACTGCCACTCTCTGGGGAGGCCTGCAAGTTTGTCACCAGCTTATAGGAAATAAAAACACGTCTGTTTGTATGTGCAGAGATGTACAAGTCTGACACATGCCCTTACACACACACCCCTCAAGGAGGGTGCAGAGCAAAAACGGCGGTTGGCTGCAGGTGGGTCTTTGCAATGAGGATTCTGATTAGGGTAGATTCACCCCAGCTTGAGGACAGGGGCTCCAGGGAAGAGAGCTGCCCAGCCCAGGCCCAGCACCCATGTCTGGGCAGCCGGCGCCTTCTCACAGGGAGACATGACAGTGTGGGGCGTGGGAGCACAGGCTTGGGAGGCAGGCCACTGGGCTTCCCACACCAGCTTCTCCCAACTGTTTGGATGACGTTGGGAGAATCTCCTCCACTATCTGGGCCTCACTTTCCCCATCTGCATATTGGGTCGGTTAATCTAGATGAGCAATGGCAAAGTGTTGTCATTTTAGGTGCCAACCCTAATCGATCGGTGGTGACTACTTGGAGCACTCTGATGAGAAGGATGTTGGGCTTAGCAGAGTCACAGTTGATTAGTGATGTCTGCCGCAGGCACAGGTCGGGTGAGGTAACTTGCGCTACTCACTGTCCCTTGCCTCTTGAGTCTTGAGATACTGTGAGTCTCTGATCTGACTTTTCAGGCTTACACTGGGCTCCAACTGTGGAGCTGGCTCATACACAACCATAACAGCCAATTCTGTCTCTCTCCCCACTCCACGTTTGGTGACATCACATTGCTAGCTTGAAATCAGTCATGATGGGAGTATTTACACCATGGAAATTGGAAAATGCTACAAATTAGGCCTCCCCCCGCCACGCCTCTCCCCCAATAGAACTGGTTGTTAACCATGTACTAGCACACCACTGGCTCTGTCTCCACAGCAGGCCAGGGCTGTGGGGAGAAGGGAGTCCAGGCAGCCCCTTCAGTCCTGAGATCCACGGGGAATTCTATTTCCCTGGAGAGTGGCCTGTGCCCACAGATGCTAGAGTCCACACTGTTCTATCTGAGACTCATGAGCCCTGCAACCCACCCTATTCACGACCCTCATCACCACTTGTCTCAGTCCATTCAGCCTGAGGTACAACAGAACAGCACGCACTGGGCGGCTTATCCACAGCACACATTTATCTCTCACAGTTCTGGAGGCTGGAAGTCCAAGCACAAGGCACCGGCACGCTCGGTGTCCGGTGAAGACCCACTTCCTGGCTCACAGATGGTGGTCTTCTCACTGTGTCCTCACAGAGTGGATGGGGTGTGGGAGCTCTCCGGGGCCTCTTTATACGGCCCTTCCAGGAGGGCTCCACTTTCATGTCCTAATCACATCCCAAAGGACCCACCTCCTAATGCCACCACACTGGGGAGTAGGTTTCAACATAAGAATTGGGGGGGAAACACACTGCTCTTGCCACACGCAGCCCCATTCAGGCACCCTGCCCCACCTGCCTTGGCACCACACCTGCCCTCCTCCTCCAGGGAGCCTTCTCAGACTGCTCCAGTTTGCAGCAATCCCCCCACTCCAAGCTCTCACTTCACTTTCTGTGTTTGTTGGTTCTGGGATGAAAACCACCTCACTGGAAAACATTCTTGGTTCAAAGTCTGCATCTTCTCCTCCTCAGGCCCCATGGTCCATGCCCCTCTTAGGCCTGGCCACTGCACAGATGCTCAGGGAGACACCGGCTGAGCCATCCACTGCCTGGGACAGGGTCCTGAAATGCCTGTAGCCATCATCCCAACCAGACTTTCAGACTTTCTGGGAACCAGTTTCCCAGATGGAGAAACTGAGGCCCAGAACAACAAGGAACTGCCTGTCAGCAGCCACGCTAGCTCTACAACGAAGATCTCCAAATGCCCCCTGCCTGCCTCGAGAGACCCCCTCACAGACGCAGAAACAGAGGCCCACAGAAGGTCGGGGACTGACCCAAGGCCACAGCATGGCCCGCGGCAGAGCCAGGACAGACGCCCAGGTCCCCAGGATCCCTGAGTGGGGCCACACCCTCTACACCATGCCCCCTGCCTCTCCCTTCACTCCGCTCCCAACCCACCCACCTTTGGCTTTGACATGTCCACGGCGGGGCCCTGGGCCCACCTCCCATCTCTCTCTGCATCTCCAGGATTGGATAGTATCAAACTACAGGGGTCATGTCCACAACCCACAGGCCTGAGGCCCCAGAACCCCCATGGCCACTTTCTCCAGCAGGGAGCAAGGCCCAGTAGGGGCTGCACAGGCTGCATTTGGGGCCGTCTCCTCCCTGCTCTCTCCTCAGGCTGCTGCTTAACATGCACACGGGAACCTCGACGCTGAGTGTATAGATTCCTCTTTGTCTTTGGTGGTAATTATTAGCTGTCTCGGCGGGTGAATGCAGGCAGAAACAAAGGCAGCAAGAGTTGTAAAACCTTTTATCTCGATCAGGCCGCATTATTTGATAAGGTGCTAAGCTAATAGCAACGCATGTCAAATTGTGTTTAGACAGATCGAGGGGCTGGCAATGGAGGTATATTTGTCTCTGGAAACCTGCACCTGGAAGGATAAAAAGGAAGGCGCACAGATATTCACAGCCCCATGCAGAATGCAGACAGCCCAGCCTCAGGGCTCCTGGCAAAGAGACTTCCTGGAGAGGGGGCAAAACAAGAGTCTGGGAAGGGAGAGAGTGGGTCCACATTGTGCTC
The DNA here is from genome assembly GCF_041296235.1 of Equus asinus. Taxonomy (NCBI): domain Eukaryota; kingdom Metazoa; phylum Chordata; class Mammalia; order Perissodactyla; family Equidae; genus Equus; species Equus asinus. The sequence continues at coordinate 66,105,826 of NC_091791.1, read as the reverse complement.
ACTCCAATCAAGCCCAACTCAGGGTCTTTGCCCTGAGACCCACAGGTCCCCAGAGGGGTCAGCAGAAAGGTAGGATTTGAATCTGGGTTCCCTGGTTCCCAAGTAAGAGCTCTTATTGCAAGCATGGATTAAACCCCAAGCTTATAAATCTGTCCTGTGCATAACACTGACTCTTGTAGACAGAATCTCTACCCACAGGATGTGGCATGGACCACAGACAATTAGTACTGAATCATGTGCAGCCTCGAGAAGACACTCACAAGGGCTGGAAATATCAGGGAAGGCTTCCTGGAAGAGGTGGGGTTTCAAACAGGCCTTGCACAATGAGAAAGATTCTGAACAAGAACCTGTGAAGAAGCACCCCTAACCACCAAGCTCCAAACACCTGACTTTGAACTCCCCAGGGTATACTTGGCTGTCTCCCTGGATCCTGCCAGGGATTTCCCCTGGCTTGTCTCTCCCAGTCCCTCCAAGAGAGCCTCATCCCACGTCCAGCTCCCCAGAGCGCACCCACGGGCGGCCCCTCTGCGCCCTCCTTGGGCTGGAAGGTGGTGTCAGGGCAAGACAAGAAGGGAGGAAGCAGATGCCGCAAACTTTCACCCAAGCCTTAGGAAAACGCACGGCCTTGAACCGTGGCTTCATGTCTAAGAACGGTCCCTAAGGAAATGCTTAAGAATGTGCATAGCTGTCAAGTCATGAGGATGTCCGCCAAAGGGTTGTTCATATTAGCAAAAAGATTGGAAAGAACAATTAATGTGCAGGGTTGGTTGAGAGAATTATTTGGCACACTCACATGAAGCCATTAAGAAGTAATCATTGATCCGATAGGGCTGGCCTGGTGGCACAGAGGTTAAGTTCGCACGTTCTGCTTCGGCAGTCCAGGGTTCGCCGTTTCCAATCCCAGGTGTGTACATGGCACAGCTTGTCAAGCCATGCTGTGGCAGGCATCCCAGATACAAAGTAGAGGAAGATGGGCACGGATGTCAGCTCAGGGCCAGTCTCCCTCAGCAAAAAAAGGAGGATTGGCAGTGGATGTTAGCTCATGGCTAATCTTCCCCAAAAAATAATTAATTAAATTTTTTTTTAAAAAAAGAAGTAATCGTTGATCAGAATCTTAGTTTGGGTTCTCCTGGTGGCAGACCCAGGTCTCAAATGCAGGTATGCTGGAATGCATGGGAGCTGAAGGCCAAGCGGTGCAGCTGTGAGACAAGGAAGGAAAGCAGCCAGTAGCAGGTGTGTTTTCAAACTAGCTACCACAGTGGGAGACTAGAGCCTAACTCCTCTGCGTAAACCCTAGGACCAACGGAAAACAGTTGCCTCCAAGTTACCCCACCCAAGGGGTTCAGGTGTTGACTGAAGGCTGCTGGAGGCAGGAGACAAGAGTGCTGGTTCTCCAGCACTTCCTGCCTGCCACAGGGCAGCCAAGCAGGCTCCTGCAGGCAAAGTCCTCAGGCAACAAAACGCAGGTGGCAGCAGGTGGAATGGGGACAAGTAGTGCGCTGAAGTGGCAGGGCCAAGGACATGTGGGCGGGGCACTGCCACTGTCTGCTATAGTCTGTGTTTCCTGCATCACAGCCCTCAAATTGGGGAAAGCCAGGCTAAATGAAGACAAACATTTTTACTTCAGGACGCCTCTTGACATACTGATGTGCATTGGTGAATTTCCAAGAGCTCAGCGATACACTGTATCAACTGTACAGCGGCCCTGATTTTCTTCCTCCCTAGGAATGCCTATTAGTGTCTCACTGGACATCAGTGCTGTCCAGAGCAGAGTTTGGGAAATGCTGTCACAGCTACCTTCTTACCAACGAAAAAGTGGAGAAGGCAGTTTCTCACGGCAGCTGGTCCAAGATGCTCCCATTTTCTTAAAGTGCACGAAAAGAGAGTGACCAGAAATTTCTCTCCTCAGCCTTGATCCTAGAGAAGTATTCTCACCCAAGGAGGATGTTCAAGAGCACTGAAGGCAATATTGCAATAGCGGGAAAAAAAGTGGAAGCCATCTAACAGCCCATCTCAGGGGGAATGGCTAAATAAACTCTGATGTCTCTATGCTGAGGAATTCTGCCCAGCAGTCAGCAAGAAGGAGTTAGAGCTCTAAGTACTGACATTGAGAGAACTCCAAGACTAATAGTTAGGTGACAAAATCAAAGTGCAGAACAATACATACAGTGTGATACCATTTCTGTTGAAGGAAAAACATCCAAACACACTAAAAATGAAACCACGTATCTCTACATGTACAGATACAAACTTATAGAAAGATCAGGACGCTGGGCTCAGATGGTGACGGGGGCTCCCTCGGTTCCTGGCGGAAAGGGGAGGCGGGTGGGGAGGGAGAGAGTAATCTCAGTTCCAACTATAGTGTTTGAATGTTTCCAACCAGAATGCATGCCGATATGATATGTGTAATTAAAATGGAAGGACATGTTTTAAAGAAGCGAAAGGGGAAGCCAGCAGTGCACCCACCCGAGGAGCGCGACGCTCGCAGGGTTCACTCCGAGAGCTGCAACTGGGGTGTCTTAATCCTCTTCTGTTTGCTTATCTGTATTTTTTAATTTTCTACAAAGAGCATGCACGTTTTTGTAATAAGAGGAGAAAAACCTAAAGTAATGTTTGATTAAGTACCTTCTCCCCAAGCCCCCAGGCAAGGAACTGTGTCCTCCTTCAAGCAGGGTTTGTGCCCGCTTTTGCTTTTCTGCAGCCCCCACCCCAGCCGATTTGGACTTCCACTCCAGCTTCCTAGACATTACATTCTGTGCTGGGCACCCTGAGGACTGATAAGGGCCAGCTCTGTTATTCTCGCTCTGTGCGACCTCGGGCCCCACGACACCCTCTCTGAGCCTTGGTTTCATCCCCTACCCAAGGGGAATCCTAAGACCAGCCCTGCCTTCTCCACCCTGCAGCCAGCAGGCCCTGGGAGATGAGAGCTGGGCTCTTCTTGGGGAGAATGCTGTCCTTGTATGCAGGTCACCATCCTGACGGTTTACAGAAGGAGAAAGAGCCTGACCAGGATCCTACGCCCTCGAAGTCCCAGGACCCCAGACCCTGTCGAGAAGGCTGTGGGTCAGCTCCGGGAAGCCCACTGGAATTTGAATTCAGTCTGCTCGGAGAAACATGGAGGATGCAAATCAGACACGTGAGCAACACCGGGCTGGAGGAGCTGCCTCCCTCAAAGTGTGGCTCTGAGCATCCGATTTTCCACCCTATTTCTCTGAAGCATGCTCTGCACATCCCAGCGCTAAAAATAACGGTGGCATGTGAGTGGTGGGGTGGTCCCAGAGTGGTTCGAGAGCAATTAGGGCCAGTTTGGCGTGACTGCCTCCCTTCATCTGGGCAGGACAGGCCCTGGCCACTCAAAGCCCTCTCCACTGTCCCCTCCTCTCCCACCCTCCCTCCTTGGGTCCCTAACTTCTTCTTCCCTCTTAGAACCCCAGGGACCCTGGGAGTTGGTAGCCTGGAAATCACAGGAAAGGAAAATCCAAAAAGAGCTCATCTCTTCCACTCCCTGGGAGGGGTGCAGTCAGCCCTAAGTCCTGAAAGACAACAGAGCAGACCTTCTAAGTCTAAGCCCTGTCCCCAAAATCTAATCTGGCAAACAGCCCACAGTCTTCACTCCATGGAAGCATTCCTGAGTCTAGCTGGGATCTTTGCTGCTCTGGACAAAGCCAGCTCCTATTGTCCTCCCCCAGGGAGAGTAAAGAGGGAAGTGCAGGTTCCAAGTTCACGTCAAAGTGAACATGGGGCTGATGTACGGACTGGTGACATCTGCTGTCCTGAGTGCATGGGACTCCGACCTCAAGGAGAGAATGAGTCGTACGTCCCAGCCCACCTCACAATGAGCTCCAGCTTGCCAGCTCATTGGGAGGTATCAAAATGCCTTTCCCTTCTCCACTTTCCTCGGTGCCCCCTGTCCAATGATCGAGCCACAAGGATGAACTGTGTGTGCATGTGTGCAGGGCCGGGGGGGCATCAGGAGACACAGAGGCCTAAGAGGACACTTGTGCAGGGGACACGGAAGCCTAAGACACCTGTGCCCTCAAAGAGCTGATGTTTAGTTCAGGGCTCCAGATTGTGCTTGAAAAGGCAACTAGCCTGTGTCTCCCCCATCGCAGAGGGAGGCACGGCTGTCAGAGCACACCAGGGAGTCAAGAGGTCTGAGTAAAAACAGTCAGGGGAGAGGCCACAGGTCCCGTGGAACCAGGGGATGCTGAGGAGCAGGACTCTTTGGGATCTGAGAGAGAGAAAAGAGAAAACGGGGTTGAATCCAACGATGAAGTCCTTTCTTTGAAGGCCAGCAGTAGGGACTTGGACTCTCCTCCTTAGCTCGCGTTTCTTAAAGAGTATTCCCAAAAGAGGGTGAAAAAGTGATTTTGTGAAACAAAAGAAGATGGGGACGGGGGCAGGGTACTATGATTAAATTTGGCAAACTTTGGATTAAACCAAAGTAAACCAGTTTCTTTACTGAGGACTCCTCAGGGCCTTCCATCTGCTGACAGAGAGAGTGCGTCCCCAAGAAGGAAAGGACGAAGGAAGCCATGTTTCCCAAGCCATTAGACCATGGAGCCCTTTCGTCACAAGCTCCTCGTGGGACCAACACTAGTGAACGCACTCCAGCAAGCACAGTTGAGAAACAGGGCAGGGTTTTGAAAAAGCTGGGACATGGGGTACCATCAATTTAGGATGTGAGTCTGGAAGCTTGCACAGGCCACTTGGGGGCCAGCCTGTAGGGGGCAGCAGCAGCAGCAGGGCTGGCGGAGGCCAGAGGGCTGAACCAGGTAGAGCAGCAGGCAGACCCAGAGGGGCCGTGCCAAGTGGATGGCCCGGAGGAGGCTGGAGAGCTCCAGTGCGGCCAGGCTGTGGGATCAGGCGGAGCTGCGTGACTCTTCCAAGCCTGGGTTTGCTCTCCTGTGGAATGAGCAGCAGCTCCTCGCAGGGCGCTTGGGAGCATCTGTGAGTCTGTGTGAGTAGCAGAGCAGGGAAGCTTGAAATGACTTGCGGCTGGAAGGAGTCTGGAGCTCCTACCCCTGCTCACAGGAGTAGGAGCTGGTATCTGGGTGGGGGGATTTGGGATGGAAAGGCCAATGATGAATCCAGGAGAAAGCAACATGGGTGTGGAAGTCTTGGTGCACAGGATCCAGAACTTGAGGCAGGACAATGTCCCTCCAGCTCTCGACTTTGTGTTGTTTCTTGCTCCCAGCCCCTGACCCTTCTGACAACACAAAGCCTCTGAGGGAACAGTGTGGGATTTGGGGGAAGAATGCTGGTGTTCCAGGCTCGGCTCTGGCATTTCTAAGCTGTGCAGCCCTCAGCAAGTCCCTTAACTTCTCTGAGCCTCAGTTTCCTCAGCTGTGAAGGGAAGAGAAGGATGATAATAAAAATGACACTTCTGAGGTCTTGCTGTGTGCCAGGCCGTCTGCACGCTTTACAACAATGTGACGGGTGGGCTCTCGTGTTATCATTCCATTTTACACATGTGCAAACTGAGACACTGAGAAGTAAAGAGAGCTGTCCCCCAGGGAGTGAGGAAGCCAGGACAGACCTACCGCAGAGGGCCGTTGAGAGGACTGGATGAACTGATGGAGAGGAAATGGCTTTAAGAGCAGCATTTGCTCATCATCTTACAGTATGATTATGATGAAAGGCAGGTGGCATTTTCAAAGATGCCCACCCCACAGGCTCAGCAGAAACATAGCCTTGCTCTCCTCCATGAAGAAGTAGATTCTGTTTCTCTACCCTCTTGAATGTGGGGAGTGAGGCCATGGCTGATTTGTCCAACAGAATATGGAACAATAGCGCAGCCCTTAACTAGCTCAACAGTCTCCACCTTCTGTAATCCAAGACCCAACTGCCACATAAACAGTGCAACCTCCCTGAGCCCACCCTTCTGGGAGAGGCCCAAGTCATGTGGAGGGCCTGGAGGAGAAGATGCTGCCCAGAGAGAGGCCAAGGACACTGAGGGGCCAGGCTTGGTGGGCAAGCAGCCATTCCTCAGCCCTAGCCCACTATATGAGACCCCAAGTAAGAACCGCCCAGCTGAGCCCAGTCAACCCACAGAATTGGGCACCATAATAATAAAGTGCGCCAGGCCACTAAGTTTGGGGATGACTGTTACATATCCATGTATAAAATAACAGATGTCTCCTTCCCTCCCCTTCCAGCTTTAAGGGAGAAGGTCATCACAGAGAAGAGAAGGAGGAAAGAAGAGACAAGGGGTGGGGGCAAGGTTGCAAGGAGCTGAGGTGCAGAGTTCCCTTCAGCCTGGCCCCCAGGCCCCAGCTGGGCGTCAGCCAGGCTGAGCACCCTCAGACACTGGCCTGCATGCCAGGCCCTGGCTTTGCATTGGCCCCTCTGGGCTGCCCTCTCCCCTCCTGTGAGGAGCAAGAATTGATAACCCCTGAGGTCCCCTCCTGCTCTTGCAGTTTGGGTCTCCACCATGGGCTCATTCCAGCCTTGCTTTTGTCTAGCAGAGCCAGGACCCCTGGGGCTGGGCCGACCCCAAGGGCCTCAGGATGCCTCCGCCCATCCTGGGCCTCTAAGCCCCTGGATAGAGCAACACTGCAAGCCTCTGGGTCCATCCAGCAAGCCCAGCCCAGTAGCCAGTGGAGCTGGGCAGCAGGAGGCCGTGTCCTGCCGACCCTCATACTGACGCACCATGGCTCTGAGGCAATGGCGCACCCCATGCCCTGAGCCATGCCAGGCCCTTGACACAGACAATCCTAAGTTATCCTCACAATCATCCAGACAGGTAGATATTGCTATGATCTCATTTTCCAGGTGAAAATTCAGAGATGTTAAGTGACTAGGTCAAAATCTCACCAGTGGGCACATGTGAAGACACAAATCCATCACCCTGTGCACCCCATGCAATCCCACTGCTGCACCTACACGCTCACACACTTGCAGTTGCCACCATGCACAGGTAGAGCCATGAGTCCAACACTCACGGGTGCACACATATAGACACCTCACACTGGTACACACCAGTCCCCACGTTCCCACATTCACACAGTTGCACAGAAACACTCCTACACACACACATCTACATCATTCTTACACACAAACAGGGACACTCATGGCCTTGGCATGTGCTTATACACACACCCACACTTCCAGCCCCACAGACTCACGTGCAGACACCTGCATTCGTACATCCTCATAACACACACACACAAACACTGCACCTTGTTTAATGATGCTCGGGAAATGAGAGCCATTATTTTTATTTTTTTAAAAAGGTTCTCAAATGCCAATAGATTCCGGTGTGTTTTTTCAGTTCTAAAATGTTTCACAAGCAAAAGTCACCCAACAGTGCCACCTGCTGAAGGCTAGCTACTCTGGGTCCTCCCCCTCTTGCCCTTCCCACCCTCAGCAGAGAGTCTTCCTCAGTTTCCACCAAAGTGCTCAGGACTTGGGAGCTGGGTAAGGTAAGTCGGGGGGTGGCGGGGTGGGTTGGGGGGAGAGTGGATGCAGATGAGGAGAAGAGAGGAGGTGCTGAGGCAGGGCGGAACACAGAGAAGGGGCAGGGGACCAAACTTCCAGACCCAGGCAAGGGGAGGAAGATGGAGGGAGAGGGAGGGCCCAAGGGAGGCAGAGGGGACGGCGGGACACAGAGAATGTGAGAGACAGTGCAAAAAGAATGAGACCCAGAGGACACAGTCAGGCCTGCAGGGAAAAGAGATGGGGAGGGGAGCAGGGAGAGGCAGGGAAAGACAAGAAGGAGATCTGAGGAAGAAGATGGAGGGGCAGGTCATCAGGACATGCGAGCCACCCCCAGGACCCACAAAAGCAGCAAGACTCACCAGCTGGCCCTGGCCATCCTCTCTCGAGGGGTGACTGGGACCTGAGGCTGCAGCACTGTCCTGGAGACCAGGACACCTGTGCCACCCCAGCCCTCCAAAATGTCTGTCCAGAAGCCCCTGCCCCTAAGCAGCTCAGCTCTCCCTCCCTCCTTGCTGGGGCAGGATGACTTAACATGGAAGAGTTCTTATATGAAATATTTGGTCTGGCTTCCCAGGTACAGAGAAACATTGTAGAGGGGCCTTACCCAAGGCCACATGGCCACACGCAAATTAGGAAGAGTCAGCCCTGGACTCTTCCAGGGCCCAGGCACTGCCCTCTACCCGCAATGTCATACAAGGCCAGGGTCCTCACGCTCTTGTTTCTTGATAGAATCCTTGAGGAAAGAGAGTTTTGAATAGAAAACTCCTTTGGGTCAAGGCTCCCATTTTATCTCAGTGGTCCCAGGAACCCTAGCCTCCAGCAGCTCCTCAGCACAGCTTGGGGGCATAGGAGGGCGGGGCCTTACCCCCAAGTCCCCTGTGGAGAGGAACAGCCTCTAACACCATCACCATCTCAGTAATCACTCCACCAGTCTCAGGCAGGACAGAGCTGGGCAACCAGCAGAAAACCATAGACCCTCGACTCACAAGACGTTAGTTAGCTCTAAAAGACGCCATAGATCCCACTTGCCCCATCCTGAGGGAGACACTGAGCACAGAGGGGTGGGGTGTGCAGAGGGGTGAAAACCGCCACCTCCCAGGCCAGCCTCCCAAGCCGACCTCTTGACATGGATGGAAACCAAACCCCCGAAATTCTGAGACTTGGGCTCCTTCCAGGTGGCAATCTTGAGGGCTTCAACCTACCCTTTTGGGGCCTAAACTCTGTTCCTTCCCTCTCCCAGTGGGACACTCCCTCCAACAGAAAGGCCTCTGGCAGGGAAAGTCTTGGGGTAATTTTATTTTTTATGCAGCCTCATGATGTCTCCTAGCTCAGCTGGTGTCACAAGGACACATCTCTCTCCCCTTTGTTGAAGCACGGGACCCTCCCTGCTGCAGAAAGCCAGCTGACGATACAATACAGAGCAGGTGCTGGCTTGCATCTAATTTGCATGTGGTTTGCATATGCTTCCTGACTTCTCAGAATACCAGGAAACCATCCTCCATCCTATAACTTCTTGGCATCCGCACTCCCTCCTGACTAGGTCATTTCAGTGCCATGGACTTCCGTTTGCTTAGTTAGAAAAGGGTCCTGTGTAAACCAGACAGAATCAAAATGCCTTAAAAGAGGCATCCTGGCTCCAACCTTCCTTTCAAACTGTCATGTTGCTCCCCCCGCCCCCTCACTTCTGCTGCCCCCTCCCCTCCTGCCGGGACCAACAACACACCCCCTCACTGAAATTACCCTTCTCTTCCATGCAGACAAGAGTTGGCTGATGCTGTTCCCTCTGTCTGGAATGCTCTCTCCTCTCCTTCGCTGCCTGAAAAACGCATATTTAGCCCTTCAAGACGCAGTTCAAGTGGAACTTCTGCAAAGTTTCTGCATAGAGTCTTCCCCATCCTAATGCCACTGAGCAGATTCAGTTCCTCTCCGTGGGCCGGCACTTCAGCTGATTAACAGCCAACAATTAAAGGGGTGATTTATTCTGTCACAAGGTGGTATTATCCAGCACACGTCTTTCTGATTCGACTGTGAACACGTTGAGGGCAGGGACCGTGAGGGATGCATCCACCACTCCATAGCCTGCAGCTCCTTGTTTGGGAAAAATTGCTGCTTAATCAACTGTTCAATGAACAAATGAATGAATGAATGATTTATTAGTTTTCTCCAAGTGCCCTCCTGCTCAAACACTGTGATTTTCCCTCCTTAATGGCTTGCCCAGAGTCTGTCAAATACCAGTGATATTCCACCCCATACTTTACAACATGAAACAGTGCAGAACAGAGGGTCCTGGGGGATCTGTATAGATCCCCATCTGCTTTTGAGCAGCCAAAGCTTCACAGACAAAACCCCAAATCAGAGTCCACAACCCCAGGTAGGGCCTCAGGCCCATATGTGAGTGAGGCAGTGGGACCAGGCTGCTGTTTAAGAAGCAAATGACGAAGCAGGGAAATTTACAGTCAGATAATTGGCAGCTCTGGTGCACAGTCAAATGCAGTAAATTAAGTGTTTTCCTGTAAATCAAGTTTATGATTTGCACTGGAGATGTAATTGTTAAAACTGTTCATTTTACCCACAAATAGCAGTTGAAAGAAACTAATTTAGGAGTGACAGATTGGTTTTGATTCTAAACGTAGTGCTAAAACAGTTAATTTTAATAACATCCATTGGACAGGAGTCTGCTTGTTACTTAATATCATAGTGAACAATTTGAAAACTGCACGTTCAGCCACTGTTGCCTCCGCTAAAAATTAATCCCGTTTTCCCCCTGAACAGAGGCATTTCTCAGCAGGAAGCGGCATATCCTTGCAGGAGGGCTTTCCTCATTCACGAGGTTATGGCCTTCCACACTGGGGAAGAGAGGCCACAAGAAGTTCAGCTGTAGGCTGGAACAAGAGGCACAAGTCTCAGAATATTAGGGCCAGAGGGGCCCTTTCCAGTGTAGGAAGCCTCGATGGCAAGCGGGATCATGGTCCTCTGCTTCCACCTGCACACCTCCAGTGACGGAGCGCACACTCTCTCATATGCCTCCTTTCCCCGGGGGCATCTCTGAAACTGCGTAGATGTCAGCTCCTTCATGCATGGTCCAGTCCTCCAGGAACTGGAGGACAGTCTCCAGGTCTCCACGTCTCCTGCGTGGGTTCTCTTCTCCAGGTTAAACATGCCCATGCCCATGGCAGTGTGGTGGGATGGCCTTGGGCACCAATGGGTATCTATTCAGTAATTCTGAAGGAACAAGACAAAGTCTTATCTTCCAGACTGTCACCATCCTTCTTACCATCTCAGGACACACACTTTAGTCTGTCAACATCCAACTTTGGTTTGTGGTGTCCAAGACTGGACCAACCTAGGTCCTATGCACACAGTGGGCCTACAGCTTCCCAGGACCGGGAAGCCGTTTGGCTAAGGGAGCCCAAGAACTCTTTCAGCTGCTCAACCTGATGTTTTAGAGACTATGGGCTCTCCCAAGAAGTCAGAGCTTCAGAAACTTGAGTGTACATCGGAATCACCTGGAGGGCTGATACAACAGATTGCTGGGCCTCACCCCAGAGATTCCAATCCAGCAGGTCTGGGCAGAGGCAAGTAAGCTGCAGTTCTAGCAAGCTCCCAGGTGATGCTGATGCTGCCTGCCCACAAACGTCAGTCCGAGTAGCACTGATGTAGGGGATCCGTAGTATTGTCACCACCAGCACCCATTACAGATGAGGAAGCTGGGGCCCAGAAAAGAAAGACACAGGAGGGAGGGCAAACAGCCCCCTGGACATCAATGCAGCATCAGCACCACGCCTCGTGGGCCTTACCTCCTGCTGCAGGAGAACCGTCTTTCCCCAAGACGTTCCCGAGAGCTCCAGATTCCCAGCAAAGAAAGGACACAAATTAGTCCATTTACCCAGTTTTTGTTCAATTATTTCAAGAGTTATTAAAAAGGAAAACTGTTGTAAAAGAAGGAAAAGCCTGTTCGTTTTCATGGCCACCACTTGGAGTAACAGTTCTTCTGGAGCCCAGGCAATCACTTGTAAGAGTCTATTATAAAAGGAAGCCTAAATCACATTTATGGTTTATACTGTAAGGCAAATGTAGGTATTAAAATTGTTCCTTTTAAATGACAAACACCCGCTGAAATGGCGCAATAGAGCCACATCAGAGACTGTTTTCACCCAAAACAAACTGACTCAGGAAAGGCAGTAAATGGATTTGGCTGCAGTGCCCATAACTGCTGTTGCCATAAGGAGCGGGGGCAGGTGATGGAGAGACGAGCACCAGGAGACCAGTCTGTTTTAGCGCATCCTCCACCTTGCCTGGCCCAGTCTTCTCAAAAAGTGAGGTGGAATTTCTCCCTGAAAGGGACACTGGCTCCTTGTTCTCTCTCCTGGTTTTAGAGAGTGGGACTTCCATTTTACTGTGCATATCACAATCATTATGGCTTTGTTTTTGAGAGGGAAGTAATAGAAAAAAATACTTAATCACCCATTCATAATCTCTTAAACATTATTTTTAAGCTGATAGTTGCAAAACAAGATGCAATCTTTCTAACATCTTCAGGCAATTACTTGTCATTTTCCCAGTTTCCATAATAAAAGGAAATTAAGGGGGAGCCAGAGGGGGCGGCAAACTCCTGACTTTGACTTTTGGGAAGTTGAAGGACAGACTTAAAGTAAATCCAGCCCTTGTTTTCCTATCAAACAAGGAGGCAAGCACCACGCCAGGACAAGCGATGGGAACTGAGGGGTACGGCTTCTCTTGGCCCACACTCCCCACCACAAATATAATGCAACATGGGTCTAGTTACCTGAGCTTTGTGAAGCAAAGTTGCCTCTGTCCAAACCCTGAAGGAATTTGGGGACATATCCACCTCTCTCCCCTGCCCCAAAGAGAATGAGGAGTCACCGTCAGGAGTCAATTTAGCTCCTCTGAGCACCATAGTGAGGGCTTAATTTACGATGGATCGATGGATGGATGGATGGACGAATGAAAATAGCCACTGTTTCTTGAGACTTCTTCCACACTGAGGCAAGGCCTCTCAAACTCTCAATGTGAAAGGATCACTTTTTTCATTTCCAATCAATTCATTTCTAATCTGTCAAAAACACTTTTGTAGGGAGATCTCATCAAGATGGCGGCATAAGCAGACTCCAGACTCATCTCCTCCTATGAACACAACCAGGTTACAACTATTTTTGAAAAAATTGCCCTGGATAGAATACTGAAAACTAGATAAAAAGAACCCCCACAACAAGGGAGAGTCCTGACTAAGGTGGAAGGGGCACAAATTCCTGCTGGAGAGAAAACAGTCACCTTTGGGAGCAGCAGGGTTTCTCAGCTGGCCAGGTGGGAGCCACCCTAAGGTAGGAGCCCTCCCTGGAGGAGTGAGGTCCAGAGTGGGGGCCAATACTGCTATAAGCATCCTTCAGACTCAGCACAACTGAGACAAGGGTCTTACTATCTAGCTTCGCTGGCTATTAACTGCAGTGGGGATACCCCCAGAAAAGCTATCGGACAAAAGCCAAAAGACCTGGGTCTTAAAGGGCCCACGCACAAACTCACCCATCTCAGCAAACTAAAATCAACAGAGTGAAGGCTGACAGTCCTTTGGTGAAATGAGACTCACCTGGGAGGCTCTGGGGGCATCTTGGTAAGAGGAGGGACCTCGCCAGAGACTGAGACCTTGATGGAGGCCATTGTTCTGACCTGGTCCAGGTGTGCTGACTCAGACCCCGGCAGAGGCCATTGAGGTTCTTCCCCTGGCCTGTTAGGCCAGGGGGCTGCCACACCCACTAGAGCACAAATTTAATCCAGTACAGCCAGGGCAGGCAGCCTGCCCTAGGGACCCACCCCACCCAACAGCAAGCCCTCAGGCTACTTGTTGGCCTGCATTGACTAGGTGCCTCGATCCTCTACAGGCAGGCAAGGGTGTCCACCTCTGTGGGGTAGGGCCTGTGTGAGGACCAGGTGAACCATGGGGAGCATTGGTGGAGAGGTGGGGGCCTCTGCAGTGGGGTATCGGGCTACAATCAAGGGGGTTGGGAAGTGTGCACACACCAAGACTGTGTTGACAGTGCGTGTGGACCTGTGGGGGATGAGGCTTATCAGTGGCAAAAGACCTGTGCCTCACAAATAGCCATAAAAAGAATCAGCCCCTCCTTCCAAAGCCTGAAACAATTGAGTGCTCTGTGCCTAGGGCCAGCCCCACTCAGCTGCACTCCTAAGAGAACTGACAAAGCCTTGTAGGCCTGAGGCCTATAGCAACTGTAAGCCCCTGTACCTAGCAACCAGCTACACTGGGTAACAACCCAATTAACAGGAAAGCTGCAACAGGAGTGTCAGTTAGACCTTGTAGCCAATGGTGCTGAAGCTCCCCAAACCGGATTTACAAACAGCTGGCCAGGGAAGGAAAGACTAGACTCCCTGGGTACCTGCAGTGGGAGCAACCCTGCCACAGCAGCAGGACCCAAGTAGCCCACAAAGGAGTCACTCCTGGATCTTTGGGACTGGTGATGAGAGGGAAGCACACTGCTGGGCCTCAAAAGGCATCTCTTACATAAGGCCACTTCTCCAAGATCAGGAGACAGAGCCGACTCACCTAATACATAGAAATAAGCACAGAGAAAGAGGCATAATGAGGAGACAAAGGAATACATTCCAAGCAAGGGAACAGAACAAAACCCCAGAAAAACAACTAAATGAAACAGAAATAAGTGACCTACCTGACAAAGAGTTCAAACAAAATCTCATAAGGATGCTTACAGATATTAAGAGAAGACTGGATGAACACAGTGAGCTCATCAACAAAGAACTAGAAAATATATAAAAGAACTAATCAGAAATGAAGAATACAACACTGGAAATGAAAAAGTCACTAGAGGGACTCAATAGCAGGGTAGAGGATACAGAAGAATGGAGCAGTGAGCTAGATGAAAGACTGGAGGAAATCACCCAAGCAGAACAGAAAAAAGAATTAGACTGAATGAGAACAGTCTAAGGGAACTCTGGGACAATATCAAGTGCACTAACATTCATATTATAGGTGTCCCAGAAGGAGAAGAGAGAGCCAAAGGGGCAGAAAATTTATTTGAAGAAATAATAGATGAAAAGTTTCCTAATCTAAGGAAGGAAACAGACATTCAAGTACAGGAAGCACAGAGAGCTCCAAACAAGATAAGCCCAAAGAGGCCCACAACAAGACACATTATAATTAAAATGTCCAAAGTTAAAGATAGAAAGAGAATCCTAGAAGTGGCAAGAGAAAGGCAGCAAGTGACAAAGAAAGGAAAGCCCATAAGGCTATCAGCGCACTTCTCAGCTGAAACCCTACAGACCAGAAGAGAATGGCATGGCATATTTAAAGTGCTAAAAGAAAAAAATCTACAGCAAAGAATACTCTATCCATCAAGGTTGTCATTCAGAATGGAAGGAGAGATAAAGAGCTTCCCAGACAAGCAAAAATTAAAGGAGTTTATCACCAAGCAACCAGTTCTACAAGAAATGCTGAAGGGACTTATTTAAGTGGGAAAGTGACGACCTCAAATAGGGATAAAAAAAATTCTCAAAAGAAAATAACCCCCCACCCCCCCAAGAAAACCAGGCAATAAAATCACTGGTAAAGGTAAAAATATAGTAAAGGTAGCAGATCAACCAGCTGTGAAGATAAGATGAAGGTTAAAAGACAAAAGTACTAAAATTACCTATTTCAATGATGAAAGGGTAATGGATAGAAACACACAAAACAAGAGATTATATATGATTTCAAAAACATAAAAGGGAGGATGGGAGTGAAAAAGTAGAGCTTTTAGAAATAGGTTAAGCTAAAGAGTTCATCAACTCAATATAGACTGTTATATACATAGACTATTATATAGGTTCCTCATGGCAATCACAAATCAGAAACCTATAATAAGGAAGCAAGTAAGTAACACAAAAGAAATCAAACATATTACTAAAGAAAGCCATCAAACCACACGGGAAGAGAGCAAGAGAAAAAGAAAGGAACAGAGAAGAACTACTAAAACACCCAGAAAAAAAAGTAAAAAAATGGCAATAAATACATATATAATAGCTACTTTAAATGTCAATAGACTAAATGCTCCAATCAAAAGGCATGGGGGGGCCAATGGGATAAAAAGACAAGACCAAGGGGGCCAGCCCTGTGGTGCAGTGGTTAAGTTTGCACGTTCTGCTTCTTGGCAGCCTGGGGTTTGCCGGTTCAGATCCTGGGTGCAGACACATGACCTCTTGGCACGCCATGCTGTGGTAGGTGTCCCATGTATAAAGTAGAGGAAGATGGGCATGGATGTTAGCTCAGGGCCAGTCTTCCTCAGCAAAAAGAGGACGATTGGCAGTAGTTAGCTCAGGGCTAATCTTCTGCCAAAGAAAAAATAATAATAAAACATTTTTTAATTAAAAAAATAAAAACAAGACCCATATATATGCTGCATACAAGAGACACACTTCAGACCTAAAGACACTGACAAACTGAAAGTGAAAGGATGGAAAAAGATATTCCATGCAAATGGCAAAGAAAAGAAAGCAGGGGTAGCAATACTTATATAAGACAAAACAGACTTTAAAACAACAACTGTAACAAGAGACAAAGAAGGGCACGACATAATGATAAAGGGAACAATCCAACAAGAAGATATAATACTTGTAAATATCTATGCATCTGACATAGGAGAACCTAAATATAGAAAGCAATTATTAACAGACATAAAAGGAGAAATAGACAGTAACACAATAATAGTAGGGGACTTTAACACTTCACTTACACCAATGGATAGATCATCCAAACAGAAGATCAATAAGGAAACACTGGCCTTAAATGACGCATTTGACCAGATGGACTTAGTGGATATATATAGAACATTCTATCCAAAAACCACAGAATATACATTCTTTCATTCTTTTCAAATGCACATGGAACATTCTCCAGGACTGATCACATATTAGGCCACAAAACAAATCTCAACAAATTTAAGAAGATTGAAATAATGCCATGCATCTTTTCTGACCACAAAGGTATGAAACTTGAAATCAACTACAGGAAGAAAACCAGAAAAGCCACAAAAATGTGGAGATTAAACAAAATGTTTCTGAACAACGATTGGGTCAATGAAGAGATCAAAGGAGAAATCAAAAAATTCCTGGAGACAACTGAAAATGAAAATACGACATGCCAAAATCTATGGGATACAGCAAAAGCAGTTCTAAGAGGGAAGTTTATAGCAATTCAGGCCTACCTCAACAAAGAAGAAAATCCCAAATAAACAATCTAACAGCACATCTAAGGGTCCTGGGAAAACAAAGAATAAACAAATCCCAAAGTCAGCAGAAGGAAGGAAATAATAAGAATCAGAGCAGAAATAAATGATACAGAGACTGAAAAAAAATAGAAAACACTAAAGAAACCAAGAGCTGTTTCTTTGAAAAGATAAACAAAATTGACAAACCCTTAGCTAGGCTCACCAAGAAAAAAAGAGAGAAGGCTTAAATAAATAAAATCAGAAATGAAAGAGGAGATATTACAAAGGATACCTCAGAAATACAAAAGATAATAAGAGAATACTATGAAAAACTATATGCCAACAAATTGGATAATCTAGAAGAAATGGATAAATTCTTAGAAACATACAACCTTCCAAAATTGGACCAAGAAGAAGTAGAGAATTTGAATAGACCAATCACCAGTAAGGAGATGGAAACAGCAATCAAAAACCTCCCAAAAAATAAAAGTCCAGGACCAGATGGCTTCCCTGGTGAATTCTACCAAAGATTCAAAGACTTAATACCTATCCTTCTAAAACTCTTCCAAAAAATTGAAGAGGAGGGGAGGCTTCCTAACTCATTCTACAAAGCCAACATTATCCTGATACCGAAACCAGACAAGGACAACACAAAAACAGAAAATTACAGGCCAATATCACTGATGAACATTGATGTAAAAATCCTCAACAAAATACTAGCAAATCGAATACAACAATACATTAAAAAGATCATACATCATGATCAAGTGGGTTTCATTTCAGGGATGCAGGGATGGTTCAACATCTGCAAATCTATCAACGTGATACACCACATTAACAAAATGAAGAATAAAAATCACATGATCATCTCAATAGATGCAGAGAAAGCATTCAACAAGATACTGCATCCATTTATGATAAAAACTCTAAATAAAATGGGTATAGAAGGAAAATACCTCAACATAATAAAGACCATAAATGACAAACCCTCAGCAAATATCATTCTCAATGGAGAAAAATTGAAAGGTATCCCTCTAAGAACAGGAACCAGACAAGGATGCCCACTGTCACCACTCTTATTTAACAGGGTATTGAAAGTCCTAGCCAGAGCAATCAGGCAAGAAAAAGAAATAAAAGGGATCCATATAGGAAAAGAAGAAGTGAAACTGTCACTCTTTGGAGATGAGGTGATTTTATATATAGAAAACCCTAAAGAATCCACTAAAAAACTTTTAGAAATAATGAATGAATACAGTCAAGTCGCAGGATACAAAATCAACATACAAAAATTGGTTGCGTTCCGATACACTAACAACAAAGTAGCAAAAAAGAATACAATCCCATTTACAATTGCAACAAAAAGAATAAAATACCTAGGAATATACTTAACCGAAGAGGTGAAAGATCTGTACACCGAAAACTATAAAACATTGTTGAAAGAAATCAAAGAAGACACAAAGAAATGGAAAGATATTCTGTGCTCTTGGATTGGAAGAATTAACATCGTTAAAATGTCCATACTTTCTAAAGCAATCTACAGATTCAACACAATCCCTATCAAAGTTCCAGCAACATTTTTCACAGAAATAGAACAAAGAATCCTAAAATTTATATGGAACAACAAAAAACCCAAAATAGCCACAGGATTCCTGAGAAAAAAGAACAAAGCTGGAGGTGTCACATTCCCTGATTTCAAAATATACTACAAAGCCATAGTAACCAAAACAGCATGGTACTGGCACAAAAACAGACACACAGATGAATAGAACAGAATCAAGAGCCCAGAAATAAACCCACACATTTATGGACAGCTAATATTCGACAAGGGAGCCAAGAGCATACAATGGAGAAAGGAGAGCCTCTCCAATAAATGGTGTTGGGAAAACTGGACAGCCACATGCAAAAGAATGAAAGTAGACCATTCCCTTACACCATGCACAAAAATCAACTCAAAAGGGATTAAAGTCTTGAATGTAAGACTCAAAACCACGAAACTTCTAGAAGAAAACATAGGCAGTACGCTCTTTGACATCGGTCTGAGCAGCATATTTTCCAGTCCCATGTCTGAACGGGCAAGGGAAACAAAAGAAAAAATGAATGAATGGGACTACATCAAACTAAAAAGCTTCTGCACAGCAAAGGAAACCATCAACAAAACGAAAAGACAACCTAACAATTGGGAGAAGATATTTGCAAACCATATATCAGATAAGGGGTTAATATCCAAAATATACAAAGAACTCATACAACTCAACAACAAAAAAGCCAACAATCCAATTGGAAAATGGGCAAAAGATCGGAACAGAGATTTCTCCAAAGAAGATATATGGATGGCCAACAGGCAAATGAAAAGATGCTCAACATCATTAGCTATCAGGGAAATGCAAATCAAAACTACAATGAGGTTATCACCCGACACTGGTCAGAATGGCTATAATTAACAAGACAGGAAACAACAAGTGTTGGAGAGGATGTGGAGAGAAGGGAACCCTTGTACACCGCTGGTGGAGTGCACACTGGTGCAGCCATGATGGAAAGCAGTATGGAGTATCCTCAGAAAATTAAGGATAGATCTACCATATGATCCAGCTATTCCACTGCTGGGTATTTATCCAAAGAACTTGAAAACACAAAGGCATAAAGATACATGCACCACTATGTTCATTGCAGCATTATACATAATAGCCAAGACTTGGAAGCAATCTAGGTGCCCATCAAGGGACGAATGGATAAAGAAGATGTGGTATTTATACACGATGGACTACTACTCAGCCATAAGAAATGAAATCCAGCCATTTGTGACAACATGGATGGACCTTGAGGGTGTTAGGCGAAATGAAATAAGTCAGAGGGAGAAAGTCAAATACCATATAATCTCACTCAGAAGTAGAAGATAAAAACGACGACAAACACATAGCAACCGAGATTGGTTTTTGGTGGTTACCACAGGGGAAGGGAGGAGGGGGGAGGGCAAAAGGGGTGATTAGGCTCACATGAGAAGTGATGGACTATAATTAGTTTTTGGGTGGTGAACATGATGTAATCTACACAGAATTCGAAATACGTTACAATGTACATCTGATAGCTATATAATGTTATAACCCAATGTTACTGCAATAAAATTTTTAAAGAAACGCTTTTGTAAAACAAGTTAAAATGTTGTGGTAATGCCAAGTTGCTGTGCAAGTTCCTAACTCTTACTTTCAATTTCTATAATCGACAGCATGGGGACAGTGCTGGTCCAGGACAGGCTTGGGGCGGAACTGCCCTCAGGCTCACCGCTAAGCAAGCCGCACACGTTAACCACTTCCTGATGGGAACCTGAGGCCCAGGTTAGTGAGCCGCCCAAGTACCATAGGCTAATAATGGCTGGAGAGCTGGCTCTGCACCCAGATCTCTCGGGACCCCAGCCCTTGCGTTTTCCAGAAGCCAGGCTCCATAGGTGCCCTTAAAGAGTGGAGCAGAGCGATGCTCTCCCCATTAGGCCAGGGACGGATCCGGCAAGAACACGATAGGGGTCAGGAGGGGCATGCTAGGCGGGAGGCAGGGCACGTAGGAATCCAGAGGCAGGCGTGTGCCTGGTGTGAGCTTGGGAGGGCCAGAGGGGAGCCAGAGTAGGTGGGAAGAGGGGACAGGAGCCCGCCCCGAGGCTGGCCTGGTGGCTGCTCTACCTGGGCAGCTGGGCAGGCAGTGGCCCTCCACCCAGAGCGGGCAGTGAGGAGAGAAGTCGCCACTGGAGTCTCTCCCTGCACCTTGATCCTCGCTGTGGAGCCTGGGTTTCCCGTGTCAAATCCCGTGAGTGGTAGTTGGCATTAAAAAAATGCAAACCTGAGAGAAAACACTCCTGTCGGAGATTTCTCCTTTAGAAGAGTTTAAGAGCCTAGAGGGGTCAGAGCAGCTCTCGCTTCCTGCTGAGCTGCTTCTTGTGAAGCTCTGAGCACAGAGGGCCAAGGGCACAGGGCCGACGTTCAGAGAGGCCCAAAATGAAAGGCAGGATCAGAGAGGACCGTGCCAGCTGCCCAGCCTGGCCCAGCTGAGTTCCTGCGGGCCCTGAGGGATGGAGCGAGGCTCATGTGGGGATACTGAGGCCTCTGGCAAGGCCTACAAACAATATCAGGCCTGGGAAATGAAACCTAAAATCTCACTATCTTCAGAGGGGGAGGGTCTCACCCCTCTTCTCCTGGACACCTGCCCAGTTTTGTCATTCAAAGATTCTTCAGGGAGGGGGGTCTCACAGCCCTGAAAGCAGGGGGGTCTTCCACTCCCCCTGCCCCCAGAAGATTGCCCTGATCTGAAAGTCCAGAATCCTCTCCAGCTGTCTAATGTTAGGGCAATTCAACTAATATTGACTGAGGTCCTCTCTGACCAGGTTCTGTAGTAGGGATGGAAATTCCAAGATGCAGGACACCCAGCACCCGCCCCCAGATGCTCCCAATCCAGGGCAGAGCCAGTTGCACCACAGAGAGATGGATAGAGGGAAGCCCAGGGTTATGGGTACCCAGAGGAAGGTACCAGACTCAGCCGGGGAGGGTGGTCAGGGAAGGCATCCTGGAAGAAGAATGCATACCTGAAGCGAGCCCTCTCTGAGCAAAAGAGAGAGAGCGGCATTCCAGACAAACATACACACACAGAAACAATAACAACAGCAATGCTTTGAATGAAAGACTCCATTTTCTTTTCCTGGTGAAGACAAGAAGAATTTTCATAGTTTCTTGGAGCTGGAATCCAAGCCCTTTGTTTTGCAAGTAAAGAAACTTGAAACTCAGAGAGGTGAGGCACTGCACCCGAGGTGGCACAGCAAGCTGGGGGCAGTGTTGGGGTCGGAGGCTCCCTGGTTCCCAGGCCAGCTCCTCTCTGCCACCCATTGCTGTGACCTCTGGAGGGAGCAGACGTCCCATTCCCAGGAGCTCCCCAGAGAGAAGGAAACTCAGGGAGCCAACCAGTCCTATGCCATCCCCAGAGAACAGATCTGCCAAGTGAGACACCGGAAGGCAGTGCAGAAGCAAGTCACAATACCAAGGTCCCTCACAGAAAAGAGAAGGCTCTGTTGTTCCAATGTCACCACCACTCCCCTGCCTCTTCTCCAGAGCCACCTCCGAAGGAGAAAAGGGCCTTGCCGACTCCCACTGGGTCTCCTTCTCCTCGGGAAATCCCAGCACATGCTGCATTCTGTAATCTGGCTTCTGGGCTGTCCTCAGAGGTGGAAGGGAGGCCAGCAGGGGCAAACTGGCAGAACTTGGGCATCAGGCAGAACTTGGGCATCAGGCAATGCATTCCAGCCAGGAAACCCCTCTTCCCTATTTGCTCTGTGGCCTCAGGAGAGCTGATAACCACAGCAGCAACAGTAACAACAGCAGCTAACTCTCAGCCCTGAGGAGAAGCCACCTTCAGACAGCAACTCACAGGACCTCCACGACAACTCTGCCAGGCAGGTGCCATTTGCATCTCCATTGCACAGACGAGTACGCTGAGGCTCAGAGACAGAAAGTCGCTTGCCCCAGGTGACAGAGGTGGGGAGCAGCAGAGCTGAGAATTGAACCCAGGCATTTCGCCTCTTAGCCTGGGTTCTCTGTCCCTGAAGAAGGGGGCCGGTCACCTCGTGGGGCTGAGGAGGTAAAGGGTGTGGCCTGGGCACTGGGTGCCCTCAAAGGAACTAAAGCTGGGGAGAGACATGGATCCAGCTGTGCCGTCCGAGAGGCAGAGAGAGAGGGTGTGGCCGCTGGAGTTGGGGGGAGCAAGCAGTTGGGATTCAGCAGAGGAAGGGCTGCACCATAGGGTACAAGACCCTCAGGGAGCACCCAGAGGAAAGAACATGCAAGAAACAGAGCAGGCCAGCAGGGCTGAGCCTTGAAGGGTGCACAGGTGGATCTCTAATGCAGAGCGGCTGTGGGAGGGCATTGCAGACAAAGGAGACAGCATGTGCAAAAGCTCAGAGATAGGATTTTCCAGCTACACAAAAAATGCTTTATCTTTGGCCCTCCTGGGGCCACGGTGGGGATAACGATTCTGGAAAGATAAAAGCAATGGCCATGCTTCCGAAACATTTACACACTGGGCGCCGTGCCAGGTACTAGAGGGAAGCAGGATTACCTGCTTCATCTGACAGAGAGGTGAGCGATCTGGCCCCAGGTCAACAGCTGGTCAAGGGGGAGCAGGATTTGGGTCCAGGCAGGGAGGTTCCACATCCTGCTCTCCTCCATCTCACTGTCCTGCCTCCCACTCCGAAAGCAGTATGGTAGCTCATAGGTGGAGAGGCGGAAATCGAGGCACGGAAAAGGGAAGGGACTGGCCCAAGGGTACGCAGCCAACACATGCAGCATCGGGACTCAAACCCTTGCCAGGGCCTCTCACCTCGGGAAAGAGAAATAGGGGTTCCCAGGGGCTCTGTGTGGCCCACGTGCCTGTGTGAGCTTCAGTGAAGGTGTGGGAACAAGCTGGCTGCAAGCCGCTGGGGACACCATTAGTGTCATCCATGGGGGCCACAGTGAGTGATATAACCAACCCAACAGTGGCTTGGAAAGATGCCCTGATCCCTGCAAACGTGAGATGTCATCTCTCTCAGGCCCCCTCCATCCCAGCCAGCTACATGTGGTTTGGTAGGGAGGGAAGGGGTCCCACAGAGGAGGGCTGGCCCAGAGCCCTGAGTCAGGCAGGATGACTGTATTGTTCATGCAGCTGACATTACCTGAGACCCTGCCATGAGCTGGCCCTGGGCCCACGAGCTGTGCAGCCTTGTCCAAGTTCTTGCCCTCTCTGGTCTTTGTGAAAGGGCTTGGCCAGATCACCTCATTAATGCATGCATTCATTCATTGATGCACAGAGGGCAACACAGAGCACAAGACCCAGGCAATGCTCTCAGGTGTCCATATTAGTTTCCTGGAGCTGCCATAACAAAGTATTACAAACTGGGTGGTTTAGAACAACAGAAATTTAATTCTTTCACAGTTCTGGAGGCCGGAAGTCTGAAATCAAGGCATCAGCAGGGCTTCGCTCCCTCCAAAGGCTCTAGGGAAGAATCTTTCTTTGCCTCTTCCAGCTTCTGGTGGTTACCGACAATCCTGGGCTCTGGCAGCATCACTCCAATGGCTGCCTCCTTCTTCGCCTGGAATTCTTCCCTGTGTCTCCTGTATCTTCAAACCTCTCTCTCCTTATAGAGACACCCGTCATCAGACTTAGGGCCCATCCTAATCCTAATCCAGTATGGCCTCACCCTAATCCAATGCGACCGCGTGGTAACTTGATCACATCTGAAAGACCATAAGTCCACATTGCGCCAGGTAAGGAGAGGTAGGACTTCACCAGTTTTTAGGGAGTTAGGACTTCAACACATCCTTTTTTTTTGGAGGAGGGGTGGGATAATTCAACCCCCAAGAATGCTCAAGCTGCCTCCCAGGCCCGAGTGTCTCGGTTTCCTGGTGCGATAGACGGAGCCCAGCCTGGGGCCCAGAGGCCTGGGGTCCTGTTCCGGGTGCCCCTGACTTCCCACGTGACCTTATTTATTCATGCATCCAACAGACATTTGCTATGTGCCTACTCTGTACCAGACACTGCCTTGGACCTCGGGGCCTGCCTAATCCACAAAACAGTCATGATTCCTGCCTTCCTAGAGTTAATGGCTAACCGAGGATTATATAGATTATATGGAAACGAACAAGTAATCTTCTCCCTGAACCTCAGTTTCCCAAACCTTACACTGAGACACTGTGTGGAGAGACCAATGAAGCAGAACAAGATGACACCAGAAGTCAAGAGGTCCTCTGTGCCCCTAACTTCATGTGTGATTTTGGACAAATCACTTCATTTCTCTGTGCCTCAGTTTTCTTATCTGGGAAATGGGAATGTTGCATTCCCATATTCAGCTAAAAAACATATCATCTATTCTCCATCACCTGAGAGCATGCCTGAGTTTGAGTACATGAGGCCTAGGCCCCATCCACAAGCACTTTTAAGGATGCTCACGCCTCCAGCCTCATTCCTAGCTGCTCCTCTGTGACTTTGAAACCTGACTCCTCACTGCTCCCTAGGATCTTTTCTACCTCAGGGCATTTGCACATGTCAGTTTTTCTACTCAGAATGCCCAACCTCTGGCCCTTTTCTTTGCCTGGATGATCTTTTAAGGTCCAGCTCCAACATAACCTCTTCAGTTAACTTTCCCATCTCCTGTTTCACTCCAGAAAGAAATAGTTTCCTTCCCTGTGGGATGTGTGTGTGTGTGTGTTAACTGATTTTGAAATAAAAGTAACAACTGCCTCTGATAAAAATTTTGAAGTATTCCAAAAGGTATAAAATAAAAAGGAAGTCTCCTCTGCCACACAGACCCCCATCAATACCCAAACTAGCCCCTGCTAACATTTTGCTTGTTCTTCCAGAAAAAAAAAAAAAAACAATTATATAAGCATATACAGTAATAATAATAGTCAATGAGGACTTCCTCTGGGCCCAACTCAGCTGAATTCTCACAACTCTGTAATCAGATGCTATTGTTAGCTCCATTTTATAGCTAAGGTAAATAACTCAAAGAGGTTAAGTGACTTTCCCAAGTCACACAGCCAAACCACTCTGCTGGTAAGCCCCAGAGCAGGAACTCCTACCCAGTGGGCTGTGGCAAAGGCCATGCCTTCAACCACCGTTTTTTATACACACAAATGTGTTCATACACACGCTACTCTGCTCCTGCTTTATTTTGCTGAAAATGCATCTCTGGATCTCTCCATATCAGCACAAAAACACTTACCCATCCTCTCCTGTAGCCGCTTGGCATGGAAGCCCCGCATCTTACATACCCAGCCCCCTGATGAACGTTTGGTGGTTTCTAGTTGCTGTTACAAACATTTCTGTAACACTCTGCCTTGCAGCCTTATCTCAGCACACTTTTGCAAACACACCTGTGGAATATGGCCCTGGGACAGCTGGGCCAAGGGCATGGGCTTTTCAAATTTTGATAGATGTGGCCAGATCGCCCTCCAAATGGTTGGGCGAGTTTGCAGTCTCGCCAAGGCTTGTGCTCATAGAGCTGGGTACTCATCTCTCCAAAAGTCCCTGAAGTGTGTGTTGGTCCATCAGGGTCTCCCCTGATCTGGGTTCCCTGGAGGAGGGACTTGTTCTCCTCTGGAACTTGGAGCAAGCTATGGAAATGTTTGAAGGAAGTCCAGGACCTTTGAAGGGGAACCATCTAGCGTCACTTTTGTGCAACAAAGATCAAGAATTTCTTTGCCACCTACTGTGTGCTCTGTTTGGGGACAAGAAGCAGAGACTAAACTAGGCTTCTCAAAGTCAAGTGCCTGCAGGAGCCAAGCAGGCTACCTAGAGGGGTGACAGTGGCTAGACAAAGGTGACGCTAGAGAGGGTGGCCACAGCCCAGCACCTACCGATGGCTGCAAGGCAGGAATGTAGAGCCATGAGCCAGAACTTACGATTTTTCCAGAAAGCCAGAAACCTGGACTTTTAGGTGAATTTATCCTGATACTTAGCATAACATCTGACACTTAAGGACACCGTATTTATTAAATGAATAGAGGAAAGTATAAATGACTCTGAAGCTCATGTTCTTTCCTTTGCAGCTCAGTCTGGAAGAGGGATATACCTCCCCAGTAGGAGATGCAAAGGCCTGTCCTCACTCTGGACAGATGGGCAGGGCGGGGCTGAGGCTGCTGCCCTCTGTGTCCCCAGCCACAGCAGCTCCCAGAGCATAACTCTCCAGAAACCATTCTCACCCACCCCGACACAGGCACACCCACTGTCAAGCAGACATGCATTTCCCTGGGGGCTGCAAGAGGAGAAGACACTTCTCTGTTTTGCAAGGTAACTTTTGAGTTTAAATCAGCTTTGTTCAGCAAATCCCACACCCTGAGCTGCCGGGCTCATGCTCAGACCTCTTCCTTTTCTGAATTCCTGCATCACCCATCAGCAATTACACAAGGACATAAATAAGGGCATTGAAAGAATCAGCCTGCACATGTTGAGGGGCATTCATCCTGTCCCCCATCCTGCCCTCAGCAGGCCTCAAGGAGGCAGGGATGGTACCTTACTCCAATTATGTGTCAATAATCAAACTAACAAATGGTCATTATGTGCTCCTGATTTCCACGGTTACGCGTTATGGGTGATTAAAACTGACGGGAGTGGACAGTGGTTCCATGGCCAGGATGGGCACGGGTTTGCTGACCATTCCTCAGGAGTCATCGCACCAGGAAGCCGGGACAGGAACAAGATGTGCCTCTGAGGTTTGCCTTTCAAGGGGGCAGCAAGCAGCCCTCAGGGCTGTTGGCAGGAACTGGACAAGCTGAGGCCAGGGGCTGGGGGGCAGGTACAGTTTGGACCCAGTCCAAGATAAACTCAGTGGGGTTGGGAACAGGAGCACAGGGCAGCCAGGGAGCCTGGAGCTTGGCCTCTATGAAGCTCGGTGGCCCCAGACAATGCTCCTCAGCTCTCTGAGCCTCAGTTTCCCCATCTATAAAGGGCATATGTAACATGAGATATCATTTATCATACAAACCAGAAAACTTTTCTATGTTTGGATTAAACCATATGAAATTGCTGTCTCGTAGGTCAAAAATAGTCAGATATTTGCAACACCTCTTCCTCCGATCTCAGAATAATTACTCCAGGACACTGGGCTTAATGCAGGACTTCTCGAACAAACTGGGGCGTGCGGTCACCCATTGGCTCGTGACCATCCTGACGGCTTCTCCCCACTTACTTGCAACATGAAGTCCCCCTCCCGCCCCACAGCCCCTCTGTCATTAGGCTGAGGTATAAAGATTAAGTTAATGGAGGGCAGAGAAAATCAGCTTTGTTGGCAAATTGTCTCTGATATTTATTTTGAACATTAAAACGAATCATTCCAACTAAAGAGGGCTGTAGAGTGCCGCCCATTAAAATGCATGCATTATGTACGGCTCTGCCAGCTTCACCTCCAAGTATGATCAGCCTGAAAAGCAAACACGGCTCCTAAAGCCCCTTGTTTACGACATCCGTGACAGCTGATTAATGGCCACAGTCCCCAGATCTGAAAGCTTAGTAACCCGAGCTAGAAAATTCAATCGCATTCGGATATGGATGGGGAGATGGGAGGGAGCACAGCAAACAGGAACAGAGCAGAGCTCTTCAAAGGGGTCCAAGCTGGGGGTTGTCGCTGTTTGAAGATCACTTGGGGTTTCTTCTTGGACATTGTCTTAGAGCTGCTGCAGCAAATGACCACAAACTTGGGACTTAAAACAACAGAAATGCATTCTCCCCCAGTTCTGGGGCCTGAAGTCTGAAACCAGCGTCAGCAGTGCCCGCGCCCTTGCAGGCTCTAGAGGGAGACCCTTCCTTGCCTCCTCCAGCTCCTGGCATTCATTGGCTTGTGGCTGCGTCACTCCAGTCTCTGCCTCTGTCTTCACATCGCCTTCTTCCTGTTTCTGGGGTCTTTTCTGTCTCTTATGAGGACACTTGTCATTGGATTTAGGGCCCAGCCTAATCCAGGGTGGTCTGGTCTTGAGATCCTTACCTTATCTACATCTGCAAAGACCCTCATTCCAAAGAAGATCGCATTCTGAGGTTGCAGGTAGACGTAACTTTTGTGGCAAGGACATCATTCAACCCACTACTGGTCTCCTTCCCTCTGCCAGAGTGTCCCCCTTTCTCCTTAGGAAGCTCATGGAACCAACTAGATCCCAGGAAGCCCTCTGATCTGCCTGCATTTGTGCGCCCTCGCTTCCGCCCCCGGCTCCGGACTCCAGGGGGCCTCCTCGCTGCTTCCCTGCTGCCACACCTGCCCCTGCCGCGTTCCCCCCAGCAGCCAACTAGTCCCTCCTCCTCTTGGCCCTTCCAAGGCTCCCCAGGCCAGTAACTCTCCTGAGCATGGCAAGAGGTCCTGGCCAATCTGCCTTCTGACCATCCTGCAATCTCCCAGGATGCATCCCTCACTGGGTCGGTTGGGCCGCACTGCCCCACTTCCTGCAGGAATGCTGCACCCAAGTGTCCCTGCCTAGGCGCCTCGAGATCTCAACTCAGTGTCACTTCCTCTGATGGAGCCAAGTCTCCCACAATCACTGCCATGACATTCTTTACTTCTTCCTCATAGCGTTCATCACCCTTACGTCATTCATTAGTGGATTTTCTTATCTTTTCAACACTCAAATATGAGAACGTTATGATTGGCCTGCCCAAAACCCTCCTGTCACATTTGCACAAACTCTGATCACCTTGCCCTCACACAGCCCTGCATGATGGACGCCACCTACCTGCCTCCTCTGCTCCTCCCACTCCCTCCCTTGATCACTCACTGGGCTCCAGCCATAGCAGCTTCCTTATATTCCTCCAGAATGCAAGTCCCTACCTGCCTCAGGACCTTTACACATGCAGTTGCTCTACCTGAAATGCTCTTCCTCCAGATCTTCCCCACTTCGCCTATTTGTACCAGCAGGACTCAGATCAAATGGTACGTGCCAGGAGAGGCCTTCCCTTCGCCCCCCTTTCTAAAACATCCCCCAGACTGATCAATCTTACCCTCCTTTATTGTCGTCACAGCAATTGTCACTAAAGTCATTCTCACACCTCTGTTTTCTGCTTTCTGATTTATTCTCTTGCTCCCCAAGTAGGCAATCAGCTTCCTGAGGACAGAGATCTTGACTGTCTCATTCACTGCTGTATCCCCAGGACCTAGGACACTGCTGCCCCATTCCCAACAACACTGATTGGAAAGTGAAGGTTTGTCCCGGGGCCTGGTACAGTTCCCAAGGCAGAGCAAGGCCTTCCCACATTCACTCCCTGTGGCTCTCTCTGTGCTGTGGGTGGAGAAAGGGCCCTTTCTAGAACTGTTAAGGTCATCCAGGTCTTAACCTAAAGGCACACTGCCAACTTTACACACACACACATGCACATGCAATGCTTGAGTGGCTCCCACATTCGTTCATTCGTTAGTTCATTTGTTCATTCTACAGACATTTACCGAGGCCTTGCTGTGAGCCAGGCACCATTCTGGCCCAGCAGGTATGGTGGGGAGCAAGTCTCCACCCTCTCTGAGCTGGCATTCTAGGGGAGACACCCCCGTTCTGTCAGTGCCCATCCTAAGCGATCTCCCACAGAGCAGCAAAGCACACTCTCTTTCTGAGCCGCAGTTTTCTCATCCGCCCAGTGGGGAGCAAGATCCAGCCCATTGGCCTGGAAGTCACAGGGCCAAGTGAAGGCTGGGGAAGGAAGGGCGAGGCCCCATAGTGTCCCTGGCCTGTCTCTTCCCCTGGTCTCCCTGCTGCTTGCCAACCACATCCACTCCCTCCTCTGCCCTGACCTGTGGTCCTGGCCTGCACAGGAGCCCGGCCTGGGGCCTTAGACACACCCAAGCTCAAACTCAGCTCTGTGTGTGACCATGAAAAATCACCTAACCTGGCAAAGCCTGAGTTACTTATCTGTAAAATGGAGATAAGATGGTCTACAAACCGCTACGGGGAGGATAGGATGGGACATGCCTCCTAGAGACCCTGCCCTCCCCGGGCGCTGAGGAAGGCTTGTCACTCCCCTGGAATGCCCCATTCTTCCCCTGCTGCCTGCCTAACGCCTATCCATCCCCAAGGCACAGGCCAAGTGCCCCTCCCCAAGAACCCCTCCTCCCCTTCTCACAGTCCCTTTGTCCACACTGCTCAACCCCGTTGACCACGTCGACCCATTGACTCGGTTTTCCTCCTGGGAATACGTTTGGGGCAATGCCCAGACCAGTCCTCAGTACCCTCACAGTGCCTGACGCTGCTGGACAAGGTAGGGGCTCCGCGAGGATTTCCATTTCTTGCTTGTTCTCTGAACACTCGCTCCTGCCAGGCCCTGTGCCAGGTTCTGGGGACACAGCAATGATGCAGTCCCCAAATCAGAGGCGTCCACAGTCTGGGAAGGACACAGACACCCTAGCAAACACCACCTGTGCAGAGACATAAGCAGAGTGGCCTCTGGAGAAAGCAGGGGCCTCCCGGAGGAGCTGGGCCTTCCAGGAGCCAGCCTTCCTGGCGGAGTGGGAACATTCACTCGGTAAGTGTGATCCTGGAAAGGTTCGCGGGGACTAGCACTCCTGCTGGCATCAACGTCAGCCTAGAAGGCCCAAGTCCTGATTTATGGTGACTTCTGGTCTTTTTGGGGTTTTTTAAAGATTGGCACCTGAGCTAACATCTGTTGCCAATCTTCTTTTTTTTCTTCTTCTTCTTCTCCCCAAAGCCCCGGGTATATAATTGTATATTTCAGTTGTGGATCCTTAAGGTTGTGGTATGTGGGACGCCACCTCAGCATGGCTTGATGAGCAGTGCCATGTCTGCCCCCAGGATTGGAACCGGCGAAACTCTGGGCCCCAGAAGCAGAGCGCGCAAACTTAACCACTCGGCCACTGGGCCGGCCCCTTATGGAAACTTCTTTAACTGGCAATGGCTGACTGGTTATACTGTTTCCAGTCCTTGAACATATAATTAAAGATCTGTAAACCAGTACACAAATGGGGCGGGATCAGAGGCTGTCTGTTTCAGGGACTCCTTGTTGTGGGGAGGAGGGCTGCTGGCCACCATCACCCACTCCTTTCTAAGTTTGTTTAGAAAGACTAGAATTTTGTTGCTTATAAATTTTCCAAAACAGTCAAAAGACAGAACATTTGAAAGCTCTTTCTTATCTAATATCAAAACATTTGATCCCCACAATAGACATCATTTCCCCATTTGTTCGAGAGGAAACTGAGGCCCAGAGAGAAATGCTGGGTCCAAGGTCCTCAGTGATCTGGTGCTAGGCCAGGACCAGAGCCAGGGTTCCCACAGCCCAGGCCAGGATCCTCCCACAGCCCCTGGACCTCGATCTCGGGCCCCCGGGTCCGGTAGACTCTCTGTGGGCACTGTCTTAACCCCCCTCCCCACTCCCCTAGAGGTGGGCCTTTTCCTGTCCCAGCCAATGCAGGAGGGTACGCCTTCCACCCTCTGAAGGCTAGGGAGGAAGGCGAGGTGGCGCCAAGGGATAAAAGCCAGCCCCAGCAAGGTTGGAGAACCAGCCGAGGGTTGGTGCTGCACTGCGCACTGTAGAAGTGGTCATTTAACTTAATAACTGTGAATTTGGGGCTGCGGCCAGTGTCACCACCATCCCCGGGCCCCACAGGGAGACACTGGGCTGGATCTTAGCAGGGCTGCCCTCCCAGGGTGCCCTTTGTGGCAAGAACAACAATCGCCTGCTTTTGGGGCTCTGCTCTTATCCAGTCACTCAAGTCGAGGTCCTAGAGGTCACTTCATGGCATCTGTCTCAGAGTTCGGAAGGTGGGGGCATTCACATCAACCCCTGACGGTCGCGCAGGCCCCGGGGTGTACATCTTCAGGACATGTCACAGTGCTAACCAAAACCAGTGCTCCTCCAGTGGTAGGGCCTCACACGCAATCTTCCCACTGGCAGGACAATGTCAGCAGCTGGGCCTTCAGATGGCATGAAATCCAACCTCTCAGGCTGGCACTCAAGGCTCTCCCATTCTCCAACCCCAGCCTAGTTTCCAGCAATCCTAACTATGCTATTCCCCTTGTCTAAAATCCCATTTCCATCTCCTCTCTAGACACAGCCAAGCCCTCTGTCAAATCTCAACCCAGAGTCCTCCTCCACCAGGAAGACTTCCATGATTGCTCCAGCCCCTGCACCATCTCTCTCCTATAAATGGCTATAAGGTTTCTGTCTCTCCCACTCATTTCACACTTATGATATAAGTTTCTTACTCTAATTTCATTAGTTATCTTTTCTCCATCTGCTTACCTGAGTGTAAGCTCCTAGGGAGCAAGTCCCCAGAGGATAGCATATTGCCTATAACAAAATGGTTCTCAATACATATTTGTTGTTTGCCTCTAACTGGGCAGTCAGGCCTTGGCAATTTAGACTCAAGAGAGGAAGATTGTCTCAATTAGTGCCACAGCTTAATTCTAGGATGTCTAAAAAGAAATGTAGGTTGTTCTTTTAGTGCGTGCCGTGGGGTAGCACACGAATGCAGACTTACATCAGGCCTGTCTAGAATTCCCTTCCCGTTCCTCCACCTGGAGGACCCCTGACCCCACCTCTATGCCCAGCTTAAACCGGACCCTCTCCAGAAGCCCCCGGAGCTCTCTAGGCAGGCCCCTGGCGCCCTTCTCAGGACCTGCAGGTGCAGGAACGCCTGAGCTGCCAGGACCTGGGGAGGTACGAAGCAGGGCCTCCTCGGAAGGAGCCGAGCCTGCAGCAACAGGCGTGTGTCTCACAGTCTGGAGGCCGGCCTTGATTTCGGAACTGCAGCCTCTGAGACAACACGTGTCTGTTGTTTAAGGCCCCCAGTTTGGGGTACCTTGTGATGGCAGCCCTTGCAAACTAATACAAATCCTGACTCTGCCTCTTACCAGCTGGCGGACCTTAGGCAACCTACTGAAATCTGAGTCTCAGACTTTTCCTCTTTAAAATGGGACAACAAATCTACCGTAAACCTCCTTTTCCTTTCCCATCTCCACACATCCAACCAACATTCCCAGTGTCCCTTGAGGTTGTCCCTCAGCCAGGTGGCTGAGTCCTGGCCAGTGGACTGCAGGTGGAAGTGACACGCCCCAGCTGGCCCAGGAATGCGGCACATAGTCCTCCACACTTGCTCTCGCTTCCCCAACTGTCAGCAGAGAATAGTGAGGCCTGGGAGAGGGCAGAGCTACAAGATGGGGAGAACCTGGGTCCCTGATTGACAGTCAGGAGGCCCCAGCTGTGGAACAGTGTGCTGAACTGTGACAGGAAATGGTGAGGTTGTCCGCTGACACAGTTACCACGCCCCGACCCACAGAAAGACTGGCCACTCAGTATTCTCAGGAGGATTAGACATACTCTGGTAGGCAGTTAATAGGACGTTTTCAATATCACTCTTACTCTTTCTAACTGCCCCGCCACCTAACACAGAGCCTGGCATGAGTAATGAAACAAAAATTGCCCAGTGAATTGTCAATTAAAGAGCGGTGGCCTCACAAGCCCTTGGCTATAGCTTTGCCCCAACTTTCGGCAAAAGCTTAACCCTCTGAGCCTGAGTGTCCTCATTTATAAAATGAAAGAGTGAAACAAGATAAAAAATTGCATATATGCTACAGCCCATTAATCAATGAAGGTTTGCTTTCCCCCAGATCAAAGACTCTGCCTCAGAATCCTTCTCAACACAGAGCCCTAGATAGCCCCTCCCAGTTAATCTGAGTTGGCCCTCCAGATGGTACGCATTGGCCATTTCTGACCACCTGTCATATGATTCTGGCACTGACCTGCTTTCCTATCTATTCTGAGGACAAGAACCTCAGTCCCCGAACTCAAGTTTATAGAAAGAATCACATTTAGCCTTTTCTATAAATCATTTTAATTTTGAATTCTGGAGTCCTGATCTTGCTGGACAGAAATGTAATGCTAGTCATTCATGACCAGGAGTTCTTCCTCTCAGGCAAAAATTATGCAAAGTTCCCTGGGTTTTACACAGATGCAGGCTTGAGGAACACCTCCAGCCTCGGCAGCTCTGCATGCTGCAGACGCAGCCACTGTCCGCAGCCTTGGTCCCTGCGGTGCCCTGCACTCTGCCTCTGTCCCACATTGGGGTCAGAACCCTTCGGGGAGGCTGATAACCACCCAGCCGTTCCTCCTGGGGCCTCTGCAGGGAGAGGCAGGACCCCTGCCTGCAAAGTCAGCAGCCACTCTCAACTCTCCTCTGGAGACACCTCCTGGGAACCGGGAGCTCCCCTCCTCTCTTTTCCTGTTTCCCTCGGGGCTCTCCCATCCTCCCCCTTCCTCTTCCCACCTCCCAGCATTATTGCCTCAAGGTGATTTGGGAAAGGAAAGCCAGGGACAGAATTGTCTTCCAGACAACTCCTCCTTCCTCCTGGCTACAACTACCTGTGAGGACAGAAAGCAGGGAGCTGCTGCCTGATTTGGGGAGAGTGAAAAAAATCTGGGACTAAAAAAATACCCATCAGCAACCTGAGAGCTCTCGTTCTAGTAAGGGCTTTACGCGTTTTCAGGCATGTGGGTGCTGTGACAGCACAGCACCTGTGTCCTCTCCGTGGACACTGTTGCCCTGCAGGCCAGGCTACTCTCCCCCAGACTGTTTGAAAGGAGCCTGCACTGAGCTCTAACATTCCCCAAAACACCAGCAAGAGGCAGGACCTAACATGGCTTGTGGCGATGTTTTGGGCTGCAAGCCCTGGTGTCACACCACACAAGATGTCCCACTCAGGAGGGAGTGTGTCACAAGTCATTTTATAATAAACACCAACATTTGTAAGCTTTACCTCTTCTCCAAATGTCACTCCCACTCCCATTCTGAGGAGTTCCCTCGAGAGGGACAGAAAGGACCAGCGGCCTTTTCCGGCCCCTCGTGGACAATTCCACAGGAGCCAGGGAGAGACACCAGAGGTCTCCAAGTCAGGCATCTCAGAGCCGGGCAGACTCTACGTCTATGAAAGGGGACGACCCATAATCAGCTCCCAGCCATGGGCTATTTGCTGGAGGGAATTCCCATTTTTCTAGGGAAGGCAAAAATACTGCATTTTTACTATACCATTTTCTGATTTTAAATCATGGGTAGCTAGTTCAGAGTTTTTTAAACCCTGTGAGCTAAACAAAATCCAACCTGAGTTGGATTTGACCCCCAAGCTGTTTCGACAGCCGTTGCGAGGACCTAGGAAGCCCTCGGTGCAGGTAGCCTCCCGGCGCTTGCATGGGGGCTAGGCTGTTTTGGGTGCTGTGTCTGTGTGCACAGGTGTGTGAGAATATCGGGAGACTTAGGTGAGAATGGGGGGGGCCAGGTTCTTTAAGATGCTCCATAAATGTCACCTCCTCCTGGAAGCCTCCCTGCAGCCCCCACACCCCATACCACCACATAGCTCACTCCAGGCAGCCACCCCCAGGAGTTTGCATTCATATTAATCTATATTAATTAGTGGTGTGTCTAAGCACTTCACAGAGGTGTAGGGGCCAGTCCGCGGCCTCATCTGTAATCACGGGTGGTGAGCATACTGCGGACGGTGCAAACGAATGAACACGAGGAATGAAGAACTTCTAGTGGAGCGCCTACTAACAGCAAGAGCTCTGTCGCCTCTGCGCACCTGACCCTGGTTGCGGAGGGCACGGCCCTGCACAGGTTTGAGGGAGCAGTGCACCCCCAGAGCCAGGCGGGCCTTGTCCAGGGTGGCATGGCTGATGCGGTGAGGCAGGTAGGACCAGGCCTGGTGAGGGCAGAACCATTTCCCACTCCACTGTACAGAATGACCTCCCTGGGAGGCTAGAGTGAAAAGGTTCTCTCCTAACTGGGTTGGACCCCACTTAACAAGCACTCTTCAAGCCCGCAGCCCGCATGATCCCAGCAGGATGGAGGAGCAGGCACGACAAAGGCCCACGCGGCCGCCTCTCCTTGCTGTCCTGGCTGGCTGTGCAGGGCAGTCACACAGGAACGCACTACGGCCCACTGTCAGAACAAGAGTGCTACTGTCCCCTCGCCTCTGCCCAGCCCGGCTAGCTACTGCTTTGGTGTCACCCCTCAGCAAGGGTCACACAAGCTCTGTGCCTCAGTTTCCTCATCTGCAGATTGGGGGTAATTTAGAAACTTTAGAGCTGATGTGAAGATGAAATCACGTGGTGCATTATAGTACTTGGCCCAGGCCTGGCACACAGTAGGTTCTCAAGAAAATGTACTATTAGGCGTCTCATTGTTCTAACACTTCACACATTGTTTCCTTTGACCAGACAGACTGTGAAGCATCACTCTCACCCATCTTAGAGACACATCAACTGAGGCCAGGAAAGAGGGCCCACCCCCGGCTGCCCAGCCAGCCCTGGGAGCACCAGCACTTCAGCTCGAGTCATTGGACCCAAAGTTTGCGGTCTCCCCGGGCTGACAGGCCGTCTCTTCCACCCTCGTAACCCTCCTAACGTCCCACAGCCCCTGTCCCCTGTGGCCATGCACGCTCTCTGTGGTTGCTGCATCTCGCCCCCACCCCCCAACTCTGCATGCTCCCACATTCACACCGGACCCCACTCACTCTCCACATTGCTCATCACAGAGCAGTGACAGTAGGGCATGGGGGCACCCGATACAGAGGCATTGATGGGCCAGATAAACCTGAAGACTTCCGGATTCCACCCTTAAGACACTATTTCTTGACTTTCTGATTCAGTAGGCCAGGAGTGGAGCTGGGGAATTTGCATTTCTAACAAGTACCCCGGTGATACTGATGGCGCTAAGTTAGAGCCAGTGGGCTAGACAGGCCTAAAACTGTTTAGTAATCCGACAAAGACACAAACTCAAGTTGGATGGTAATGAAGGGAACAAACAACTGGTTAAGACAGAGATAATGAGGAGAACACTTACTGCTCAGGGGCTGGTCCGTGAGGGTGCCAGAAGAAGAACAAACCATGCCAAGCGGGGCAAAGCATTTCAGGCAGAGGGAGCAGAATCCACAAAGGCCTGAGGTAGGAAGAGCTTGGGCCTTCGATGCACTGAGAGAAGATCTGCGGCCAGAACACAGTAATGAGCAGGAGAGTGGGCAGCTGCAGCAGGAAGGAAGCTGGCACGCAAATGGCTGGCTGGATGACACTTCCCAGCCTCCCTTGCACATGACTAAGTTCTGGAAGGTGTGTGAAAGTGATGTGTGCCACTTCCAGTCTAGCACATTAAGCACACTCTGAGTTCTTCCCCAGATAGATGCAAGTAATGTCCTATGAGCTGGGAGAGAAACCAGATGGAGAGTGCCTGAGAGACTGTGAGAGGCAGAGCTGCCATCCACCCGGAGGCCCACCCTAGACGTTACTCTTTTAATTACTGAGTCCTGGAGCCTTTTTGTTACAGCAGCTGAGCAACGCTATAGACCCCTTTCACCCAGCCCTAGCCTAGAGTCCTGGATGTTAAAGGCTCTACAGGGGCAGGAATCCGGGATTCCAGCTCTGTCCTGTGTCTGACTGACCACAGCCTCTGGTGATTCACACCATGTCTCTCGGACCAGGGTTTGCGAAATGGCTCCAAGATCTCTTACACCTGGGCTTCTCAAACTTCAGAGGGTAGAGTGTCAGAATCCTTTGGAGGCTTTGCTAAACAGAGATCCCTGAGCCTCACCCTGAAAGTTTCTGATTCAGCACATCTGGGGCAGGACCCAAGAATTTTCATTTCTGACAAGCTCCCAGATGATGCTGATGCTGCTGGTCCGAGATGTTTTGAGAACCACTGTCTTAGGTCATTCTAGCCATGATGTAGGATAACTCAGAGTGTAAACACCTTATGTTTAGGGCCTGCCTCAAAGGGATCAGAAAAATTCACGCAGAGCTGAGATGCATAAGGCTCATCTGAGCAATGTGTGGCTCCCCTCAATACTCCGCTGGAGAAAGATCACCATTCGGAGAGCTGCAAGCCCTGAATGCGAATCCTAGCTCTGGGCACATACTCAAAGTCCCCAAGCCTCAGTTTCGTCATCCGTAAAGTGGAGATAGATAACGCCTGCTCTGTATTCCTCAAAGGGTTGTCGTGAGGGCCAAACAAGATTCAGGAGTGCTAGGTGCTTCCTCCAGTCCTGATGCTGTCCTTCCGGGAGCTCCAGCATCCATCTTGGACCACTGGCAGGAAGCACGCGCTGAGGAGGAAGGAGCAACAAGCCTGGAGGAGGTGGAGCCCCTGACACACGGACCGTCATTCCAGTCCTGGGCTGCCCGCCCACAGACTCCCCTACATGGAAGAAAAATCAGCTTTTATGTTGGGGTATATATTTTATGCACCTGAATCGTATCCAGCTCTAGGTATTACTACAGCCTGCTGCCCCACTCCATTTCGTCTTAGAACGGTTTGCCCTCACCTTCCATCTAGTAAATGTTTAAGATTGTTGTGACTTCCAGAGTTGTCTCAATGACTGGTATTGGACATGGCAGAAAACCCACGTGGCTGACATGCTGAGTGCAGCTCACATCCACAGGGAAACTTTCCCTGCTCTGGGAGGGGCTTCACTCAGAGGGGGCTGAGAGCTCACAAGCGATGATATGAGACCACGAGGCTGAGGCGCGGCAGAAGCCCCATCTCATCGACGCGGGGTTTCTCAGCCTCGGTGCTATGGATATTTGGGATCAGATTACTCCTTGCTGTGAGGGCTGTCCTGTGCATTGTAAGATGTTTGGCAGTATCCCTGGCCTCTACACACTGGATGCCAGTAGCACCTCCCCAGTTGTAACAATCAAATATGTCTCTAGACATTGCCATGTCCCCTGGGGGGCAAAACTGCCCCCGGTTGAGACCCACTGCTCTGGAGTAGCATTCTCCCCATTGGCTGCACAATGAAGTCACCTGGGGAGCTTTAAAAATACACACTGATGCCTGCCTTTCCCCTGGAGACAAGGGTTTAATTGGTCAAGGGTACAGCCTGGGCACGGGGATTTGTAAAAGCTCCCCAGGGGATTCTGGGAAGCAGCCAGGGCGGAAAGCCATGCTCTGACTCTGACTGGAATGCCAGCTGTTATGGTGAGGGAAGAGAAGGCAGAAACTGGTGGGACAGTGATGTGCTGCACTGGAGAAGTGAGCGAATTCTGTGAGCCTGGTAACACAACAGGGTTGCTCAGAGGTACCCATTAGGGCCACGACAGGGACAAACTATAATCTGCCCCAGAACGTCGGCCCACACTAGAACATAAAATATTCTCAGATTGTGTGGGCCTGACTGGGCTCTGCCTGCTTTCGGTTAACCAGGTCCCAGATGAACCAGAGTTAACCCAACAGGACAGGAGTTCTGGTTACAGTAAGTGTCTTGGCCCTGCTGAGCCCGTTTCTTCACCTTTGAAACAAGCAGCTATATTTATGTGACATCTCAACGCTTTTCCGGGCCTGCCCCTCCAAGGCTCTCTGCAAGTGAAGGCGCATTGACGAGTCACTAAAAATGCATTGGTGTGGCCCATTCTTCAGCTGCCAGAAACCCTCCCCAGTCGGTGTCCACTCACCAACCAACAACACAGTAATTAGGTGAGACTGGTATGGAAAACACTTTCCCCAGCCGGGGCTGACCAGGAACCAGTGTTTGGCCACCATCTGCCCAGGTCATGGACTGGAGATCCCAGGAGTCAGAGGATCCTGGAGAGCTAAGTGTGGCCTGGAGGCAAACGGAGAAAGGGCTGGATTCACGGGGTCATACCCCACCCCGTTCTCACAGAATCTCAGCATCTCCATGCGAGGCAGAGACCCAGTCCAGGGGTCTGTAAGTGCAGGAGCGTGGAGTACCGAGTGCTGGGCACTCACATGCATATCATCTGGGAGCTTATTAAAGAGAGTGCCGAGTCTCTTCCTCCAAGATTCTGATTCTATAGGCCTGGAGCGGTGCCCAGGAATCTGATTTTTCAAACTCCCGGGTGGTTCTGATGCAAGGTGTAGGAAGAACCAAACCCTAATGCACCCTTCCCAAAAAGGAAATTTTGGGGCCTGAAAGCACCCAGGGGGGCAGCAGCCTGTGCTTGGGCGCCTCTCCGTCTACCCAGGCCGCTGTACTATGCAGCACCTTTTTTTCCCTGAACAAAAAAACCCTCTCTGTTAGTACGAACTACATTGTCTTTACTTGCCCTGGGTTGCCCAGCAAAGTGGATGCAGAATCGGGACTAGAAGCTGGTCCTCCTGCCTCCCAGGTCAGCGTCACCACAACTCAACCAGCAGGGTCGGAGCGCCTACTCTGTGCCAAGGCCTGCCACAGCCCGGCCAGCTCTGCCACGCAGGAGGCTGTTTACGCAGGCTGACAGCTCTGATCCGCCAAAGGCGCCTGCTGCAGCTCAGCCTCTAATAATAGCACTGCCTCGGAATTCCTCCTGTCTTGGTGGGAGCGGAATATTTAGACATATCAAAGATTCTTTCCCCTTCTTTCATTGAGCCAACCGTGATATGAAAGGAGTACAATGAAAAGACAGGTCTCTGTGACAAGCTTCAGAGAGCAGCCAATTCCCTGACATCCCTCAAGACTCCAGTTGACTCCAGGCTCCTCCGACAGAGTCAGTGTGCTTACACAATAATCACACCTTCCGTCTCCACAGTGCGATTGTGGGGCTTTCACCAAAGCGCTTTCACAGGCGTTAGCTTATTGAGTCCACAAAGCATCCGGGAGGCGGGCAGGGCAGGGGTTCTTCTCCCCATTTTACAGACGCAAAAACTGCAGTGCAGAGAGGTTAAATGACTTGCCTAAGGTCACACAGCAAGTTAGTCCCTAAGCTAATCACTGAGTCTCTAGTAGGCAGGGAGTCTGGAGAGCACTGAATTCTAAACAGCCTTCCCTGAAAGACACAAAAGGGCCTTCGCTGGCCAGTGGGCCTCGCCTGTCCCCCTACCCCGACACACACATTCCCTCCTTACCCTGAGCTCCAGTTAAAGGCCCCATCTCCAAATATAGTCACATTGGGAGTTAGGGGACAGTTACATTGTGTCCCCTCCACCTGGCACATCCTCCCTGCTTCCTCTCTCTCATCTTCACGGCTAGCTCCTCCTCGTCCTTCTGCACCTAGCCACAGCACCACCGCCTCCTCCAGGGAGTCTCCCCTGATGCACACCTGGCTGAGCCACGTGCCTCTTCCCTACACATAACTGCATTCTGTCCTGTATCGTGCTGTATTATAATCAGCCAGCTTAGCATCTCTCTCCCCAGACTGTGAGTCCCACTGTAATCCACTTGGGCTGACCTTATGGAGTATGGCTTAAACAGTAGAAATTTATTTTCCCATGGTTCTGGAGGCTAGAAGTCCAACACCAAGGTGCAGTCAGGGTCATTTCTGGCGAGGGCTCCCTTCCTGGCTTGTAGGCAGCTGCCTTCTCACTCCTCAGATGGCCTCTTCTCTGCGAGCTCTGGGAAGGGAGCGATCTCTGGTGTCTCTTCCTCTTTTAGAAGGGCACCAGTCCTATCCGATGAGGGCCCCATGCTTATAACTCCATTTAATCTCAATCACCATCGCGAAGACACCATCTCCAAATACAGTCACATTTGGGGTTAGGGCTTCAACATAAGAATTTCGGGAGCACTCAATTCATCCATAACACCCTCAGGGACAACAACGTGGTCTGGCTCTCTTTCAAGGAGGCAGCATCTAGCCAAGGCCTGGCCCACAGTAGGGCTGGACAAGTGTCCCAGGCTGGAATCCTTTTTTGCAAGTCCCTGACATGTTGCCCAGCATCTGCTTGACACCCCGAGAATGGGAGCGCACCATTTCATTGTTGGTGAACTCTGTCATGACGCTGTGTAAAAAGCACAGGAAAGAATAGACAAGGAGACCACGGGTTAAACATCGCAACACCTGCCCACAAAGCCCAGTTCTTTCTACTGAAGTCATCAAAAAAGTCCATCCCTCACTCCCATTATTTGAAAATAACATCGTTCTTCCACTGAGTTGTGGCTTTTCTAGGCTCATCACCCCTAGGCCACCCAACTGCCCAGCAAATGTTTACCCTGCCCATCCCCTCCCTCGCACCCCCTACTAGACTGGGGCAAGGGGCTTGGACAGAACCAGACAGAAGCACCACCGCTCTGGAGTCCCTTCTTCCTCACGGCCAGGGAAAACTGGAGATCCTCTTTGGTTCTTGAGGGTTAGAGGAAGGCCTGGCCTTAGAGAGGATCTGTTCCCTCATTTCGTGACTGCCTGGTACAAAGGGTTGGTGCAGATGTCACCTCCTCCAGGAAGTGCTCCTGATTCCCTCTTCAGTGCTCCCATTCACCAGCACTCCTTCCCACATATAGCACATATCCCACCCTACTGTACATTTCTTCAATCACCTTCCCCATCACTGGAGTCCTTGAGGGCAGTCACGTTCATCTCTCTGCCTCCAGCACCCAGCCCAGTTGAGAGTTCTTCATGCCAATGCCCCAGGAACCACAGTTCCTGCTGCAGGGGCTGCTGCCTTGGCAAGGGCATGGGCGGGACCAGCCCTGGAGGGCTCACATGGGCGCCCAGGCTCCCTGCCCAACCTCCCACACACGGCCGCACACAGGCCTCACGACTGACCCGCTGCCGAATTTTAACAAACACTCTGAGAGATGATGGTTAATTTCACAGAGCCGTGAGTGGAGGCTGTTAAAATGTTAATATTATTTAAATTGTTTTACATTTTCAACAGTTTGAGCCGCAAATATAAATGTTTTCCATGCTTTCCATGGAGCCAAGCTCACAAAAATGATTGATGAGGCACCAAATATGGAATTTCCCACTTTAAATTAAGAAACGCAACGTGAGGGTGATGAGAAGAATACCACCCCACCATGCGGTCCCCCAGTGGCTCCAGAGGCCAAGCTCCCCAGCATGGAGCTGGACCAGATCTTTTGTCCCTCTGGTCCCTAGTGGCTGTGTGGCCCTGAGCTCCTTATTTCTCCTCCCTGCGCCTAATGTCGTCACCTGGAGATGGGGATAATGATACCTACCCACAAGGCTGTCCAAAGATTCCATGGTGGGCTCGTGTCTAGGGGCTCTGGGGGCTTCTTCTGCACTGCGCCACCTCTGCTCACAGCAACGGCCGAGGGGACGCTATTTTACACACGTGCACATACCACACACCCAGAATCGGGACATGTCTCCAGCAAAGCCAGTCCTCTCGGTCACCTGCTCACAGTGGTGACAACTAATAAACGGTGGCTCGCTCGCCTCCCCATGTCCCACTCCCTCACCCATACTCCCCGACATTCCAACCCTCTCTGGTGAGACACTCCACTCCCGGGCCTCTACTTCACCTCATCAGTAAGATCTCAGTGTCTGCCAGTGCCAACTTTGGCTAAATGCAAGGGAGGGATGAGCTAATGGCAAGTCCAGCCTCAGCAGCCCAGGAGAGGCAGCGTGGGGACCCACCAGGCCTTGTGTTGCCCTCTCTTCACTCTCCCCATCCATCCAGACCTCACAGCCCTCCTGACTGCAGAGCCCAGCTCGCCAGCCCCACCTCCTGGTGTCAGAGAAGCTTCCAGCCTTCCCCAGCCTCATGCCCATGGAGCATGCCTGGGCTCCCCAGTCAGTTCTCAGAGGGAGCCCTACCTTATCCTCTTCTGGGCCCAGTGCAGGGTAGGTGAAGCATGTGCGTTATCTCCAGGGCCTGTCCCCACAACTCTCCAGCAAAGGAGCTACTACTCTCCCTGTGCTGCATACGAACAAACTGAGGCTTGGAGAGGTGAAGCTGAAGGACGCACAGCTTATAAGCAGTGGTGTCTGGTTTTAAATCCAGGTGCTCAAACTCCAAAATGTCACACGGCTTCCTCCTGCTGGGGTACCCCCAGGGCCTGAGCCCCTGACCTGTGTCACACTTTAGGGACCCATCTTAGCCTTAGCAGGCATCATACATTCATTTATCACGTCAGTCATTCATTCACGCAGTGCTCGCTCTGGAGCAGGCCCTGTGCTAAACCCTAGGGGAACAGTGGTGAGGAGGAGACACTCACTGTCTCTGTGGATCTGACAGTCAATAGACGGTAACAGATAAGCAGGAAAGCAATTGGGAGCAGTGTGGTTTGTGCCATGATGGAGGGAAGCACATAAAAGGGCCCCCTATTCCCAGCCTGGCATGTCAAGGAAGGCTCCCTGGAAGAAATTCCATCTAAGTTGGAGTCTGAATGATGAAGAGGAATTGGTTAGGCAATGAGGCATGAGACGGTGCCATGCTAAAAGCAAAGCAGGAGCAGAGACCCCAGCACGGACAGGGAGGCAGAGGGCAGGGGCGAGGGCCGGGAGGGCCTGGAGAGGCACGCAGCCCTCTAAGACAGGTTGCATCTGGGGTGGGCTTTACCCAAAGTGAGGAAGTAGGGCTGGTTTTTAAGCAGAGGAGCGAGTGAGCAGATGTGGGCTCCAGCACAGTGCCTCTGGCTACACTGG
This sequence comes from Equus asinus, assembly GCF_041296235.1. Taxonomy (NCBI): domain Eukaryota; kingdom Metazoa; phylum Chordata; class Mammalia; order Perissodactyla; family Equidae; genus Equus; species Equus asinus. The sequence continues at coordinate 66,061,355 of NC_091791.1, read as the reverse complement.
TGAGAAGAAATATGATTCTGGCAATGAGGCCAGAGCCAACAAGAGCTAGAGCAGTGCCCCTGAGCGGGCCACGCCATGAGAAAGGGGGCCGGGTGGTGGAAGTAAGAAGAGTTAGCAGGGAGAGCTGACAGACTGATACCTGATTTGAATAAGGGACCGAGGAGAGAGGGGCCCGGAGGAACCCAGTTCTACCTGGAGTAACTGGGTGGAGGGAGGGACAGCTCACCCTGTGCTGGGGTCCTCAGAGCTGCTTTGGCCAAGCTCAGTGGGCACTGGCCACCAAGTGCACTGTGACCCTCTGGCTTAACCTCCACCTCCCTGTGAATACCTGTCCTCCCCACACCCCTCAGAGCAGGGAAGGGTTGAGAGGGGTCCTGGACTCACACATCTGGGCTCCATGTGGCTCTAGCACCTTCAGAGGGACTGTGGGCAAGTGACCAAAACTTCCTGAATGTCAGGTTCCACATCTCTCAAATGGCAATGGCAACTGTACCATCGGTGGTCACGGGGCTCAGTGAGATAAAACACCTAAGGCACTTAGGTGTGCCTGGAACACACTGGCATTCCAAGGACAGTGCTCTTGTCATTGTCACCCTCAGCCAGCCCTGAACCTCGTTCTGTACCAGGAAAGGGGGCAGCCATGGGCATGTGGCCACGGCCAGGTGTGGTCCCCTCTCCCGCCCTCTGCTTCCTGCGTGCCACCGGCGAATGTAGGCTGAGGTCCCCTCTCCGGGAGCAGGTCTGGGAGGCAGGCGGAGAGGGGGCATGATGGACGGCTTCCGGCAGTTCTGCAATGCGTCAAATGTTTAATGGAAGTCAGCGGAGTGAGCCAGCCCTTCCCGCACCACGAGGGGCTGGTTCTGGAGCCCTTCTCTCCCGCCCCCATGATGTTCCCTGACATTCTGGGAGTGTGGAAGGCACTTAGGTGCTTTGCTGAGGAGGGAGAGAATACCAAATGAAGCTGAGACCTCCTTTCCTCGTCTCTGACAAGGACACGTTCCTTCAGGAAAGGAGAAGGGAACTGGGCCAGCTCCCTCAGAGGCAAAGAGGCAGAAAGGAGCTCCAGAACCAGGTGCCAGGCTCACTTCTTCCTGGCAGGGTGACCTCGGTGAGATTCGGAATCATGCCAGGCCTCAGCTTCTTTGTCTCTAAAATGGGGATAATAATAATCACCCCTACTGTACAGGGTTGTTGTAGAGTTAAATATGGAAGTACGTATGAGGAGCTGGAACAGTGCCCGGCACATGGCAGGTGCTCAGTCAGAGCCAGCTCTCACAAAGGGGAAGAAACCAGTAGGAGGCGCTCTGTGGTGCTGCCCTGCCCTGCTGCTGACTTGCTGTGAGAGGGGAGTAAGTCCCTTGCCCTCCTGGGGCCTGGGTTTTCTGACTCTGGACTGAGGGCATTGGTCTCCATGATACTTCCCGGGTCCCTCCAGGGCTTTCAGGCTCCTCTTCGCCCACTGTCAGGGCCACACCTGCCCACAGGGACCCACATACCCAGGCTCATTGTGGCTTTCCCAGAGAGCCTTCTCAATTCTGGTCCGCTCAAAGCCAAATTCATTTTATGATGAGTAATGGTGCCCAGATGGTTGAAAGTAGCAAAGACCTTCCATGACCTCCCACCCTTCTCTCCTCCTCTTCCCCAGCAAGGTGTCTCCCCTCCCTGCAGGCTGGCTTCCTCGACCCTCCCTCTCTGCTCATTCTTACCTCCAGGCCTTTTCTCTATTCCCCTTGTTCCTCTGCCCTCCAAATCCTTCTAACCCCTAAAGCCCAGTTCAGTCCACATCTCCTCCAGGCAGCCTTCCAGCTCAAACTGACACTCCTCTTCCTGGCACCTCACAGTACAAACCATCAGTACAGTAGATGATAAAGTGGGGGGCACAATTGGGCAGAACAGGATGAGCCAAGGTGGGGCAGAGCTGTGGACCAGAAATGACATGCCAGGGCCAGAGCTCTGTCTGATACACCATGAGTGGAGACAGGGCACTCCATTTCCACAATGTGAGAATAGCTGTGTTGTGTAGTGTACAGTCCACCTGCCAGGCACTATCTCAGCCAGTCCTTACAACTCGTTTTGCAGATGAGGAAAACTGAGGCTCTGGGTGAGTAAGTTGCACATGGATCAGAAAATTAGTAAGTGTCAGAACCAGGATCCCCATTAAGGCCATCAAGTCCAGGGCCCACACCATTAAGCACAGTTACTGACAGAATCCACAGGGAGGTAAGGCTGGAAGCTCAGAAACACGGTTGGCCTGGAAACAGAACAATGAGCTGAAGCTCTGGGCAGTATGGGGCCGCCTCAGTCAAGTTATCCCCGCCCTCCTTGCTGGGCCAAGTTATTAGGGAAATTTCCTGCACTGGGTCGTAACGCGCCCCCAGCCTCTGATGACCAATGCTGCAGCGATGAACCCAGTAGGCGCTGAAAAGATATCTCCAAAAGAAAGACAGGCAAGGCTTCAGGCTGCCAGGCAGCCCCCTGGGACAGGGGCAGTCGCCACAATGCACTCCCTTCTCCCCCACCCCAACAACTTTACAGATCATTGCCCTGCCTGTGAGGCAGTTTTCTGAGGACCTGCAGACTCTCCCATCTCCTCCGAGTGGAACACCAGAGCATGGGGTGTGGGCTCACCCCCTGAGCAGCTGGCAGACTGGATTTCTCACAGCCAGCTTCAATTCTCTTTCCTCCCTCTCTGGCACCTCTCTTTCCCCCAGTAAATAGCTCTAAGCTGGCTGTCCTGATAAACTGGGGGCTTGGGGACTTTCTTCAAGTGCCTAGTAAATGGAAGCATCTCAGACCGACAGCTCTCGGTGTTCAATGAGATTATATTTCTTATTTAAATAGCTGATTGGAGGATTGGTTTCAAAGTAAGACGCCGTATGCCCATGGCCTCCTCTGGGCTCCTAGGGAGAAGCAATATTGTGTGGCATTGTGCAGTGGCAGGAGCCTATCCTTCGAGCTCCCGCTCCCATTCAGATGCCTCCAGGATCGGGGGAGCCGGCCAGGATCGGGGATAAAAACCACCCTCGCCTCCTGGTTTGGGGAGCCGGAGATTATGTCTTTCATTCGAGAGCGCCTTCTCCAGGGCTCCCCACCACGCTCTGCACTAGCTGTCTCCCCTCTCAAAGCGACGGGGAGATAAAAGGAAATGTGTTCGCTTCATCCCACCTCCAGGGAGAGCTCCAATCAGTCTTTTGTCAGCTGAGGATAAGCGCCACCATTTCAGGAAGGGTTGTTGTTCAGCGTGCTCTGTTGGAAGGTTTTGTGCAGGCTCTTCCCCCCATTTGTGCAGTGGCTTCCCAGCCTGTGCTGGGCCCTAGCCAGCTCATGCATGCTTTCTGACCGGGGGCCCACGCCCAGCCCTGAGAGGGGTGGTATCGTCATGGGGCGCAGGCGATCCCTGGCCCTTTGGGAAAGACAAGGTTTGCACAGGACCAAATTCTGCCTGAACTGTGCCATGCAGACACTGTGAGGACCCAAGCTCTTTGCTTAGAGCAAATTTGCAGTTAATTGTGTGTCAAAATAACATATTAGTAACAGCAGCATCTGACCATGTGCAATTCCTCTCCTTTCAAGCCTTTGTCTGCCCAAGGGCCAAGGGGCTTGTCAGGGCATTTTTGAGACAGGCTGGCGGCCCTCGTCTAAAGCAGCCCCAGAATCTCACTGACTGTCCCAGGGCCCTGGACAAGATAAAAGGCTAGTGGTGGGCTTGAACGACACCCGGCTCTGTCTTTAGGGCGGGCGGGGCTGGCGATCTTCATTACCGGCAGCTGCGGCACAGAGGCGGGTGTTTTGGTATGCCAGACACATCCAGCGCCTCGTGCATCCAGGGACTGCAATCAGGTAGCTGATGGGGATGCAAGTCACATCTCCTGGACCACTGCCGCAGTGAACTGATTCATGCTGCTACTTTGAGGCAAGGAGAAGGGACAGCGGGGCCTGGAGACAAACCAGCCTGGCTTTATTATACAGCTGCTGCTTTCAAGCTGGAATATTCCAGCCTCTCCTGCTCCCTCTCTTTCTGCCAAGCCAGCGCTGGCTGCCTACCTGCAAAGACAGTGCTCATTCTGGCCCCTAGCTCTGGCTGAACAATGGCATTATGCAGCGCATAAAGAGTACCCAGGCAACGGAGACAGGCATGGCTTAATTCGCTCAGCGCACAGTGGCTTTTGAACGCCCCTGCATTCAGCCTTTATCCCGAGCGGCCCTGGGCCTCCTCCCCTTTATTCCCCGGCCCTCTCCATCACAAGCGTCCCTCAGTTCCTACACAGCTCTGCAACAGAGCTGATGGCCATGAAATGAGGGACACGAAGGAACGGGGAGACAAGAGCACTCTCTAACTGAGAAAGACTCCTGGCTGTGGGTAAGGAGACCCAGGTTTTGGTCTCAGTTTTGCTATCAACTCACTGGGTGGCCTCGGCAAATCCCTTCCCAGCTCTGAGTTCTAGGTCTGTGTCTGCAAGTAAGAGAGGAGGGAACAAAGCTGCAGAAGCGCTTTTCCAACTCTGACCGTCTCTGACTGTTCCATACAGCTTGATGGGATTGTTCTGGCCTCGTGTGCGGATAGTGAAGGGTCCTCCACTGTGTCAATGATATTCTCCTGGACTGTGATCTAAGAACAGGCCACAGGTCAGGACAGTACATGAGTGAAGCAAGCCAAGTGCTCCCCATGGCACACTGGTCCCCACCTGCCCCGTAGTCTAGAGCAGCAGCCACTGCTCAGCTCCAGTTTGCATTGCCTGCAGGAATAAGAGGCCCAGTCTTGTGAGGACTTCCAATTTTTTAAAAGAAACCAGAAATAAGAAATTTTATGCAAACTCTCACAATTTGTAAATTTTAGCTCAATTTCCTGCAAATACTGGCAGGTCAAACAAAACCTATCAGCAACCTTATCTGCTCAACACGCTTCCAGATTATAAAGTTAGGCCAGGGCTACTGGGTGTCTCACGCTCATGATATAGAGCCCTGGAGCTGTGCACACGGTGTTCCTGGGACCGGACAAATTACACCGGGCAAGGGTGCTTCATTATGTTTTAAGAAAAAAAGAAGATGAGGAGGGGAGAAAAACCAAAACCGGGCCCAATATCTTCAGATATCCTGCCATCTACCATCCAGGCTAGCTAGATGGGCCCCTTTCCAGAAGTGAGGGAAACATTCCTATGGAGCCAGCTGGATCTCACCTCCTCACTGCCCCTGCCACCCAACCAAGTAGGGCCAGGCAACACCCCTGGGTTCCCGGCAACCCCACCCCTGCATGGCTGAGGAAATGATTCCGCTGCCTAAGTTCCTACCTGCCCATCCAGACACTGGTTCCCTGCACTTTGGGGCCTCAGTCTCCAAATCTCGCCTTCATGATGCAAGCCCTCCCAGCAGGGCGTATCTCCAAGCAATGTCACAGGAGGATCCCAGGACCTGGAAGAGACTGCAGGAGAGCTCCAATCAGATCTCTGTCCATGGAATCCCATCAACTTAGCTTATAAAAATATATCCTAAGGAAGAAGGGCCAGCCCCATGGCCAAATGGTTAAGTTCGTGTGCTCCGCTTCGGCGGCCCGGGGTTTCGCCGGTTTGAGTCCTGGGTGTGGACACGGCACCGCTCATCAGGCCATGCTGAGGCCGCATCCCATATGCCACAACTGGAAGGACCCACAACTAAATATATACATCTACGTACCAGGGGGCTTTGGGGAGAAGGAAAAAAAAAAGAGGAGAAAAGACAGACTCATACACTGGTTCAGTTAGATAACAACCAGGGAGCAGGCAATCTGGGACCTAATGCACCCGCCCTCTCTACTGACAGAGGGGTCACTACATTACAGCACCAGACTTGCTGTCAAAAACAGCTACACCAGACACAGCACTAACACAGCATGCATGAGGCTGCCTCCTGCTTACCACTGAAATACAAAATCAAACAGCCTTCATGGGACAGACATCTGATTGCCATGGGAGGACAGAAGAGAAGGAGGTGATGCTTGATCTGTTCTCTAAACATGCATGCAGAGGTAGAGGAAGGATGCCCCTCCCCACCAAAAAGAAAGCATCAGTGAGAACAAAGATGGGGTGTATGCAGAAAGTGGGAGGGCTTGGATAGTCCTTTGGGTGAGTGGTCCTGAACTCCAGGGTAGCTCAGGCTGGCTGAAGCAGTGGGAACATGGAAGGAGAGAGTTGGAAAAAAGATGAGAGGGGTCAATTAGGGCACAACCATGATGGGCCCTAGGAGACAGAAGGATTTGAGTTTTACTCTGTAAGCAATAGGGAGCCATTGAATCTTCTTTGAGGGAGGGATTTCACTAAAACTGGGTTTCAGAACGAGTGTCTCCACAAGCTACATGTAGAGCAGACTGGAGGCTTGGAGTGTGGCCAGGAGACAAAAACAATAGCCCTGGGAAGAGGATGAGAGCCTGAACTAGGGCAGTGATGATGGGGTGAAGAAGAGGAGATGGATTTCATAACTGGCACAGAGAAAGAATCCAAACAGCTTGGTAGGTGGTTGGACATTGGGGGTAATGATCAAAGATGCTTGAAATGTCAGGGAGGATGATGGTGCCACCCTCAGGAGGAAGAAGAACAGTTTTGGGAGAGAAGATTTCAGACCCATGCTCTGGATGGATGATCAAAGACCAATGGGCAACCTCAGGGCTTGGTTGTGTGGGTTGGAGGGCCCTGGATGAGCCTGCACAGGTGAGGGAGCCTGGAGCTGGAGGATACTGGGCAGCAGAACTTCTGAGGGGGCACCATGGAGGAGCCATCAACACAACAACACTGCCCAGGCACCTGTCCACTGCGCCTGGAGCCGGGCTGTGAGCTCCAGTCTCTGGGGGTCTGTGAGGCCCTGAGCACCTACCGGGGACTGTAAATATTTGCCAGGTTAAGAGCCCAAATTGGAGACGCAGCAACAGCTCTTCCACGGGTGGTAATCGACGCATCTTTCATGGAGGGCTTGAGGAGGGGAAACCGTCTCAAGTATGGCACTTCACATTCAGCACTTGACATTTCCGAGGTACTCCACAGGCATTAACTAATTAATCCTTGAGTCTGTTTAGCCCCCATAAGAACTCCCAGAGGCTCCACTTGTACCCCACATATGGGGAGTTTCACACCCTCCTGAGGATCGAGACGCCGAGCTTCAGGGAGACAGCCTTGCAAACAATCACTCGCCCACTCTATCACTCACAGGTAACTCAAATGGCTGCCAGGCAAACATCAAGGAAGCCTGAGAGAAGAGGTTTTTAATGTTTTGGATGTTTCCCGGGAAAGAGAGAGGGGGATGGAGAGAGAGACCGGAGACCGATACCGACTTAGCTCTACAAGGCACGACTCCCTGCACTTTATTTTTCACTGAGCATTTTTAGCATCTTCTCATTTAACCCTCAGAATTATCCTGTGATAGAGATACTTGTCTTAGTTTGGATTCCCCCAGGAGGAGTCCCTGAGACAAGGATTCAAGTGCAAGCAGTTTATTAGGGATGTGATCCCAGGAAGCACTATCTGAGAGAGGGAAAGAGACAAAGAAGGGATAGAAGCCAGCAGACAGCGTGTTGTGGAGGCCCCATTACTGTGGGCGGGCAAGGCTCCATCCCGCTGGGGCACCCTGGAGATTTACAAAGCACACCTCAGTTGTCCCTGATGTACTCAGATCAAGCCCTTAGACAAATATTCCCGGGTGCTTGCATCAGACGTCACCAGGGTGGAGTGCACAGGAATGGTCAGTGCAAGAGATACGGACAGAGCACCAGCAGCATCCCACACAATATCGTCTTCCTGTTTTCCTAGAGGAGGAACTGAGGCTCAGAGATGGGACCTATTTGGCAAAAGTCAGACAAGTAGAAAGTGGTGGAGCCTAAATTTGAACAAAGTCAGTTTTCCTCCAAAGTCTTGGTTCTTTCCACTGTGTACCATGTCTTCCAAGTCCAGATTTCCACTTCTCCCTTCTTTCTCCTCATCCTGGAGACATAAAACAAGGGACAGGTCTGTGTGCTAATGGTGTCCCATCTGCCTGAACCAGTGTCTCAGACAAGTGACTCATTTGAGCAGGCTTCCCTGAGATACAGGCTGGGTGACAGATCCACCTATTGACAGAGCCTGGAATCAAGCGGGGCACCCCTTCCTCGGCAGCATCTATGCCTCCTTTAGCAAGTCCCATCTTTTCTTTGGCCCTTTAATTCATTGGATGGCTTTGTGAAGTGCAGACCTGCAGGGGTTTCAAACGGCTGTAAATTCCCATCCTGATGCCACAGCTCCTGCTCTGGATTTGTGCTTTGTTTTTGCCTGCACAAGCCAGTGGTGAGCATTTATCACTGGTTGGAGAACTGAATTTGGCAGGAGAGATTTCTGATTTCTGTGCATTGGGGGGTTAATTTGCCAGGCATCTTCCCCAGCAGAAATGCTAAGGACAGAAGCCAAGTGTAGAGGGTAGCAGGCAGCCTGGCCATGGGGAGCCAAATCCTCTTCTGTAGGCAGTTCTCTCTAACCCTGAGAAGAAATGCAACATTTCTCTGTTTTCACACCACAGAAGGCACTGTCTTCTCCCTGACCCCCACCCCCAATTAGCACTGTCCCATTGGAATCCAGCCCAGGAGGGAAGCTGGAGATCAAGGAGGTGGCAGGGTGACCAGACGAAAAGGGGAAGGGACCTGGGACCAGGCATGTCCCCTAGGGTGAGGCACATACTTAACCCAGCTACCAGGCACAGAAAATTCACGGGTAAGCAGGAGTGGCAGTAAGTGAGGATGGCCAGCAATGACTATCAGGTGGGGCCAGCTGCAGGTAATGAGCAAGAAGAGAGTGACCAGAAGTCTCAGGAAAGGGAAATAGGCAGAGATCTGGCAGGTAGCCTGCAGGCATAATAGTCATTATCTCTCAAAGGTGTGCTGGAGAGGGCTTATACCATTCTCAAAAGGCAATTGTTAAATGTTCAGAAAGTCTAGAAGTAGTTGTTAAACACAGCCACTATTAAAAATTAAATTATGTAAACTTACAGTTAAATAAATTATATTAAGAACAAAGGTAAAAATTCCTCAAAACTTATACTTCCTAATTATTTTACTACATCTTACTATCGTCTGTATTGTTGAGTTTATTTTCATCCAGTGTGTCTTCTTGATGGAAATTCTTCCTCATAGTGACTGCTGTGTATCTCTTAAAATTAACCATGTTAGTAGTATTTATACCATGGAAAATGGCAAACACTTAAAATTCAAGTTTCTTTTTTTTTTTCTGGGAAAATCAGTGTTTATTAGCATTTACCAGCACGCTACTGGTAATTGCTACCCTAAATCACACGCTTCCTCCCTGCCCAGATCCATGCTGGACACCTTACATTTGTTACATCACAACCTGACAGCACACACCTGTATGGCATGCCAGTTGTTAAAATATTGAATTACTTTCATTTTGGTTGGCAAATAGCTACTGTCTCAAGCTGCTGTGTGTCTTCCTTCCTCTGGCCACCCAGCCCCTCCCCCAGTGCCACTAAAGGTTAGTGCCTGAGCCTGCTCTAGCACTGGCTGATGGCCAGTGTTCATGCAGTACCAGTGGTCAATATTTTTACCATAGCCTCTGTTTATAACTATCCTACAAGTTTAGGTATTATTATTATCCCCATTTTATAGATGAGGAAACAGGCTCTAAGAAAAAGACTCAGCCAGCCCAGGGTCACACAGCTGGCAAGAAACAGAGCTAGGATGAAGCCTCAACTGGTCTGAGCCCAGCCAGAGTACCCAACCATGGGCCACACCATTTCTCATCACATGGAAGTCTGGAGGCTGGTGGCAGGGCCTGGGCTACAAGCCCTGGGAGGTGAATAGGGTGAGATGAGGTCTCTGCTCAGGTTAGCTGGGAGGGCCTTGGGTTCAGGGAGGGACCCAGTTAGTAAAACAGTGGGGCTTGTCTCCCAAACATGTTACTAGAATTGAACAGCACGCCAGAGAGGGCCCAGTAGCAAGGATGTTCTGGAGGCAAGAAAGCTGCTACCAGCCCAGAACTCCTGAGGTCTTGAGACAAGACTGGCCCATGAGGCCCAGGTGGTTCAGGAGCCACAAAGCTGAGCCTATGGGGGCTGGAGTGATGCTGGGGAGGTCCAGGAACCAGAGGTCTCTCCGCTCCCCACCTTCCTTTCCCCCTCCCTCCGCTCCCCTCCCCCTCCCTTCTGTGCCCAACCTGAGTCCTTGAACAGTGTATATAAAACACCATGTCTGGGGGCTGGCCCCGTGGCCGAGTGGTTAAGTTCGCGCGCTCCGCTGCAGGCGGCCCAGTGTTTCGTTGGTTCGAATCCTCGGCGCGGACATGGCACTGCTCGTCAGACCACGCTGAGGCAGCGTCCCACATGCCACAACTAGAAGAACCCACAACGAAGAATACACAACTATGTACCGGGGGCTTTGGGGAGAAAAAGGAAAAAATAAAATCTTTTAAAAAAAAAAAAAAACACCATGTCTGCCCTCAGGAAGCTTACAGTCTGAGCTAAGGAGAAGCTGTGCATACATATGGACAATATAAATACTAAAAATTTGATTAACACAAGTGAGGTCACAGAGCAGGTGGTCATGGCTGAGAGACAACAGGAAAGCTTACAAAACCAAGAGCCAGATGCCTTTATCTGTTAGACATGCCATCTATTGGACAACACAAAGATGTTACTATTACTTCAATTCTCAGACCTAATGTGTACCATTGTAAGACTGGTCACTGGGTTAGCAGTTTTCTGGACGAAAAATACTGCCACATAAAACATATGCAACAATTATAAGAGCCATCTTGATTTCAGAAATATGCATTATAAGATAGAAAACTACATCTCATGCTCCAAGGTCACTAGGTCAAAGGATACAGCAAAGAAGCAGTCCCCTCAAAGCTCCCCTTGGATTCATTTAGTCATTCAACAAGTAATTATTGAGAACCCAGTGCTGGAGACATGACATAGAGCAGTGAATGCAGACTTGCTCCCTGCTCTCCCAGAGCTCCCAGCCGAGTGGAGGAGACAGTCATTACACTAGTAAAGCTAATATGCAGGCACTTACACAGGAATACATGCCCAGAAAGTGCTTAGAGAAACGTCAAAGAAGAAGGACCCACGTGAGACAGGTAGGCAGGGAAGTCTTCTCTGAAGAAGCCCCTGTGCAAAGGAAGGTGCAGCAGGGAGGGTACTCAGGGAGAAGGGAAGGCGGGAGGACAGCCATGCCCTGGGGTGTCTGTGTGCACACAATACCGAAAGAAGGCCAGTCCCCTGAGCACAGAGGGACCAAGGGAGCGTCATGCGGAAACAGGACAGAGAGGTCAACGGAAGTCAGATCACACATAGCCTTATAGGCCACGGCAAGGGGTTTTGCTTTCAATCTGAGTGCAAGAGGAGAACGTAGAGAAAAATTTTATGCAGGGAAGCGACGTGCTGATGGAAGTCTTAGAAGGATCCCTCTGCGTGCTGGGCTGAGAATAGAGCCATTGGGGGTGGTGAGAAGAGCAGACATAGGGAAACTAGTAACAGTGCTGCGTAGTGACCCAGCCAAGCAATGGTGGCGGCTGGGACTACGGTCATGACCACAGAGAAGGAGAGAGTAGATTGGTTCAGGATTTGGAGAGAGCCGAGTATACCGTGATGGATTGGGCAGGGAGAGAGGAGTGCTTCCACAGTGTTGCACCTGGGGAGATGGAGCTGCTATTGACAAAAGAGGCACCAGTATGTGCACACCCCCATCCAATCTCAGGGGAAATGGAAAAACTTTCAAGACTAGAGTCTATGCTTTTACAGAAGCCTCAGGAGAGCCTGAGAGAGCAAGTACTGATGCTAGACTGAAACCTTCTTAACTGATTTGTCCCCTAGTCAGCAAGACACACAGTCGATGATCTGAGTAGTAACATACAAAATAAATGCTGCACGAGTATGTAAGATGAAGAAGACACAAGTTGGATGTGGTCCTGGAAGGCTTCATGGAGGAGGCAATTTCTCCTCTAGATCTGGAAGGACAAGTACAATCTAAATAAGTGAGGAGGATTGGGAAGGCATGCCCTGACAGAGGGGACAGTGTGGGCAAAGGTGGGCAAATACAAAACAGGGAGACATTGGCACCAATGGCCTATTCCATCTCTCCCCTTTCCCTTGGATAGGATAGCAGCTTTCTTGGGGTGGCTTATCTGATCCAGGGGTTGCTGATGGAGCCATAGCTTCCCTTTGTTTTTAAAACAGCATTATTAAGATATAATCGATATGCAATAAACTGCACATAATTAAAGTGTAGACATAAGTTTTGACATATATAGAGAGCTATGAAACGATCACCACAATTAAGATAATGTACTTATCCAACACCTCTAGAAATTTCTCCCTGTCCCTCCCTGAAAGCCCCCAGCAACCTCTGAGCTGCTTCCTGTCACTATCAGTTTGCATTTCCTACGATTTTATATAGAATCAGATAGTATTACTCTTTTGTTCCGGCTTCTTTCGCTCAGCATAATTATTCTGGAATTCACCCATGTTATAGCATGTATCAATAGTTCCTTTCTTTTTATTAGTGAGTAATATTCCACTGTATGGATGTACCACAGTTTATGTATCCATTCGTCTGCTGAAGGACAATTGAGTTGTTTCCAGTTTGGGGCAATTACAAACAAAAGTGCTATGAACATTTGTGTACAAGTCTTTCTTGAACACAGATGCTTTCTGTTGTCTTGGGTAACAGCCAGCTGTGGACGGGCTAGATCATATGGTAGCTGGATGATTAACTTGTTAAGAAACGTCAAACTGTTCTCCCAAGTGTTGCACCTTACTTCCACCAGCAGTGTGTGACACTCCCAGGTCCTCAACATCCTCACCAACACTTGGCGTGGTCAGCCTTCTAATTTTAGCCACTCTAATAGGGTGTGTAGTAGGATCTGGTTGTGGTTTCATCTTCATTTCCCTAATAACTAATGATGTTGAGCATTTTTTCATGTGCTTATTAGCAATTTGCATATCTTCTTTAGTGAAATATCTACTTAAATCTTTTGTCCGTGTTCAATTGGTTTGTCTTACTATTATTGAAAGCTCTTTGTGTAGTACGGATACAAGTTCTTCATTGGATATATGATTTGTTCTTATTTTCTCCATCTGTGGCTTGCCTTTTTAATTCACTTGACAGTATCATTCAAAAAGCAGAAGTTTTTAATTTTGATGAAGTTCAATTTGTTATTTTTTTGTTTTGTGGATTATGCTTTGGGTATCATATGTAAGAACTCTGACTAAACAAAAGTCACAAAGATTTTCTTGTGTTTTCTTCCTGAAGTTTTATAGATTTAGGTTTATCATCCATTTTGACCTAATTTTTTCATATGGTGCAAGTTACGAATTAAAGTTCATTATTTTGCATATGAATATACAATTGTTCCATGCCATTTGTTAAAAAGAAACTACCCTTTCTCCACTGAGTTGTCTTTGCACCTGTGTCAAAAGTCAGTTGTCCATATACATGAGTCTATTTCTGCATGCCCGTTCAATTCCGTTGATCTGTCTGGCTCACTTGATGCCAGTGCCGCGCTGTCTTGCTGACTGTAGCTTAACAATGAGCTTTCAAATCAAGCAGTGTTAAGTCCTCTGACTCTGTTCTTTCTGAAAATTGCTTTGGTTATTCTAGGTCCTTTTCCTTTCCATATGAATGGCAGAATCAGCTTGCACCTTCTACAATTTCCATGCTGCTGCTCACCCCCTCTTTCTCCTCAGGGCATTTGACTAGAAAACAAATAAGAAAAATCTGAGCTGGGGTTGGTACTGTGACTCTGAACAAGGCAAGTACTCAGGAAGACTGAGTTCCAAGACGGAACAAGGGTGGTTTTGTGCTTCAAATAAAGCATCTCAGGGTCTCAGGTGATGGACGCTTGAGCCCTCAGCAAGCCTGTCCCCTAACTCTGGGATAGAGTTGTGCCTCTTGTTCCTCCACAGAACACACACTCTTCTGCTCTGGTCTTTCCTGGCCGTTGGGTATAGTTCCTGCCCCTGAGGAGCTCCCAGGCCGTCTCTGTATCTTCTACACCTGGGTAACCACAGAGTCCAGAACAGAAAAAATCCAGCCCTCAGTGAATGTCAAAGGGGAAAAGATAAAAGGAAAAGGAAATAGGCATGCACACTGGGAAATCCAATGAAATAACAACTGCTGGACATTACTTTGGTAGCTTTAAAGGCTATTTGGGGGGTTTTCTATAAATAACAAAAACCCCCACAGAGAACTTGCTAAGCTCTACACTAAGCCTTCCACCGCATGAATTTTCTCATTTAGTCTTTGAAAGGATTCAGTGGGGGAGGAATATAATTATACCCATTTTCCAGATGAACCAAGGCCTACAGAGGTTGACTAACTTGCCCAAGACATTGCCAGCAAGTGGCAGAGCCAGAATGAGAATCTGGGTCTGTCTGATTCCAAAGTCCACACTCTAGACTGAACCCCAGGATGATTCTTCCTTCAGGGAGGGGAAATGGAAAAGCCCCATAAATGTGTGCAGTCAGATTATTAACATGACTTAATGAACTGCTACTACAAGCCAGGATTGTACCAAGGACCATCTGACATAGCCATATGTGTGTGATACAACACGCAGGGAAGATGCCTGACTGCTCTAGCCAACTTGGGAAGCCACACCCTGACAAGAGGGGGAGGCCGTCAGTGATGGATTTGAAAACAGAAAGGAAAGACTATGGGGTGTTAATTTCTTTGGGAAGGGAGTCATTTGGCAGAATCCTAACCCCAGGAGGCTTCTCGAACTGGCTTAAACACAAAAGAGGATTTATGGGTTCTGGTATCAAGCAGCCAGAGATAGTATGGCTCCGGGGCACAGTGGAAGTCTTTCTCAGCAGGTTCTTTCCAGGTGACAGCTATGTGGCCACGCATACCTCCAGGCTTACATTTCCCCTGCTTAGAAATCCCTCTTAAGAGTTCCAGCAAAAGTCCCAAGTCAGACTCATTGTCTCAAGGAAGCCCATTCCAGGATCAATCCGTGAGACTCTATTGGGTAAGGCCTGAGTTCCACATCACTCCTGAGATCAGGATGAAAACCAGCCCAGTCAAACCCTCCCGCCTGAAAGCAAGACAGTAGTAGATCAGCAGAGATATAATTGCCAGAAGATGGTCAGCTCAGCAGGCAGAACAACAGATGTCCACTCTGCTCTTTGTCTCTAATACCAGAGGCAGACCCGCCCAGCACACAGACATCAACCTATAATACTGTGTTTGCTGTGTTGGGCTCTCCTTCTAGTACTGATCTTTACAAACTCAGAGACATGTGCGTGCATCCACAGCTGGATCCTCCTTCTTTGTCCTCTTCCAGCCAATGAATCTCAAGGTCTGGGATTCTGCAGAAGGTGTGGGCTTCTTTCTGCTTTAGCAGTGATCCTATTTCAGACTTACACACTCCTGCCCTCCATACACAGAAACTATATGTTCTTTTCCAGAATCTGGGCCTGTAATTTGATATGCACCACTAGGGACAATGAGAAGGGCATTTGGAATTAGAAATTTCACCAAGCTCCTAGGCTGTATGGTCACTGTACCCATTGTCCTCTACCCAGCAGCATATGGAGGAAGCCAGGAAACAATGCTAAGGCTGGCAGCTCTTTACCCTCTGACCAGGTGCCCTTGCAGTACCACGCCTTGTCTCAGGTCCCAACAGGCTTGAGCGGCTTCTCCAAAAGCTATTGTTGGCTCCACTTAACTGGACAATTTAACACAGGACAGATGAGACAAAGTCAACCACCAGGATATCAAGATGAGTGACCAGGCCCCACACTCCTAGATCTCTCTGGCCTACCAAGGCCCAGCCTCCAAGACAAAGGAACCCCAAAGAGGTGAAGGCAGACACCTCCCTCCCAGGGAGAAATGAGCATGTGAGATGTTTCACATGCAGCAGCAGCAGCCACTGCAGCAAGAAAGGCAAGTTCAAAGGTAATTGGACGAGGAGTTTTAAGCACGACTGTTCTCGTAGCAAACTGTTTCATGAATACCCATTGGGATCTGTCCATATGGACAGCAGAAGGGCTCCTGCTGTTCTTTTGCTAATAAAAACTGTTGTGATTACATTTCCAGTCCTCTCAGAACAGGGCCGCAGCACGGCCTGCTGAGAATGTGTCTTCCAGGCTGATAGGCAGCACCCCTCCCTGCCACAGAGGAGTGCAAAGACCAGCACCCACTGGATGCAGAAGGAGGGTCCTCAGGGGAGTTGGGCTGAACGGGTGTACAAGTGTATCTGTGATGGGGTAGTCTCACACACACCATGCACACACCCAGGAAAATCTTAAGCAATGGAACAATCTTCCATAAGTGGTTCCAGTTACTGGCATTTTCCAGTTAATTGGAGGTTAACCTGCAATCGCTTTTTTATGTCAACCTCCTTGTTGAAGTCCATGAGTTTAATTTCACCCCTACCTCATGCCTGAGCTCCCCCTAGTGTCTATTAGAAATGACCTCCCTCCTATTCTCTACCAAAACCCCACCTGTCCTGCCTGCCCAGAGTCAGTTCAAATGCTGCCTCCTCCGTGAGGCTTTCTCTGATTCCTAGCCTCAGGTGGGGAAAATTTCCCTCCTGAATTTTCCTAGCCCTCTGGGGACTCTTCTTGCAAAGCACTTACCACTTTCTTGTTTCATCTCCCCTAGGAAGCTCCAGGCTCCTGTAGGTCATTGTCAGGGCCTTGCTTCTAAAGCCCCACGCCAGCAACACAGGGCTTGAGATATGGTAGGTGTACAGTAAGTGAATGACTATTCATTCTTAATGCAACCTAAAGGTTTAGGAGCCTAGGATCCACCAAAATTCAAGACCTCCAGAATACTAAAAATGTTATAGTTTTAAAAAACAAATTGCTGAGCCAGCCCTGATGGCCTAGTGGTTAAAGTTCAGCACGCTCGGCTTCAGCAGCCAGGGTTCAGTGCCCAGGTGAGGAACTATACCACTCGTCTGTCAGTGGCCATGCTATGATGGCAGCTCACATAAATGAGTCAGAAGAACCTATAACTATATACAACTATGTACTGGGGCTTTGCGGGGAGTGGGCAGGAAGAAAAAGGGGGGAAGATTGACAACAGATATTAGCTTAGGGCAAATCTTCCCCTAAAAAAAAAAACTTTAAAATATTGCTGCTTTTCATTATTTCTGTCATTCTCACAAAATGATTAAACATTATTTTTAAAACTCAACCAACTGGGTATGTGTTGGTTAAGAATGGGTCTTCTACAAATCCAGGCTCTTGCCTCGGAGTTGGCACACATACCCGCAAGGGACACAAGAATATACAGATGCACAAAAGGATATAGGCACACACAAACATACACGGCATCACTATTTTTTTAAATCTCCAACATACAAAAATTCTAGTTTGCAAAAGAGAAAGCCACGTTCACCTTCTTAAAGAGTTCTTGTTTGACTTAAGGAGTCATCCCAGTGTCCCTCTCGGAGTGGGCTCGTCGCGACATCTGAGTAACATTAACTACTTGACTACAAGGGAAGGAAGCTTCTGTTGGCTGTGGTTCTTTAAATTTCACTTAAGGATAATCAAAACGATGATGAAGCATCTCTGAGAGGATTGCGTAAAGCCAATGGCAAATGGAATTCTCTTGGCAAAAAAAAAAATCCATTCACACACCACATATTAAAGCAAAGGTTATAAAATATTGCTATGCCGTTAAACCATCATGCAACCTTAAGCTTGTTACTTAACCACTCTGGGCCTCAATTTCCCCATCTGTTGAGTGAGGTCAAGAGAGTTGGTAACGCAGCTGAGTCTAGTGTAGGAATTTATCCCTAGAACACAATATAAATGGAACTTGAACAAAATATTTGACTGAGTCTATGAAACATCAGTATGCTTCCACATCATTGCCACCAACTTTCAATCATCCCAAGTGTTCACTTTGCTGTGGAAACAACCACAAAATCTCTGTGGCTCAATACAGCAAACGTTTCTTGTTTGCTCAAAGAGCCAACTTGAGTCTGCGGAGGGCTCTGCTCCACATAGTCACTCAAGGACCCTAGCTGGCAGTCTCCTCCATTTTAAAGCTGCACCACTTAAATCTCGTGGCCTCCTCCATCACAGAAGCAGGGAGACAGAAAGATGCAGGGTCCCACATCAGCTCTTCTGCACTTCATCCTGGAAGAGACCCCCCCCACACACACTTCTGTTCACAGCCCATTGGCCAGAGTAGTCACACGGTTCTGGGGAAGCAGATGGACTACTGGTAATGTGATCACCACTGTCTCTGCTCCAACCTAGGACACTCTCCACTCCCACTCCCCCATCTAGAGTCAACTAAGTCACTTCCCCATCTACTTAGAGTAAAGCCAGACTCTCCTCCACAAAATTGTCCTCCATTAGAAAGTCAACAGGGCATCTCTGTCCCCAACCACAGAGCCATTGTTGCCAGCCCTTGCCATAATTTCAAAAAGAGTCTGGTTGGTGCCACTTCAAAACTAAGCCAACCCAGCCATCCTCAGGCTCCAGAGCAACCCCAACTCCCACTGCCATGAGGACTAACACAGTTAGTCTCCCGCTGCATGCCCACCTGGGCATTCTCTACTTCTGAGCCAACCAAGTCACTCTACCACAAAAAAGCTACCCCAGCCAGACCGCTGCCACCAGCCCCTGCTATCCCTGCCAGCTGCTAGCCTCTGCCCACTGAGGGGACCTGAGCCTCCCAGCACACATTCACCATCCTGCCTCAGATGGCAGACTCCCAAGGCAGATCCTCCTCACAGGCCACCAAGGCCCTCTCTCTTATCTAGTCCTTGGTGCTCAGCCTACAGTCTTGGTGGGGCAGGGAATGGCTGAAGAGAGGGGCACATTCGGAGCCCATCAGTCCTTTGGGGGAGTTTCTGAAATATATTTTTATTCCTCCTGTTTCCCTGGTCCATCTGGAGGCCACAACCATCAAGATCACAATAAAAAACAGAGGCTGAAGGGAAATGACCGACTTCTATATCAATAAAGCAGAGAAGTACCCCCTTTACAGTCAAAAGACAGCTTTGACCAAGAGACAGGGAAGATGTGGGGCAGCTCCCACCTTTTCCTGATACCCGCAAGTGAGTCATATCCACTCTGAACAGATAAGAGAATGAGTGAATGAATGAAAGAAGGTCACATGACAGGTGCTTACTGAATATCCACTCACTTATTCTTCATAGTGTTAGCTGATGTAACACATCAGCAGATCCTTGGTCCTGCCAACAGAATGGGGCAAGATTGCTGAGTAAAGAACAAGGTTCTTCCTAGGCTACAGGTTTTTTTAGTATTCATTATGCACCAGACTGTGTAATATACATGACCTTTATTTGCATTAGCTCTTTTGATCCTTACAACAACCTCTTGAGATAGACTATTCCTACATCATGGTTATTTCCGTGAATATTGTTCCTGTGATTATTCCTACACTGCAGACTGAGCAAACTGAGGCCTAAAGTCGGCAGCAAACAGCCTAGGTCATCCAGGTAGCAAATGGCAGAGCCAGGCTATGAGCTCAAAGATCTGTTTGATCTCAAACACTGTTCGGGCTCTGGGGAATGTCTAGGTATGGAATTTGATGGGAATTCAATTTAGTCAGAACTTCTTAGGCACCTACTATGTGCTCATGCAGGCCACACTAGGTGATAATGGGGAATACGGAAATGACAAGTCATGATTCCTGCCCTAAAGAAGCTTGTGATCCAGCAGAGGTAAGACACGGCCATAAGAGCTGTGCTAAACCACATCCCACCCCCATCGCACTCCACATTGTACTGTAAAATGGCCATGAGTTCACATTCACCTGGAGGAACCAGAAAGGGCTTCTCAGAGAAGGAGGCATTTGAGCCAACTGCCTGGCCTCCAAGGAGTAGGATTTGTGCAGGCAGACAATGAGGCTGGATAGACCAGGAGCCACAAGATTGCAAAATCAGTACAACAAGGATGGCTCAACAGAAATAACACTGATCTTAGAATCCCACCGCCTAGGGTCAAGTGCTCACTCACATAGTGACTTTAGGCAAGTCCCTGCCTTCTTGGAGCCTCAGTTTCCTTGCCCAGAACACAGAGATAGTAACAATGATGCCACGCCCCAGACCCATCTGGAGAATGCCATAGGTGACAGCTATAAAAGTACTAGGTAAGGGGGAATTGCTGAACAAAAGTGGATCATCATGATTGCTGTGGCTACACACAGAGCACTGAGGGGAGCCACCTTCCAAGCTGTGAGCATCAGGATGAGGCAGATTTTCCCCCTCATGCCAGCTTTATCTCAGAAAGCTCGAGACAGAGGTAGAGAAAGGAGGGCCTGCTCTCCCAGGAGACTCGCAGATAATACACACAGCTTAGGCAAAAATGATGTGTGCCCTTGAACACCATGATGACTAAACCCAGTGTTGCAGGAGGGATAGTGGGACGCAGCTGTGCCTCCTAAAGATAACCTGACTTCAGCTCCCCACGGAGCAAGAAGCCTGAGCCATCTTCCAGGGGCGGCTCTAAAAATAAAGCTGCAAACAGGCCTTGTACTCCCCTTGGCAGCTCAGGGCCCACAGGCTAGGTGTCTGCACCTGAGGGGTTATAGAAGAAGTGGAAATGAGGCAGTGGACCATGGGCTGACCCTAGCACCCTTCTGAGGACACTTGGAACTCTGTGTTCCTCTCTAAGGAGCAAAACTGGTAAATGAGTCAATGTCAATAACTTCAGTAAGATTATTAGGCATTTAAATTTGGCTAAGTGCTGGTAAGACATCTCAGTTCATCTAAAGTATTCATTATTCCCACTTCACAGATGAAGAAACAGAGGATACTTGAAGAGGAGACATGACTTGGCCACAGTCACTTACAGTAAATAATAGAGTTACAACATCATTGCATCTTTCTAGACTAGACCCACAGATTTTTACACTCCACAGCCTGTTTTCACTCTCTGCCACCTCTTTCTTCATGGCCTCTTTCAATTGCACTTGCCCGCTCCTTCACCTTCTCATCCCACTCCCCACCAGAGCCCTATGCCACCCCAGTCTTCCCCAAACAGGAATACAAGAGATGTGGACTGTAAGCTCCAGAAGGGAAGAGATATCTGTTTTATGCTATACTATCCCCTTAGCCTCTAGAATAATGCCAGGATAGAGAAGGTACTCAATTAACAGGTGTCAAATAAATAACTCCTTTCTTTCACCCCAGATCCAATCCATTAAAATTTGCATAGGCTCTACCTTCAAAATATATCCAGAACATTTATTAGAATGGGTAAAATTAAAAAGACTGCCCACACCAAGTGCTAGTGAGGATATGGGGAATTGAAACTCTCGTGTATTGCTCGTGGGAAGGTAAAATGGTACAATCACGTTGGAAGACAGTTTGGCTGTTTCTTACAAAGGTAAGCATATACCTACCTTATGATCTAGCCAGTCCACAGCTAGCTGTTTACTAAAAGAAGAGAAAGCATATGACCATACAAAGACGTATACACAAATGTTCATAGCAGCTTTATTTATGATAGCCAAAAACTGGAAACAACCCAAATGTCTATCAGCAGGTGGATAGATAAACAAAGTGTGGGCTATCCATACAGTGGAATATCACTCAGCCACAAAAAGAAATGAACAAGCAACAACAAAAAAAGGGAATTACACATGCAACAACATGAATGAATCTCAAAATAATTATGCTGAGTGAAAGAAGTAAGAAAAGAAAAAAGAGTATGTATTTTTTGTATGATTTCATCTATACAAAATTCTAGAAAATGCAAACTAGTCTATAGTGACAGAAAGATCAGTGGTTTCCTGAGACTTGAGGGGTGGTGGGCAAGGTGTAATGAGAATGAGCAGGAGGGAGGGTTACAAAGGGACACAGTGAAACTTTTAGGAATTATGAATATTTCATTATCTTGATCATTGTGATGAGTTCCTGGACATATACATGTGTTAAGATATATCAGATTGTACACTATATGTTCAGTTTATTCTGTCAATTATACCTCAATAAAGCTGTTCTTTTTTTTCTAAAAAAAAAAAATATCCAAAATCCAACCATTTCTCACTACCTCCATTGCTACCAAGGGCTACCACCACCAGGATGCCTCACTCTGTATGTCCCAGCCCTGCTGAAATTTCTCCTGCACCAGAATCTTCCATCCTCCCTGCAGTGGATGCTGTGGTACCTGCTCAGCAGGTCCACCCACCCCCAGAAGCTCTGTTGGTTGGCCGACAACTCACAGCTGCCCCTCCTCCAGAGATTTGCTCTTGGCTGACAGGAGTCACCTTGCCAGGGGGCTTATGCCTCCACCCCAGGGACACCAACAGCCAGGGAATGACTGATATAAGGGTGCAAAAGTCTAGCCCACCTTGCTTCAAGAGCAGATGGCTTTTCAGTGTGATTTATGCTCCAAAGACCCATCACCATGGGTCTGGCCAAAGCTAGACTTTATCTGCAGCCCCATCCTTTCTCAGCTCCTTCCCTTTCCCTACCCTAATTTACTCCCTCCCCTACAGCTCTTCCTGAAGAGCAGTCCCTGAACAAATCACAGAAACCTGGATCCCTTTGCAGGCTCTGGGGACCCAACATCAGACAGTTGGTGCCAGAGGTAGACCTACGAAGTGGATCTAAGGATGGGATTCTGGGGTGGATCACTCATGGGCCTGGGGGCAGGTGGAGAATTGGGAGTCCAGAGCATGTGGTAGCAGCACAATTGCTACAACTTTCACCTGTGATGACCGGGATGCGATACAGGTGGAGGCGGTGCATAAACTCATGTAGTCTCTGGAGCTCGAGAGAAACAGGAGAAAGATTAAGGTTAAGCACTATCAAATTGGTGGCTGCTGCTGAACATTCAATGTTTTGAAGAGAGAAAATGATAAGCTTGGGACAATCAATCATTAATTTAAAGCAATTGTGAGAGGCAGAGAATTCCTCCAATGGCATTTAGAGAGATCCTCACCTCCTGCAGTTGGATGGCAGACAAAGCTGAGACGAGACACAGGACACGAGTGACTGAACTTCAGATAAAGATGTCTTCTCAGCCCCAGCGATGCCCATACACCAAGTCAAGCCCCTGAAAGGAAGAAGTAGGACCTGAAATGTGGGATAGAGATATCTAAGCAGATACACTTGGACCCCTTGAATCCCCAATTCCCCTGAACCCCTGGCCTTGATGAAAAGGCCTACTCCACCTCGCTTTAAGTCTGTATAGAAGCCTCACTGAAGCAGGCATCTTAGAGGACAACTCTGGCCCTCTTCAGGATGTGCCCTCACCTCCTCTCCTGGCCACCAGAGCTATAACTAGGACTAAATCACAGCATGATTTCACTGGCAAGTGCTCAGCCTGCTAAGGGAGAGAGAGAGTATACACAAAGGAGCTATAAAAACCAGCTAATAGGATCCAGCAGAAACCAGGAGAGCAAATGTGCAAGTGGATGCTGAAGGAGGGAAGCAGAATACAAAACTAAGTAAAGAAAAGTTTATTGATATGGTGCACGCCCCACAGCGCAGGATTTAACCCCCAGCAAAGAACACTAGAGGGTGGGGGCTGGCCCCGTGGCCGAGTGGTTAAGTTCGCGCGCTCCACTGCAGGCGGCCCGGTGTTTCCTTAGTTCGAATCCTGGGCGCGGACATGGCACTGCTCGTCAGACCACGCTGAGGCAGCGTCCCACATGCACAACTAGAAGAACCCACAACGAAGAATACACAACTATGTACCGGGGGCTTTGGGGAGAAAAAGGAAAAAATAAAATCTTTAAAAAAAAAAAAAAGAACACTAGAGGGTGGTTCTACCACGCTACTTGCACGGCTCTTGGAAGCTGCAGTCACAGACCGTGGGGGAAGGAGTTTAAAGGTCAAATGGACTACTATTCGACTAGCATTGGAGGACATATGGCCCTTAAAACCTAAAACATTTACTCTCTGACCCTTTATAGGAAAAGTTTTCTGACCTCTGATATATGGAGATGGCTAAGAAGAACATAATGTTCCCAAGAGCCAACAAGGGTATTTATGTTGGATTATGATATAGAATGAAATGAGGTGAAGAGTGGATGAGCAGAAAGCGAGATTAGTTACTCCAATGGAGAGTCACAGTCCTTTGCCTAGTTTCCAGACTTGAGCTAGTTCTCAGATCCAGAACTCATTAACTGAAAAAGAAGACGAGTCCCCATAAGAAGGACCTTGCAACAGTACAATAAATAAATACAGTAGTCATTTCCCATTGGAACTAGGGTCATTTACTCAAGGGAAAGGAGAATGGCAGTGGGGAAATAGAATATCTAGACCTTTTTAAGGGATGTTAGATACAGGATCTAAGCTACTATGGGTACTTTGAGACCCAAAGTCTCATCACTGCTCCTTCATTACAGCAGAGGCATATGGGGGTCATGTAAAAAATGGAGTCATGGCCCAGAATCAGTGGTCATTTCCCAGTTCACAAAGAAATAATTGGAAGACATCTACTTAGCAGTTGGCAGAGCTTCACAATGATTCCTTGGGCAGAATAAGAGCTCTTATAAGACAAAAGGCCAAGTGGAAGCCTCTGAAGTTGCCCCCACCCCTGGGCCAAGATGGCAAATCAAAAACATTATCACTTCCTGGGGGAATGGCAGAGATTAGTGTCATCCTCAAAGACTTAAAAAATGCAGAGGAGATGGTCCCCCTGTCATATCTCCTATTTAGTACACAAGTCTTGCCTCTGTCATGCCGGATAACTGTGAACTACTCCAAACTTAACCAAATAGCGGCCCCATTTGCAGCTTTTGAGCTGGATGTGGTATCTTAACTAGAGCAAATTCACATACCTGCAGGTAAGTGGTATGCAGCTTTTGATCTGGCAAATGCTTTCTCTTCCTCACCCAGCAGAAAGAGGGGCCCAAAGCAGTTCATGTTCACAGGAGATTAACAGCAGTATTCATTCATAGTTCTCTGTTCGTTCTCTCACAGGAGTCTGTTCAATCTCCTTCATTCTGTCAAATATATCCTAAAGGGCCTGGACCATCTAGACATTCTGCAGAACATCACGTTGGTCTACTCTATTGACATCATGACGTCAGACCTTTATGAGTAAGCAGTAACAAGTAAGATACAAGGGCCCAAGAGGATAGGAAATAAACCATACAAAGAATCAGAAGCCTGCCACAGTAATTGTTTTTAGAGATTTCATGGTCTTGGGATGCTGGGGCATCTCTTCCAAAATAAAGAGCAAGTGAGGCCGACTCCGTGGCCGAGTGGTTAAGTTCATGCGCTCTGCTGCGGTGGCCCAGGGTTCGGATATTGGGCGCGGACATGGCACCACTCGTCAGGCCACGTTGAGGCGGTGTCCCACATCCCACAGCTAGAAGGACCTGCAACTAAGATATACAACTATGTACGGGGGTGGTTTGGGGAGATAAAGCAGAAAAAAAAAAAAAAAAAGATTGGCAACAGTTGTTAGCCCAGGTGCCAATCTTTAAAAAAGAAAAAGGAAGAGTGGCAGCAGTTGTTCGCTCAGGTGCCAATCTTTAAAAAGATAAAAAAATAAAAATAAAGAGCAAGTTATTGTCCCTTGCACCTTATATCACTAAGAAAGAAGCACAATGCTTTGGAGGCAAAATATTTTATACTTGGGAATACTGCTCCAACCCGTTTGTCAGATGATGCAGAAGGCTGCTAGTTTTGAGCAAGGCCCAGAGTAAGAAACTCTCCTGCAATAGATTCAGGCTGTGGTACAAGCAGCACTTCCACTTGGGCCATATGATACAGCAGACTTCATGGTACCAGAGGAATGTGTGGAGGAAAAGACGTCTTGCAGAATCTCTGGCAAGTCCTAGGTAGACCTATGGGGTTCTGGAGCACACCCATGTCATCTGCAGCAGAGCACTGTACACCATTCCAAAAACAGCTCCTAGCATGCTACTAGGCTCTAGTAGAGACAAGAGTATTTGATCATGGGACACCAAGTGGCTATGAGACCAGAACTATTCATCATGATCTTGGTGCTGTCAGCCCCTCTAAGTCATAAGGTCAGCAATCCGTGAGAAGATGGAAGTGGTATATCCAGGATCAGGTTCAAACAGATCCAGAGGGCAGAAGTAACAGAGTAAATAGATGGCTGATACTCCATGTCACAAAACATGGATGCACTATATCTCTCCCACAGCACACATCTATCTTCCTAACTTCCTATGAGAAGTTTCCCATGGCCAGGTGACAGAGGAAGGAACCCAAGTTGGGTTCATAGATGTTGGTACAAGCAGAAAATGGATACTGCTACACTACAGTCCTGTTCAGGGTACCCTAAAATACAATAGTGAGGAGAAATCCTCCCAATGGGCAAAGCTTCAGGCAGGGCATCTAGTCATCCACTTTGTGTGGAGAGAGAGGTTGCCTGAGGTAAGAATATAGACAGACGGGTGGGAAGTGGTGACTGGCGTGGCTTGTTAGTCAGGAGTCTAGAAGGAACAAGATTGGAGTTCAAGGACAAGGAAGGCTAGGGTAGAGGCATGTGAATGGACTTACGGGAGTGGACACAAAGCTTGAAGATCTTTGTACCATATATTAACACATATCAGAGAGCAGCCACCAGGAAAGACCAGACAAGGTAACTTAGCCAGGCAATGTTAATTAGCCTCAGTTCTTAGCCACCATCTGCTTACACAATGAGTTTGTAAATAAAGTAACCGTGGTGGTAGAGACTGAATGATGCCTGAACCCAACAGCATGGGTTTCTTCTCACCAAGTTTGATCTAGCTACTATCACTGCTTCTTGGGTTACTAGATCAGCATGCACAAGAAGAGTTTCTATCCTGTCAGGGGTCGTTGGCCCTGATCATCATAAGAAGTGTGGCTTGCTTTCATATAATGTGAGCATGGAGAAATGTGTTTGGAATTCACGTAATCCACTGGAGTGCCTCCTGGTACTCCCATGACTAGTGCCATCTATAAATACATAGAGTACAACAACCACAGCCTAAGGAAGGCATGATAACCAGGTGCTCAAACCCCTTAGAGGCAACTGTCTGGGCTACTCCACCAGGCAAGCCACCCAGAGAAGAAAAACTGCAAGCCAAGGATAAGAAAAATCTAAAGCAGAGAATAGAGGAGGAAGATAATGACCAGTTGACCTTGAGACCAGCTACAGCAATAGGGACTGTAGTTCATCCCACTAACCCTCCTCTGAGAAGTTTCCCCAGGAATTGTGACCACAGAATTCTAGAGAAGCTGGGACCAGGTGGAGTGAACTGAATGCAAGAATCAAGAGGGTCCGAGTGGTGCAAGTGGTGGGCTCTGGCAGAAGCTGTCAGTGCCCTGCACAGATCCCCTTTACCTGGCCAGGGTATCTGCCTCCCAAATGCTATGAGTGTTAGCTACTAATAGTTCACAGTTGCCCCCTTATCCAGAGAATTTTCCTTGCCTGGTGGGACCTGCTGTGCCCAGAGGGTACACAACCCCAGAGGGCAGTCCAAAGCCAATGCCTGATTGACATGGGAGAATAAAAGGTAGCTCCTCTTGCCTGAAGGGGGGAAACTTTGTAGTGTGGCTTACACTTCAGGGCCCATCATCATCTCATGGATCAGATCTATGCAAGACTTGACCTCAACTTTTTCTCCTTCCCTATCCTGCTTCACTCCCTCCACTAAAGGCGTTTCCTAACAGCGCTTCCTCAATAAATTGCACATACCTGAATCCCTGTCTCAGGCTCTGCATCTAGGAAACAGGACCAAGTCTTTCTTTTGGCTGTGTCGTGTGCATCACTGAAGCTTCAACATCTAGTACCATGACACCTAGCACAATAATAAGTGCACGGATCAATGAATGGAACTGGGGCAGCTCAGAATTCAAAGGCTTGCTCAAGATCACCCACATCATAAGCAGGCAAGCCTTGAACATGCATCTTTTGAGGCCAAACCCTGGCACAGTAGTGCCTGAATGAATGAATAAATAGCAGAAGAAACTCATGCTTAAACAAAGGCTGTCCTCTATCAAGAACCATTCCAGGTTCCTCCAACTGACCAACTAATACAAATGATTCAAAGTCTTAAAAGCTTAAAAAGAGGGACAGAAACCAATATTTTTGAACCCCTGCCATGTGCTCGGCACTTGACATGCGTTACATTATTGCACCTTCATCGTTCTCTTGGTTAAGGCTTTATTGGCATTCCCATTCTACACATGTGCAAGGGGCTGCCAGTAAAGCAGGGATCTCAAACTCAGGTGCTACAAGGAATAGGTAGGTATGAAATGAGCAAAGGGGTCCCAGTGACAGGCAGCTGGGAGTGGCAGGGACTGTGACAAACTGGACAGTGTGGGTCCCATCCAAATGGAGCAGCTTCTGCTCAGCTCCAGACAAGTGGCGCGCAAATTCTTCCTGCTGATTGTTCAAAAGGAGCTGGAAATTACAACTGTTATGTGAAGTTCCCTAATTGGTAACTGCTAACAACCAGCAACAAGTTCCAAAACCCTGTGAGAGTCAACAAAATACACGTCAGGGCCATACCTGACCCATGGCCAACAGTCTTCAGCCTCAGCAGTGAAGGATTCAAGCATCAGGAGACTTTAGACTAAAAGCCTTAGGGCCCTTCACACCCAGCAGTCTGCCATCCTGTGACTCCAAAGGCCTCCATTGCTCTGTTCACCTGGTCTGTACAGACAGTCTTTCTCCTCCTCTGCCCTAGGCAGGACCTCCCCCTACCCCATACATTTTTGTCCAGAAGCCTAGAGGCATACTTGAGGCTTTGGGGGAGGGAGGTTTGTCACAGAGCTTCCAGGATCTAGTTTCACTTTCTCCAGGAAAGAAGGCGGAGCATCACAAGCCAAAGCAGGAAAGATTCCTAACCCCTGACACTGTCGTGGATCCTGATGTTTCTCGAACTGCCACATGCTCTGATCTCTTTCTTCCCTCAGCTTGGCAAGAGGGTATTACTACCTTTATGACAAGACTCAGGAAAATTCAGTGGCTTGCCCAAAGTAACACAACAACATTACTGGGGTCAGACATGAGTTTCCTGAGATTTCTTTTGGGGCTCTTTTCATAAAGCCACACCATCCAAGACAACGGCTGGCCCAGCCCAGAGCTGGAGCAGACACATGCAGCCCTCCAGCCCAGGGATGACTAGCAGCATCATACACTACACGTGCCTGGGAGCCATGGAGGGTTCTGCTGGCCCTCCTGCTCTTACCTTGGGTCCTCTGGGAACTCCCTCCAAATGCAGCAGTGGATGTGCTGGCTTCCACTGTGGCCCTACTATCTGTCCCCAACCCCCAACCTGTACTGAGAGGTTCATTTCCCCACTGAAACCTTGGGTATTGAAATGGCCAAGTAGGATTTTGCAACCACTGACTGCTGCTGTTGCTAAGAAACAGCTTCTTTAAATTCAATTTACAAAAAAGATAGAGAGCATGAGCAAGGAAGAGATGCTTGAACATCTGGTTATCTTCCCTGGCTGTCTCCGGTGACTATGAAAATGAGATAAGTATACTCCAGGATGGATGCCGGCCCTCTCGAAGCCATTTTCTCACTTCCCTCCAACCTAATATTTCAGATCAGCAGAGGGTTTGATGGATTGGAATGCAGGGGAGTACCCTTGCTGGAGACTTGCTGGGTTTGAAAGAATTCCAGTCACCTTTTCTCCTCCAGTAATGACTTAGAACCCCTAGACAATGAACTCCCTGGTTCTTGAGTCTAATGTCCCCCATTCCCACTTCCACTGTCAGAATAATCATTCTACAAATTCACATAATCCTCTTCAGCTTACTCAGGATTTTCACATGTTACATTAACTCTTACGGAGTAAATATTTTCTGCATCTCATAGACGAGGAGAGGAGAAGTATGGTGGTTAGAAAATGAACCCAAACCAGGAGGGGAGGGGGCATGAGTCCTAATCCCAGCTCTGACAAGAATGGGCTCAGCCATTCACTTCTCTGTTCAGGCCTCAGATGACTCAGCCATAAGCTGCAAGGTAGGGTTAGGTCGTGGTTTCCTACAGCATGTACCACAGAACAAGCTCCATGGGAGGTTACTAGGTGCTTGGCAAAACAGAACTCTCTGGGCCAACACGTTTGGGATACACTGTGATAAGTTTAAGTAGGTGTCCTCACTATAAGACTCCTCAGAGCCCTCAACGCTCTGCTGGGCTGTCGGGCTCTCCAAGAGCAGCTGTCCTGTCTTTGGTCCCGCCAGAAGCAAGCTGTGCTACAAGGGAGTTTGTTTGCGAGGTGATCGCAGTGAACCCTGGTAGGGAAATAAAGAAGAGAGACAGGGAAAGGAAGGCAGCCATAAAGGAGGAGTCACCAAGTAAGTTACTTCTGTGGGCAACAGGAGTTTCATCCCACTGGGGCTCTCTGGGAGATGGCGTGGGACATGAGCCTCCAAGTTATCCCACCCAGGAGAGAGGGAGCTGGGGTATTTACACACCAACTGTGGCCAGTCATTAGTTGAGAGCTGCTCTTGCCAGGCTAGGGAGGGGTGTCAGAAATTGTCATTAATTGTCTAGTACTTCCTGTTGTTTCCCAGGCTTGAGCAGAAAAGCCTCAGGCAGAGCTGCAGATGCTGGCAGGTGGGAGTCCAGACCAGTGCCCAGCAGGGTCTGGGAGAGACAGGAAGGGCCCTGCCAGTGTCTGCTCTCAGAGAGAGAGCTGCAGCTTCCAAGCTGATTTGATCACTAAACTCTTTGGAGGAGACCAGTTCCCAGGACTCGTGTTCTGTGGAAGAGCCCATGGAAACATCAAGCAAGGGCTGGCGTCTCAACAGGCCTGAGGGGACAACCTCACAAAGAACAAAGACTCACGTTTGCTCACCACTCCCGAAAGCTGGGCAGATGAATCCTCACAGGCAGGAGACAAGTTTGTCTCTGATCTGCTCCCAGTTCACCTTTCAGAACATTCTACCCTATTTCTGAGACCCTGGCCCCCTGCGCTGGGTTCTGGTGTGGACAATTCTAGCCTGACCTTGCGCCCATATGGTAAGCTCCTGCTGCAGCAGGCTTATCTTGTGCCTGCCCCCAGGTCACCATCTCCTCCTGGGTTCCTTAGGTTGGTCGAAAACAGGGAAACTCCCCTAGAGTGCCTCCTCTACTCACCCCTCTCTTCCCACTGGACCTACTGCTTTGTTTTTGAAAACTAAATAACAATACTAATCCCAAGAGAGGTAGTAGCAGGGTGGTTAAGAGCATAGTGCAAGGAATCAAATTATACCTCCTCTATTCACTTCCTGTGTGACCCTGAACAAGTTACTTAACCTTTCTGTTCCTCAGGTTTCTATATAATAGGAAGGATAACAATACTTTCCTCATAGAGTTATTATTACAATGTGTTGGTTATTATTAGAATGTAATGCACAGTACCTGGGGACAGTAAGTAGTCAGGAATGATGTCATCAGGAATAACAATGTAATGGCTAATGTTTATTGAGTTCTTATCACACACCAGACACTGTGCTAAGCACTTTACATGCATTAAATCATTTAATCCCAACTATCTATGTATCTACCTACATTATTATCCTCATTTTATCAATGTGGAAATGAGGTTCAGAGCAGTCATGCTGCTGGCCCAAAGTCACTATGTGGGTAAGCAACCAGGAAAAATCTTTACGTCTCCAGGAATGGTAGCCTAATGGTGGAATCTCAGGGAGTATAAAACAACGTTTGGTACCTCTCAAAGGCTACTAAGGCTACCTTCTAGGTGATCAAGCCAGGACCACTCCTTTCTCATCCCTCATCCCAGAAATCTATAGAAAATGCATGGTTCTTCCTGGGCCCCAAGACAAACACCTAATCTTTAGACATAGAAGCTTTCCACCTCTGTCCTCTCTGCCTATCAAAGCTTGATCCATGCCATAAGGTCCCCTTCTTCCAGGAAGCTTTCCATGATCCTTCCCACACCCAACTGCAAAGAGGTCTCCCTCTTCCCCTACTAGAGTACTACCTGCATCTGACACTCCTTCAGCATGTTGATCTCCTGACACCTGTTTTTGTAGGTCTCTTTGCAATTTTGATCTCATAAGCAGGTATGGCTGCCCCACAAAGGCAGAGGCATTGCCTTAAACCCCAGAATACAATGTGTAGCCTAGGTGGTATCTGTCACAGATATTCAATAAAGAGTCAAACATCCTAACACTGAGAGGGACCTGAGAAATCATCAAGCACCCTACCCTACTCCCTACATTTTACAGAGAGGGGAACAAACTTGCTCCAGTTACCCAGCCAGGCGATGGAGGAACCAGACTCAAACCCAGGATTCCTGACTCTCAGGCCAGAGGTCTCTCTCTGAGAACCCAGAGGACTGTCTCCAGCATGATTGAGGATATTGAATTAATAGGTAATATTTCTAGCAAGGGGCTTACACACACCCACCTCCCCACCACTGCCACCCACCAGAATACTAAGTCCCCCCTTCATCTCCTTAGCCCACTTGTTCCTCATCTCCTTCTTGTGACTTCTCTGCAATTACAGCCCCACATCTGCAGATTTGTGTCCCACTCATGAGACACTGAAATGTCAGCCATTAGTCTCCATTCTCCACACTCTCAAATGAGAGGGCCAAGAATAATGAAGCATCTTCTCTCAATCAAGAAGCCATTTCAGGCTGTGCTTTTAAACCCATTGAGTTGTGCAGATGAATTAATATCATTTGACCTTTTTATTTTCCATGGGAAGATTTGTGGTTCTCCCCCCTACTGCTACCCTGTCTGAGAAGCAAGCTTGCTCTCAGGCTCTTGCCTTCAGGAGCCACGAGCGTGGGCCCAGAGGGAGGGTGCCACGTCTCAGCACTGCAGTCGGATTACTCCTGGGAGGAGGTGGGCGAGGGGGAGTAGGTCCCTGTAACTTCTGGGGCTCCTCAAACTTAACACCCCCACACCTAACCAAACACAGGAGCACCTTCCAGTTGGTGCTTCCACCTTCCAGTTGCCTCCTCCCTCGATAGGCAGACAGAGCCTGGGGGCTGCCCCAACTGGAGGGTGTCGCTGAGCCAAGCCCCTGATGTGCAGTGGGGGACTCGGAGCTGCATCTGCAGCTAAGCCGGGGCAATATTCAAAACAGCCAACAACAAAGTATGGCACGAGCACGGATCAGTCAGAGCAGACACTCCGTAAACCACCACAGAGCCAGCTGGGCGCGTCCCAGGGGCTCTCAGTTGTGGACAGAGCACTCATTCTTCCCAGGAAATGGGAAGAGCTGGGGTGTTGATCCAGAGAGAGGGAGGAGGATCAAGTAACCCAGCAGAAGGCTAGAGCCCAAGTCATGGAAACAGTCAAGGGATATCAAAAAAGAAAGAAACGTCTAATCTTAAATTTCAAGTTGTCAGTACTTTTGCAGTATAAATCACTCCTTCACGACCCTTCAGTGCAGGCTTCTACACACAGATAGATGCCTTGAGAGAAGGGCATGTGTGTGTCTCGCGTTTGTGCATCTGTGTCTGTCTGTCTGTCTGTGTCCGTTTGTGTGTCTCTTTGTCTGTACATGGTGTGGCAGGGGTTAGGGAGTACTAGGGGAAAGGGCTGAATTCTACATCTAAGCTCCCACATTTCTGGATAGGAAGGCTTTATAGAGTAGGGAGTTTTGAGTTGGACCTTATAGAACAAGTAGAAGTTTTCCAGTGTGAA
Source organism: Equus asinus (assembly GCF_041296235.1). Taxonomy (NCBI): domain Eukaryota; kingdom Metazoa; phylum Chordata; class Mammalia; order Perissodactyla; family Equidae; genus Equus; species Equus asinus. The sequence continues at coordinate 66,027,846 of NC_091791.1, read as the reverse complement.
GGTCTCTCCCCTGTGCTTCAAGAGCATATCTGTTCTGATTTCAACTGAAGTAACAGCAAAGCTTTGTCAGCATCTGTTTAGACGAGATGTGAGTTCCTTGCTGCTTCTTTCCTCTCTGTGTCCTCAGCACCTAGCACACGCTTGGTCCAGAATCCTCATCCTTTCTGTAAGCTGAGTGGATGGCTAACGTCTTGTGGTTCATTATTTCTTATTTCCTGAGTAAATCTTGTGTATGCTCTGTTTCCACGTAGACCCCCTGTCCACTGAATGGATCCATGTCATCACACAAGCAGTTACACACACCGACACACACATACCTAACAATAATAATGATAATAATACTCATATGGCTAGATCAATGTGCATTTTCAAGGTGAGAATCATAATATTTGTGCCTGGTGGTACAAATTCCAAAAGGAAGCCAGTACTTGCATTTTCATGTATTCATTCAACCAGCCAAGCACCTCCTATGTGCCAGGAGCTGTGCTCAGTGCCACAACTAAATACAGTCCCACTGACCTAAGAAAAGAAAGCAATCATTTCAGTCAGGAACCACATGAGAGTTTTCAGTCTGTGACGTGTCACAGGAGCACAGAGAAGGAAAGAAGGACATGACCATTGGCTTCCCCCAGAAGGGGAGATGGGGTCTGGGCAGGAAGAGGAGGGAGCGGGACACCCCGGCCAGAGAAGTCGTATGAGTCACAGCCCATCTCATTTTCTGTCCTGTTGGAACTGCTTTTATAACTTGTTAATTAATATTTTTCTGCTCAAAAAAAAAGGCAAATGGCATTTAGAGCCTGAAGCAAGTTAGAAAAGTTGTAGTGATAGATGAACCCCAAAGAGGGGGCTGCACTGGGGAGGTGGCTGCCCCTGCAGCCTGCAATGCCCTGGTAAGGAATTTGGACCTTATTCAACTGAAGTCATCGAGGGTTCCTGAGCCTGGTGACGATGGAATGGAGGCCAGAGGCAGGGAGCTGGCTGTTTCCTTGAGGCTGTGAAGACGGCCACCTGTTTACAAGGCAGCTCCGTAGTCCATCCATTGTTCCCAGGGCTCCCCATGAGCACCCCGCCCTCCTATGCAGACGTTAGCATCTGGGCTGTGTGAGGGCCAGGAAACAATTCACTCACATAACATCATCCTTCTCCTCATTGTTCCCTTTTCCAATAAGAAAATAAATGCCTTTGGTCTCTGTCCATGGTTGTGCTGCTCATGTGTGTCCATCCTGGTGAGATAAAGGCACAATGGGGTGGTCTCCATGGAGAAGCCATGGCGGCAGGAGTTGGGGGGAGCAGATCCCTCCTGACACCTGTCTGACCCCACAGCTGGACAAGCTTTGCATTTCCCAACAGAACTGGCAGAGCACATTGCTCAGGAAAACTCCTTGCACTAAAGACAAAGTTGAGAAAACCAACCAGCAGGAGGCGAAACCCATTCCTGAAATAAATAGAACCCAGCCACTTGCCATGCCCCTACAGCCCACTCACACTTGAGACCGCCCAGTCTAAGTGGCTGTCTTATTTGGTGCCTCTTTTAGAACTTGTCAATAGATATTTTCTGTTTAAAAAAAATGTTTTGACTTCCTTGCAGGAACATGTATTCTCCTTATATCAAAAGATATAAAGCTTATGATCAAATTTTTTAGCAAAATGATACAAATCCAAAGGGGAAGTATATCTTGAAATATGCAAAAACAAGCCTCCCCAGCCACAAAAATAACCACAGCAGCACACATGCAACTCTCCAGCCCATTCCACAGAGCCCTGGAAACCTTCTCACCCTTAGCAGCCAGGCCGTGGAGGGCCCCCTCAAAACTCCACCATCTGGCATTTTTGTGTGCAAAGAACAGGCCCTTCTACCCTGGGCTGCCTGCCTGCGGATGGAGGCCAGACACTGGCAAGGGCTGCCTGGGCTTTGCCTCCCTGCCGTGGTAACACCACACACACACACACACACACACACACACACACACACACACACTAACACTCTGAGCCCTGCCTGCCTCCTGGCCCTGCCACAGTGGGCTCACGCCAGGCCTACCTTGACTGCCAGCTCTGTCCTAGCCCCACCTTCCCCACACACCAGCCAAGGGTGGGCAATTGTCGAGGAGGAAGCTGGGGAGGGAGGAAGCAGCCACAGGGGCTTCAGCAGGACTAGAGGGAAGAAGCAAGGCCCTGAGGAGGGTGAGCAGGTAGGTGGCAGAGGGGACCTCATTTTCTAGACCATCTGTCAGGAGCAAAGGAAAGGCACCCAGCTCCCTAGTCCAGGACCCCACTGCACACACACTCACACATGCACATATCCACACACACATACATACATAACCATATGCACACACATATAGACATCCACACATGCACACGTACCCACAGAATCCCACACATAAAGATACACATATCCTCTCCCACATGTGCACACATTTACACAAATGAGACAGGTACACATACACACACATTTTCACGCAAATACGCAAACATGCATATCCACCTACATATAGTAACACAGACAGTCACACCCATGCACACCGATACACACAACCATGTGCACACGTGCTTAAACTAACACCCACATGTAGTCAAATATACATGCATATACTTACACAAATACTCCCACACTCCTACATTCTCTTCCACATGCACCCAAAACACCCATGCGCAAATACATAAGCTAGTATGTGCATATGCAGCTCACGGTACACATGCACAAATGCATATGCACACACATATGTACTCCTGCTCACCTGCTCCCACACACATACCGATACACCTGTATACATACAGACTTTCTCTCATGCACACCCCTGCAGACATTTATACATGTACACAAATGCATGCACACATAAAAACATAACTATGTTATCTTAGTCAGCTCAGGCTGCTATAACAAAATACCACAGACTGCATGGTTTAAACAACAAGCACTTGTTTCTCAGTTATGGAAACTGAGAAGTCTGAGATCAGGTGCCAGCAGATTCGGTGTCTGGTGAGGACTGGCTTCTTGGCTCATAAACGGCCACCTTCCAGCTGTATCCTCACACGGCAGAGAGAGAGAGCTCTCCTGTCTCTTCCTTTTTTTATAAGGGCATTAATTCCATCATGAGGGCCCCACCGTCATGACCTCTTCCAAGCCTAGTACCTCCCAAAGATTCCTCCTCCAAATACCATCACACTGGGGTTAGGGCATCAATAGATAAGTTTGGTGGAGGGACACAAACATTCAGTCCATAGCATATGTGTACGTACACAATACACATGCACACCTTTATATAGTCACACACACCCCACACACATGTGCACAACCATATCCACATCCATGTTTATACTAACCCAAGCACTCATGTATATAGTTAAAACACATGCACACACACACATTCACACTACCCCATACCCCTGCAGATACACCCATACTAATACATACGTGTGCACAAATGCATACACACACAAGTGTGCACGTACATGTGCTCACAAAACATAAACATATAGACATATATACTCATGCACACATGTTCATGCAACTCCACACACATGCAGATACACACTTCTTCACATGCACACACACATCCATACCACATTTATACAAGTACATGAGTGCATACACATGAGCACACAAATAATCACATATACACACATATATATATGCCCACTCACTCTCTCTCACTCACACACACACATGCACACATACACACAGAGGCTCAGCCTGCTGGCCATCTTTTCTTCTCCTTAAAGAAAAATTACATTGCTGCCAATGCCCAGGAGCCTCCAGTGTGGCCTCACCACTACACCTGCAGGGGCAAGAACAGCTACCTCCATCTCCCTACCGTGCCCAACACAAACCCACGATCACCCTCCCCCACCTCTCCCACCCCGACATCATCAGCTGTACATTAGGGACAGCCCTACCCCAGAGTTTCTGATTTAATTGATCTGAGGTAGGACCTGGATATTGAGTTGGGGCTTTTTTAAGTTCCACAGCCTCTCTGGCATAAATCTCCATCCCCAGCTCCATAACCTTAGGGAACTTAAGTTACCTAAACATTAAGGACTTACTTTTTCCATCACCAAAATGGGAGAGACAGTAATGCCTATTTCATTGGATCGTTCTATGGATTAAATCAGATAATCTATCCAAAACACACAATACCTGGCCATAGTAAGAGTGAATAAACATTAGCTATTGCTACTACTATTGATTTTATACTACCACAGTAAGTCCCCTGAAAATTTCAAAAAATGAAATTAGCCCCTGAAATCTGTATGACCCAGAAAGCCTCAAGGCCCATTTGGTCAACCTCCTTCTGACTCCTTTCCCCTGTGGTACCAATGGTGCTTTGGTGCTTCCACCACCCAGAAGTCAGCTTGAGGGTTGGGCATCGCCCTCTTGCTGCTTGTCGTTTTCTTCTCCTATTATTTTTTTAGTACAAAGAACAACAAAGACATCATCCTACACATGCGCAAGGCTCCACAGTCTCAAGTGGCTACCTGAGTCTATCATCACTCCAGCCCATCAGTGGTATCCGGTCCCAACTTGTGTGATGAGGAAGGAGAGGCACAGAGAGCTTAAGGGATTTGCAACAAGTCACGTAGACAGCAAGAGGGAAGGAGGGGACAAGACTAGCACTTCTGGCTACCTCCCGGGCCTGAGGCGCTGTTAAGACACTACTTGATTACTGCAGGGAAGACAGTAGGGTGTTCAGATTCTGGGCACTGAGCTGGTTCGAGTCCCAGCAGCACCACGCCCTAGCTGTGTGCTCTTAGCTTCTTTGAGCTGAGATGGGGATCATACCTTCCTTACCATAGTTTTGTGGGGTCTGATGAGATCATGCCTGGAATGTGATCACCTGGTGCCTGGTACATACTAAGAACTCAATAAAACTTGACTATTTTAATCTTAACTATTAACCATATTTCAAAGTTGATTAACGGACCATAATCCAGATGAGTACTCCAGATTATTCCAAAGTATATTCTATTTTGAATGAACCAAAAATGGCGTCCATTGGCTGGACTCTGCTGGCAGTACTGAACTTCCACTGTTATCTGATTATGTTCCCCACATGTAACCAGGGCACAGCCCCTGTTCCCAAGGAGTTTAGATTCTCCTAGAGAAGAAAGAGAAGTTTAGAAACAAACACAACATGAGGGAGTAGATGGAAAATGAATAAAACAAGCTACGTTCATTTGCAAGTACAGTAGTCCCCCCACCTCCACAGGAGATATGTTCCAAGACCCCCAGTGGATGCCTGAAATCACGATGGCACTGAACCCTATATATACTATGTTTTTGCTATACGTACATACCTCTGATAAAGCTTAATGTATAAATTAGGCACAGCAAGAGATTAACAACAATAACTAATAATAAAACAGAACAATTACCATAGACCTTAGCAACTTCAACATAAGATTTTTTTTCCCTATTAAGTCGAGAACTTTCACCTTTTTCACTTAAAGGAAGCACTTCACGGCTTCTCTTTGGCATATCCGAATTGCCAGCATCACTGCTCTTGCACTTTGGGGCCATCATTAAGTAAAATAAGGGTTACTTAAACACAAGCACTGCGACACCATGACAGTCCATCTGATAACCAAGATGGCTACTAAGGGACTAAAGTACAGGTAGCATTTAAAACGTGGATATGCTGGACAAAGGGATGATTCATACCCCAGGTGGGATGGTGCAGGATGGCACAAAATTTCATCATGCTATTCAGAATGGTGCGCAATTTACAATGTATGAATTGTTTATTTCTGGAATTTTCCATTTAATATTTTCAGACTGCAGCTGAATGTGAGTAACTGAAAACACAGAAAGTGAAACTGTGGATGGGGGGACTACTGTAAGTAAAATGAGACTCAAGAAACAAAACTATCTGCCCGAGAACACACAGCTGATACAGGGCAGGGCAGGGACTGGAGCTCAGGCCCATCTCAATGTCAAATCTCATGCTCTTTCCACTGTACGTAAGAGCTCTGGGGACCCCATTTTTAGAACAAATATAAACCCTGGCAGATTGGGGTGATGGGTTCCTAGAAAGCGTGGTCTAAACCTCTTAGAGTAACTCAGATGTGATGAAAATAAAAAGCCTTAGGGAATGAATAAAGAAGATAAAATGGGAGTTTTAAATTTCCCATCCATAAACACAGCAAAATACATAAACAACCCAGAAATGACCCTCACAAGAGACAACACTATGCATTTTTACAGAGGGACTAACATGACCTGAATAAATGGGGAGACATACCATATTTATATATTTGAAGAGTGACTAGTGAGAAAATGTTTATTTTTTCTACCTTAGCACATGACTTTAACCAATTCTAATCAAAATCCTAAGGGAATTTTCTTTTGAACATGGAAAAGTGATTCTAAGTTTCATCTGGAAGAACGAATAGATAGAGCTGGGCAAGAAAATCTTAAAAAAAGAAACATAATGATGGATAACTAGGAATACTAGATATGAAAATTTATCTATACATCTATAAAATTTAAAACGGTCGTATTGGTGCAAGAACACATACGTCAATAAAACTGAACAGGGAGCCAGAAACTGATGCTAGTACACGCAAGAACGTAATATCAAATCAAGGATGCTTCACAAACCACTGAGAACGGGACGGATGATTCAATAAACAGAGGCGGGAAAATTGGGTACCTAGGAAAAAATTCTGTTAGAGCCTTACCACACAGCATTATATATTTAAAAAAAACAAAAAACAACTAGGAGAAAATGTAGCTAAATATTTAGCTGGTTTCTTTCTAAAGGCAAACGCAAACATTGTGAGGAACCACAATAGAAAAGATCAAGACTGAACTGTGCACAAATCTGAAACTTCTGAAAGTCAAATAGCAACATATGACAAGGGTTGAAGCTGGGTAATGGGTGCAGGGAGCTTCATTATGCTATCCACTCTGCTTTTTTGTATGTTTGAAACTGTGTACGGTTAAAAATAAAAGGTTTTAAAAGTTCTAAAAACCAACATAAATTTAAAAGGAAACAACCAAAGGGAAAAATACCTTCACCACCAACATGGCACATGAACCATTATCTTTAATGTGTGAAGAGCTCCTCCGTATGACCAACATTCACTAAAGCATCAGTAGATATGAAGTGACCACTTGTGGATTACCCTCTCAGCATCTAATTCCCCCATCCTTCTTCCTCACAGCCCTTCATGTCCATTGCAAGACCTACAAGGTTCTGGGGAAGCTGACTCCAGCCTCTTGCCCCACAAAGGAGATCACGGGACCTGGCTACACCAACCAGTGCGTCCCATTCCCCAGCCACTGTTATTGGCTTAGGAAGGAGCACGTGACCAAGCCAGCCCCAACAGAATGAATTTCAGGGCTTCTAACGGTATCAGCGACAAAGCTCGCTCTTTCCTGCTATACTTTAAGGGAGTTCCAGGACCTTCTGGGAGAACCCTGGGGCCTGGGAGCAGCAAGAAGCACCCTCTTCCTTCTCCAGAATAAAGCCAACACTTGGAAACAGAGCCAATAAGTCAACAGAGAGAGAAAGAGAGCTCCGTGAGGTTTTCTTTTAATCCTGGACCAAGTTTCACCTAAAGCTAGACCTACTCTTGTTTAAACACATTAGACAAAATTCCCTTTTTTCTGGCTTACTGTTACCTGCAACCAAACAAAAATGAGCTAAATGGGCCTATGTGTGTAGAGATTTCCAAGCATGCCCCCGAGCAGGGAGCAGAGGTCAGCTTTTGTACGAGCCCCACAAGCAGGCAAGGAAGTTCAGGGAGCGCTGGTGCGGGCAGTCTTCCCCTCCCTCGGAGGTTGGGTAGATCTCACCCGGGCTCTGGTTTCTGCTCTCACTCATCTCCAGGCTCCTCACAGCCCCCTTCTCTCTCCCTCTCTCTGAGGAAATAGACTCAGGCAACACTGGAGCCCCTAGAATCGCAAGAGCAAGGCAGGCTTCTCTTAGTAACGTGACTGCTGCTGCCCAGGAAGGCGGAGAGACAACCGGAGGCAGATGCTCTTGGATTTTTTTGTAGAGGTCCGGAACCTCCAATTTGAAGCTTCTGTCTCCTGCCCTGAGATTGGAAAGCAGATCAGAGAATCTTCCAGCAGAATGCAACTTTATTAGGAGTGGTCAGGGTTATATGGAATCAGTAAAGAGAGAAGGCCAACTTCACCAGCTATCTGAGTGTGGCCTCTGCAACTTCACAAAGCCAAAATGGGACTTTCTCCATACACCCAGAGAGGACCAAACTCTCAGAGACACACGGGCAAATCAGGACACTTGTTGAACAAACCCAACAGCAAATGTGTTCATCCACAGTGGTAGTCTTCTCTTTGTAGACCTGGAATGCCCATGCCCCATATGCAGGGTCCCTCCAGGAATCTCACCCCCTGAAAGGCATGATGACCATGTTACTGCAGCCACTGAGGATGCAGATCCTCCTGAGGCCTGAGGAGGCCTGATGATCTGAGCTGCTGGTTGCACAGGGCCTGTCCTGAGACGCCAGAAAACTGAGTGCCCCTACCTTCTCTTCCAGGCCCCTGAACTCTGCCCAAATGTATATTTTCCAAACTTGCTTCTAGGAATCCTGCTTTTCTAAGACTGCTCTTTTCCATAATCACTTTCATCTGTTTTTAAATTATTTCCTTTCCTAGTTGTTATTTTTTCACTCTTTCTAATTAAATTCTGAACATAGTATTTAATAGAGAATATAAAGAATAAACGTAACAAATATAAGTTAAAATTTATACCATTAAAATGCCTTCCCCTCAACTGACCACCCAACTTAAAAGCTAGAGTATCACCAGTAACTTGCATCTACCCATCCCGTTTCCGTACATTCTCCCTCCAAAGTGGCCAAATCTTGAATTTTGTGTTTATCCGTCCTTTAGGTTTTTTGCAGTGTTTCCACATATGAATGAATTATAAAATTGGGATCATACTCTACGCACTGTTCTGTAGACTCGCTTATTTCACTTAATATTATGGTTCTAAGATGCATCCATGTTGTTCCAAACAGTTGAGGTTTGTCGTGTTCCAAACAGTTGAGGCTTGTTCGTTTCAATGGCTACATTATATTCCTTTGTGTAAGTGTATCCTAATTTATATATCCATTCACCTGTCTACAGGCATGTAAGTGCTTTGAGTTGCTGCGGTTTTCGTGCTGTACTAAACATGCTGCTATAGACAACAGGCTCTCTGGGGTCTATATCTAGGAGTGTCATTGCTGGGTCAGTAGCTATTCAAATGTGCAATTTCACAAGAAAATGTCTAATTGTGCTCCTAAATTCTCTCTTTAAGTATGTGGTTGTCTGTATATTGTTCCCCATGACTCGCTCCCCAACCTATAAGAGGATTGATTGCAATCTCTATCCATGCCTGTGGCTTGTAGTACCTTCCCTGGGGAAGTATACCTACCTGCCATATGACTTGTGGTCATGGAACTTGAAAAGAGGTGACCAGTCCCTTGTCTAAGCAGAAACTTTAAGAGCCATCACAAGGTTCTGCCTTTGCCCTTTTTCCCTCTGCCATGAGATTATCATGTCCCAGATGGAGGCTATTCTACCAGTCCAATCCTAGACGAAGATACATGGAGCAGAGCCATAGCCAACATAAAGGACAAAAGATAGGAGTGAGAAATAAACTTTTGTTGTTATAAACCATTGAGTTTGGGGACTGTTTGTTACTGTATCATAATACAACAAAACCTGCCTACAAGACATTCGACTAATGTTTATTGAGCTTCTCCCACATGCTGGCACAGTGCTAGGCTCTGTGAAAGCAATGATGCCCAAAACGAATAAGGTTCATGGCCTTTTGGAATCCACACTCTAGGTAAGCAGCAGGTCCCAAAGGCTCTAGAGAATTTCCAGTATAACTTCAGGACAAACTCATCAGTTAGGACTCTTTCTATCAGAAGTGGCCCACTTGATAAAGAAACATGGGAATTTATTGATTCTCATAAACAGAAAGTCAAGGAATTAAGCTTGAAGAAGGGATGGATCCAGGAGCAAACAATATTATCAGGGCCCTTTCTCTCTCTCCATTGGCTCTGTTTCCTCTGTGTTTGTCTCCTTTCTCAGAGAGCCTCTTTTCTCATGGTAGCAAATTGGCCACCAGCAGATCCAGGCTAGTTTTTCATAGCTCCAAGACCACCCAATTCAAACAAAAGTCCACAGCCTGACTCCCAGAGCCAAACTGAGCCACAAGCCCATCCCTTTACTTATCAATGTCCAGGGTGATGGGGTAGACTGATTGGCCCAGGCCTGTGTCACATGCCACTCCTGGAGGTGGTGATGGCGTCACCCTACCCAAACCATGTGGACCCAAAAGAGGGTAGGGGTGGATACTCTGAGGAAAAATCAGGGCACGCTTACCAGAAGGGGAAACAGCTGCTAGACAGGCAAACCACAGACAGTCCTCAGCAACATCATACCCCTTACCAATGGTACACTGGAGCTGGCTCCGACTGGCTCAAGAGAGACTCTCATACATATCTCTTCCAAACTCCACACTCAGTGACACCACGTTGGTAGTGTGAAATCAGCCACTGTGGGAATGTTTACACCACAGAAATAGGCAATCATTACACATCAGGGCTTTAATTTCCCCAGAGAAGCAGTTGTTACATTTACCAGCACACTACTGCCCCTAACCCTAAATTTTCTCTTGGTTATAGTTCTAGCTCTGCCCCATGTCACAGTGTCACTTGGACAAGTCCCTGGCCCTCTCTGGGACTTGAGTTTTCTCAAGTGTAAGTGGGGAAGTTGGGCTCACTCCTTTTGAGGGTATCTTCCTTCTCCGACAGGTATGAGTCTGTGAGACTCTGAAAGGTGTGTGTGTGTGCGCAAGTTTAAATTTGATTTCTCTGCATCAGAAATCACAAATGCAGGCATTGGCTATGAACTCCAATATAATTTGGTGAGCTGTACCTCTCCACTTGGGCTATTAAATCATTTTCCCTCCAAAGGTACACATGTTGTGGCATAAGGAGCAAACTGTTGACAGATGGTGGAGAAACTTCACAGGCCCATAATTGAGACTTATTTTCATACATTCGTGCCAGTTTGAAATCTAATTGCCAATAAAACAATACTGTGATACTGCCACATCTAATACCTCGGCCACTCTCCAAAGTTACACTTGAATCCACTAGTAAATTCTAATCTCCCAGAGAAAAATATCTCCCCCTCTCCATCGGAAAGGCAGCGCTATAAATCCGCATACAGTGGTTCATTTTCAAATGCAAACCTCCTCTCCCTGGTCCCCAAAGAGCCCTCACTCGGCTAACGTTAGTGCCTGCCTGAGAGCTGTAGATATTCTTTGTTTACTTGACAGAAGCACAGATGTGGCTTGGCGAGCCTGTGATGGGGTCTTTTGCAAAGAAACACTTTGACGCACCAGGTTATCTCCCCTTTGGAGTGACCCAGTCCTGTGCTTCGGAGATATTTTGCCCCAATACTGGGAAAGTGGCAAGAGCTCCAGGACCACCCACTGAGGGAGGGAAGGTGGAAGAGCCTGGGCCCCCCGCCACCACCCACCACCCTCGCTTTTCTGTTTTCACTTTCCTCATGAAAAGGTTTGAGGACAGATCGTTCCAGATCAATTGAGGCTGTAAATAAAAAACGGGCTTTCAGTGGGAGGAAGGAACACAGGGGTGGGGTTCATTTGTGTCTACTGAAAAACACGTGTCACCTCCAACTGCAAGCCTGCTAATAGCAGTAATAGCCATCCTTGACAAGGCAGAGCTTTGCCTGGTTTACAAAGAAATAATTATTGTGGGCTGAATCTTTGCCAGGTCTGTGCCAAGCCCAGAGACGGCACGGTGAACATAGCAATTATGGTCCTTTCCCACACAGTCTTTACATTAGCCCTGGGAGGTGGGTTAGCAGAGGTGAGATTTGAACTGGGTTATCTGACTTGGCTACAAGTCCAGTTCTTTTGTTACAAGGATCAAATGAGAAAGTGAACTATGGAAGCTTAATAAGTCAGATTCCCTTTCTCCCACCCCCAGACCCACCTGTGCCTGGGTCATAGCTCTTCCACCTGGGACTACATCTTCCCCACCTTCCACACAAAAAACCTTTAAATATTTGAAGATTGTTATCACAGCTTCCTGGAGACCTCCCTTTTCCATGCAAAATATACTCAGTTCCTTCAGACATTCCCCAAATTATAGCCTGACATCTAGACCACTGCTTCTTAAACTAGTGAGCATTAAGAACCATCTAGAGAATATGCTGAAATGCAAATTTTGAGGAAATATCTTGAAAGGCAAATTTCCCCCCAAATCAGGAGATCTGATTGGGGCCTGAGATGCTGCATCTCTAACTAGCTCCCCAGAGGTAAGGATGCTGCTGCTCCATGGACCACACTTTGAGTAGTAACCACAGGGCATGGACCTGCACTGTCCAATATTGGCAGCCATTGGCCACATGTGGCTATTGAGTACTTGAAGTGTTACTAGTGCAACTGTGGAACTAAATTTTTATTGGATTTAATTTTTTTTTTTAAGATTGGCACCTGAGCTAACAACTGTTGCCAATCTTTTTTTTTTCTGCTTTATCTCCCCAAATCCCCCCCAGTACATAGTTGTATATCCTAGTTGCAGGTCCTTCTAGTTGTGCCATGTGGGACACCACCTCAGCATGGCCTGACGAGCGGTGCCATGTCTGCGCCCAGGATCCAAACCAGCAAAACCCTGGGCAACCGCAATGGAGCACACGAAATTAACCACTCAGCCACATGGCTGGCCCCAGATTTAATTTTAATTATTTAAAATTTAAATTAAAAAATGAAAGCAGTACAAAATATTTTTCCACTAAACACAACTACTTGTTTCAGTAGGACTATATTTCATTTTAACCACTGAAAATTTAATATCTGAATTGAGATGGGATGGAAGTGTAAAATACATGCTGGATTTCAAAGACAGTCTTTAAGGAAAAAAATAAATGTAATATCTCATTAATAATTTGTTTATATTGATCACATGCTGAAATGATTATGTTTTGAATATACCACATTGGGTTATCTAAAATGTATTATTGGCTATCAGATAATTTTAAAGTTAGATAGATAGATAGATGATACATAGATAGATGAAAATTAGATAGATGATGAGAGATAGATAGATAGATAGATAGATGGATAGATAGATAGATAGATGAAAATTAGATAGATGATGAGAGATAGATAGATAGATAGATAGATAGATAGATAGATAGATAGATGAAAATTAGATAGATGATGAGAGATAGATAGATAGATGAAAATTAGATAGATGAGGAGAGATAGATAGATAGATAGATGAAAATTAGATAGATGATGAGAGATAGATAGATGAAAATTAGATAGATGATGAGAGATAGATAGATAGATGGATAGATAGATAGATGGATAGATAGATAGATAGATGGATGGATGGATAGATAGATAGATAGATAGATGGATAGATAGATAGGGCTCCCGTTACATCCCGTTACATTTCCATTGAACAGCCATGGTCTAGATCATTCACCAGCCTGACCACATTTTTTATTTTTGGCTGAGCTCCAGCTTATCAGCATTCCACTGACACATGATCTGGACACTGTACTCAAACTGATACAGCCTGAGGTTACTGGGTTGTTTTGCACGAGTTTTGGGGGCAACCCCATCACATGAACCCTGTGTCTTTTTGTCACGACCTGACTTTCACCCAGCTCTCCTCTAGCCTCTGCATAGATTTTTGAAATGTTACCATTTTTAAGACAGTAGTTTTCCCTATTAAGTTTCTTCTGTTTGTTTCAGCCCATTCTTCCTGCCAGTCAGGGTCTCCCCAGCATCTTGGTTCCATTATTCTACAGATCCCTCTCAACTTCACAGTTTCATCATATTTGATAAGCTTGCCTTCATGTCTTCAACCAGGGCAGCAATTAAGTGGTTGAAGGGGACAGGCCACATCCAGAGACTTATCTCTGGCCTCCAGAGCCCTGCTTCCGGGATGACAGGAGCCCATTTATCAGCCCCTTTGGGTGCCATTGTTCACTCTGCCTGAATGTGCTATCCCCCCAAATCCACAACTTCCTCTGTCTGCAGGAAGGTAAAAGAGTTTGTCCACAGTTTGGCTTTAATTCCATTGCCAGAAAACTGCCCTGGGGAAATAACCATTCCCCCAGGGGCAGGGAATGTATGAAAACATACAGCCACAAGGAAGTTCATAATAACAGTGCTGTTTATAATAGAAAATAGTAAGGAACAACTTACATGGTGTCTACGATCAGGAATTGGTTAAAATAGAGTATAAGTCCACCTGCTGGAATGATCTGCATACATTTCTTTTAAATTATGTTATAGGAAAATATTTAATGACATGGAAAATTGTCCTTAATATATTTAAGTGTTAAAATCATATTACAGAACAGTATGTTAAGAACAATACTATTTTTAAGTATGTATTTATATACAAGGAAAAAAGACCAGTGCAAACATTCATCAAAATGGGAAACATGGCCACCCCTCAATGACGGGATTGAAATCACTTTGGTTTTCCATGCTGACTGTTTTCTGCTTACAATATCTTGATTAATATTTGCTTAGACTCTATGGAGTAGGCAGGGTCATCCACAGTTTACGAAAGGGACCAAAACTGAGGTTCAGAGAAGTTACCCAGCCTGTCCCAGGCCCCTCATGGGAGTCACAGGGCCCCTGGAAATCCAGTCTCCTGCTGGCTAAGCTCAAGGCTCTTCCCCAAGACTATACGGGGCAGGGCCTGGAGGGTCCTGTAAGTATGGGATATCTGGATTTCAGCAAAACAGCTAATCACAGCCAATCTTTCAACTTGTGCTTTAGAGCCATCCCATTCTGCCTACTTAAGGACATGACTCCAGCAATCTTTCCTCTCTCTCCCACATCATCTCATTCCTCTTCTCTACTGGATCATTCCTTTCAGCATACAAACACGCTCTTATTATTTATTTACTTATTCATTCGTTCATTTAAAAAAACCCAGCCTCTCCTAACTCCACTTTCCCTCTTGTTACCACCTCACTTCTCTCCTTTCCTTTAGAGCAAAACTCCTTGAAAGAGGAGCACATGGGAATATTCAACAAATGGCACCAGTTATTAGGAACCCCACCAAACATGGAGATGAGATGACAGGGTAGCCAGCCTGGCAAGACACTGTGCAACAATTGTCTCATTGGCTACTCAGAGCCAATGTATCAAGGCACAGAACACTCCGCCATTTTAAACTGACCCCCATGGCAAGTAAGAGCCAGCATGGCAGGAGCAGCTTCAAGCCTATGGCACCTGATTCCCAGAGGAAATCTACAGAAAGGATATGATGAGACTCCCAGGAACCAAGTCCCAGAACATACCACCTCTTCAAGAACAACAGCAGAGATGGCTCCTCCCCAGGATGAGTATCAAACCTAAACTAGCTTTTTGTATAAATCATAAGAGCATCACCATTTCACGTTTTCTGAGCATTTCTGTTATCTGGCCTAAGGGAAGTGCATAGTCTCTGGGGTCAGACAGATCTGTTTTTGAACCTAGTTGTGCTACTCACCATCTGTATGACCTTGGGAAAGTTTTCTAACCTCTGACCTTCCATTTCCTCAGTTGTAAATAAATTGCCATGATGATCAACAGAGACAGCAAATGCACACTGTTAGAAAAATTGGTGCCAACACACAGATGCCCCCAAAATTGTATTGACTAACAGTAGCTATTGACTTTCGCAACAGCACTGTGAGGTAGTATGATGGTAGGGTCCCTTCCTATGGGAGTGGGCCCTCCAGACAAATGCCACCTTAATTGAGATGTTTCCCTTTTTGTCACCAGCCTGTCCCCTGCACAGGTTAAAGGCTCTAGTCTCAAGTCATAAGGAAGAGCACACAAGTTTGTTATAGTGCAGTGGGTTTAATTCACACGCAAAAGCTACATGGGGTTATCAGAGCACGTTAGGACTGCAGCAACATAATTAGAAAGAATTGTAGGGGTTTGGCTCTTAGATGCTCTAGCTTGTGAAGAGCTGGCTATCTTCATAAGAGCATGGCTACTCCCAGGTAGCCCCATAAAAGAGAGTACCCTCTCCAGGGCAGCCTGATGTACCAGGACACACAGTCCTGTCTGAGGTGCTGCTGTTCCATCCATTGATGGAACTTCCCTCCTGCCCCTGAGCACACGTGGTGGACACAGAACTCTCTCCACAGAGACCCTTCCACATCCCAGATGACAGGCCCCAGGTCTCCTCCATCTGTGCACCACACTGCCTGGAGGAGTCGGCCTTGTAACTTTTGCTCTTCCAGGGATGGGGCTCCTCCGCTTCCTCCTCAGCTGCATCTAAGGGGGCTGGAGGCAGCATCAATCCTTGCATAACTAGTAAAAGTCAGAAGGGACAGGGAGGGGAGGAGAAGGTGGAGGAAGTCTGTGCGCCCAAAGTCCCTGATGCTTCCATGTGGGGAGTACACATTATCTCAAGTAGAACTCTTTTTTTTAACTTCCAAAGCATTGTGCCATCACTATTCAGGCTCAGTGGGATAAATAACTTACCCACACTTTCCTTGGGAAGCTAATATTCCCAAATCCAGCTCTGTGACAATAGTCTGATTAAAACCCTGGAGTTAACACAGCTGATTAAAACACAGCTCCAAGCTTCTTCAGAGATGGGAATCTCCCCCCAGCTCCAATCTCCCACCTGAGATGTCCTCCCCACAAATCTAGGGTCCCCTCCATGCCAGTCCCCCACTCTACTCACTGTATCCCTCTGCCAGTCCCTGCACTCCTCGACATCCCCACACTCCCCATTGCAGTCTGCTTTTTCTCCCGTACCTCTGACTCCACACTTGAGGAGAAGGGGTCCACTCCTCACTGTTCACAGCCACTCACAGGCATTGTCCCCCTCCACACATTCAGGAAAGTCTCTTGCTCCTGCCATTCCCCAACTCCTTCATCATCCTCTTCTACCATGTTTCCCAAAATGCGTTCCACAGATACTAATCCTACAAAATACCCTAGTAAATAAGGGTTCCGTGGTCCCATATGTTTGGGAATCATAGAGCGTAAATGTCCATCCTGCAGATTCACCAGGTACAGAGGTGTATTAAAGGCTAAAAGAATCCCATAGTAAAGATATCCATGGGGCTGGCCCCATGGCTGAGTGGTTAAGTTCGCGCGCTTTGCTGCAGGCAGCCCAGTATTTCGTCAGTTCGAATCCTGGGCGCAGACATGGTACCGCTCATTGAGCCACGCTGAGGCAGAGTCCCACATGCCACAACTAGAAGGACCCACAACTAAAATATACAACTATGTACTGGGGGACTTGGGGGAGAAAAAGGAAAAAAAAAAGTAAAAATAAAAAGATATCCAACAAAAACATCTTTCACAAAACCCTGTCACAAGAATGCCTATTAACATTCAGTTGAATTGGCGCTCAGTGGAGCACACCTTGGAAACTGTTCGACCACCCTCTACGACACTCACTCTCCTAGTAACCTGACCACCTGGCGCAGGTTTTCTTTCTGCTTGCCCCCCCACCCCTTCCTCCACAGCCCTTCTCCACTTTGCCCTTTCTACAGGTGTAGTGGAAATGGCTCTTTCTGCTTGCCCAGCATCCTGTCTCCTCCTCATTTTCCCAAGTACCTTGTTTTCTTTTGGGACAATTCCCCCACCCCCACCTTCAGACCATGTGATTCAGCTCCAAAGGTTAAGTGCGACTCAGGTCTGGCTAATGATAGTGCTGATTTCCTCTGGCCACCGTAATCAGATCACTGATGGGCTGGGACACAAACCAGGTCAGTAAGAACCGACTCCAAAGCCTTTGTTGCAGCTTTCAGGAAAAAAGTGCTCTGTCCCCTGCTGGCGTTGCCAGCTAGCAGAACGTAAGCAGAGTGGCTGGCAGCCATCTTTCAAAGAGCTTGAGTGAGAAGTAAACCAACACAGAAGAAAGCAAAGATTCAAGATATTCCTGATAATAAAATGGATCCAGTAATGCCTGGTTTCTTATACTTTTCAGTTATGAGTCAGTAAATCCCTCCTTTTTCCTTAATCTAGTTGTGTTGAGTGTCTGTTACCTGCAACCAAATCAACCATAATAATTGCTAATATTTATTTAATGTTTATTAAGCTCCGTACATGTTGCAAATGCCTAACATTTTCTCATTTAATCTTAACAAACATTAAGAAACACATTAATATCATTGTTTACAGGTGAAGAAATCAAGGCACAGAGAATTTAATTTGCCAAAGTTCACACAACCAATAAATGGCAGGTCCGAATTCAGATCCAGGCAGTCACCCCTGAGCCCACTTTGTTAACCACAAAGCTATCCACTTCTGTAAGTATAATCAAGGCTTCTAACCAACGTAGCAGGCTCTTAGCCCAAACAACTGTGCCCGATCCTATTCTTAATCAGAAGGGATTTCAGTGGCTGATTAATTCAGGATAAGAATCCCAGGCTCAGAAAATCCTTTCAACTCCCAACCAAATTTCCCAGCCCAAGTGTTCTAAATTCGCTCTTACATCACACAGGCCCTCTGACACGATTTTCTTCAACTGCATCCTTCTCAAACACAAAATTTGTTGTCAGCCCTTTACTCTTCCAATACACTCCTCAGGTAAGGATGGCATGCCTCCCTTCCAGGGCTCACCGGGAACAGGTGTCTTGTCCCTCAACTGTCCGCTTCTCTGGGATCTCACTCCTTCAATTTAATTGTCCCAAAATGGAAAAATTGCTTACTATCTCAGAGTACCACAATACGATGAGATATTCTGTAACTAATTTATGTGATGCTATCAAGGTGTTATAGCAACACTAGGAAACAGGATTCAGTGTAGAAAGCAGAATATAAAGTTGTGTGTGAAGTGGAATGTGATACGTTAACACAGATAAGTCAATAGGTGGGTAGTAAAGACTGGCAGAAAATCCGCAAAAACACTCGTAATGGGTGTCCTTTCCCAGTTTGACAATGGGTGGTTGTTTGTTTTTGTCTTTCTACTCTTATTTTTCCAATTTTCAACTTATAAAAGTATTACTTTTAAGTGAAAAAATTTTCAAAAAATATTGAAAATCACGAGACCATAAAAAATTAATTAAAACTACTTTCAGTTACCATTTTTTCTGTTTTCTAACCTCCAAAATTCTTGAAAAAAAAGACCTCTATACTTACTGGCTTCACTTTCCTCGCTCATAACCCCATCACTCTTCACTCTTCCTTCTTCGAGTTCTGGCTTTTCTCCACAATATTCTCCTAAAAAGCCCCTTGGGAACATTGCCAAGTCAACTGGCAAATTACTGACCCTCCGCATCAGATAATACTGCTGATCACGATTCACTGTTTCAACAGATTTTCTTCTTAACTGGCAACATTATAATGTTTCCCTGTGAACCCATCCCCCAGGATTATCAACTCATGGCCAATCTTGTTTCATCTATATCCCATCCACTTCTCCCAACCTGGTTTTTTTTCCCAACATGTTATATTATGTACATTACATTTTCTAAAGTTTTCTAAAAGTTTATTTTTTTCTCAATTTGAGGAGAGATAGATGCACATTGTAGAAGACATAGAAATTCAGAAACATAGCACAGTTAGTATTCTTTTGGTTGTAAGTGCCAAAAACCCAGCTCAAATCAGCTTAACTGGTTCATGGAATGAGGAACTCCAAACACAGTGCAATGGCTTAGAACCAGGCATGGCTGTTTCCAGGAATTCAAATGTCACCTGGATCACCTGGGGTGGGGGGGGTACAGACAAGAACTCTGGCTGCATAGTCCACTATAATTAACCAAAAGAAATGACGGCCTATATTCCCATTACTCAAAATAATCAGCCTTTATGTTTTGTTATATTTGCTTCATCCCTTTTCCATGCATATTTTATCCTGCTCACATGCAAATTTTAAACGAAGCTAAGTGTTGCATCCTCTAAGGTGCAATAAAGGCACGGGTACATTTACATCAGCTTCATCACAAGAAGTAACCACTGCACTGATATATTGGTTATAGTCCTCGCAAGTAGATGGCCAGCAGGGCATGTTTGTAACGCCTGTCCAGGCTCTCTACAGCCGCCGTTCCACAGTGGCAGTACTGTCCAATAGAACTTTCTGCAATGACCTGTGCTTTGTTGTTTGTACTTTTAGTGTCATATCTAACTATTGCCTAACCTAAGGTCATGAATATTTAATTCTATATTTTAAGAGTTTTATGGTTTTAGCTCTTAATTTTTGTAAATGGTATCAGGGAGGGGTCCAGCTCCATTCTCTTGCATGTGGATATCCAGTTGTCCCAGAACCATTTGTTGAAAAGACTATTCTTTCCTCCACTGAATTGTTTGGGCACCTTTGTCAAAATTCAATTGACTGTAAATGTGAGGTTTATTTATGGACTCCCAATTCTATTCCATTGATCTATATGTCTATTCTTATGCTAGCACCACATGGTCTTGATTACTGTTAGTTTGTAGTACTTTTTAAAATCAGGAAATGTGAGTCCTCCAATTTTGTTCTTCTTTTTCAAGGCTTTTTTGGTTATTCTAGGTCCCTTGTAGTTCTACATGAATTTTAAGATGAGTTTGTCAATTTCTGCAAAAAAAAAAAAAAGCCAGCTGGAATTTTGACAGGAATTGTGTTGAATTTTTAGGTCAATTTACAAAATATTGCCATCTTAACAATTTTAAGTATGCTATTCAATGAACATGGGATATCTGTCAATTTATTTGGATCTTCTTTAATTTCTTTCAACAATGTTTTATAGTTTTAGTGTATAAGTCTGGCACTTGTTTGGTTAAATTTCTTCCTAAATATCTTGTACATTTTGATGTTATGGTAAATGGAGTTGTTTTCTTAATTTCATTTTCAGATCGTTCACTGATAGTGTATAGACATTCAATTCATCTTTGTATTTTGATCTTGTATCCTGTAATCTTGCTAAACTGGTTTATTAGTACTAATAGTTTTTTTTAATTCTTTAAAATTTTCTATATAAAATCATGCAATCTGAAAATAGAGATAGTTTTACTTACTCCTTTACAAACTGCATTTCTTTTTGTTTCTTTTCCTTACCTAACTGTTCCAGCTAGAATATAGTCATGTATTACTTAAGGACAGGGATACATTCTGAGAAATGCATTGTTAGGTGATTTCGTTGTTGTGCAAACATCACAGAGCGCACTTACACAAACCTAGGTGCTACAGCCTATTACACACCTAGGCTATATGGTACTGATCTTATGGGACCACCATTGTACATGTGGTCCGTCATTGACCGAAATGTCATTATGCCGTGCATGACTGTACAAGTGATGAGCGCAGACATCCTTGACTTGTTCCTGATCTTAGAGGGAAAGCATTCAGTCTTTCACCATTAGGTATAATGTTAGCTGTGAGTTTTTCATGATTGCCCTTTATTAGGTTGAGAGAGTCCCCCTCTGTTTGCTGCTGCCATAACAAAATGCCAAAAACTTGATAGTTTAAAACAACAGAAGTCTATTCTCTCACAATTCTGTAGGCCAGAAGTCTGAAATGAAGGTGTTACAGGACCATGCTCCCTCAAAAGGCTCTGGAGGAGAATCCTTTCTTGCCTTGTTCAGCTTTTGATGACTCCAGGCACTCCTTGGCTTGTGGCTGCATCACTCCAATTTCTGCCTCCATCTTCACATGGCCTTCTTCTCTGTGTCTCTCTGTCTTTTAGAAGGACACTCATCATTGGATTTAGGGCCCACTTGGGTAATCCAAGATAATCTCATGTTTAGATCCTTAATTACTTTTGCAAAGATACCTTTTCCATATAAGGTCACATTCACAAGTTCCACTATACGGACATATCGGAGGGAGCAGGGTGGCGGGTAGGCACCATCCAACCCACTACATCTTCTATTGCTAGTTTGTTGTGTGATTTTAATACCAAAGGGTGCTGGATTTTGTCAAGTGCTTTCTCTGTGTTTGTTGAAATGATGATGTGGTTTTGTCTTTCATTCTCTTGATTTGATATATTACATACTCTGTTTTCTCATCTATAAAATGAAGATAAAAATACTGACTTTATAGGGCTGTGAGAATTAACTGTTAAATATCTTCTCAAAGTCCCGTGGCTAGTCAGTGATGGAGCCAGGGTTCAAACCCTGGCTGTCTGGTCTCAGAGTCTAGGGTCTAAACTAATATACTCTACCGCTTCCCTGCTGGGCCATTCATCCTTGACCAGGCACTATATCCACCTACCTTTGGTTTCCCCATTTCAAATGGACTCAGTGGTCTCTAAAGTCCTTTCCCGGACAGGGAGGCAGAAGAGCATAGTCTGAATTCGCAATACTTGATAGTATACCAGGCATCTCTCTCCCCTGCCTGATGAGATCTCTGTAAAATGACAGTGAGGGAATTTAAAAGGCATGAGTCAAATTCAAAAAGGGAACAGGGGTGGGACATCAACATAAAAATGATTTCATGTATTTCTAGAATATAGAAACTGGAAATTGATGAAGTAGGATGGAAGAAGTGGTAACCTAGAATACATAAGAATGGGGTTACAGACAATGCTAGAAACTATCCTGCCATGTCCAACCACAAGAGTTTCGAGATTCAAACTTGCCAAGTAAGAAGGAGGGAAGGATGGCAGAACAGGATGAAAAGAGGGAGTTAATCTGAAGTCTTTATAAGGAATATCATCCCTCATAGCCCACCCATGAGAGCAGACCCTACCTCAAAGGAAGGGTACACTCTCAAGAATTGGAATGAACTGTCTGGGAAGAGCAAAGATACCTCATGGAGGCATTGCAGCCTACAACTTATGGCATTCAGGCTTTCCCAGAGTAACAGCAGCTCCTGTTCATCCACCATAATGGAAACCAGGCAAGCCCCATGTCCTCAGAGCTCCCAAGATGTTCTTTCTTAAATATGAATGGACAATTCAGAATCACTAGACATTTGAGGCAAGCTGCCAACATGACAGTGAGGGACCAAAAAATACAGAAAAACAGACCCACGGGGAAGCTATGATAATTCAGCACACACAAAAGCAGCGAGATTGAAGAAGCTATTTCACTCATGAAGAAGAAACATAAAACATGAAACAAGTACAAGATAGAGTAAAAACAGAACAAGAGTTGTTAGAAATTTAAAATGAGATTATAAAAATAAAGTTTTCCACAAGAAAGGTTAGAAGATAAAGTCAAGGAAATTCTCCATACATCCAAACAAAGAATATGTACAAAAATAGTTGGAGAGAATACAGTGATTAATCTAAGAGGTCCAACATTTCACTAATAGGAGGTCAAGAAAGAGAAAAGAGGAGAGGGATGGCTCCACAGAGATGTCATGTGATGGGACCAGACCAGGCATTCCAGGCAGAGGGAACACCACGTACAGACACAGAGGCCTGAGAGAGAATGAGCTGTTTAGGGAACTTCAAGCAGCTCGTGTGATAGCAAGAGAGGATTCCTGAGAGGAAGGGCGGGGAGACAAGATCTCAGAGATAGAACCAAAAAGGTCTTTAATACCACAAAACAGTGTCTGGTCTTAAACTGCAGGCTTTTGAGGATTTTTTAAGCAGAGGAGTAAGATGATCAGGTTTGCAATAAGGAAAGCTTAGACCAGAGTCCAAAAGATGGGAGATGAACTGTTCCAGTTATCAACCATTGTGTAACAAATCACCCCAAACTTAGTGGCTCAAAACAACAGTCTTATTTTTGCTCAAAAATCTGTAATTCGGACAGGTCTCAATCAATCCACTGCTAGTCACATGCTATTAATGTCATCTGCACTGTTGCCCCAGTGCCAGGCAGCCTGAGCCTGTATCCCTATCCCCTGTTGCCTCATTAGCCTGCGCAGCCAGAGGAGCTCAGGCCTGCGAGAGGATGAGGGTTTCACTATGGGCACCGAGGTGCAGCTTGTTGGCAGGATGGCTGTGGGCACAGTGAAATAATGACCTATTTCCAACTCTTATAATCAGAAAATTTTGGAACTGAAAGGATCTTTGAGCCACAGAGTCCTCTAGTCTCTTCTTACACACCTCTGATGGCAGTGAGCTCATGACCTCACAAGGCAGCACATTACACTGTTTTGCACATCTGACTGTTAGAATTTCTCAGTCTGTGCCCAATTAATTAGTTAATTGTATCCATATTTGAGGCAGCTTGAATGAATATGTCCAATGCAAAGGGATAAAATGAACAGCAAAGAGACAAAAGGACAAGGGGGAAAAAAGCAAGGGGTAAGATTAGCATGCAGAAAGGCAAATAATCCCATTCTATAGAGCCACAAAGTTGGCATTAAGCTTCCTTGTGGCCAAAAGGAAGAGGGAACCACAATCAGTTACAAATTGACATCAGTAAGAGATAGACAGATAGATAGGTAGGTAGGTAGGTAGGTAGGTAGATAGGTAGATAGAGAGATAGAGAGATAGAGAGATAGATAGACAGACATCCCCCCATTTTGGGGGGGATGTTAAAGCAACTTGTTTTTCCTAAAAGTGTTTGCTCATATTGAACCAAAATCTAATTTCCCTGTAATGTCTATAATCAATTCAACTTGAGACATTTAAGAAAGCCCCATGACTACCACACCTACAAGGTCCCACAACTAAAATATACAACTATATGCTGGGGGGATTTGGGGAGAAAAAGCAGAAAAAAAAAAAAAGAAGAAGAAGATTGGCAACAGTTGTAAGCTCAGGTGCCAATCTTTAAAAAAAAAAGAAAGCCCCATGACTGCTTCATACCAAAGACTTCCAATGACTTCCTATGACAGGCAAGACATTGGACTATATGCTTTGTGGGGTCCATGTTCCCCAACTTCTACCATTTATTATCTATGTGACCTTAAGTAAGTCTCTTAACTCATGAGCCTCAGTTCCCACAACATAACATGGAAACAAATAAGCCTGGAGTAGCCACTTTACAGAGGGGAAATGCAAAGGATATCTGAGCTCCCCATGCTCCCCAAGGGTTTAGTCCCACTCTACCCTTCCGATCTTCTTGTCAACCGCCCCTTCACAAACTCTCTACTCAAGGTAAGCCTAACTTTCTGGTATATCCCCACATTTCAGCTTCTCAGTCTTTGCTGCAGCTGTGCCTTCCACCTGGAATGCCTTCCTCCCTACTCTTACCTCTGTCTCCAATCTCTAAATCCCACCCACCCT
Source organism: Equus asinus (assembly GCF_041296235.1). NCBI lineage: Eukaryota > Metazoa > Chordata > Mammalia > Perissodactyla > Equidae > Equus > Equus asinus. The sequence continues at coordinate 66,002,762 of NC_091791.1, read as the reverse complement.
TCCCAGCCCACCTCAAACACCAGCTCCTATGGGAAGTCTACCATGAGTCCCACAGCTGCCCCTTATAGTTACCCTCCCCAAATCCTCCAACTTATTTCTGTATCTACCTCAAAACCAGTGTATCTATTCAGAAATTCCTTCCTGTTGTTTCTCAGGGAATTTAAATGTTTTTCTGAATCTCAACTCTGGGGAAAAATCAATAGAGAAAGCAAGAAAAAGTATCATAATTCTCCTGTGAGAATTAAAGCTTACCAACAGACAGACATTACTGGTTCAAAGGAATCCACTGATGTCAAGTCAAAACCAAGAGCAGGAAATGCTGACATACAGAGCTGAAGGGTAGGGTTGACATGAGTCAGTCTTGCTCACGGCCGTTGTGCCAGCACTCTGTGTTTGATGCCCTTTTTGCTGCTAACAGTGAGTCATTCTTGCAAATAAAATAAATATTAACAAGTTTATATGCATAGTGTACTTTACATAAATCCAATGACTGGTGTTCCAAGAAATAACAAGTTTTGGAACGTAAGGAATTCCTTAGTGCTGTTAACCTTGCTGGGAGATCTCAATGTTACATTATTCAAACACTATCCTGTAATGTTTGGTGGCATTTTCCTATGTTTTAATATTCACTATAGGGTATGGTTCTGTTCTACTAACTTAATATTTCTTATTTCTTAAAATTTTAGCTATACATAATAATGAACAGAATAAAGAATATTAGAAGTCTTAAGAATAACCTCTGATTTTTAGAATTCCCTGGATATCTCATTTTTTGCTCCTGTATATTGAAGATTAGTATCGTTACATTAAGATACTCCTGCTTTCTACTTTGTATTACAGTTATTCACTCTTTGTCTCAGCTCCTCCAATAGACTGTTGGGTTTGATGACAAGATTCACATTCGGTCAGTGCTAATCCTCCTACCACCCCCCTGCACTGCTTAGCATGGACCTCACCCACAGAAAACCAAGACAGCTTCTCAAATTAGAAAGAGCATGGGCATTGGGGGTTTCAATGTCAACTGTGTCACTTTCTCATTGTCTGAACTTATACGTGGTTTAAACTGTCTAAGCTTCAACTTTCGCATCTGAAAATGGTGCTAACAATAATGTCCATTTCAAAGGGCTGCAATGGGAATCAAGTGAGATAATGTATATGAAACACACCCAATACATGTTTTTTCTTTCTTTCCAATAAAAATTCACTGATAATAGGAAAGATGGTTGAATAGATGGATGGCTAACCTGTGCTGGAGAAGGTGCTTCCCATACATAACATTCCCCACTCCTACTTCCAAATCCTTTCCCCTCTATCAGAGAGAGAGTTTAAACTAAAAGAATTTAATGAGAGGCAATGACATTCCTGAGTTGCAGAGAAAGCAGACATCAAAAGCTAGTGTGCTTTTCATGATGCCACAGGCACCAAGAGATACAAAAACAAATCCCATTGTTTCCCAGCAAAACTGAGATCTGCTGCAGAACCACAGCACAGCTAACAGAGACAATGTTGGGGCTTTTTCTTCTTCAGTATAGGGTTAAACTATGCAAAAGGGACGAGCAGGAGAGGAGGGAGGAAGAGAGAAAGGGGAAGAGAAAGAATAAAAGAAAAGAGGGAGAGATGGAGGAAGGAAGAAAGAGATGGAGGGGGAAGAAAAGAAAAGAAAAAAAGAATTAAGCAATGGGCTCACTTAATAGGTCACCTATTGGGGAAAGCAGCAGGCCCACAGCTCTCACTCATGAGAAGATGGACTAAGAATTGGTGACGCAAGTTTTTTCTTTTCTCCACTGCGTGGAACTCATACCCCATATACACACGATATATTGCAAGGCTGAGCAAAGTCAGAAATCGGATTAGTCAGGATTCTTTTACCTGCAAGTGATGGGAATCCAGCTCAAAATGGATTCATCAAAAAATAAATAAATATATTATCTCCAGAAAAGTACAGGGTAGACCTGGCTTCAGGTTAAATTGAATATAGGACCAGAAAACCTTTCTTCAAGAGTGCTTGCTGGCTTGCTCACTCTCACTCTCTCTCTCACTCTTGTGCTCTCTCTCTCTCTCTCTCTATCCATCTTTCAGCTCTGTTCCCCTCTGTTCTAAATTCACTCTCAAGGAGACTATCTCACCATAGTGGCCCTTGCATGGCTTACCTCCCACCAGCTTAGCAAACACAAAAAGAGAACTTCTATATGGGCACTAAACTTAGAAAGTGAAATTCTTTAACATACTTTTTACAATAGCCTCAAAAAATATACAATAACTTGAAATGAACATAATGAAAGACCCCTACACTGAGAACAACAAAACATTACTGAAAGGGATGAAAAAAGAACTAAATAAATGGAGAGAGATATACCATATTCATGGATTAGACATTTCAATATGTATGAGAAATAAACTTTCTCCGAATTTATCTACAGATTAAATGAAGTCCCAATCAAAATTCCAGCATGTTTTACTGAATAATTGAAAAGGCAATTCTAAAATCTATATGCAAATTCAAAGGACCTAAATAGCAAAAACAATCTTGAAAAAGAACAAAATTAGAAAATGTACACTGCCTGCCTTCAAGGCAGTATATCAAGGCAGTGTGATACTGGATTAAGAATAGACTGAAAAATCCAAAATGAAAAGTGCTAGGACAGGAAAAGTCATCTGTAGTGATAAAAGTCAGAATAGCAATTGTTTCTGGCGTGTATGTTGTGGAGAGAGTGGTATTGACTGGAAAAGGACAACAGGGAACTTCCAGGATTGACTGGAAAAGAGCTTGAAAGAATTTCTTAGGGTGGTGGAAATGCTCTACATCTTTATTTATGTGTTGGTTACACAAATATGCATACATTTGTCAAAACTCTTCAAACTGAACACTAAAGTTCTATGTGTTTCACTCTATATAAATTATATCTCAATTTTAAAAAATTAAGAAGAATGCTTCTCTGTTATAAGGTCTAACAAGTGCCCAGAGCTGTCTCTCATTGCACAGATGTAGTCGCATGTCCATCCCTGAACCAATCACTGGCCAGGGGAAGGGAATAATCTGGTTGTCCTGGCCTGAGTTATCTGTCTGTCCCTGGAGTTTAGGCATGGAGTCAGCAACTCTGAACCACATGGCCTGGGGTTGGATATTTCCCCAAAGTAAAACTCAAGGTGTTCATCCCTTCATATTCAAGAGGTTGTGGGAAAGAAATGATGGAGGGAAGTAGGGAGAGAGGGAAGGGAAGGTGGAGGGAAGACCAATGTGTTCTATCTTTCCCCTCTAAGCTGCAGTCTCACCTTGAAGAGCTACTTTAAAGAGGTAGAGGGGAAAGCCTAGGCTGTCCAAAGAACTAATGGCCCACTTCGCATGTCTACCAGCAGGAGTCCGTAAGCCTCTAGGGAAAGCCACTCATAAAAGCTTTCCAACATGGCAGAGGATGACAGCACAGCAAGGACTGCAGGAAATGGCAAGAGGAATGAGCCGGAGGCAGCGTTCTAATTCTCCATCATGGAGGGGACCCAGAGAGGGCACATAAAGGTACTGAGAGGGCAGAGGCCTGGGACCAAGAGAAAGAGGCCATCATGAACAGGAACCTTGTGACCTGAGGACAAATGGCCAAAACCACAGATTTCACCAGCACATCACCCAGACGGCTGGAAGAGACCAGTCATAGCTTAGTGGCCACCATTCCAGGGAGCCAACCAGACTAGCTCCTGGATATGGAGGACACCATGCAGATCTAAGGTCCCTCTCCCTGCTGACTTGAGAATGCAGTAAATCCCCCAACTACGCAGGCGCCATCTTGGAGAAGGGGAAGGAGTGAAACTCTGAAAGACTGATTATTTACTTAAAGAGTTATTGAGTAATCCTAAAGGGACTATTTAAACCAGCTCTGATAGAAAGATAAAAATGAAGAATAGGAACATTTCACGGAAAGGAGACTAAATAGACTGGTAGAGACTATCAATTAGCATGTTAGGTGTCCCTATTCCCCTACAGGAAACGGGCTGATCAGGAAGGTCAGATAAACTAAAGGGGCCACATTTTTGGAGCACGTCAAAGTAAAGCGAGGACATTTGCAGGTTCTACCACACAGATCTCATTTAATTTCCACGTCAGAAAAGCAAAATTATGTGCCCAGGATCACACAGACAGTAAAAGACAAGACTGAGTCCTGAAAGAGGTCTGTCATGCGCCAAAGACACATTCTTTCGGCTTCCTTATGCACCCTCCCTGCCTTGGTGCCTTCCATTGTCTGTCCTACTGTATCCAGACTCTTATCTCATTGTCTCCTCCAACCCTGACTATGCCTTTGTCTTGAGGGACATTTCTGCCCCTTCCTGTTTTCCACCTGCTCAGGGGATAATGACTCTATGGGCAGAAAGCCCCAGCACTGAGGCTCAGAAACCCCAGGCTCTAGGCTTCCTATTCCTCCTCTGCAGCACAACAGACCTCAATCCAAATGGTGTCCCATAGCCTGAGGGAGCAAAGCCAAACTCCTCAGCCTGACTTTACAGACAACTCCCCCACTGGCTCCAGCCTGCCTTTCCTCTTGCGCCCCCTCTGTTCTTACATGCTCTCGGTGCCAATCAGACTTGCCCACTGTTGATCCCCAAACTCTCTTCTCTGCACTTCTCTTGTTTCCGTCACGTCCTCTCATCCTGGAGGCCCTCCTAAGACTGCTCCATCCAACAATGGCCTCCCCCTCCTCTAATTCCTCCAAGACTCATTCATTGGGAAATTGTCACCAGAGGGAGAGAGTTTTAAAAAACAAAACTGGATTCAAATCTTGCCTATTAGTTGCTTGACATTGGGCAAGTCACATTATCTCTTGATGCCTCACTTTGGCTAATCTGCAAAATTGGAATGGGATTGTCTACCTTAGAAAGTTGCACTGGGAGTTGAATGAGATAATGCATTCCAAGCACATAGCAGGGCCTGACACATAGAGGGTGTCCCAGAAACGTTGGTTCCCTTTTGCTACACCCTGAGGATCTTTCTAGTTTTACCCTCTTATCCACAAAGAGATAACTCACAGTGTAGGTGTGTCTCTCTTTGTCTACTCCAGAAGAATCACTTCCACCAGAGTAGCATGGCATAGCAGAGCAAGGATGGTTGTTAAAAGTACACTTGGAGTCAGACAAATCTGAGATTGAGTTTTGAGTAGCTGCTTGAGCTTTGTGCCACTAGACACATTACTTAACCTCTCAGCCTCAGTTTTGCAATATGTAAAATGAAGGCAATAATGGTGACTACTTCAAAGGATCCTTTTAAGGATTAAATGCATGGGTAGTTGGTTTAGTAGAGACTGAAATTAGTGGTCGCACATAAAAAACAGCTTTCTTTCTAAGCACTGCTTTCATCCATGCCCTGATGAATCTCAATTTCCTATTTTGTAATGACATCACAGGAAGAGCCCTCAGTCTCCTTTCACTTTCAACATCTAAATGGAAAGTCCACTCTGGCTTAAAATCTCAGTTGCATACCCAATTTAGTACTCACATCCTCCCCTTCTTCTCATACTACCCAGGCATCAACCTGAGAGACTTGCCATGAGGGAGGCACATGCTCTGCTCTTTCACTCTCATCCCCTGCCTCTCCTGGGGCCCCGTCTCCTCAAGACCTTTTGGGCCTGGAAAGAAGGACAGAAAGGAAAAGGGGATTGGTACGCATTAGTGTTGGTCAATAAATATCCCCAGTTCTAACTCCAAGTCCATGGTAGGATTATACTTTCCTGTCTCCCCAAAGTTAGATAAAACCACGTGACTTACTTTAGAAAATGACATGTGAGCATGGATTCCACTAAGATGAATAGAGATGGAAAATGAACAAGGACTATATCTCCATTGTCATTAAGCTCTAAGATTTGGGGGCTATTTATTACTTACTATAACCTAACCTATCTAACTGATACAGGTGGCTAATGGCTTTTCCATGGCCCACTCTTCATTGTCTCAGGTAATAATCTCTATGTGGTAGGTCCCAAACTGATCTTAGAATGCATGCATGAGCTCTTCAGGAGACCCTACTGGAAGGAAGGCTGTCCACTACATATCCCAAGAGCTGCTCCAACCTGACCTCCTCTGATCCCCTTTAACTACTACCCTGTGATCCATCCCAAAGTTTCTTGCTGCTAAGCTCTTTTCCCCTGCATCCAGCCTCTTGGATGGGGATTGGCAGAACAGCTCAAGTCCAGCTGTATTCCAAAATGTCCACCCAACTCATGGGGAACTCATGCAATTTTATTGTGCCAAACTACTACACCCTCCCTCCAACCCAGTGTCTCTCTCTGTATTAATTTCTTATTGCTGCCATAACAAATTACCACGAGCAGTGACTTAAAACAACACAACTGTATTATCTTATAGTTCTATAGGTAAGAAGTCTAGCACAGGTCTCAATAGGCTAAAATCAAGGTGTCACCAGGACTGTGTCCCTTTCTGGAGCCTCTAGGGAATAATCCGTTTCCTTGCCGTTCCCAGCTTCTAGGGGCTGCCCACATTGTTTGGCTCATGGCGCCCTTCCTCCATCTTCAAAGCTAGCGGTGACAAGTCAAGTCCCTTTCGCACCCCTAATTTTTCCTGCCTTATCTTCCATCATCTCAGCCATCCCATCTCCCCCTGACAGCACCCAGGAAAGGTCCTCCACTTTCAAGGACTTGTGTGATTTTACTAGGCTCAACTGGATGATCCGAGACAATCTCTCCATCTCAAGGTTCTTAACTTTAATCAAATCTGCAAAGTCCCTTTGCCATGTGAGGTAGCTATTCACAGGTTGCTGGCATTAGGACATAGAAATCTTAGGGTGAGAGGGGGGCATTTTTCTGCCTATCACACTCTCCAATTAGCTTTTCCCCCTGTTCAAATAAGCACAGGGAGCAGATCAGCAACTCCCCTGCTAAGGAGAAGTTAAGCCAAGAAATAAGATGCCAACCTTCCTTCATCCAGTGCCCCTCCATCCCTATGAGTGATTCTCCTGGAACCTCTTACCTGGGATGGGGACAAACTCCCCTCTTGCTTTCCCCTTGAGAAAAGAGAGGGGAAAGCCACAACATCACCCTCCTAGGACTCCCTACTCCCGTGAGATAACTTCTTTGAATATTTGTATATTCCTTGCAATATTTAAATATTTACAAAAGAAACATATTTAAGACACATACGTAATTTTAAATTTCCTAGTAGTCACATGAAAACAAGTAAAAAGAAACAGGTGAAATTTTAATATTATATTTTATTTAACTCAATATATCCAAAATATTATTTCAACATGTAGTCAATATAAAAAATTATTATTGATGAAATACTTTACATACTTTTATTGTACTTAATCTTTGCAATCCAGTGTGTATTTTACACTTACAGCACATCTCACTCTGGACCAGCGACATTTCAAATGCTCAGCAGCCATCTGGAGATAGTGGCTGCCATGTTGAACAGTACCAGATCTAGAATTTCGTGTGTATAGGCTGGGACAGTGTGGGGACAAGGTCTAGGCTGCAGTGATGGTGGAAGTAGAAGAGCCCATTCAGTAGCTTCTGGAAGAGTGTCTATACCTCTTTGTTTTTGGTGTTCTTTACAATACAGGTGTTTTCCACCTCTTATCCCAACCTTCACTTCAAAATGGCCCATTCCCCAAGCAATGGGAAGTCTCATTCATGAAGCTCTTAAACGTGTGAAGTGCTTATTTCAGTGCTTAGTACATAGTCCACATTCATATATATTACTATTATCTTACAGAATGCCAAATATAGGGACAGACACACAGTAGGTGCCCCAAAAGAACTTGTTTAATGAATTGGCTTTTACTTAGTCTCCAGGTAGAATTTCCATCAAGTTATGCCAACCACAGGCCCAGGGCCAGCCACAAGTAGGTCTCAATGAGTACACGTCCCCTCACCTCCAGCCCCCATTACAGGGCCTGGTCCTGAGGGCTGACCCCAGCAGGAGCTCAACAAGAATGTACTTTCACTCCACAAAGTGGAAGGGAGGGTTACAGGCTGAAAATGAAAGCTAGACCCCCTTCCTCAAAGTACACAGCCATAGTCAATTGAGGAACTTAGAAACAGAGGACAATGTGGAATGTCAAAGCTAAAACAAGAGACATCTGAAAGGTCACCTCATTCAATCTCTTTGTTGTCCAGATAGGGAAGCCAAGGCCTGGAAATGGAAAGGGACTGGAAGACCCAGGAAGGGCAACCCAAGTCCCCTGACATGGAACCTGAGGCTCAGTTCTGAAATAAAGACTCAGAAATATTCCCCATGGCTTTTAGTGTAGACAAAAAGCAATGTTCTGAATTGGGAGGGGTGAAGGGCTCATGAGAAGTGGGTCTGAAAGTTCTCATCTTGACTCTGCCTCCATCTTCCCATGTGGTCTTGAGAAAGCCCCTTCCCTCTGGAGTCCCCAACAGGCTCTAGAGGACAAGGAGAAGAATCCAAGCAAAGGAGATGTGCTAAGCTTCTACCAAGATTTCATAAAATCACACAGACCACCCAGCCCAAGACCCATTTTTCAGATGGGAAAACAAAGGCCCAGAGATGGGAAAGGACTTATGTACGATGACCCAGCCAATTAGTGGCAGATCCTCCCTCACTCGGGGCTCTTTCTTCTATGCCAGGAAGCATCTCCCTGAATAACAGTACTCACCACCTCTCCATCCTGCCTGTTTACTTCTGAGCTCAATAGCAGGGGCAACCACTATTTCTTTGGAAGGCAGAAGGGGAGAAAAAGGCATCCAGAGGACCACTGGGCAGTCAGCTGACGTCCCTAAGCAGGCCTCTCACACTAAGGGAGAAAATGAGAGTTCAAGGACCAGGCTGAGGTGTAAGCTGGCAACCAGCAATCAGGCCTAGAGAAAAATGCAAATGAAATGCAGCCAAAGAGGAGAAACATGAAGACCTGAGGCTGATTCCACAAAGCGCATGCGCACGTGCGCACGCACAGGCGCACCCGCACACAAACACACGCGTGCACACGCGCTCAGCCTGGGCCTCGCATCCGTGTCGTTCAATTTCCCTGTGCGTTCTAAACCTAGATGCTCAGATAATAAGAGGTTGAGTGGTGTGCATAACATCAAGTTGATTAAATTTGTTTACTGATAATTCTTTCAGGTTCCCATGAATATCATATAATTTCCTTGCTGTATTTCAAATAGATTTGGACTAATGCATTATTGACAGCACCCTTGCAGACCATCTCGACAATGTCATTCAGGATAATTATTTCACAACAGATTTCCAGAGCCCCTGGTTCCTGTTGGGATTCACTTGGGCATAAATTACAGAACCGAATATTTAATCAGTGTCCCCATTAGAAGCCCGTGGCTTATTTTTAGGAACTGAGGAGGGAGAGTGGGTGGAGGAGAGGGTATTTGTATTATTACAGCATGAATACATTTCTTCTGTTCTGGGTGGGTGTTTTTTTTTTTCCCCCAAAGCTCGACCAAGCTGAAAAGCAGCCTGAAGCATCCTTGCCTTTTTTAGAAATAAACACAAGCATTAATCTTTTGACTGCATTAAATTAAATATTAATGTTAACGGATCACATAACGCGAAGTTAAAAAACCGATTAACATTTACACCACATTCTCTCTCCGTGACTTTTCCATTATACAAATTAGTCCCTCTCAACTAGTAATACCTGAGCAATGGCCCCCGGGAAAGGCAGGACCAGGAGGAAGGGGCTGGGTGATTGTTTTTGGCATTTCTTAAGGAGAACCAGAGGGAAGGAGTCCATGGGCAGCCGCGGACCAGACCTGCCTCCCCACTCAGGCAGTTCAGCCATAACTGAGGTGTAGTGCAGCTGCTCCCTTGCAAGGAATAATCCCAAGGCTAATTAGCAAGGCCAAGAGGCGCTGTGCCAGATCCCGCACTGTTTAGATTGCCCGCTATTTGTGTTGCTCAAGCAGCAGAATCAACCAGGCAGTGAACCTGTGTGGGGTATCCTCTCCAGGCCCACAACCACTGCCTCGGCTGCCTGCCTCCTGCTGAAGTCAGGCTACACCACCATCACGCCCCAGAAAACAGTCATACCAGGCTACCAGCAGCCTCCTAACTGCCAGCTGTCTCTCCCCACCTCTCCCTGGCCCAACCTCCCTGAAGCCTGTGAAGTTGATCATCACTCTTCCTTTTAAAAAGGATATGCCTCTCGGTTTTTGAGACTTCCTCTAACCCTATTTTCACTTGAAGTTCTGTTTACCCACTGCCCAGCCCATCAGAGACCATGAGGCAACGTAAGTCCTCTCCTGCCCTGTCTTCCTTTCTCCTCCTCTCTCTGACTGCTGATTCCAGCTCTGGCTGCCCCCCCCCCCGCCCCGCCACGATGCCTCCCCCACAGCCTAATTCAGATCCATCAAGCATCCTTAGGCCTGCTGAGTCCCCAACTGTCTACATCCAGGATCTCCCTGTAGCCATAGGCTTCTTCCTTTATCACTGCCAGAGAGACCACACAGGAGAATTCAGGACCTCCGATGGCTCCCGAGGCCTCCAGGATAAAGTGCCCCTGCAGCCTGCACGATGAAGGGCCTTCACAACCAGCCCCAACTCTGAGTACTGTCTAGTCTCTGGCTGCTCCCTGCCATACACCCTTGTTCTAGTCATACAGGGTTCATCATCATAAATGATTTCTGTCTGGAGAGAAGGAAGGCAGGAGACCCTTCAGCATTCACAAAACATTACCGTGCACCTATAATTTGCTATAGGATGAGCAATCTCAAAAAATCAAACCCTGGTTCCCCACTCTGAGGAGGGAATTGACTATCTCACTCTGCCTGGGCTTCTGGCTATGCAAGCATAAAGAGATCTAGCCCACTGGGGCTGATCAGAGAATCTTCATGGAGGAGAGGCATTTGAGGCTGGCCCTGAAGGAAGAAAAGGATTTCAATAGGCAGGGAGTGTTCCTTTTATTCAGTTATCTGGCCTGATTGGCACTTGGCAATGAGAAGAGGGAAACAGGACCAGGCATCTTCCTCCTCCCTACAAGGAAGTATCAGAGACCCCAGCCTGAGGAAGTTCTTCAAGGTCAGCAACTGCCTGTGAATTTGCCAGCTCCACCAAATCCAGTTCTCAAATCTGGGACTCTGAGCTCTTTCAGCCTGGGCCATAAGAGGGTGACACCCATTCCCTGCCCAGGTGATTAGCAACCAACAACCTCTTTCCACCTTTCAATGCACAGGATTTGGAGCCAGTAAACTGAGTTTCAGCTTGGGCTCAGCCATTTACCGGCAATGTGATCTTGGGCAGGTCCTTGTGATGCGGGGTCGGTGAGCCGAGGAGTCGAAAGAAAGATTTCTTAGACTCTCAAGATCTGGCAGTAGTGCTCTTTTATTTAGAGAATAGTATAGAATAGCATGGGGACAGGACCCATGGGCAGTCAGAGCTTCTGCTGCCGCCGCTTCTGCTGCCCCCGCTGGCATGGGGACAGGACCCATGGGCAGGCAGAGCTGGTGTGTGGGGACAGGACCCACGGGCAGTCAGAGCTCCTGCTGCTGCTGCTTCTGCTGTCCCCGCTGGCATGGGGACAGGACCCATGGGCAGGCAGAGCCGCTGCTGCTGCCCCCGCTGGCATGGGGACAGGACCCATGGGCAGGCAGAGCTGGCGCGTGGGGACAGGAACAATGGGCAGTCAGAGCTCCTGCTGCTGCCCCGAGTTGAGGGTTAGGGCTAAATTTAAGGCATAGGTATATGATTCATCTCTTTACAAGACAAAGGAAAGAACATGAAAAAAACGTTAAAATGGTATCAGTGCAGGTGGGGTCTGGTCATTGGGTGATCCCATGACTTTTAGACAAGAATCAAATCGGATTAAGTAAAGGTTAGAAAGGTTAGATGCCACCACCCTAAACCAGTTACATGAGACTGCCAGACAGCAACCAACTTAAGTTCTTGCCTTCCCCATTAAGAGCTTCTAGGGACAAGGTCATCTCTCCTCTTCTTCCTGGTACAGAGAGGGAGACACCTTTTACAGATAGAGATTTACCTTACAAATGTAAATGTGTCCCAAGAAGGGCAAGTTCCATTCCCCAGAGCCTCCTTCCCTGTCCCAGTTTATCGAAAGCAATCAGCCCAAAACAATCCTGATGCCAAAGAGACATATCCTGGGGTGGCCAATTTCAGGTCCCTACAAGGTCATCCCCCCTTCCTTCACAAACGCAAATGTCTCTCAAAAGGGCAAGCAAAATTCCAGTCCTCGGAGCCTGCTTCTCATCTGCAGTTTTAAAAGTAACCAGCCTAAAAATCCTCATCATAAACCGTTTTAAAATTAAGCAGCCTAAAAATCCTCATCACTTGGAAGAAACGAGCCTCCATTTCTTCATGTGTAGGAAGGAGTTAACAATAATCCCCCCTCAAAGGCATGCAGGAGATCCCATAGAGGAAAGGGGGCTGTAAATGGGAAGCCCTGTTGTTGGGCCACTGTACTCCAGCATAGCCTTGTTCCCCCTCCCCCAGACACCTCGGGGTCCTGGACTCCATCATGGGAGTGCCCGGCTGGAATCCACAGTGAGGCCAGTGCCCTGACCACCCGGAAAGCACAGCTCTGCCCTCCAGAGCCTCTCAGCTCAGCTCAATCCACAGCCTAGGAGCAGGGGCCCTCTGCACCTCTATGCCCCCATTTCCTTTGCAAGGTGCAGACAGAGGCCTGGAGAGCTGGGCTATTTGTGAGTGTGTAACAGTGAACTCTGCCAACACCTACTGCCATGCTCCCTCTCCTCCTCTCTCACACGAGCCTTATTCATTGTGGACTTGCAGCCTTGGCTGCCAGTACTCCAAAGATCAAAACATCAGAGGGCCAGACAGGACAGTGGTTCTTTTTGTTGTTGCTTTTTGTCACATTTTCATTTTTTGAGTAGTACACGTATATGCTTTAAAAACTCAAACCGTGACAAAGTCTTGCTCCCATCTACCTCCAATCCCAATCCCTAAGGTCCCCTTTCCAAGAGGCATCTACTATAGCCAGAGATATCTTACATATGTCCAAACATATTTACATCTTTGTCACACAAATTTTAGCATATTATACATATTTTTCTCTACCTTGGTTTTTTCACTTAATGTATCTGAGAGATTGGCCCAAATCAGTACATACACATTCTCCTCATTCTATTTTTTTTTTTTCCTTTGGTTTGTTTTTTTTAAAAGATTGGCACCGGAGCTAACGTGTTGCCAATCTTTTTTTCCTCTTCTTCTTCTCCTCAAAGCCCCCCAGTACCTATTTGTATATTCTAGTTGTAGGTCCTTCTGGATGTGCTATGTGGGACGCTGCCTCAGCATGGCCTGATGAGCAGTGCCATGTCTACGCCCAGGATCTGAACTGTCGATCTCAGGCCACCGAAGTGGAGCATGCAAACTCAACTACTGGGCCTCGGGGGAGCCCTTCCTCATTCTTTTTGACAGTGCAGAATATTTTATTGCATGGATGCACTATAATTTATTTAACCAGTGTCCTATTTGTGATATATAGCTATTTCCAGTCTGGTGCTTTGAAAATCAGTGCTGCAGCAAGCCACCTTGCAAACACATCATGGCACATGCGAGGGTCCACAGGTGGCCCCACAGAAGTTATCTAATCCAGTCTATGCCCCAAGTACCACCTCCTCCGTGAAGCCATCTGAACACCTTTCCTGTGATGGATAAGGAAACTCTTTTGTGACTTACCCAATGATGCTCAGCTAATTGATAACAGAGTAGAGTGGCAACTCAGGTTTTTCCATTCCATGGAATTACTTGAATTTGTAGTTAAGAAATCATTCAGACTGTCCAGTTTACAGATGGGGAAACTGAGGCCTTTTTAAAAGGAGAGCATCTCCTCAAAATCCTACAGTAGTGGTTCTCAAACTTGAGCATCAGCACCCCTAGAGAAACAGAGTGCCCCAAGTTTCTGATTCAGTGAGTCTGGCATGGGGTCTGAGAATCTGCATTTTCAGATGTTCCAGGCAATACTGAAGCTGTTGATACAGAGACCACACTTTGAGGATGACTGCCTGCAGGTTCATGGTGTTGTTTCATGTGATGCAGGGGAGGCTATGTGGGTTCTGGCCCCCCACCGACCTATCCACCCTCCCATGATTTGAACAGAGCAGTGCTACTTTTTTCTGTTGTGTGGATAAGATTAGATTTTGTTTTTTATTGGTGTTTGTCTGCTTAAAACTGTCATTGGGAAAGCAGAATATATCATGGAGAGGCCTCACCAGTGGGTGATGAGAAGCTACCTTTCATTTCTCTGGAGCATGGTGCTCACCCACTGTGGGGGGTTGAGGGTAGGGGTGAGGGTGTGGGTGAAGCCCCTGGGAAACAAGCTGTGCTATCAGAGCAAGAAAAGGTATTGTCCCCACTGGACACACTCCATCCTACAGAGTGGGCTCGGTAAGGAGGGGCATCACAACCCACTGTGTCCCCAGAAAGGCAGCATGGTGGCTCCCCAGCCTGGCAGCACTGCCAGCTCTCCCTCTGCCCTGGAACCATGCCTCTGACTCACAGGCTCCCTAGACAGCTGGACTCTGCCCTTGGCCTGAACTTGTTGACTAGCTGCCTTCAAAGGCAGGGATAGGTCCAGTCATCACTGATTCCCTCACTCTTTTCCCCACACCCCAGAGTTCCCAAGCAGCCTGTCATTGCCTATCTTGGCCTCAATTTCCAGGAGCCCAAGTCCCTTTCTCAACACAACAGGAGGCACAGAAGTACCAGTCAATGCAGAAATATACCAGGCAAGGTTTCAACATCATCCTGGTCCATTGGATGGGGATTTTGAAGACCTCTAGGATTTGTCATTGACATACATCACTTCATGGCTGCCCCACAACTGAGTCTTCCTACTAAGTAATATCCCACTGCAAAGCCTTCCTCCTAATTCAGAAAACAATGCAGGCCTGACAGCTGTTTCATATTTCCCTACTCCTCTTTGCAGCTGAAGTCCAGAATGTCATCAAGGAAGAGCAGATCAGACACTTAGGACTTGTAAGTGGCAGGGTCAGGAAGGAATGAGTCCCAGAGCTAGAGGCAGCTCCTTGACCCCAGGTGTCACAGTGAGGACAGAGAGAGCACCAGCTTCATGCCAAGCCTTCTCTGCATCATGGTTCAGATTGTGGTCCTGCTGCCCAGCCACGCTTATCCTGGCTCCCCGGCTTTCCCACCGATGCTCTGATATGTCATATTCTCTTTCAACAAGTCCCTTTCCTACTTAAACCAGCCAGAGTCCATTTCTGTTGCTCGCAACAGTGAACTTAGACTAGCGCTCACTCCAACATTGGAATCCTCTGAAGCTGAGAGGAACTTGGTACTAAACTTCCTCCTCCATATCATCAGAGCAAGCCAGCCATCCATGGAGGACTCTGGGGCCTTCAACTTAGCTTGTCAGTAATAATAATCCCTTACACTTAAGCACCAATTACGTCCTTTTCAAAACTGTGCCATCCACTATCCTGCCTCACTATCACAATGCACAGGTGAAGGAGACAGGGCAGGTCTTTGTTATTGGCAGGTGAGGTTGAGAGAGGCGAAGGGAGAGGAAAGCATAGAGACTGGGATTCAGGACACCTGAGTACTTTTTTACTATTATCACTATTAATAATAATAAAAGCTACCATTTATTAAGAGTTGGCTATTTGCTTCTAAAGCAATCCTGAGAAAAAAGAACAAAACGGGAGGCATCACAATCCCTGACTTCAAAACATACTACAAAGCTACAGTAATCAAAACAGCATGGTACTGGTACAAAAACAGGTGCACAGATCAATGGAACAGAATTGAAAGCCCAGAAATAAAACCACACATCTATGGACAGCTTATCTTTGACAAAGGAGCTGAGGGCATACAATAGAGAAAAGAAAGTCTTTTCAACAAATGGTGCTGGGAAAACTGAAAGCCACATGTAAAAGAATGAAAATTGACCATTCTTTTTCACCATTCACCAAAATAAACTCAAAATGGATCAAAGACCTAAAGGTGAGACCTGAAACCATAAGGCTTCTGGAAGAAAACGTAGGCAGTACACTCTTTGACATCAGTATTAAAAGGATCTTTTCGGACACCATGCCTTCTCAGAGAAGGGAAACAATAGAAAGAATAAACAAATGGGACTTCATCAGATTAAAGAGCTTCTTCAAGGCAAACGAACACAGGATTGAAACAAAAAACAATCCACTAACTGGGAAAAAATATTTGCAAGTCATATATCTGACAAAGGCTTAATATCCATAATATATAAAGAACTCTCGCAACTCAACAACAAAACATCAAACAACCCAATCAAAAAATGGGCTGGAGACATGAACAGACATTTCTCCAAAGAAGATATACTGATGGCCAATAGGCATATGAAAAGATGCTCATCATCAATGCAAATCAAAACTACACTAAGATATCACCTTACACCCGTTAGAATGACAAAAATATCTAAAACTAATAGCAACAAATGTTGGAGAGGTTGCGGAGAAAAAGGAACCCTCATACACTGCTGGTGGGAATGCAAACTGGTGCAGCCACTATGGAAAACAGTATTTTATTTTAAAAATAAAAATAGAACTACCAAACGATCCAGCCATCCCACTACTGGGTATTTATCCAAAGAGCCTGAAGTCAGCAATCCCAAAAGTCCTATGCACCCCAATGTTTATTGCAGCACTGTTTACAATAGCCAAGACATGGAAGCAACCTAAGTGTTCAGCAACAGACGAATGGACAAAGAAGATGTGGTACATATATACAATGGAATACTACTCAGCTGTAAAACAGAACAAAATCATTCCATTTGTAATAACATGGATGGACCTTGAGAGAATTATGTTAAGTGAAAATAAGCCAGCAAGAGAAGGACAATCTGTATATGACTCCACTCATATGAGGAATTTAAAATTATGGACTAAGAACAGTTTAGTGGATACCAGGGGAAAGGTGGGGTGGGAGGTGGGCACAAAGGGTGAAGTGGTGCACCTACAACATGACTGACAAACATTAATGTACAACTGAAATTTCACAAGATTGTAACCTATCAATAACTCAATAAAAAAAAAGAGTTGGCTATTTGCAAGCGCTGTGCTAAACGCTTCATATACTTCATGCAACCTGGCAATGTAGATATTGTGATATCTATTCTAGTAAGAAGGAAACAAGCTCAGAAAGGTTAGGTAATTTACCTAAGAGCATCCAGCTGCTAAGTACAGAACTTGGACTGGAATCCAGATCCATCTTGGTTCTTAGCCATTATATTAAATGACTTCCCACTGTTCTACCACTGCCTAGCTCTCTAGACAAGCCACTTAAGCCCCTCTGGACTCCAGGGTCAGCAGCAGCAGTAACTAGTCTGATTTGCAATGCTGAAGTTTAGACTCTCCTGGAGGAAACCGAGTGCCCTTGAGAAAAGTTTCTCTTGAGCCAAGCTTCTGGGGAAGGAATGTAATTAGAAACCAGGTTTCCCAAACTTTAGCGCTAAAGCCACTCAACCACGGAGCCCTGATTTTACAGCCCCAGCATTAGTAAATCCTCTCTCCTGCTCTTTGAACTGTCTTGGAGGCAAAGTGGCTAGCTGGACAAATGGGCACTGCCATATCTTTAACTGGGATGCTGATTCACTCTGTCGCCTAATTGAAAAGGATTCTAATTACAAAGCCCTGGGAAGTAGCAAGTCCTGAGGACTGGTGGGATCAGCCAATTACTGCTCCTTCCCTTGTCTTGCCCCAGGAGTGGTGAAGAAAGGGAGCACAGAGCACAGGGAGCGCTGGGTGAGAGTGCATGTCTCTGCCAGTTAAGGAAAGGTGTGGCAGGCCCTGCTTGGTAGCTGAGAGGACTGGGTGCTGGGCAGCTCAGTTGGGGGCCCAAACAGCTGGCTCTGCCCTTTCACAGTGCCCAGAGGAGGCTGAGCCACACACCCCTCCCAGCTCAGTAGGACCAATTAGAGCATTCACGGTAAAACATGGGCAGGGATGTACCTCCCCGTCTCCATCTTGCCGCAGCGCGTTTGTTGAAGGCGCACCTATGAGATTACACAGACCAATACTGCACTGAGCAAATTAATCCTCGGGATTTCACTCACTACCTGTGGCTCATAAATTTTAATTGGCTCTAAACCGCCACCTGAATTGATGTGAGTGTGTGGTGATGCAAAGAAAGACATCAGAAGCAGTGCCAGCCACATGTGTAGCTTCTGGAAGGGGGGGGGGGGGCTACCAGATTCCAGGTGCCAAAGGGGTGTGGGAAGGAGGGGTCGCGTCTTTCAGTTGCCTGTCCGCAGTGTTTCCATCTGCATTCAAGGGGATGGGAGGAAAGATGAAGAGGCAACCCTCAGCCTCCTCCTTCCCTCTGCTTGTCTCAATCCTGTCCATCCTCCAAACCTCACACTAACTCAACAAGTCAACAAGCCTTGATTGAGCACCTGGTGTGTGCCATGTCCTGGGCTGGCGGTGGGGAGTCGATGTGTTTGGAGATCCTGAGTTATAAGAAAGGGAGACTCACTGAAACTCCTTGTTTAGAAGTGAGGCAGCACTGTCGTGAAGACGCCCAGGTGTCCCAAGGAGAAGAGAGGGCCTCGTGGGGACTGGAAGGAGATCAGAGCCATACTCCCTCTGTCTGTCACTTTCAGGGGTTTATGGGCCTCCTCCTCTCTACATAGCAGTTGTGTTCCTCTCTCTCCATAGACAGGCTTCTCATCCGCCCACAGGCAGCCTTCCTACGTAGTCTCCCAAAGACGGCATCTTCAGACTCTGTCCCCTGAGCTAAAGACCTGCCACCTAAGCTCCTGCAGTTAATGGACTCAGTCACTGTGTCTCCATTCAATTTCCAGCAGAAAGGAACCACCATTCCAGCGTGAGTCTCCTGACCACCCCTGCTTTTTCAAGACTCACTAATGACTTCCACTTCTTGAAACTGTCCTTGGCTTCTAGGATTCAACTGGAGTCATTTCTCCTCTGACCTCTGACTCTGCCTTCTCCAGCCACTCCCATAGTTTTGACACTCTGTTACTGGCCTCTGAGCACTACTTCAGTTCCACCCACATACTGTCCTTGAACTTAGAAATAGCGCCCCCTGCACTTTTAGAGAGCTCTACTCTGGGCCTTCTCTGTCCCTGCAGCGAGGAGTCCACGGACACAAGGCCACATGCCCTCCCAGACACCACAGTTCCCTTCTAGACTAGCACTGTCCAATGGAACATTCTGCAATGATGAAGTTCTATATGCACTGTCCCATGGTAGCCACTAGCCAGGTGTGGCAAAGGAGCCCTGAAAATATAGCTACTACTGCTGAGGAACTGAAGCTTTTGTTTTGTTTTATTATAATTTTTATCTCGCAACTGGTCTCCCAGCCCTGCCAGACTTCTTTTCTAATCCCACTCGCACCCAACAGCAGTCTCGAGTCACTCTCTCTGACTATAAAATATCAAGTCATCCTCTGTCACCTATATTTCAGAATAAAGTCTAGCTTTTCAGCCTCATAGTCAAGGTTTTTGTAATCTTGCTTCATCTCCCACCCTTCCTCCATCCTCTCCCCTGCACACAGTCATACAGCAATGTCTGCACCCCTTCTCTGTGCTCTTTGAACAAGCCTTGCCTTTTCTTACCTCTGTGCCTTGCAAGGACCGTTCCCTCTGCCCAAAATGTTCTCTGCCCCACCCTTACTACAGTGCTAGCAAACTCCTATTCATCCTTCAAGCCCCAGGTGAATTGTCACCTCACCACCTCCCCTGTGACCCTCCCTGCACCTCTTCTCCTCTCTCCAAGTTAACCATGCCTTCTTCAGTGCCTAGATGCCAAGCCCAGGCCTCCATAAGCCTTGGGTAGGCCCAGGTCTATACCTACACGCATAGATTTAACATTGAGATGACATTCGTATCACTGCTATTTAAGTATTACTTCTACCCAAGATCCCATCATATACCGTACATGTGAGCATTCGCTGAGGCCTCTTCAAAGAAGTAATTTGTCATTTTGCAGAAGTGTGGGTTTGAATCTCATTCTGGAAGGCTAACGTGCAGGGGAAACTGTGCAGCTGTTTCATGAGCCCAACTAGCCACTCGACTTCCATTTCTCAGCATATATTGGTTATTCTCTAATTCATTATTTACGATAAAGTGATTTTTTAATGGGAGAAACTTTATTTGTGAAGAAAAGAAAAGCCTCTGTCATCTGTCAGCCAAAAAAAGCTCTGTGATAGTGGTGTATATAAATTTAGATACAAATCAAGATGGTCTCAGGATGTAACCTCCTAAATCCCATGAGTCTCCTGCAGTGGTTCCCAGAGGGAGACCCCTGGACCAGAGCATCAGCATCACCTGGGAAAGTGTTAGATATGCAAATTATCAGCCCTCCCTAGTCACACTGACTCAGAAACTCTGGGGTGGGGCCCAATACCTTGTGTTTTAACAAGCCCTTCAGGTGCTTCTGATGCCCTGTCTATTTATGCATGATGAGAGCTCCTGAAGCGGGGCTGGGGGGCTAGGGAGGGCAGAGGGGGCAGAGGCAGGCAGCGGGGGCCCTCCATGCCCAGCCCCTGGTCCAGTGCTCTCGTGTGATGGGCCTTCCATAGCTCGATATGTGTGTACTGAATGAGCGAATGAATACATGCATTAGCAAATGAACAGAAAGTTAAAAACAAATCAAAAATAAATTGAGCAACAGATACAAGAGAAACTAGGAGACTTCTTGTTAGGCATCCATTCAGACCTTTCGATCCAATGAGTAGGAGAAGTGTGAATGGACAAAGCAGGCTTTATGGATCCCTCCTGCAGACCTCCTCTGCCACCCTGGCATTCCCACCCTTGTACTGGGACCTGAGTGACAATGCTTGGCCACTCAGCCTCTCCAACCCATGTCCTAGGTGAGAACTTCTGTCCAAACAACTTCCTCAAAAAAGAACCCGAGAAGCAAGGGAGCACTCGGTCCTAAATGGCCTGTGCAGGACCCATAAATTAATGGCTTAATATCATTTACAGAAGGCCAGTTGGTCTCAAGATGAATGGAGCTAATGCTGTTCTTGGCATCCAACTTAAAGATCCAAGGTGCCAGAAATACAAAGGAAGGCTTCTTTCAACTTCCAGACTATGCTGCTGAATAAAGCTGGAAGGATGAGATGGGGGGCCTATTCAAGGAAAAAAATAAAGGTTTCTTTGGTGAAGAAATATTAATCTCAATATTCACATCACGTTAAAATATATGTTTGAGATCTCCAGAATGAGATGTTCATAAATAGATACGCTCTAAGTGGATGATTTTTTAGCTTGATTTTCCTTTACTGAAATATAATTAACACTTCCTGAAACCAGCTAGCTTGGAATAATTTAGTTCAATTGTAAGTATGCAAAACACTTAACAATTAGTTCCATGAAATGAGACCAGCCAGCACTGAGCCGACTTCATTAATGCACTAAGTGCATATGCCGTATTATAAGAGCTTTCAGAAATATTGTATAAATCTGAAATGCCCTCATAGAATGTAACAGCGAGGGAGTTTCCGATTATTTCCACCATTTGAAAGCCACATCTCATAAACGCAGCAGTCTGAAAGATGACAGCAATTGCTTTTAATATTTTTACAGCCACTTCCAAGGTGGTAAAAAGGAAAGAAACTAAGGCATTGTAATGGGATCTTTAAAGCCAGTGTGATTTAACCTGCCATAAAAAGGGGCAGTTTGGGCAGCAGGAAAAGCTCAGGTTCTCTGAGTCAGGGGCTCTGGGTTCAGCTGCATGGCCTGGGACACATCCTTCACCTATCTGAGTTTTCCTGTCTGCAAAATGGGGATAAGCAGGGGTACTATTCAAACAAGTAACCATGAGTGCAGCACAAGCCCTGACCAATCAGAACGGACGCTGGCGGTAACCAACCAGATCTGTGGGCACGTGGTATGGGCTGCACACCCCATACCCTCACCTGTTCCTCCTAGTTGAAGATGGGAGACACAGAATAAGAACACCTCCCTCGGCGAGTTTTTTGGAGAGCATTACAGGAGATAATGAGTGAGACAGAGCTTCAAATGGGGAAGCCTCTAATCAAATGTGGGAGATTGGGATATTTTTCTACTTTTTCCTTCTTTTTCAGATAACGGCCGGAGGCAAAGCCTTCGTGAAGTTAAGATCAACTCAGGCCACTTCCATTTCTTGAAGCTCTGAGGAGAATGAAGAATTGCCAAAGCCAGAATGCAAACAAACAAACAAAAAAAAATGGTGGGGAATTTTCAATGTGCACATTTACCAAAATATTGTTGTAACCCCCACAACCCAAAACAAAGCACAGTGCAATGTGATTTTGCTAGCTGTAAAATAGAGCCCTTTATGCCTGAAAAGTATGGAGCACTACAGGCAGTGAGGGCCAGGTCTGAGACACAAGTTCAAGACTGCAAGTTGCACATCTTTTTCTGTCAGTCCCACCAGTGGACTCTGTGACTGTACGTGTGACCTCAGGGGGTGACAACATCAAAAGTGCACATCTGAAGCCCTTCATAATGTGAGGCCTGAGCCAAATGTCCCTCCCAGGTCTCTGTGGGACAGGCCCTGGGGGAGGACAGTCATAACACCTGGGTCCCCCACAAACGAGGAAGGTAGCAAGCAGCGGGTTCCATCTCTGGAAAGCCCTGGCTGAAAGCGAGTTCTTCCCCACTGCCTGACCTTACCTCTGCCTTGGGACTGCTGGACAGGCTGCCCCTTCCCCAGGAGAGCCCCAGAGACAGGAGGCCCTGAACACAACCCCTGGAGTCTGCATTCACAAGAGGGCTATCCTGGGGAAGAGAGATGTGGTGCATTCTAGTCTGGGAGAAGTAGGCAGCAACATTAATTGGGTCAGAATCTACTGAGCGCCAGCCTATGTCAAGTATTTTTCATGTGCTAAACTCTCTACTTTACAGATACGGAAACTAAGGCTCAGAAAGCTCAGGTGACTGGCCCAAGATCATACCGCTAATGAGCAGTAAAACTGGGATTCCTGCTTACATCTTCTACATCAAAACCCACACTCTGCACCCACTCATCACGCTGTTTGTAGAAACGCATTTAGGTGGAAGTACCTAGCACAGTGCTAGGCCTGGATGAGGTGCTCATAAGCGCCTGTGGAATTTCAACAGAAAATATTCAATAAGGATCTTGTATTGATTTCCTCCAGCTGCTGTAACAATGACCATAAACTTAGCGGCTTAAAACAATACAAATTTATTACCTTACAGTTCTACAGGTCAGAAGTCCCAAATGAGTTGGCAGGGCTGCATGCCTTGTGGTGGCTGTAGGGAGAGTCTGTTTCCTGGCCTTCTCCAGCTTCTAGAGGCTGCCCACGTTCCTTGACTCAGGGGCCCTTTCTCCATCCTCAGAGCCAGCAGCAAGCCCTCTTCAAATCTCTTTGTCTCTGAACTTTGCTTCCTTCATCGTACCTGCATCTCTAACTCCATCCTTCCTGCTTCCTTCTTACGAGACCCCTTCTGACAACATTGGGCTCACCCAGACAATCTAGGACAATCTCCCCATCTCAATATCCTTAATTTAACCACTTCTGCAAAGTCTCTTTTGCCATTAAGTTAACATATTCACAGAGTCCAGAATTAGGATGCGGACATTTTGGGGGGCCCATTATCCAGCCTACGACAGACCTTAATCATAATAGCCATTCCTTCTTTAGAAATTACCAAAAGTTTTAGCATATGGTTACAACAAACTTAATTCCAGATTTTCAGGACAAGACTCAATATCAAATATTGGCACTCTTTATCAACAATAATAATTTAGTGGCTACCACTTACATACTTGGTATCATAATGCCTGCAAGAATTGTCTCATTTCATTCTAAAAAATGTCCTGTGATTTAGACATCATTATCCCCAATTTACAAAACAGAAACTGAGGCTTCAACAATTGCATGACTTGCTCAAGGCCACAGTTAGTAAATGGTAGAGCTGGCATTTGAACCTGGGCTGTCTGAAGCTGTACTGGCCATCCCGATTATTGGTTCAGGAATTATGACCACCAGACAGCCTGTGCATGGAAGAGAAAGTGCTCTGGAGAACATAAAGAGATCTTAATATTAAAAGGAAGCATAAGGAATAAAAGGAAGCATTTGGGGCCAAATCCTGGTTCTGCCACTTTGGCCTCAATTTCATTGCTCATCTGTAAAGTGGGCTTAATAGCACCCATCTCCTTGTTAATGTTGAGATTAAATGGAGATAATCATGCAAAGCACTATAACAGTGTTCCACATATGTTAGCTGGGCAGGGAGGAAGGCCAGCTCTGGGACTAACGCTGATCGACCTTGAGCCACTCCCCTCTCCTGTCTGGACCCAAGCCTCCACCAAGTACAGTGAAAAAGATGGACTGAGACACTCTCCAAGGCCTTCCCTCTCTAGTTTCCTGGGAAATGACCATACAGGCTTCCTCTGACTTCAGACCAAAGATCTTTGGAGTGCAGTTACCCCGGGCCGCGAGCATTCTCGTTTCTTGGTCCCAGGGCAGCCTTGGAATGGATGGCAATGTGTAAAAAGGCCTTAAAGAATCCTGCTTAGAACAGCTTTCTACAGATACCCTTCAAACCTCTTCCAGCAGGATCATTTATCAGGCGCATGAAAACATGGCAGCGACTACGGGGTTTGGAGCCTGGTCCCAAACTGTTTTACATGGGGATTAACAACCAGTGTGATCACCCAGGAAAGGCTGGCTCAGGGACCTTGGAGATGACATCTTCTGGGCAGCTCCTTTGTCCCTGGGAAGAGAAGCTCCACCCCTGGCCATCTCACACCCTCAGGAGAGTCCCACAGCCAGACTGCAGTGTCTGCAGCAGACAACAAAAGGCAGGGTGCTACAAGACCTGCTCCTCCATGGAAAGAAGCCCAGAGACCTGCCACAGGTCACACAACAGGCTAGCACAGCACAGGACTGTCTGTTCAGCCACTAACAGGCTATGCGCCCTTGGGCAAGTCACTTACCCTCACTAGGCCTCAAATGCATCAACTATAACATAGAGGGAATGATGCAACTATTTCATGGGGTTGTTGTGAACATTAAATGAATTAAAACGTGTCAGGTGCTTAGAAGAGTACCCAGCCCATAATAAGTACTATGTTATTATTAGCTACTATCTTCTTATAACTTGGCTCCAAGCCCCTTGCCTTCAAATTTCATGCTCTTTCCATGACATCAAAACATGGCTTTCAGCCAGATCAGTGCTCTGACACTGCCATGTCTTCTCTCCTCAGCTACAATGGGCCAACAGGGACCTTAAGATTTTCTTTTTTTCTCCCAACTACCCAAAAGGGACTGTTCCTTTGTTAGTGCTCTCACTGGTGGCTTCTGGGTTCATCACAACATAAGGAGTTAGTTATAACAGCCTAGGAGTTAATAACTCCCAGCTTGAAGCTCCTTCTCTATGCAGTGATGAAGACAATGAGGCAGAGGGAGAAGGCCCTCACCCCTGTTCCAGAAAGTTGGCCGAGCCAGTTGGTCCCCACTGAGTTTAAGTCTCCTGGATTCCCAGAGCAGAGGGAAGGCTGTCCCTTGCTCTCCAGCTCGCCTGATTCTGGCTGAGCTCTGACAGTTGGCCGCCACATGGCCCCCAAAAAACCTGCCCTTCAAGGAAGCAGGAGGTCTGTGTGAATGTAGCAAGACCTAGTTGGCTGTTGTGATAGCCAATTAAGGATGGTCACCCATGTCACTTTGCCCATTAAAAGCCCTGATGATGAGGCCTCCTTTGACGTCTAACCCTCTCTCTCTCACACACACAGCCTGTTTTTTCAGTGAAGACAGGACCCTGACATAGGGGAGGTCTGCTGGAACAAGGGGGAAATGGTTGGTGGTGGAAGCAACAGACAAACATGGCTCTGCTCAGCCAGCTGGGCTGCAGAGCTCCCAGACACATCCATGGCGTCCTAGTCCCTTCAATCCACTATAACAAAATACCAAAGATTGGGTGGCTTATGAACAACAGAAAGTTATTTCTCACAGTTCTGAAGGCTGGAAGTCTAAGGTCACAGCACCGGCATGGTCAGGTGAAGACCCTCTTCCTGGTTACAGACTTTTCAGTGTGTCCTCACATGGTGGAAGGAGTGAGAGAGCTCTAGGGCCTCTAAGGGTATTAATCCCATTCATGACCTAAACACCTCTCAAAAGCCCTGCCTCTTCATACCATCACCTTGGGGTTACAATTTCAACGTATGAATTTTGGGGAGACACAAACATTCAGACCATAGCACATGGTATGACAATGTGGCCTACAAAAGGCCAGGAATCTTTGTGACCCTGGAATGGGGAACAGCACACAGGGAGGAGCAGGAGTGGGGCCAGGAAGCAGAAATGAAGCCCTGGAAATGAAGGAGGAAGGTGGAAGGGGCACACCCAGGAACCCACTCCCCACCACTCCTTCAAGAATCGAAGTAACCAGCTGAGGCAAAAGCCATGAGAACATTATTTCCCAGGTGCCCCTTGGCCAGCAAAATCTGTCTTTGCCCAGAATTCCTGAATCACATATGAGTCCATTAAGCCAGGTTCAAATTCAGATTGTGCCACTTATGGCTGTATGACCTTGTACAAGGAACTTAACCTCTCTGGACTTCAATTTCCTTTTCTGTAAAATGGGTTAAAAACAGAAATTCTCTCAGAGTTGTTCTGCGGATTGAAAGGATCAACCCTTTCACATGGTCCCTGACCTACAGCCAGGTGTAGTAATGGTAACCATTGTACTCCATTATATCCCAGTACCGCCTTGGCACCCAGGAAGCACTCAGTAAACATTTGTTGAACAAATGACTGTTTCTTCCTCTGTGTGATGGTGGTAATCAGGCCCATTTTCCTGGCAGGATTATGAGAATTAAAGGAGGTTCGGGGGTAAAATGTTGAGTGCAGTGCTTGGCACATGGAGATGCTCTGGAAATAGCATTACCAGATTCTAGACTACATGAACACATGTTTCCCACAGTGCCCTCCCTCCCACGTGGGCTCGAGATTACTTCAATTCTCATAGAAACCCACCATTGGGCTACAGTCTGGGGGACCTCCCCAAGGGCACAATCTCCCTGCACACAGCCTTCAGAAAGCAGCTGCCCACATGGAGAAAAAACAACCACAAGGAACTGAGCCTGGTTCTGCCCTCCTGCCCGTGGTCTGGAGTGAGACAAATGGCTTCAGCTTGCCCTTGGTCTAGGGTAGATGTGTTTAGGTGTACTTGCCCTGCCCACAGCCCCAGCTGAAGGCACAGCCCTAAGTGACCATGTTTGTACCACATGTTCTCCTCTGATTGGACCTGACCGAAGGACATCAAGTTCATTGGCTAACCAGTGACCAATCCGATTTTTTCCTCTCAAGAATTTGGACCAAGTTAGATCCTGATGAGCATTTGGGGTTATGTAGAGTCATGGCCACAGTTGGCCATATAGCAAACCAAGCCACTTGCAAACAAGCTGGAGGAGGGGAGTGTGCAGAGCAGAGAAGCCATGAGTAAGAGAGGAATCTTGTCTGCAGAGAGGAAAAAAGAACAGAGGCTCAGAGAGAGGCAAAGAGCAAAGGCCACACAGCCCAAGAAAGATGGGAGACTGAAGACAGAGAGAAGTTGCCTCACTCTGGTGGCCTCCCAGATCCAGTTCCTGAGAGCTGGCTGGCCTTACTTTCCATCTAAAGAACCCTGTACTGCTCCAAGAACCAGTCCCTGCCCAACCCCCAGCACATGTGCTTGCTCACATGGATTGGATTATGCAACCCAAGGATCCCTGCTTACAATAGTGATGCCAAGGGGCATCCACCAAGGAGGAGGGGTAACATGTTTCAGGGGCCTCTTGGCCCTGGTGTAAGGGATCTGACTCCATGCCTGTCTGAATGTCCTGCTCTCTATCATTCCCAAAGGCCCAAGCCCCACATGCCTGCAAAGACTTCCCCAAGCTCCTGGGCAGTATGCAGACTAGGCTGCCAGAGAACTCATCATGTGTCAGCTTTCTTTAGAGATAAGAGGAGAAATCTGTAAAATATGCCTGGAGTTACTGCCCTTCACTTAGGAAGCTTCAGTGCAGCCATGACGTGACGGATTGTTTGTTTTAGTCTCCTGGAACTGCGGCAGTCCCCTCCACTAAACAAAAATATAACCCTTCAAGGCCACTGCATCATTGGTCAAGCAAGCTGTTTGGTTTGGAGTCAAAACACTTGGGTTCAAATTCTGGCTCTACTACTTGCTAGCTCTGCGATCTGGGGCAAATAACTTCTCTGTTGCTCAAATTTCTCATCTCCTGTGGAGGTAGTATCTGACTGATACGGTTTGGAAAGTATTCAGTAAAATAAAGCACCTAATTTAAAATATTGTAAGTAGTTTTCTGCCCATCTTCCTTGCCTTTCTTTCATAATAAGTGACTGGCAACAAGTAGGTACTAAATAAATGTATTGTGATGGGTTGGGGGGAGCTGCTTGCTTGCTTGGTTTTAAGAAATCCATTAAGGATAGGGAAAACCCCACTGAAATGGGAGAAATTCAGGTAAAAGCATAATGTTTTACACCTTTGTAGGAATTGATCTTTCCTCAACACTTTCACAAATATTGTCGCACACACTCATCACAACCACTCTGGGATGCAAGGGGCTCAGAACTACTATCCCCAACTTACAGATAGCATTGCCTCCCCATTGCCCTTTCCATCCCTCACCAGGACGATCCAACTCTGCTTTGCAGGAGGTACCAGGAGGAAACCCTGTGTGGACTCAAGTAGGCCAGCTGCCCCTGTCCTGAGCACTGTCTCTTTTCCAGCTTCAAGACTACAGGGAGGTCTCAAGACTTGAAGATGCCTCCTTTTGCCCCTGGATGTTGAGAGGGACCCCTGGAACAGGTCCAGGGTCAAGGGGACCTGGCTCTGCGGATTTCAGAAACCAGGCCAGGAGCCTCTGCCGAAGGGAACAACAGATCGCTTCTGCCAATTCCAGAACCACTCTCGAGTGGATGAAGTTCAGGTCCTTCCCCTCCTAGGGGCTCCCCCAACCCTGTGTCATACAATCGGGCCCAGAACACAACCACAGTCTGGTGCACTCTAATTGTTTCTGTAGGCTGGCCTTCCCCTACAAGTAGACTGGAAGCTGCCGGGTATTAAGAGTGGGAGCTCTAGAGTTTGGCTGTCCACATTCAAAGCCTGTCCCTGTCACTACAGGTTGTGGGACCTTGGAAACTTTGCTTACCCTCTCTGATTATGTTTCTTCCACTGGAATAGTACTGATCTCATCAGGCAGTTGTGAGGATGAAGTGAAATAATTCAGAAGAGCTCAGACCTGAGGCTGGTACGTGGCAAGGGCGTGACAACGTTAACCCTCCTCATCCCATGGAGGTGGCTGGCTGTGATGTCCAGTGCCACTAAACATACATCACAGAACCTCCTCCCAGCCTGCACTAGACTGTGAACCCCTTGAAAACAGGAGCTGTATCTTATTCATCCTGCTACGCCCCAATTCCCAGTATAAGCTCAGGAACAGATTGGAAGAATGAAGAAATAAATGAATGGTTTCCTTACAGCACATTCAGCTGCAGAATTTTTTGGCTCTGGTTATCAGGAAAATGCATTCTGTGAGTCTACACCTGTTTCCTGGGATAGTCAGGGGCCTAGGCATGGGCTCAGGACTATGACTTCTATCTAACCAGGGTGGAACACTCCCACTGTGGATGATGCATGTGCAGACGACTGGGAGCCAGGGCCTGTGGGCAGGGATGTTCAGCTCCCTTTGAGCCCTGAAAAGAGATTCTCAGCTGGGACACTGGCTCCCTGGCAATCTCTCTCAACACACACACACACACACACACACACACACACACACTCACATACATATACAACCAGGCCAGGGAAGAAAGTCTCCAAGTTGGCCTTACCTATAAGGTCCCAATTCTCCCGGACAATTGGGTGGAGGTCAGGAGCTGTGGGAGCTGGGCCAGGCAGTGACCTACATGGATACCTTGGGGCCTATGGGTGGGTCCTTTTCCCTGAGGGTGTGTCCTGCTGTATGCAAAATGCCAAACGCCAACAGAGACAGATCCAACTAGGCTGCCTATTCAAGGGACTGGATGGAATCTGGGAGTCAGATTCTAGAACAAACTCAGGGACCAAGAAAGAGAACGGAAGTCACAGAACAAGGAGATTCGGAATTCAGACCAAGAGCTGAGCCCAGAGGAAAGTCAGGGTCAGGGCACAGTATCTGGCCTTGGGATAGCTGTCTTACCCCAAATCGCCTCCCATCCTCAAATGGTTCCTCCAGGCCACCGCCTCTAGAAGAGACATCACTGTAGTCACCTACTGGTGACATGATGTCAAAGGAGAAAGAGCCATGTGACCAACCACCCCACTCCATCATTCATTCTATGGAGGGATGGCTGGCAGGTGTGAAGGCGTACTGACGAGGAGTCAGCCACAACTCTTTGCACATGGAGGACTAGGAGGATGGCGATGCCAGGAACAGAGACAGGAAACCAGCCCATCTCTTACCACTCCCCACCCTGTACATCAGACCCCAAGGAACTCTTCCAAGTTCTCAGCACACCCCACACTATTCCATGCCTCCATGTCTTTGTTCTTGCTATTCCCTTTCCCTAGGATGTCTTTCCTACATTTCTTACTGTGCTAGTTATTATAATTCAAGACTGAGCTCAAAGGTCATCTCCTCGAGAAAGCCTTTCCTGAGTGCCCAAGTGCTTAGGAGTTAGTGAAATACCTCTAAGAGCTCTCCACCCCATGCTTTTATTAGCTCTTACCATTTCATACTGAGAGCCTCTCCATAGGTCTAGAGCCCCCTCTGGGGCAATAGCTCCTTGAGGCCAGGCATCATTTTTGGTCATCCTTGGAACCCCAGTACCTATCACAGGGCTTGGTATATAGTAGCTGCTCAATTAAGTGCTTGTTAAACAAGTACTCATCACAGAGAAAACACTGGTTTGGATTGTGGAGGAGAGAAGGGAAGAGGAGATAAGGAAATTGGATATGAGCATTGTGAAATTTGGTGGAATGTCCAAGTAGAGACAGAGCCACGGAGAGAGCTCGGGGCTGGTGACAAAGGCTTGGGTATCTCCCATGTGGAGGTGATAATTAGATGCACAGGAGCAATTTGAGCTCTCTGGGTTGGGAGGTGGCTTGAGGGATGGGAGAGGAGGATGGGAACTCTCATGATGCTGCTAAAATTGTTCCAGTCATACACAATGCTTCACTCTAAATGTGTGCAACAGGATATCAGTTGGGATTTTTATGGTAGCCCCAGACTGCAGCCTGGAGCACAAAGCTAGGAGCAAAGAGGTGCTCACTATCGTACATCTAAAGACAGCCATCAGCAGCAGACACCTCCCCAGATGTTCATCAAGAAGAAACTGAACCAGCCCCTCTAGTACCAGGCCCCAGGCCAACCACACACACACACACACACACACACACACACACACACACACACAGAGTCTATATAAAAAAATCAAAGACTGGGGAGGGGAGAGAAAGAAGAGGGCCACTGGGGGAATTGGTCTTGTAGACAGCATGTTGTTTTGATGAGAGGTGCTCAAGAGAATCACTCATAGAAATACGGGGTGCTTGCAAGATGGAGAGGCTGGCATTTCCCTCCCTGGCTGGGTGCTTGCTGATCTGCAGAATCTGCAGCCCCTGCCCCCGAAACTGCCATGAGAGAGGAACAAAACCTAAGGAGGGAGTGCCTGGCACCTGGAGCTTGGGGGTATACGTGAGCATAGAACATGTGCCCACTTTCTCCTGGAGATTTCTGAAGGCGGAAGGCTTGTTGGAGGAGCCCACACCACCAGCAGCATAAGGAGAGCCAGGATGCTAGAGTACCTAGGAGGAAAGATGGAGTATGGACACCCATGATCCCATGGCCCCCAGAATGCCCTCAGCTGCTTCTGTGCAGCCACATGAAGGTGCAGAGGGGAGAAGATGGGCTGGAGCCCCAGAACAGTCCAAGAAGCGGTGCCCTACCCAAAAAGGAGACATGCATCATCCATGGGGCTGAAGTGAGACCTGCTGCCTCTCTCTGAAGGCATCCTCAGTGAGTGGAAGGTGCTGGTATGAACTGGATCTGCCCCAAGGACACCAGCCCCACCATCTAGACAGAGACCACCAGGTCAGCCATGGCAGCAAGTCAAAGAAGAGATGTCTCCCACCACCACCAGAGGCCACTCCTTTAGGAAGCCCTGCCTCTGAAGCCCATCGTCCACGCATCTGAATCCGAAGGAGTGAGACCCATCGCTCTGGAGTGGGAGGAGGAGTGAGAGAGCAAACACCCCCCACCCCCCCGACTTCCATCATCTGACACGTCTGGCCTACAATGGGCCAAGGGGAGAGTTTCAATTTAGAGACGAGCTGGCAGTTTTGAACCAGCCTGGAGGTTAAATGACCATAAAGCTATGGACTCCACTCAAGCTGATATTAAGGGTAATTTGACAGAGTTCAGCAGAAAGCAGTGACTGGAAGAAAATAAAACTATTTCACATCTCTATGCCACCAAGTTGACACTTGTCAATAAACCAGTTACACGGAGGCTAATGTGGAAGTCCCTCTCTGGCTGATGGGCAAAAGAAAGAGGGAAGAAGTGGAGACCTCTTGGCCCCCCACCTTTGTTTCTCAGTAAGACAGAACTTAAGCCAAAACCTCCTCAGTCTTAATTACCAAACAAAAAATAACCAGACGAGCCTCTCTCTGTATGTCTTTATTTATGCTGTCATCTGCTCCGGCATTTTAATATCCAACTTTTCCTTGGGAGACAGATGCCTGGATGTTCACACCCCGTTCTAATGGCTTAATACCCTGGGTACTGGAGCAGGGAGGGGGCTGCAAGGAAGGAGGGGCATGAAAGCTGCTGCCACATTGAGCACAACTTTGGAGCAAATGGGCTTGAATATTCATTAAACAACATTTAATTTAAACACCCAAACTCTGAAAGCAGCAGCATATGGCCTGTTTTATTTTACATAAACTGAATAGGAGGTTGGGCCATTAGTTTGTGCAGACATAATGTTCATTACCAATGAAGAATGCTTTCCTTTGAGGACTCCCCTACACTGTACTGGGGCCCCCTGCCCCGCTGCCCCCATGGGCTCAGAGAGCCCAAGCTGAGGGCTCCCTGGAGGCCCACTTGTGGTAGCACAGAGATGTCAACCAAATCCCCATCACCCACCAAGGGACAGATCAGGACTTCCTGAAGGAAAGAGGGAAGACTCTGGAAGCCTCCTGGCCCCTTAGTTTGCATCTTGGGAAAGTGGATTGGACAGAATTCTCCTCCTCCTTCACTGGGCCTCCTTGGTGCCTGGGGGGCTGGGTGGCAATGTCCAGATGGCATGAGCCTGACCTCCTCTGCCCCTGAACAACTGCCATGCAGCAGCCATGCCAGGCCCCGGGGCTCTGCCCACCTAGCCTGGGACTTATGATTGTGTATACAGAAGGCTCTGGGTACAGAGCAAAATGTGTGTGTCCACACACTGATGTGTGTGAGCATGTGTAAGTGTGAGTATGTGTGTGCACTTCTGTGAGGGATGTGTACACATGGCTTCATGTGCTGGATGTGCATGTGTGCATGTGCATATACATGCAGTGTCTCTCTGGGTGTGCCTGTAGTTGTGTATGTGGGTGCGTGCACAACAGTTTCACCTGGAGAGGTAAGAGGTGTCCTCTGTAGCCCTGTGTGCAGGCATAAGGATCCCAGAAGGTGTGCAGGTACATACATTCACATAAATGTGTATGTGTGAGAGTGTATGAGGTATTGCTTTTTTTTTTTTTTTTTTTTTTTACAACTACTGTCACTCAGGGGTTCCTAACTTGGGGCCCACAGACATACCCCATGAGGTCCTTGGATAGAATGCAGAGGGACCATGAACTTGGATGGGAAAAAATTGCATCTTTATTTCACTAGCCTCTAACTGTTTTCAATTTTGAATGTAGACAAAAATTCCAGTAGTTTGATCAGTTCCAGTGACTTTGTCACCAACAGAATCACAGATATTTTCATATGACATCCCAGCTGTTACAGATATCTTGAAATGTTCTTTAAGCTCTCCCTCACTACTTTGAATTATAGTAGTTATTAGACCTGCCACAAGATACTGTTGTTATCACACTAATAAAGAAGTGTATATGGTAATTCATCACAAATTTTTTTTTTTTTAAGATTGGCACTTGAGCTAACAACTGTTGCCAATCTTTTTTTTTTTTTTCCTGCTTTTTCTCCCCAAATCCCCCCAGTACATAGTTGTATACTTTAGTTGTGGTCCTCCTAGTTGTGGCATGTGGGACAGGGCCTCAGCGTGGCCTAATGAGTGGTGCCATGTCCACACCCAGGATCCAAACTGGCGAAACCCTGGGCCACCAAAGCAGAGCACGCAAACTTAACCACTCGGCCACATGGCCGGCCTCCATCACAAATTTTTTAATATTTTACTAAATGCACTTGAAAATAATTGGTTTTCTTTGTAAGTTCATGTTTTTTGTGCTTTTATAAATATTCCAGGAAGGAGCCAGTGAGTCAGCGGCCCGCCCAGAGACAAAGCAAAGATAAAGGCCCCACATGTGGGGAGGACATGGAGCCACCTGTGGTCCAACAAGTGCTCACAGGAGCCCACGCGGTTATGTGCATGGACCACCAGCAGAGACGGAGCCAGTGCCTTCACTTCTGAGCAACACCCTCCCAAGAGAGTACACGGCCACAGCAGGGAGGGCTTCAAAATCCAGTGACTGTATAAAAAGAGAGATCTCTCTCCACGGTCCCAATAGTGCTAGAAACAATGCAGACAGCCCAAGATGACCCACTGTCAGGAAGAAACAGCTTAGAGTGTCTCCTTAGCACTTACTATCTAGGCCTGGTGGGTCAGAAGGCTTCCAGAGGAACAGGGACTCGGGCAGGACTATGGAGCATACTTCCAGCAAAAGCCACACCTGGTTCTCCTGTCACCACCATGCCTCCACATCACTGCCTATCCACCTAAACATCAGTTAGGCTTTAGTCAGTGACCAAGACAGAGAAGCCAACTCACACTATCTTAAACAAGAGACATTTACTAGCCTCCATAGCTGGAGTCCAGGATGATGAGTGCTTCCGGTAGGTGTGAGCAGGGCTCTGGCTGTTCCCCTGCTATCCTCTCGACTCTGCCCTGCTCCAAATCTCAACTTTGTCCTCAGCTGGCTTCCCACATGGTAGCAAAATGGTAGTTGCTGCAGTGGTTCCAAGCCTCATGTCTGCACATCACACCACCTGGAGCAGCAGCGATCTCTTCCCGGCCATCAAACAGAAGCCTTCCCACCAACTTTGACTGGCCCGACCTCAATCAGTCCCTTTGGCCAGGAGCAATGCCATGCACTGATTGGCTTCAGTCTAGGTCACTGTCCATCACCAAACTATCACCATGGCAGGAGTGGACATGCTACTTTTATTGGCTTAGGCCAGTCGAGACTCACCCCCAACAAAAAACAGTGGGAAGAGTAGTAGGGGACAGAATGGATGCCTGGAAAGGCAACTAGAAGATCCTCCAAGATCCATCTTTCCATGAACTGCTAAGCAGGCAACTCAGCTTCCAACCTAACCGGCCGTGCCTGGGGCAGGGGGCACCTTACGCCTACCTATTCACCAAACCCAAAGTGACCACTGAGAAAAGCACTTTGTACGTGTCCTCAGTCACCATGACAGGCCCTCCACCTGCCACTGAGTACACTAGCAGCCACTCTCAGTTACTACGACACAACCCTGAGGCATCTCCCCTCCCCCACAGAGCCAGCGTTCTTTGACTTAAGATATGTCTGAGACACAGGAGGGCTGGGTTCTGTCCCTAACTTAGCGGGGAATTCCTTTTGTGGGCCTCAGTCTCCCCACACAGTCAAAGACGGAATTGGACAAACTGAACCTAAAAGCTCTTCTCACTGACAGTTCATTCAATGCAGCAAAGGGAGAGCTTCTAAACCCTGGCATTGTGTATAGTCAAGCATCCCCATCAACTCCCCTCTGAGATCCTGCCACAGCCCCCCAGCTGGTGTCCCCACTTCACTCTGGTCCTGCTCCCCAGCCGAATGTACTTCGCACACAGCCCCCATTTGGTCAGTCACTGAGCAAGTATTTATTTACCCTGCTGGGTACCAGGTACTGTCCTAGATGCTGGGGATACAGCAATGAACAAATTCAACACACATACAAAAAGACCTCTGCCTTCATGAAGATTCCC
This sequence comes from Equus asinus, assembly GCF_041296235.1. Lineage (NCBI taxonomy): Eukaryota > Metazoa > Chordata > Mammalia > Perissodactyla > Equidae > Equus > Equus asinus. The sequence goes on along the minus strand of NC_091791.1, from coordinate 65,966,693 downwards.
TTCTAGTGGGGAGACAATCAATAAACAAGAAAATATTAGAAGTAAATGCTGAGGAGAAAAAAATTAAAGCTGGGAAGAGAATTTGAGGAAGGTTGAAATCTTTGGTGAAGTGGTCAGAGAAGTCATCCCTGAAAAGGTAACACTTGAGCAAAGACCAGAAGGCAGGGAGCATGACCCACGAGGTCAGCTGAAGGAATAGTGAGCCACGCAGGGGGAACAACAATTGTGAAGGCTCTGGGGCAGAAGCAGGGCGTTAAGCTGGAGGAGCAGAGCCAGAAGCTGGGAGAGTGACAGGAGACCAGGTCTCGGGCCGTGCGGATCACAGGGAGCCTTTTGGTGCCTCATTGAGTGAGATGTGCAGCCCCTCGAGGCTACTGAACAGAGGAGCTATCTCATCTGACTGATTTTCACAGTGCACAACAGCCGCTGCAGGGAAAACAAATTGAAGGGGCAAAAGTGTATCGGGAGTGCAGTGAGGGGGCCATGGCAGTAACTAGGGGAGAGATGTGGGGGCTTGGACCACAGGAGTCATGAAGGTGGTGAGAAGCGGTCAGAATCTGGATGTATTTTGAAGGAAGACCCAAAAGATCTGTGGATGCACTGGACACGGGGGTGAGAGAAAGAGTGGAAGCTGTTTACTGGGTTTTCAGTCCAAGCAAGCAGAGGATGAAGCTGCCATCCACGGGTAGGGAAGACCAGCGGGGAGCAGGGGAAGCAGGAAATAGCAAGCGCTTGGTTTCTGGCCAGTGCCCTTTATAAAAGGTAAACCTGACGGCACCAATCCTCTGCTCTAAATCTTTCAGTGGCTTCCGTGGCCTTCCAAGTAAAGTTCAACCTGTAACACATACTACAGTCCCTGCAAGACCCGGCCCGCCTCCCCCTCCAGCCACATTTCCATACACTGCACAGTCCTGGCTCTTCTACTTTTCACAAATCCACCCTCTTTCTGTTGCCTCCAGGTCTTGGGAACTGCTCTTCTCTCTTCCTGGAAAATTCCTCCCTGTGCTTGCAATTCCAAGCCCCAATTCCCTCATCTGCAAAGGGGGGAAGGAGAGTGTAGTAATGTAAGATGATTTTCAAGGGACCTTCCAGCTGCAGGTCTGCAGTCTGTGACCCTGGGTTTCTATGCCCTCCCTTGCCTGGTGCCAGGGAAGATTAGCAGCAGTCAGAGTCCAGCCAAGAGTGTCCCCAACACAGGCCAGGGTATTTGCCAAGGGCCAGCCTGAAATACACATGCCAAGGTTTGAAGGGAAAGAACTTGGGAGGGACGTAGAAGCCAAGTGCCCATGAAAGTCTGAGTAGAGTTAGGAGTGACAAACAGGATGGTCTGGAGCACACAAGAACCCCAAAGCCAATCTACCTTTGTCCTGCTAGGGTGCCCATCCCTTCCATCCCTGCTCATCCTTCCAGCCGGTTCCAGCAGCCTCTTCCCAAAGCTAGTCCACAGTCTCTCCTCTGCACGCCCAGGCTCTCTAGCCATCCGTGCAACAGCACTCAGCTCACAGGCTTAGAATCTCAAAGAGATCTATGTGAGCCTTCCCCTGGGGAAAGTGAGCCGGGGGGCAAGGACTTTAGCCCCATTACACAAACTCAGACTCTGAGTTCCAGACTGCAAGTCCAGGTTCTCCCCAGGACTCTTCCCACACTCCGCTCAATCCCCTCTTCCCGAGGAAGCCCTCCTGCTGCCTCCAGATCCTCTCTCTGCAAGCTGGTTAGTGGTGGACATGTTGGTCTCCCCCCTCACGTCTGGGCTCAGGTTTCATTTGCTCACCTCCATGGCCACCCACTCCAGGCAGAGTCAACCCAGAGCTTTACACACAATGGGAGTGTCTTAAACTTTTTATGGAATCAGATCATCAATGTACTATGCCCAAGACGTGAGCTTCCTGCTGGGGAGACATGACCTTTATCCAGTGGACAACCTGTTCATTGTGCGGGGCAGGCGGAGGAGCAGGGCAAGCCAGAGGGGCTGTGATCTCCCCACCCCTTGGCTTGCTCTTAATCCAGCTATCTCTTCTCACCTTCAGGATGTGAAGAAGCCAGAGAGAGATTCTTCCTCCTCTCTCGCCCTCCCTCACCTTCCACCCAGGGATGTTATGAGAATTAATGGGATAACAGATGAAGTGCCTCCAAGGAAACAGGCTACATAAATCCAAACTGTTGTTATTAACTTCCAAATTTAGCCCCCGGGATCAGCAAGGCATGCCGGATCTGAGCTGGGAGCAATCCCAGCTGCAGGCACAGCAAGTCCCCATAAAATCAGAAGCCAGGAGATAGAGGGCTCTGGGGGTCAAACGAAACCCTAAAAAAATCCCCCAGGCGTACACCTCACGGAAGACCCAAAGATCCTCTCAGCAATCCCACAAAGTACGCAGCTAGACTCTGCTTGTACGCCACCAGTGACAGGAAGCTCACTACTCCCCAAGGCAGCCCCTACCTTCTTTCATTAGCTCTGAGTTTTAAAAACTTCCTCCTGTCCAGCTAAACCATTTCGCCATATTTTCCATGCTCTGGGACAAATCTCACCCTTTTCCCACATGATAGCCCTTGACCAACAGCACCTCTCTCTGCTCATTTCCAGCTAAATACCTCTAGACCTGTCAAAGGCCTCACAAACCATCACCTGAAGGCAGGCCACCATCCTGATACTCTTTTCTGAATGGGCTCCACTTCGTGGTTTCCAAAAATAACATAACCCCCAGGAGCGGTCCAATAGGACAGGGAAGAACAGGACCCATCATTCCTCACCCTAGGTGCCCACTTCTTTGGAGGCAGCTGGAAGCAACCATTTGCTTTTTCAAAACATCCAAATCACACTGCAAAATCATGAAATCTATATTTAGGTCTCAGGCCATAATCCCTGCTACACATGTATCTGGCTAGTCAAGACCTCAATGAACCCTAGAAAAGACACCCAAGCTGGATGGGACCTCCTGGGAGCAGAGAAACACACAGAGCACAGAGATAAGCCCAGCCCTTGGAGCCACACTGACCTGAGCTCAAGGCTCAGCTCTGTCACTTACTGAACCACCCTCAGCAAATGGCTAAAATCCTGAGTTCCAATTTGCTTGTCTCTGAGATGAGGACTACAATGCTCCCTTTGCAGAACTGTTGTGAGGACAGAAGAGAATAAATACACACAATGTGCCCAGCACAGTGAATAATAGGTGCTCGACAAAAGGAGGACATTTTTGCTACATTCAAAGTCTCATGGGAGCCCTGACAGCAGTTTCCAAGAGCAGAAAACCCAGAAGTGGCAACACAGTCCATTAATTTTCCACAAGGACGCCAATACAATTCAATGGGGAAAGAAGAGTCTTTTCAACAAGTGGTGCTAGGACAACTGAGTAGCCACATGCAAAAGAATGAAGCCAGACCCCTTCCTCACACCATCTACAAAAATTAACTCAAAATAGACCATAGACCTAAATGTAAGAGCTAAAACTATAAAACTCATAAAAGAAAACATAGGCATGTTTGTGAGTTTGGGTTAGGCAATGGTTTCTTACATATAATACCAAAAACACAGGTGACAAAAGAAAAAATAATTTGGAACTGATATCAAAATTTAAAATGTTTGCCTTTTAAAGAACACCATTGAGAAAATGAAAACACAACCCGCAGAATGGGAGAAAACATTTGCAAACCATTTATCTGATAAAAGACTTGTATCTAGACTATATGAAGAACACAACTCAACAATAAAAAGACAACTCAATTTTAAAATGAGCAAAACTTAGACATTTTTCTAAAGACACATAAGTAGCCAATAAGCACATGAAAAGATGCTTAACACCATTAGTTATTATGAAGTGCAAATCAAAACCACAATGAGATATCACTGCACACCCACTTAGATGGCTAAAATCAAAAATACAGATAATAATAAGTGTTGATGAGAATGTGGAGAGATTAGAACCCTCATACATTGCTGGTGGGAATATAAAATAGTATTGCCTCTGTGGAAAACAGTTTGGCAGTACCCCAAGATGTTGAACATAGAGTTACCATACAACCCAGCAATTTCACTCCTAGGTATATATCCAAGAGAAATAAAAACATACGTCCACACAAAAACTTGCACATGCATGTTCACAGCAGAATTACTCATAATAGCCAAAAGTAGAAGCAATTCAAATGTCCATCAACTGACGAATGGATAAACACAATATGGTATATCCACACGAGGAATA